>NC_086327.1:36741380-37367880 GCF_036172605.1 Pelobates fuscus | reverse complement strand
CCATAGTAGCTTTAGCACATTGAAGGTGTTATTGTCAGGATCGGGACAGGGATCCAACACGCAGAGTACAAACAGTAGCCAGATACGTATACCGGACCTTAGAATGGCTGGACTAACGTAAGTAGTACAGTATAGAATGGTCAAAGACAAGCCGAGGTCGAGGGTAACAGAAGACAGGTAAGCGAGAGACAAGCCGAATCAAGGGTAACAGAGATAAGCAGAGTAAGGTAAACAAGCCGGGTCAAAACCAAAAGGGATAATAGAATACACAAGCACTGAGTGACTAGAACAAGCTAGAACCACGACAGGGCAATGAGCTAATGAAGGAAGCTCTGTTAAGTACCCTGTTCAGAGCAGTAACCACACCTCCGAGACGTCCTGATTGGTCCTGCAGCAATTGACTGACAGGTCGATCCGGGGGAGTGTCCTGATGATGACTTCCTGCCTAGATGGTGTAAAATGCAGTCACTCCCTCGCGGCCGGCCTTGCATGACCGGATAGACCGCGGGGAAGGGAGTCATCAGACCGTCTGAATGGTGGAACAGATAAGTCTCTACCTCTTTTGGAGGTAGAGACCACAGGTACCCTGACAGTTATAGGGCAGAGGTGCCGTCTTACCTGCTGGAGTTAACAAGTTTTAGGTCGTATGGTGTCCATCGTATGCCTGAAGGTAGGACAGTACCCAGACACTCCTGCCCCCCATAACAAATTACACTCTCAGCCAATCACTGGCTTCTCATTGAGAGAAATAGTATGCACAATATCTCTTAATGGATGGCCAGTGATAAGCTAAGAGCATCAACTGATGCTTGTAATCTATCCCCGGCAGCCCAGCAAAGCCTTCCTCATACACCAGCTGCAGAGAGGATCTTAGTTTTGAGGCAACTGTGTTGGATGCCGGAATATTAACTGCAATGTTAAACCACTGGAAAGCAGTTTAAAACCTGAAGATAATTTGGGGCACAGACACTCCTGCCCCATAATATCTTCAATGAGCTATAGTTGGAATGTTGGCAGGAATTTTCCTCCAATAGCATTTTCAAAGAAACCGTACTATGGCTGTTTCATATATTTTTCTAAATGAAACTGATGCTAATGTTGAACTATAAATCCACAAAATGGGTCTTCTGGGTGATTGCTTATGGGTTGTGCTAAAAATAATTGGATTGTCAGGATTGGATCATAGCTCTTACAGCAAAAATCACTACATCCTGGCTAGGAAGTAACTGAAACAATCCAAAAGCAAGAGCATAAACATCATAAAAACAGGAATTTTAAAGATACTTTTTTATTCTTTACAGTTATTTACACACACGTTGTAGCGGACCACCTGGTAACCCGACCAGTTACCTCCGCTAATTCCCTTACTTCAGCTGATAAGGAACCATTTAAAATACACAGAGACCCATTTCCCTCCAGTAACTGGACGAGACACAGTTCTGGAGGTACAACACTGACCGACTCCGTTTATTTTGTTACACATGGTTTTACAGACACAGACCCCTACATGGGGTCTCCAACACAGAACAACAGTGTTTTCAATCCCAAGAAGCTGAAGGGGGAGGGAGGAAGGACAATGCATCTAGGTTAAACTGGGCTGGCAGTGTCTCTGTGGCAACGTCCTGCTGTGAGAGGAAAAGGGAGGGGGAAGGGCGCAGAGCAATCCATTTCACTTACTCTTATTAACAGAGCTGTTGCATATTCAGGCACAATACACGAAAGGCATAGAAATACATGTGGAAACACAGAAGAAAAAGGGAAACCACATTTTATACTGGGGAATCTACTAATATAGAAGAGGGCAATTCACGGACAGCCAGCGGTCCCGCCACACACATTATCTATGTAATACCTATTTCTGAGAATTTTCATTAAACATCTTGTATATACCTGGACATTGTGTAGGATTGTACATACACCCTAATTGTCCGCACAATACAGGAGGCAAAGAGGAGTTAATTTCACATGCAAGGGTGGTGTACAGCTATTTATCTTAATATTAGAAATAGTGGCAATGATAGTCCATCTCATTGATAACAATGAATATATGCATGTTTTTTTTGTTTTTTTTTACCATATTATTTACAACTCATCTTTTCATTAGGAGTCGATGAAACTGTAACCATAATCCTTCAATATCCTGGGAAACGTCAGGCCATTCTCACTTCTACCATCATGGTCGCAATGCCAAATCAGGCTGCCATATGTGGCTCTAAAGGAATGATACAGGTACACTAGCACATGCATTATATGGGAAAACAGCTTAGATGTGTATAGCTTCTATACATTCAACATCAATAGAATATTACAAAATTATATGGATATACACCTAGCTATGTGCTCTCAGAGAGACTTCCAGACCAGAACTGGCACCATGCTGATGAGATCCACAAGGTCGAAACTGCAGTCCAAGGCTCTTTTCTTCTCACTGATCCCTTTGGATCATAGCCTATACTTGGGTTAAAAATAAAATAAAAGCTGTGTTTCAAACAATTTTCATTGCTAAGGGTATCTGTAGAAATGTGGTATAATGTATGAAAGACAATGCCTATCTGTGCTCATTTGCATTTGAAACTGGATAGTCCGGTATAGTCATGGATACAGGATTTTTCAAGTATCCAGCCCAAGAAGGAGCATAGGTACCGAGCATTATAGAGATAATATTGTAGCCAGGCACCGAGGATTAAGGCATTTTTCAATCAAATGCTAATCACAGAGATGTTTTTTTTTTAGTGAGGTTTATAGATTTGTCTAAAACATTTTTCTTTATAGCAGTATTAGTTCAAGCACCATTTGTGAGTATTAAAAATGTGTCTTGCTATTATTATTAGCATTTATATAACATGCCCCAACCATGCAAGGCACTCCTGATTTTCAGGTCCTGTATCGACTTTGTCCCCTGGTGTCCCACTTTTGTCCCCAAAAAGTGTAGAGCAAGAGCACAATATATTTTTTCTTTTCTGTTCTGGGGTTAGCAGAACAGGAGGTATTATTCTCTGGAATTAAACATTTTTAACATGAAAGACTGCGGTAACAGATTATTTGCACCATAACCACTTCAATTACATGAAGTGGTAATGGTGCTTAGCGTGACTCTGTAAGTCTGCTGGCTGGAAGGAGAGCAACTCCAACAGCTGGCCTTTTATGATGTTGTAGCTGTTTGCTTGCGTAATGCAAGAAATCAACTGATAACCTCCAGTTTGTTCAGCTATAAACATTCAGCTACTCCAATGGACTTTAAAACGTAACTATCACTAGTGAGATTTTGTCGCAATGCCGTATCTAATTAAAAGATTATTTTTTTTCTCTCCTGTGCACGTTATATTATTCATATTGTATGCCTGGCTGCCCTGACAGAGCCAGAATGTGCCATGTAGATTAATATAAACCATGCGCTGCCGTATGTGTGTCGGAGCATCAATTCCTAGCTGAACGTAGCAACCACTCAAGATGACATTTTTTATTGAAACGTACTTTGGGCTTCAATAAAGTAGTTATTGTATTCATTAAAGTAATAATTACTCTTTGCAAATTATTTTCCGTTGCAGGTTCCGTCATGCATGTGGTGCCCAACGTCCATCATCGTCAATGGAAAAGAAACTAAATACTCTCTCCCTCCTTCTACAAAAGCCATGCATTTTACCAACAGCACAGGGCTGAGTTATGAAGCAGAACATGTGCGTCAATGCCTATTGAAAGGTAATTCAAAGGTTTAATGAAATTTTGAGATGACTCGATTATTCTTGGTGGTGAGATAATGTCAGTTCTTACCTATGCAGAGATTCCCCATGATTTGAGGGTTATTACAAAAAAAATTGTCCAGAATGCAAAGTGAATTTAAAATTTAAAGGGTTCATCTAAAAATTTATATTGTTACTTTTTTTTAATATACTATTTGTAAGTCTCAATTGTTTTCTTTAGGTCTCCCCCGAGCCACGTTTTTGACTGAAAAGTCAGTTTAACTAGTATAAGACTTACCTGAAATCCAGTGTCTGGCCAAGTACTCTAGGTTATCTTCCACACCTCTTATTTTGGGGTGCTACACCCTCATAGAAGAGTATATAAGGGTTGGCACTATTACAGTGGGAGAGAGGCAATATTTTAAATTAAAAGTAGACACTAGTGGAGAGAGGGAAGCAGGGCTACTTCAGGTATATCTAGGAGACTGTGTGTGCACTTTTTGCCCACACAGTCCAAAGGCTTCACTTGCAGGCACACTGCTTGCAAGTGAAGAATCAGTGGAGAGTGTGTGCTGACGACAGATGTTATTTTTGCACAGAACTTACATTAGGCACTCCGGAACAGAGTTCCCTGCTGTCAAATCCATGGGTGCTGAGGATGTAACTAGAACCCAGTATACAAGTGCAAATATTTCTGGGTGTGCTATGTGCACATACAGATTCCTTCCTCCTTGACCACTTCAAAACGCAAAAGTGAACATCGACGTTGGAGTAACCCTTTATGGCCAAAGTAGCCAAGCTGGAAGAATAGCAGACTTGGAGAATGTTTCCAGTTTGGCTACTTCGGCCTTAAGTCTGAAATTCCTGACAATTTTCACTTTTGTGAACTTCAGTTAGGAAAACCTTTCACTCTCAGTGGGTTTGGTGTTTGAGTTTTTACATTTTCACCTTTCTGTGTTGGACTATTTATACATGTTTTTAATGTTTGCTGTTTATTTGAAAACTCTTTATAAAGGTTCATGGTTATCTTAGCTGTTGGTTAGTTACATTTGCTTTTGATAAAACTGAGATCATGAATAATAAAACCAGTTTTTAAATATTGCCATATGTGATAAAACTCATCAGACGGCAATATCTTCTTGTTTATACTTACACTATCACTAATAACAGCAGGTCCCTCACCATCATATGACGAGGTCATAAAGCCCATTATTCACTATCATATCCAAAGTAGCAGGGCACTTATTTTGTGAAGGCGAAGGAGACCATAACATCTTTGATTTATATTATGTGACAGTACATTCGGTAATAAGATTTCGGATATTTTGTCTCTGACAATTTTTGGCACTTTTATAAATACCATATAGCCAAAAGTAAGCGGATACCTGATTATCGCACCTCCATGAGCTTGTTAAATGTTCCATTAAAAAAATCATTAGCATTAATAGGGAGATAGCCTCCTCTTTGCAACTGTAACAGAGGCCACCTTTTTGGGAAGACTTTCAACAACATTTTGGAATTTGTGACCTTTGCAATAGCTTTACCTTGATGGATGTCCATCAGTAGATAATGACTTCTGTTTGATCTACAGGATTGAAGCAAAGTCCACTCATGACTTGGGCAGACAGTGAGCTCTTGGCCAGCATCATGGAAGACGTTCGCACACAACTCGGAGTTACATTCCCTCAGGACAGAACTTGACTCGCAAGGAAAAATGTACCAATTTCAATATATTAGAGAAATGTATGGATTGGTTTTTAAAGGGGAAGTGCCACCAAACAAACAGTTTTAATATTTTATTTACCTATCCCCTATATTTAAAAATATACCTTTATGAAGTCTGAAAAATAAAATGAAATCTAGAAATCGGTACGGCTGTATTTACCTCTATTCTGGACATGACCAAAACCATTCTAGCTCCTGGTCAAACACTATTATCTGTCCTTTCACCTACCTGTCAATGTAGAAAGAGCATACAATGCAATGTGCCCTGGCTGTGACAGGACTGAACTAGATTCTTTACGTTTCTCCTTCTCTTGCTATGCTCTCTGTATGTTGACAGACAGGTGCAAAGGACACAACTTATAAACAGAATTGTGAAAATGGTTTAGGTAGATGTTTATATAAAGCTGTAACGTAAAAATGCTTTCAAAAATAGAAATTTGAATATTTTGGTGCTATGGAAGCTCCTTGTACCCTGGTTGGGTACCTCTGCCAAGCTCACTTCCTACCTGTAACGAGGACACCCAGAGCGCTTCAGCCCCAGTTGCCACAGCTTAACTGAGGTCTATTGGAACTCTCCCACCCTAGAGCAGGGGATCGTGCTATATTTCCAAAGTGATCAGGCTCTCCTGCACAGGGTATAGCTGTGTAGCTATACCCAAACAGTAGCCGAGACTTAGTGAAGGGTGAATAAGAACTGATTTTATTGCGTGAACCACAGGTTTGTATACACAGATCCCCGGCATGGGGTCTCTATTGAAAACACAGTAAACCCCACCCTTGTACCTTTGGTTCTTGGAGATAATAGAGTTATCTCTCGCTAAGCTAATTAACTCCCATGCACACAGGTACTAACACAATTATCCCCTGCACACAGAAAAAACCTTAAAAAGAAGAAAAAAATAATGCACCTCTAATGAGTTTCTTCACAATAAGGGATTGTAATAATTGTGTGTGTGTGTAAGGAGTACTGTGTGCAGTATTACAATGGTGAGAATGCTGTCTGTGATGTGTGTGTAGGAGGCTGCATGTGGTTTTGCATGTGTGCGGATGCTGCTTGTGGGCTTGTGTGCTTAAAGTGAGGCTCCTTGTAGTTGTGCGTATATGAATGGGTCTGTTTGCAGCGTAGTATGTGAGTGGAGAGGGCTGGTTGTGTTGCAGAGTGTGTGTGGATAAGGAATATTGTATGTGTGTGTCGATAGGGACTTTAGCACTGATGTAAGTACCACGGTCGCAGGAGTTACAGCTGCAAATGAGCTGCATGGAACTGCCTGAGAGAGAATGAGACAAATGGAAGAGACTGGTGGGGTAATTGAGACACATGGAAGGGACTGGCAGGTGAAATTTATTCAGCCCCAGTTGTTGCACCTTGACTGAGGTCCTTCTGGAGCTTTTCCACCCGACCAGGCTGCAGCTCTCCTTCCATGCAGGTATCTTCTACTCTGCCTATTCCGCTGCAGCCCTTCTTCCAGGCAGGTATCGTCCCTTCTGCTTATTCCTCTGCAGCTCTGCTTACAATGATTACTATTGCCTTTACAAAGGCACCTGGGCCTTGCTTTATCCCAGGGTAAGAAGTATCTTGCAGCCAGCCAACAGGTCCGAAGACTATGTCACTGGGATCCCTAAAACTCCACACAGGAAACCCAGATCCACATGGAACTAACATGCAATACTTTATTTTACTTGGGACTAGCCCAAATGATCATTACATTTAGATTGCTGTGACAAACATCAGAAAATTCAAATAATCAAAACGTGTCACAAAATATACAGGAAATTATAATAGCATAATAACATATTAATAAAGGGATGGGCAATATGCAAATTAACCAGCTTGCTATTCAGGTAGTGCACATTGCTGTTGCTACCAACAGAGGACGCTGGCTGGACCACAGGCTCCATAGCCAAATCCACCTAGTTGGTAGCAATTGTCAGCAGTACAGGAGAGAAGACAAAACATGTAATGCTAAACACTAAATATTTCACACACACCCTGCACCTATAATGGACACAGGGTGACTAAAACATAAGAAGAGTCCAGGGACCTACATAAATAGTCTGTCTGAAGCTCCAGGTGATGGTGACTACCGTCACAGTAGTGAAGAACAAGTCATGGTCAAAATGCCAAATAAGAATACAAGATAAATGCACTCTCTGATTCCCAGTAAATAGAACCACAATGGGCACTGAAAATAAATCAAGACTTTGTTTAAATAGCACTAGGATGACAGGGATTTGCCATAAATGACCTTATGACGTCAAAACGTGTGTGTTCATCAATGACGCACGTATGTTCGTGTCATTACTGTCATATAGCGTAGCTATGAATGGGCTCCGTCTGAACGCCACATCGTCTGGGAGCTTCATGGAATGCAGGCTGGATCGGAATCCGCTGCAAGGTAAGTCTTCTCACAGAGCCCACAGTAGCGTGATTGCATCCATCCGGCACAGCCACGTTATCGCGCCTCTCTGGGACTTTGACACATAGTGGCTGTAGTGGATGGAGGAAGGCATACGAGACAATTTTTTTTTTTTTACAAAAAGCATACATAGATTCTGAGTGCTGTCTCTGCCAGGCTGCTCCTTATCTTCATAGTGCTCGCAGTCCAGGAGCACTCAGCAGATTATGCAGGAGAGGAGAACACAGGAAGTGATGCCATTGCCCATTCCAGGACTCTCTCCCCCTCACACAGAACACCGCACAGGAGAACATGAAGGATACCTGGTAAGAACAGCAGGGTTGGAATATGTGAGGAATTATATCTTTCTGGCTGGGGGGAGTGCATGGCTGTTCTGCTGGACACCTAACTGCCCCTCGGTCCATGAATGTTCTACCCAAGTGGTCAGCCCACCCCTGATGACCACACTTTGCCTTCAAATCAGCATCAATTCTTTTGGATGACATCTATAAAAATATCTTACATATTAATATACAGGTCAGGGGCGGATTCAGAACCTTATCGTGGGGGGCAGGGGAAAGGGGGGAGCGGGCGCACTGATAGATTATTTTTATTTTAAAATTCTAAGCATGTTGGTAACATCTACCTGTCTACACTATTATAGCTGCTAATTAGCCTTTCTTATATAACCCCACAGCACTGCTCAATAAGTTTGGTGCTTCATAAACCAAAATGATAAAAAATAATAATAATCTGATGCACAAATAACAAAAATCTGTGCTTGATACTCAAATCCTGGACTTCAGAGATAATTAGATACTTAGCATTAATTTTATGTTGAGGAAAAAAAAGCATTTAAAGCAGGCATCAAAAAACGTATGTTGCTGGACAACAAGTCCCATGATTCTATTGCCATCTATTGCATTCAAAGGATGTTTGGAGTTGTAGTCTATAAGCATATGAGTTTGGGATGCTTGATTTAAAGGGATATTGCATGCTCCCCAACATTGGGAGGTTTGAAATTAGGAAAGGTTGTCTCTTTAAACATATCTCAACTACAAGATATGAAGTTCTCGTTCTCTGCCTGTTACCTTTCATGTTTCAAACTAGACACGCCCCCCCTCACTGTCCTATTAAATCACTTGTTTCAAACACTGACTGTCTTTCCCTGTGACTCCAAAGGTCAGCCCTCTTAAAAAAAAAAAAAAAAAAAAATCTTCATTTTATTTTTTGAAATAGTTATGGCAACCAAGTGGGGTATCTGCTCAGCTGGAAAAATCAGCAATGATTTCCTAGTAGCTCTGGCAACTCTGCCGGCTGTGGATCATCAGGTAAGTTGTAAAAAAATGAGAATAGGACCCAGAATTTCCCCAGGCAATTTGAATGCAAAGTGAACTGACAAACCTTTTGATACATGGTAGCATGTATTATTGTGATTTTGCAAACAGTGGTAATGGACATAGTCTCTGTCTTATAAATTATCCTTTAAATTATATTAGTGGTTTATTTTTTTCCAGTTTTACATCTGATAATTTTTACACACCAAGTTTAAATAAAGATAACTAACTTAAAATAGTTCTTTAATTTATGTTACTAATTTATCGTAATTGTTAAAATGCATAGCATGTCTATGATTTCAATTAGTTTTTAGAAGTTCTAAAACAAATACTGCAAGGAATGGATTATGGTTTTAAAACTAAAACTTTGGAAAATGTGGCATGCTATGAATATAACTTTAATGGGCACAGAATCTAAAACTGCTAAACAAAATTATATATTTGTAGAAAGTAGATCCCCCAGGCTGTGTAACTAAGAACATTTTGACACTCTTCCTTTAACCCCTTAACGCTGTTACGGAGTACTTGCTACCCCGCATTTAGTAAGCCTAAACGCCATTAGGGCGGCATAGTACGCCCTAACGACCGGGAGCTCCCTTGTCCCTCCATTCTTACCTGGACTGGCGATCTGCTGCAATTATGGTCTGGGGGGACTGCCTCTCGAGACAGGCAGTCCCCCTGCTTCCATTTCAACCCTCCAGGGCCATTTAATTGTGACGGATCTTGCTGATCTCCTACCCGCCGGTCCAGTTATCCCGGTCCCCACTGGGGTATTGTGAACTATCTCAACTACACTTGCCTTACACTGCACACTGCAGGGTTTTATGCGCAAGGTGGCTGCTGCTTCTTTACTGGTTGAACAGGACCTGGGCCCGTCCTGCAAGCCTCAACTCGACCAAGCACTTCCTACACTGCCTGGATGTAGCCTTCCAGAACTACTGGAGGGGTCTTTGCAGGCGGACGCAAGCTACCTGGCCAGAGCGGGGAAAGTGGGACCTCCCCAGGATGATGTCTGCCTACCTGGGCCGAGAGCCATCCAACACATGGTCTTGACCAATGCGGAGGATCAAGCGCCGAAGGCTGAACACACCTTCTGGATCCTATGTCTACTCCAGAAGAGGAAAGGGCCCAGCCCTCGGTGTTCGAGTCCGTGGACTTATGATGCAGGCTCTCACACAGGCCTGGAGCCGAGGGGGAGCCTCATAAAGGCGTATATGTGCTGCACTACACCCCAGTTTCTCTAGCTGCATGGCACTTCTACCAGGGATCCTGCCCCGTGATGGGAGAACAAAGCATCTCATGCATGTTATTCCATTAAAAAAAAAAAAAAAATTTAAATGAGGCTGTGTAAACTAGGAGTCTGTTTACACATGATGCTCCATCGTATGACGCTCTTGATATTACTCACGTAATGTATCTAAAGCATGTATTCACTTATGTTGTGACTCCTTACTATGTGTATTGAATGCCTTTCTTTGCCTCAATAAAAATGATTGCCAAAAAAATCTAAAAAAAATACGCTTAGAATTATATTATAATATAAATATATATATATATATATATATATATATATATAAAATACAAACAAAAAAATTAATAAAAAATATAGATATATATGTGTATAACCCCATAAAACTTGTACTTGTAAGACTTCATTGAACACACATATGAGTGTTTTAGAACACTAAAACTTGTAATGATGATGATATCATCAGTAAAAGTGCAGGTTTTTTTTGAAAAATTAGAAAACATACAAATATGAACGCTAACTTTGGCCAGGGATTGTGACTAAGTGACTACTACAAAAGACCGGATTGACCCCATTCTGAATTCCCTGGGTTGTCTACTTTTATGAATGGTTTGCCATGATGGGATCATTCTCATTCCTGGGCTGCCATATAGTCTCAAAAGCAGCATAGGCCAACTAACCAATACGGCAAACAGAAATGGGGAAAACCCTATATTTGACCCTTTAACTTTCCAAAACCCCACAAAACCTTCAAAGGAGGATACTGTTTTACTCGTGAAACATTGCTGAACAAAAATATGAGTGTTTTAGAGCAGTAAACCTTATGACATCGATATCATCCGTGAAAGGGCATATTTTTATGTAAAAAATTTGAAAACTAATATGAATGCTACATTTTGGCCAGGGTTTGTGGCTAAGTGGCTACTAAAAAAGACTGGACAAACCCCATTTTGAATACCTTGGGTTGTCTACTTTTGCAAATGGTATGCCATGATGGGAGTATTTCTCATTCCTGGGCTGCCATATATTTTCAAAGGCACCATAACCAATGTTGCAAATTTCAATATGTAAATATTTGTCCAAAGCCCTATAAAACCTGTACATGTTCGGTTCGTTTTACTCCTGAGACATAGTTGAACACAAATATGAGTGTTTTAGAGCAGTAAAATATATAATGACGATGATATTATTAATGAAAGTGCTGTTTTTGTGTGAAAAATGCAAAAACAAAAGCAATACAAAACATAATCCCACCCTGGTGTCGCTGTGTCTGGGACATAAAGGTATCTCCCAGACACAGGAAGCCGAACACACAAAACCCCCCAAAATACACACCATACAGTAACTTGCCATATATCCATGAATAGCTCCTGGTCCCAGCTATGATCCCTGCAAATAGCGGTGAGATCGGATGTACAGAGCCCAATAAATCGTCATATAAAGTCTGGGTTTGAGCCTCTATATATACCTGAAAACCGTTCCAGAGAATCACTTGGTTTAGACTTAAGATTCAAACTACGCACCTAAACCGTGCAACGGCCAATTCGGAGAAAGGGCGTGAACAATTTGCACCAATCAGCGCTCAGAGAGATGAGGTGTTTCGCCGGATAATTGAGGGAAAGGGCGCAAAACCAGTTTGAATTGCACGTACTTCCAGGCGGCCAACAGGATTCTGCAGTAAGGGATCCAGTTCCAGAAGATGTTATGGGCCAGTCAGGGAGATCAGCAGATCTCTGAAACTGACCCTGCATCAGTGGAACTACCGCCGGTGCTGGTGGTGCAGCTGCACTGGGTTCTGCACACTTTGGCTGCCCATCAGGTGGCCCATGCACTTAGGGCAACCAAATTGATATTATTGCTTAACAGAAGCCCGGTCGGGAGCCACAGCCGTTTAAGAACATGTAGTATCGGCCAGCTGGAAGTGGAAGCCGGTCACTTTCTCCCAACTAGTGTTGTCGCGAACCCGAAATTTTCGGTTCGCGAACGGCGAACGCGAACTTCCGCAAATGTTCGCGAACCGGCGAACCGCGCGAACCGCCATTGACTTCAATGGGCAGGCGAATTTTAAAAACAACAGGGAATCTTTCTGGCCACAATAGTGATGGAAAAGTTGTTTCAAGGGGACTAACACCTGGACTGTGGCATGCCAGAGGGGGATCCATGGCAAAACTCCCATGGAAAATTGCACAGTTGATGCAGAGTCTGCTTTTAATCCATAAAGGGCAGAAATCACCTAACATTGACACCTGTCCTCAAAGCCCAGCCCTGATACACACTGACACAGAGCAGAATAGAGACTGTTCCCCCTACATCGGGTCACTTGGCAGATATGGATTGACACCTGTCCTCAAAACCCCTGATACACACTGACACAGAGCAGAATAGGGACTGTTCCCCCTACATAGGGTCACTTGGCAGATATGGATTGACACCTATCCTAATGATCCCTGATACACACTGACACAGAGCAGAATAGAGACTGTTCCCCCTACATAGGGTCACTTGGCAGATATGGATTGACACCTGTCCTCAAAACCCCTGATACACACTGACACAGAGCAGAATAGAGACTGTTCCCCCTACAAAGGGTCACTTGGCAGATATGGATTGACACCTATCCTAATGATCCCTGATACACACTGACACAGAGCAGAATAGGGACTGTTCCTCCTACATAGGGTCACTTGGCAGATATGGATTGACACCTGTCCTCAAAACCCCTGATACACACTGACACAGAGCAGAATAGAGACTGTTCCCTGTCCACAGAGACCATGATACACACTGACACAGAGCAGAATAGGGACTGTTCCCCCTACATAGGGTCACTTGGCAGATATGGATTGACACCTGTCCTCAAAACCCCTGATACACACTGACACAGAGCAGAATAGAGACTGTTCCCTGTCCACAGAGACCATGATACACACTGACACAGAGCAGAATAGAGACTGTTCACCGTCCACAGAGACCATGATACACACTGACACAGAGCAGAATAGAGACTGTTCCCTGTCCACAGACACCATGATACACACTGACACAGAGTGTCCGCGTGAAATAGGGCCGTGAGTAATGACGTCACGGGTAGCCTGCCCATAGTATCGCATAGGGTGGAAGAGCTGATAGGACATCTGAAACGTATTGGGATGGAGATGCTTAATTGTTCTCCAAAATGCTTGACACCACCCCATAGTGAATCTCTGCAAACTTTAATACCATCAGAGGAGGAAGAATGTGGCAGCCCACTGGGATTATTCGAAAAATTTCAAATTGATGATTTTCCAGACCCTGGGGTTGACATTAGTCCAGATTTACATCTTGTGACCCATGAGGATGTTCCAGGCACTACTTGTGAAATAAAGACCGATAATAAAGTGAATGATCCTTCTCCTTGGGACTTGCACCCTGTCGTTGAAGGTGGAGTAGGCAATGGCAAGAGCATGCTGTGGGTAGTCAGTGCAAACACTCTCTTCCCGGTGAATAATGAGGAGACTAACTATGATGACGTTATTTGCGTTGAAAGTAATGATGCCAGAGATCTTTTGAAACCATATGGAAGGAACGAATTGGTTAAAAGAAAGGCAAGAGACCACCTGCATATAGACAAGAATACGCATAAGAGAAAGAAGAGAACAGGTGAAAAAGAGAAGCTGCAGACTGCCTATCTGCAAATAGTTGAGTTATGTCCTGAAGATGTCCGTGTTACCACAGTGCAGACTCTGTTTGATACACTACTGAGGAGAGTCAGAGAAACCCCAGATCTTCACGTATTGGATGAGTCGGTGCGTGGAGTTGCAGAGAACGTAGAACAAGAAATATTTAAACTTTTCCTGTGTACTGACAGCAGATATACATAGGGTCACTTGGCAGATATGGATTGACACCTGTCCTCAAAACCCCTGATACACACTGACACAGAGCAGAATAGAGACTGTTCCCCCTACAAAGGGTCACTTGGCAGATATGGATTGACACCTATCCTAATGATCCCTGATACACACTGACACAGAGCAGAATAGGGACTGTTACCCCTACATAGGGTCACTTGGCAGATATGGATTGACAAATCCCTGACAAACAGCTACCACATGCAAGGAAGGCAGCAGGGGCGCAAATGACCCACTCCTGACGCGGGAAGGTAGTGACGACAAATAACAATACAGGACTCTTTAGAGGCCCTGTAATTGTAATCAGTCCACTTGAAATCCTTTAACTTTGATCAATTGGAGGGAAGTCTGGTGCAGAGCCACTGACCCATGCGCAGGGCCAGCCTTAGGCCTTTGGGCGCCCTGTGCAAGAAATCTTCACCCTGTCACACCCATGTGCAAGAAATCTTCACCCTGTCATAGGGTCACTTGGCAGATATGGATTGACAAATCCCTGACAAACAGCTACCACATGCAAGGAAGGCAGCAGGGGCGCAAATGACCCACTCCCGACGCGGGAAGGTAGTGACGACAAATAACAATACAGGACTCTTTAGAGGCCCTGTAATTGTAATCAGTCCACTTGAAATCCTTTAACTTTGATCAATTGGAGGGAAGTCTGGTGCAGAGCCACTGACCCATGCGCAGGGCCAGCCTTAGGCCTTTGGGCGCCCTGTGCAAGAAATCTTCACCCTGTCACACCCATGTGCAAGAAATCTTCACCCTGTCATAGGGTCACTTGGCAGATATGGATTGACAAATCCCTGACTAACAGCTACCACATGCAAGGAAGGCAGCAGGGGCGCAAATGATCCACTCCCGACGCGGGAAGGTAGTGACGACAAATAACAATACAGGACTCTTTAGAGGCCCTGTAATTGTAATCAGTCCACTTGAAATCCTTTAACTTTGATCAATTGGAGGGAAGTCTGGTGCAGAGCCACTGACCCATGCGCAGGGCCAGCCTTAGGCCTTTGGGCGCCCTGTGCAAGAAATCTTCACCCTGTCACACCCATGTGCAAGAAATCTTCACCCTGTCACACACACACACACAGGCAGACAGCCATACACACACACACACACAACTGCCACTGACTAGGTTTGTCACCTCCTCAAAAGGACGCATGAGCCTACAGGCATTGCGCATGAGCGTCCAGTAACGTGGCAAAAAAATTCCCAGCTCCCCAGAGGCTGTCCTAGCACCCCGGTCATACAAATATTCATTAACAGCTTTTTCTTGTTGGAGCAGGCGGTCGAACATTAGGAGTGTTGAATTCCAACGTGTAGGGCTGTCGCAAATCAAGCGCCTCACTGGCATGTTGTTTCGCCGCTGGATATCGGCAAAGTGAGCCATGGCCGTGTAGGAACGCCTGAAATGGCCACACACCTTCCTGGCCTGCTTCAGGACGTCCTGTAAGCCTGTGTACTTATGCACAAAGCGTTGTACGATCAGATTACACACATGTGCCATGCACGGCACATGTGTCAACTTGCCCAACTTCAATGCCGCTATCAAATTTTTTCCGTTGTCACACACCACTTTGCCGATATCCAGTTGCTGCGGAGTCAGCCACTTTTCCACCTGTGTGTTCAGGGCGGACAGGAGTGCTTGTCCGGTGTGACTCTCTGCTTTCAAGCAAGTCAAACCCAAGACGGCGTGACACTGCCGTATCCGGGATGTGGAATAGTACCTGGGGAGCTGGGGGGGTGCCGTTGATGTGGAGCAAGAAGCAGCGGCACAAGAGGACTCAGCCGAGGAGGTTATGGAAGAGGATGGAGTAGGAGGAGTAGAGGAGGTGGCAGCAGGACTGCCTGCAATTCGTGGCGGTGTCACCAACTCCTCTGCAATGCCACGCATTCCTTGCTTGTCAGCCGTCAGCAGGTTTACCCAATGCGCAGTGTAGGTGATATACCTGCCCTGACCATGCTTTGCAGACCAGGTATCAGTGGTCAGATGGACCCTTGCCCCAACACTGTGTGCCAGACATGCCATGACTTCCTTTTTGCACAATCGAGTACAAGTTGGGGATTGCCTTTTGTGAAAAGAAATTCCGGCCGGGTACCTTCCACTGCGGTGTCCCAATAGCTACAAATTTTTTGAACGCCTCAGACTCAACCAGATTGTATGGTAAAAGCTGGCGGGCTAATAGTTCGGACAAGCCAGCTGTCAGACGCTGGGCAAGGGGGTGACTTGGTGACATTGGCTTCTTACGCTCAAACATGTCCTTGACAGAAACACATGACTGTGGGCAGATGAGCGGGAACTGCTCAAGGCGGGAGACGGAGTGGCGGATGGTTGAGAGGGGGCAAGAAGGACAGCAGTGGTTGATGTGGCTGAAGATGCTGGACCAGGAGGAGGATGGCGGCTTAGAGTAGGCGTGCTGCTTGTACTCATGTGTTGATCCCATAGGCGTTTGTGATGTGAGATCATGTGCCTACGCAAAGCAGTTGTACCTAGGTGGGTGTTGGACCTCCCACGACTCAGTTTCCTTTGGCACAGGTTGCAAATGGTATCGCTGTTGTCTGAGGCAGACACACAAAAAAAATGCCACACTGCTGAGCTCTGCAATGACGGCATTCTGGTGGTGGACACAGCATGCGTTGATTGGCGTGCTGTCGGGCTGACCCCGGGTGCCGATGCATGCTGTCTGACTGTGCCACTAGCTCCTTGCGACGACCCCCCCCTGCTTCCAACTCGTCTCCTCCTCTCTGTCTCCCCATCTGAACTTTCGCCCTGTTCTTCTTCTTGCCGAGCGGGCACCCACGTGACATCCATGGACGCATCGTCATCATCAACCGCTTCGCTTGTATCTGACAACTCAGAAAAGGAAGCAGCAGCGGGTACAACATCATCATCATCACACCGTACCTCCATGTGTTTAATGCTGCCTGTCTGAGACATAACCCTGTTATCTACATCCTCTAGCAATAATGGTTGCGCATCACTCATTTCTTCAAACGGGTGTGTGAATAACTCCTCTGACATACCAAGTAAAGCGGCTGTGGTGCTAGTTTTGGTGGTGGCGGCAGGCGGGTGAGTGCTATCTTGAGAGGTGCCTGAAGCTAAGCTGGAGGAGGATGGTGCGTCAAGGTTCCGAGCGGAGGCTGTACAAGATTGGGTGCCCTGTGTTAGCCAGTCAACTAAGTCCTCAGAACTTTTCAAGTTCAGGGTACGTGGCTTCTGAAAACTGGGCATTATTCTAGGGCAAAAGGGAATCACAGCACCACGACCACGACGGCCCCTGCGGGGTGGCCTGCCTCTGCCTGTCATTTTTTTGGGGATTAGTGGTACTATGCGTGCAAGCTACTGTGAGACCAGATATGATTGGCAATGTGAACTGTAACAGTTCTGCAGAGCACACACTGTAGGCCTGACACACCTGCTTGAAGACAAGTAACTGCTATTCAATCTATAACAGTGAAAAATAAATTTTGGTTTTAAAAGCACGCTATAGAGACACCAGATATGATTGGCAATGTGAACTGTAACAGTTCTGCAGAGCACACACTGTAGGCCTGACACACCCGCTTGAAGACAAGTAACTGCTATTCAATCTATAACAGTGAAAAATAAATTTTGGTTTTAAAAGCACGCTATAGAGACACCAGATATGATTGGCAATGTGCACTGGAACAGTTCTGCAGAGCACACACTGTAGGCCTGAGACACCCGCTTGAAGACAAGTAACTGCTATTCAATCTATAACAGTGAAAAACAAATTTTGGTTTTAAAAGCACGCTATAGAGACACCAGATATGATTGGCAATGTGCACTGGAACAGTTCTGCAGAGCACACACTGTAGGCCTGAGACACCCGCTTGAAGACAAGTAACTGCTATTCAATCTATAACAGTGAAAAACAAATTTTGGTTTTAAAAGCACGCTATAGAGACACCAAATATGATTGGCAACTGTCAAAGCACGCTGGAACAGGTCTACAGAGCACACGCTGAAGTAGGCCTGACACCCAGACGCTTGCTTGCAGACAACTAACTGATCTTCTATTACAGTGAAAAAAAATGATTTCTTTAAAATCTAAAGCTTAAGCTATTGTTAAAACAGATATGAGTGGTGGCACTGACTGTGCAAATGGGCAAGGCATCCAACCTGACACAGAAGCTGGCAGGCAGGCAACTGCTCTTCTATTACAGTGAAAACAAATTATTTATTTTAAATGTAAAGCTTAACCAATTGTTAAAACAGATATGAGTGGTGGCACTGGGCAAGTAGGCACAGTATCCAATGTGAACCTCACACAGAAGCTGGCAGGCAGGCAACTGCTCTTCTATTACAGTGGAAACAAAATTTTGGTTGTAAAAGCACGCTATAGAGACACAAGATATGAGTGGCAACTGTCAAAGCACGCTGGCACAGGTCTGCAGAGCACACGCTGAAGTAGGCCTGAAACACAGACGCTTGCAGACAACTAACTGCTCTTCTATTACAGTGAAAAAAAAATATTTATTTTAAATCTAAAGCTTAACCAATTGTTAAAACAGATATGAGTGGTGGCACTGGGCTAGTGGGCACAGTATCCAATGTGAACCTCACACAGAAGCTGGCAGGCAGGCAACTGCTCTTCTATTACAGTGGAAACAAAATTTTGGTTGTAAAAGCACGCTATAGAGACACAAGATATGAGTGGCAACTGTCAAAGCACGCTGGCAGGGTTGTGCAGGGCACACGCTGAAGGAAGGCCTGACAGAGCCGCTTGAAGGACACTGACTGTCTGCTATTAGCTTACACTGGAAACCTTTTTTCTTTGTAAAAGCACGCTAAAGAGACACCAGATATGATTGGCAACTGTCAAAGCACGCTGGCACAGGTCTGCAGAGCACACGCTGAAGTAGGCCTGACACCCAGACGCTTGCAGACAACTAACTGATCTTCTATTACAGTGAAAAAAAATGATTTCTTTAAAATCTAAAGCTTAAGCTATTGTTAAAACAGATATGAGTGGTGGCACTGACTGTGCAAATGGGCAAGGCATCCAACCTGACACAGAAGCTGGCAGGCAGGCAACTGCTCTTCTATTACAGTGAAAAAAAATATTTATTTAAAATCTAAAGCTTAACCAATTGTTAAAACAGATATGAGTGGTGGCACTGGGCTAGTGGGCACAGTATCCAATGTGAACCTCACACAGAAGCTGGCAGGCAGGCAGGCAACTGCTCTTCTATTACAGTGAAAAAAATGATTTATTTAAAATCTAAAGCTTAACCAATTGTTAAAACAGATATGAGTGGTGGCACTGACTGTGCAAATGGGCAAGGCATCCAACCTCACACAGAAGCTGGCAGGCAGGCAACTGCTCTTCTATTACAGTGAAAAAAATGATTTATTTAAAATCTAAAGCTTAACCAATTGTTAAAACAGATATGAGTGGTGGCACTGACTGTGCAAATGGGCAAGGCATCCAACCTCACACAGAAGCTGGCAGGCAGGCAACTGCTCTTCTATTACAGTGAAAAAAAATTATTTATTTTAAATCTAAAGCTTAACCAATTGTTAAAACAGATATGAGTGGTGGCACTGACTGTGCAAATGGGCAAGGCATCCAACCTCACACAGAAGCTGGCAGGCAGGCAACTGCTCTTCTATTACAGTGAAAAAAAAATATTTATTTTAAATGTAAAGCTTAACCTATTGTTAAAACAGATATGAGTGGTGGCACTGGGCAAATAGGCACAGTATCCAATGTGAACCTCACACAGAAGCTGGCAGGCAGGCACCTGCAATTACATTACACAGGAAAAAAAAAAAAAAGCAGCCTGATGTTATAGCCCTAAAAAGGGCTTTTTGGGGTGCTGTCCTTACAGCAGAGATCAGATGAGTCCTTCAGGATTGTAGTGGACACTGAATACCCTAGCCTAGCTATCAATTTCCCTATCTAATCAGCAGCAGCTAAACTTTCCCTCCTCTCACTAAGCATGCATCTTCCGAATGAATCGAAAATGGATGCTGGGAGGGAGGTTGGAGGGTGTGGAAGGGAGGGAGTGCTGCTGATTGGCTGGAATGTGTCTGCTGACCGAGAGGCACAGGGTCAAAGTTTGCCCAATGATGCCGAATAGGGGGCGGATCGAACTGCGCATGTGTCCGCCCGCCGCGGCGAACGCGAACACGCTAATTTCGCCGGGAACTGTTCGCCGGCGGACAGTTCGGTACATCACTACTCCCAACTATAGAGAGTGCCACGTGGAAGAGAGGAGAAAACGCACACAGGCAGAATAAGGGGGGAAGAGAGGCAGGAGTGCGTTGCTGCAGATGCTCACTTCCATCAGCCTCAGCCAACATCACCCAAGCCACCCTATTGGACACAAAAGGTAAGCCAGGAGGGTGGCTGCAAATATAAAAATTATATCATGTATGTGTCGATTAGTGATGTTGCGAACATGAAATTTGCCGTTCACGAATGGCGAACGCGAACTTCCGCAAATGTTCGTGAACGGGCGAACCCGGCGAACCGCCATAGACTTCAATAGGCAGGCGAATTTTAAAACCCACAGGGACTCTTTCTGGCCACAATAGTGATGGCCCCCACCCCTGAGCGGTGGGTGGGGGCCCTAAACACAAATTGGGGGGGACCTAATGTCCTCCCCCTGGCCCCCACCCCTGAGCAGTGGGTGGGGGCCCTAAATACCAATAGGGGGGGGACCTAATGTCCTCCCCCACGGCCCACACCCCTGAGCGGCAGGTGGGGGCCCTAAATACCCATAGGGGGGGACCTATTGTCCGGCCCCCGGCCCCCACCCCTGAGCGGCGGGTGGGGGCCCGAAATACCAATAGGGGGGGACCTATTGTCCTCCCCCCGGCCCCCACCCCTGAGCGGCGGGTGGGGGCCCTAAATACCAATAGGGGTGGGGGACCTAATGTCCTCCCCTGGCCCCCACCCATGAGCGGCGGGTGGGGGCCCTAAATACCAATAGGGGGGACACCTAATGTCCTCCCCCCGGCCCCCACCACTGAGCGGCGGGTGGGGGCCCTAAAAAAAATGTCCCCCCCAGGTGACTAGGGGTCCCCAAACCCCTAGTCACCCCCTCCCCCCCCCCAAAAAAAATGGTCCCCCTACCTAACCCCCTCACCCTAAAAATAATGAGGGGGTAGTCAATAAAGCTAAAAACCTGTAAATAAATAAAAATAAACTTACCATTAGATGTCTTCTTTTTTCTAAAATCTTCTTTCTTCATCCCCCAAAAGGGCCAAATATAAAGCACTTTGAAAAAAAAAAACAAGCGCAAAAAAAATTAATCCTTCTTCACCCTTCGAGGGCACGCCGCGTACTGAGCTCCGCAGAGCGGGTCAAGGCTTATAAAGCCTTGCCACGCCCTGCAATTAGGCTTAGAACACTCTGGTTGGTTTAAGACAATCAGAGTGCTCTGTGTCATTTTACACAGCGTGGGAAAATTCCAAAGAACTTTCCCATGCTGTGTAAAATGACACAGAGCACTCTGATTGGGTGGATTTCAAGCCACCCAATCAGAGTGCTCTGTGTCATTTTACACAGCGTGGGAAAATTCTGTGGAATTTCCCCACCCTGTGTAAAATGACACAGAGCACTCTGATTGGCTTAAACCAACCAATCAGAGTGTTCTAAGCCTAATTCCAGGGCGTGGAAAGGCTTTATAAGCTCAGTACGCGGCGTGCCCTCGAAGGGTGAAGAAGGATTAATTTTTTTGGCGCTCGTTTTTTTTTTTTTCAAAGTGCGACGGTTATATTGGCTTTTTATTTGGCCTTTTTGGGGGCTGAAGAATGAAGAATTTAGAAAAAAGAAGACATCTAATGGTAAGTTTATTTTTATTTATTTACAGGATTTTAGCTTTATTGACTCCCCCTCATTATTTTTAGCGTGAGGGAGGTAGGTAGGGGGACCATTTTTTTGGGGGGGGAGGGGGTGACTAGGGGTTTGGGGACCCCTAGTCACCTGGGGGGACATTTTTTTTTAGGGCCCCCACCCGCCGCTCAGGAGTGGGGGCCGGGGGGAGGACAATAGGTCCCCCCCTATTTGTATTTAGGGCCCCCACCCGCCGCTCATGGGTAGGGGCCGGGGGAAGGACATTAGGTTGTCCCCCCCATTGGTATTTAGTGCCCCAACCCGCCGCTCAGGGGTGGGGGCCGGGGGGAGGACAATAGGACCTACTGTCCTCCCCCCCTGGCCCCCACCCCTGAGTGGTGGGTGGGGGCCCTAAAAAAAATAAGGGGGGTACCTACTGTCCCCCCCCACCCCCCACCCCTGAGTGGTGGGTGGGGACCCTAAATAAAAATCCCCCCAATCAAAGGTGACAAGGGGTCCCCAAGCCCCTAGTCACCCACCCCCCCACCCCAAAAGAAGTTACCCCGTACCTACCCCCCTCACCCTAAAAAATAGTGAGGGGGGAATAAAATAACTAACCTGTTACGAAAAATTCAACTTACCATTTGACGTCTTCTTTTTTCTAAAATCTTCTTTTTTCAGCCCCAAAAAAGGTCAAATAAAAAGCCATAAGAACCGACGCAATTTAAAAAAACAAAATAAAAAAACGAGCCCCCCCCCCCCCAAAAAAATCCATCTTCAACCATGGAGGGCTCCGTGCAGACTGAGCTCTGCAGGGTGGGGGAAGGCTTATAAAGCCTTGCCACGCCCTGCAATTAGGCTAAGAACACTCTGATTGGCTGGTTTAAGCCAATCACAGTGCTCTGTGTCATTTTACACAGCGTGGGAATATTCCAAAGAACTTTCCCACGCTGTGTAAAATGACACAGAGCACTGTGATTGGTGTGCTTGGAATCTTAACAATCAGAGTGCTCTGTCATTTTACACAGCGTGGGAAAGTTCTTTGGAATTTTCCCACGCTGTGTAAAATGACAAAGAGCACTCTGATTGGCTTAAACCAGCCAATCAGAGTGTTCTTAGCCTAATTGCAGGGCGTGGCAAGGCTTTATAAGCCTTCCCCCGCCCTGCAGAGCTCAGTCTGCGCGGAGCCCTCTAGGGGTGAAGATGGATTATTTTTTTTTGCGCTCATTTTTTATTTTTTTTAAATTGCGTCGGTTCTTATGGCTTTATTTGGCCTTTTTTGGGGGTGAAAAAAGAAGATTTTAGAAAAAAGAAGACGTCAAATGGTAAGTTTAATTTTTCTGTACAGGTTAGTTATTTTATTCCCCCTTCACTATTTTTTAGGGTGAGGGGGGTAGGTAGGGGGTAACTTTTTTGGCGTGGGGGGTGGGTGATTCGGGGCTTAGGGTCCCCTAGTCACCTTAGATTGGGGGGAGGGAATTTTTATTTAGGGCCCCCACCCATCACTCAGGGGTGGGGGTTGGGGGGGACAGTAGGTTCCCCCCCATATTGTTTTTTTTTAGGGCCCCCACCCACCGCTCAGGGGTGAGGGACAGGGGGGGAGGACAGTAGGTCCCACCCCTCATTATTTTTATGGCCCCCACCCACCGCACAGGGGTGGGGGCCGGAGGGAGGACAGTAGATCCCCCTCATTATTTTTATGGCTTCCACCCACCACGCAGGGGTGGGGGCGGGGCGAGGACAGTAGGTCCTCCTCCCATTGTGATTCATGGCCCCCACCCACCGCGCAGGGGTGGGGGCTGGGGGGGAGGACAGTAGGTCCCCCCTCATTATTTTTATGGCCCCCACCCACCGCACAGGGGTGGGGGCGGGGGGAGGACAGTAGGTCCTCCCCCCATAGTGATTTATGGCCCCCACCCACCACGCAGGGTTGGGGGCCGGGGGGAGGACAGTAGGTCCCCCCCTTATTATTTTTATGGCCCCCACCCACCAAGCAGGGGTGGGGGCGGGGGGAGGACAGTAGGTCCCCCCCAGTGTGTATCAGGGTCCCTAAGGACAGGTGTCAATCCATATCTGTCAAGTGACCCTATGTAGGGGGAACAGTCCCTATTCTGCTCTGTCAGTGTGTATCAGGGATCCTTAGGATAGGTGTCAATCCATATCTGCCAAGTGACCCTATGTAGGGGGAACAGTCCATATTCTGGTCTGTGTCAGTGTGTATCAGGGATCCTTAGGATAGGTGTCAATCCATATCTGCCAAGTGACCCTATGTAGGGGGAACAGTCCCTATTCTGCTCTGTGTCAGTGTGTATCGGGGTCTCTGAGGACAGGTGTCAATCCATATGTCAAGGTGTCAATATGTCATATGTCAGGTGTCAATCCATATCCATTGTGATTTAGGAATGTTAGGTGATTTATGCCCTTTATGGATTAAAACCAGACTCTGCATCAACTGTGTAATTTTCCATGGGAGTTTTGCCATGGATCCCCCTCCGGCATGCCACAGTCCAGGTGTTAGTCCCCTTGAAACAACTTTTCCATCATTATTGTGGCCAGAAAGAGTCCCTGTGGGTTTTAAAATTCGCCTGCCCATTGAAGTCTATGGCGGTTCGCGAACATTTGCGGAAGTTCGCGTTCGCCATTCGCGAACCGAAAATGTTGTGTTCGCGACATCACTAGAGTTCACACATTGTAGACTAAATTAACCAAATTGAAAGAAAATCTGCAACTCTGGTATGTAGTATTTATTGAGTAAAATGTAAACCGAATAGCAAAATTCAGGCTAAAAAGCCAAGTTGTAACTATAGTGGTGAATTTTTAAGAATTAGTAAATTAGTTTTCAATCTATTGTAATGCATTCTAATGTGAATAAACCATGGGTATATGTGTATGTATTGGACTTCGAGGGGCCCAGGGTCTAAGTTTGCCCGGGGCCCAGATTGATGTCAGGCTATCCCTGCCCCGTGTATCGAAATATACCTGGTGTTCATTGGTATTAGCAAAGATTTAACTCCTCCTGGTACCTTTACTGCATGATGATACCATCAGTGCTCGGTAAAGCTGCATAATGGCATAGACTGTCATGTGGTCCTTAAGTAATGCAACGCTCTCTCAAATGTGCAGAGCATCTTCAGCATGCACAGTCAGTTCTCGCTTAAGCCTGAATGGCTGCATATGGCAAAACACTGCACCTTCTGCAGTCTCCGGTTCTTTGAGGTGGGCCTCAGTTTGGGTGGCGTATTTCCCAGGCTGAGAGGTAATGACCTACTGGGCCTTGGTCCTCGTGTGACGGTGCAGCTGAGTCCTGGGTTGATTATGGCTGCTTGGTAGCTGTTTGCCACGGCAACCAATCTGGAGTGATGTCTGTGTTGGGGTGCCAGCAGAATTGCTTGACTTGATGGAAACCTGACGTTAAAAGACTAGAATTGTTCACTTACTGGCAAAAGGGTGACACGTCTAACCTAGCTGTTTTAAGTCCTCTGTCTATTACCGCTATATTAACGTAAACTACATTGATGATCTTGGATAATAAGGCTACACCACTGTCTCAACACCATGTTTATGTCTAAACGTGAAAATGCTTATACTAACCGACGTCTTTAGCAATGTTTAATCGACTCTAATCACTTCCACATATGTTAAAATCATAGCACGTTTATTGTCTTCAGCTGGATGTATCCGCCGTGGCCTAACACAATAGACGAGCAAAACTAGCTTGTACTTATGTTTGTACTTAATATGTTTGAATCGTAAAAAATTTTCCAAGCCTGTTCTATTCATACAAAAATGTGCAGTATATCCTTGCCATAACAATGTACTCCATTGAAACGCCTGTGACTGCTGTTGTGGCACCACAGGTTACTCTGTTAAGTATTCAAATGCACAAAGAAAAATAAAGAATTAAAAAAAAAAAAAAAAGACTAGAATTGATTGAACTGGTTGCTCCATCGTTCTGTGCTTTGGTATTGTCTTCTGCAAGTCTATTAAATATTCTATTGGGTGCTTTGGACATTGAACCCTGGCATGACCTGATCATGCCACATGGATTGCCCCTTGAGTTCCTTGCCTAGACTGTTGCTCTGCTGGACCTCAACCCCTGCTTGACCAGACCCCGCCTCTAGATTATGCTTGCCTGGACTCTGGTCCTTCACTTCGCTTCTGGATACGTCCCTGTCTTACGTCTGGGTCTCTCCTTGGTGTCTGCACTCTGGGCCCCTACCTCCACAACCTGACACAATCACATTGCTCTGTCTGAATATATAAAGGTCTGACAGACTCTAGTATGTTTCACTTTATTTGTTTATTCTTACTTTTAATACCACAGAGAAGAGCAGTGCATGGTGCTGTCATGTAAAAATGTGGTTAATGGCTTTTACCGTCCTGACAGGAAAAGTTGTGCCGAGCAGCATTACCGTCCTGACAGGAAAAGTTGTGCCGAGCAGCAATCATGCACATGGAAACCTGGAAATTGCTTTTGGGGTCAAAGGCTGGTCATGGCCAATCAGATCCACAGGAGGGGTATTTAAACCCAATTCTCATTTTGCTCATTGCCTTGTCGTGGTTTCATCCTGATGGTAATCCGAGAGTGCGTTCCTGATCTTGATTTTCTGGTATTTGACTTTGGCTTTGTTTTGACTTTCCTGAATTTTGGTATCCTTGACTTTTGGCTTTCCCTCACCGTTGTGTCTGATTCTGTGTTCCTGACATTGGCAAGTATTTTGACTATTCTTGGAGACGTTAAGTCCGGCCATTCTAAGGTCTGGTTATACGTTATCCTTAGCCCTAGGTGTGACACAGTTCTACATGCTGGATCAACTTGTAATCCTGACAGGTGCTTGCTCTACCAAAGCCAGTACTGGCACCCTGAGGCTATTTACATGGCACTGCTCCATACTTGTGAGTGAAACCACATACACACCTATTGTACATTGTAATGTAATAGATTACACTATGTATGTTTTATCTACCGTATATACTCGAGTATAAGTAGAGTTTTTCGGCATAGTTTTTGTGCTGAAAAACCCCAACTCGACTTATACCCGAGTTAATGTCTGTATTATGGCAATTTACATTGCCATAATACAGACAGGGGGCTGTGTAGGAGGGGGGCTGGCAGGAAGCTCTTACTTACCTCTCCTGCAGCTCCTGTAAGCTCCCTTCTCCTCCGCGCTGGTCCAGTCAGCTCCTCTGTCAGCTCACACTGTAAGTCTCGCGAGAGCCGCGGGGTCAGAGAGCGGCCGCGAGACTTACACTGGGAGCTGACAGGGGAGCTGACCGGACCGGCGCGGAGGAGAAGGGAGCTGACAGGAGCTGCAGGAGAGGTAAGTTACAGTTCCTGCCAACCCCCCTCCACTGAACTGCCAATGCCACTGGACCACCAGGGAGTGAGAGCCCCCCTCCCTGCCATGTATCAAGCAGGGAGGGGGGACGAAAAAAAAAATATATAAATAATAATAATAAAAAAAAATAATATTTAAAAAATAGTAAATTAAAAAATAATAATATAACAAAAAAAATAATAAAAATGCCCACCCCCCACCAAGGCTCTGCAACACATACACAAACACACACTGCATCACACACACTCACACTGCATTCATACACACACTGCACTCATACGCACACTGCACTCATACATACACACACTGAATTCATACACACACTGCACTCATGCACACACACTGCACTCATGCACACACACTGCATTCATGCACACACACACACTGCATTCATACACACACTGCACTCATACACACACGCTGCATTCATACACACACACTGCATTCATTATATACACACACTGTAAATAAATATTCAATTAATATAATTTTTTTAGGATCTAATTTTATTTAGAAATTTACCAGTAGCTGCTGCATTTCCCACCCTAGTCTTATACTCGAGTCAATAAGTTTTCCCAGTTTTTTGGGGTAAAATTAGGGGCCTCGGCTTATATTTGGGTCGGCTTATACTCGAGTATATACGGTATTTACTTTTAGAAACAGTATTCCTGTACTAGTGCACATTGCCTGATACTTTTAAGTATAAGTTATTTTTATCCTTCTACTCCAACACAGGGTGCTGTGCATTTTATAGGGGTTTTACCTTTATGTGCTTTTGTTTATTTATGTCTTAAGGTGTAAGGGAAAACATCTTAATTGCACGTTTACCCACCGTGTGTTATCTGAAGCGCCTATACACTTACTGGTTTCCTGTATTAGCTTGTTATGTGCTTGCTCTATGCTGTGGCACTTTTTAATTTTTTTATTATTCTTTAACATTCAAGAGTAAACACGTTATACATTATACAATCTGTAACATGCATTAACATGAAATATTAACTAGATAGTTACATTTTAAGTCTAGTAGCTCTATATTAAGTTGTTCAACAATGGCCATTTTTTATATTTAAAGTAAAATAAAATAAACCCCCCCCCCCCAAAAAAAAAACAAAAAAAACTCCACTCTATCTAAATATACCCTTCCCTTTAGTATATACCTTCCAGGGTTCCCAGACCTTGCTAAAAAATATGGTGGGAATGTCTTACTCTTGAGGATAGTTCGTCCATTTATAATTTTCTTGAATCTTTAATTCAACGAGATTCAATTCAATGAGATTAAAAATATTAGTTTCTGCGAAAGACTGGGTATTCCTACTATTGATTTTGATAATAAAAATGTCCAAGGGTTAAGTTCTTTGTTTTCCTGTATTATCATAAAAGCTAATTTTTTTATGTCCCTTGTTGACCACATATTATATTCAAAAAGACGGGGGTCACGTGTCATCTAAACAATATTTTAACCCCTTAAGGACCAAACTTCTGGAATAAAAGGGAATCATGACATGTCACACATGTCATGTGTCCTTAAGGGGTTAAACATCTGTTCCTGACAGATTACACATATCGATATTTTAGATGCTGTTTCCCAAATATCTATCCAATCATTGGGTTCCAAAGAGGTTCCTATATCTGCCTCCCAGTGGGATATATAATTTAATGGAGCCTAAACTGTAGGTTCCTCACTTAACTGATTATAAAAATAGGATATAAGATGTATCCTTTCTATTTTGCAAACTTTTTAAAGTCAGTGAGGGGAAGTTTAACTGCCATTTTTACTTCCATTGAGTAAGCAAAGTCTCTAATCTGCAAATAGCGGAAAAAAAATCTCCTGTCCTCAGCCCTGTTCTGGCCGTTAATCTGGAAAATAAAACCACGACTCCTTCTAGCCAAAGATCTGCTTATCTATGGATTCCTCCTGCTTTTAGGTTTTGAAAATTATATTCTTCCATTCCAGGGATAAATTGTCTATTCCGAAATACTGGTGTCATAGGAGAAGGGAGGTTAGTTAAGCTGTGTTTTAACTTGAGTTTATCCCAAATATAAAGTGAGTTTGCTGTTGATGGGCATATTTGTTTTAAAGCTGGTCTTGAGACCTTATTTAGCCATATATACAATCCCGGTGAGAATGGTATCATTAAGTCTTCCTCTATATCTGCCCATCTATATTTCCCTTGAGGTGCATGCCATCCAATAATTTGTGCCAATTGGGCTGCATAATAATAGATACCGTATATACTCGAGTATAAGCCGAGTTTTTCAGCACATTTTTTGTGCTGAAAAACCCCAACTCGGCTTATACTCGAGTCAATAGTCTGTATTATGGCAATTTGCATTGCCATAATACAGACTGGGGCTGTAAGAGATGTTACTTACCTCTCCTGCAGCTCCTGTCAGCTCCCTCCTCCTCCGCGCCATCCGTTCAGCACCTCGGGCAGCTCCCAGTGTAAGTCTCGCGAGAGCCGCGGCTCTCGCGAGACTTACAGTGTGAGCTGACAGAAGAGCTGAATGGACGGCGCGGAGGAGAAGGGAGCTGACAGGAGCTGCAGGAGAGGTAACATCTCTTACAGCCCCCACAGCCCCCCCCACTGAACTACCAATGCCACTGGACCACCAGGGAAGGAGAGCCCCCCTCCCTGCCATGTATCAAGCAGGGAGGGGGGACGAAAAAAAAAATCTAAATAATAAAATATTAATAAGTAAACAAATAATAATATTACAAATAAAATAATACAAAATAACAAAAAAATATTAAAATAATAAAAATATTAATAATTAAATAAAATAAAATAATAAAATAAAATATTAAAATAATTAAAAATAAAAATAATAAAATTGCCCACCCCCCACAAAGGCTCTGCAACACACACACACACACACACACACACACTGCACTCATATACACACACTGCACACATACACACACACTGATCACACACACTTCACTCATACACACGCTGCACTCACACACACGCTGCACTCACACACACACACTGCACTCATACACACACACTGCACTCATACACACACACTGCATTCATTATATACACACACTGTAAATAAATATTGAATTAATATAATTTTTTTAGGATCTAATTTTATTTAGAAATTTACCAGTAGCTGCTGCATTTCCCACCCTAGTCTTATACTCGAGTCAATAAGTTTTCCCAGTTTTTTGGGGTAAAATTAGGGGCCTCGGCTTATATTCGGGTCGGCTTATACTCGAGTATATACGGTAAGTAAATTAGGGAGACCTAGTCCCCCTTTGTCTCTAGGTCTTTGTCTCTGGCTACCCTGCGCCGCTTACCCTGCCATATGAATGTGTCCATAGCTTTCTGGGTGCTCTCTAAGTCCTCTTTACACACCCGTAAAGGCAAGGCTTGAAATAAAAATAAAAGCCTCTGTAAAATATTAATTTTTATAGAATGGATTCTGCCGATCCGTGAGATTGGCTTATCATGCCAATTCTCTAAGTCCTTTTTCAATGTTTTAATTAAAGGTAAGCAATTATCTTTTAAATAATGTATTATAACAGCGTCCAATTCTAATACCTAGATAACTTAGCGACTTATCTATAGACATATCGAATTTAGATTTTAGCTGATCTTGTTCTGCCTGTGATAAATGAAAAGTCACTCCACACGATTTATTATAGTTTACCTTATAACTCGAAATATCTCCAAATTGTTCTATCAAGTTGAACAATTCGGGGATGGATTCAGAAGGATTTGCTATAGAGATTATTATATCTTTAGCATAAGCCGCTGTTTTGTAGATCTCCCTACCTATTTGGATACCCTGGATGTTACCACTTTCTCTAATGTGGATTAGGAGAGGTTCTAATATAAGGGCAAACAGAATAGGGGAAAGGGCGTGTGTATTCCAAATGAAGTCTTATCTGTGCCAGTGAGTTGGATTATTGCTTGGGGGTTAGAATACAGCGCTTGGATTATAGTGATGATAAGAGCAGGAAATGAAATAGATAAGATAAGTGTTGTGGCACTTTTTTAACCTGAGAAACCTAAACTGCAAATGCAGGTAAAAGTGAAACTGGGGAGACGGACAGAAGGTGAAATATGGGAAGGGGAACACAAATAGTGAGACGGGGATACAGAAAGAGGGACGCAAATGAGGGATATATATAGTTTAGTATGGGTAGAGAGACACAAGTGAGGGATTGATAAATGAATAGAGGGACATAAGAGACATGAGTATGGAGAAGTGCTTTAGTAGGGAGTGATGAGGATATGCAAGCTTACAGCCTTCCTTAATATGCCCTGCAGAAGCACCGTCAGTCTGCATAAATACACTATCCATTCCTATACTGGCATTCTGTGGCATGTGAACTTATTTTCTACAGAAATGATTCTGTCAATAGTAGCAAATACATTACTAGTATAAACACTCCCTTCTGGGTAATCTCCCCCTACTGATGCTGACATACTGGGATAATTGCCAGTGCATTGCCATTAACACTCATTCCTGTACTCCTTTAGCAAGCACATTATTAATGACTGCAATTGCAGCACAGCTCGTGTAGTTGCTGTGAGGGAGAGCAGGAGAACCACCTGTAGGACGGTTTTCCTGCTCTCTTCTGTCACTCACTTGTCAGCATAGAAGAAGTCTATGCATAGAATTGACTGACAGGAGAAGGTAAGAGTCGTATCTTTGTATGGAATTGTCAGAAAACATTTAACTTGTGATAATTGGTTGTATAAGCACAATATATTCCAAAAATTAGGTTTAACTTTTGATATCCGTTTTGTTCATATTAATACTTGATTTCTGTGTGGGCAGGCAGTGGCTGTGGCAGCCAGGGATATTGACCGAGCTAAGGACTTTGCCAAAACTCACAGCATTCCAAAAGTGCATGGCTCGTATGAAGAACTCGCCAAAGACCCAAACATTGGTAAGATACCCAGAATATAATTGCAGAGAACCCTTTTTTACCTATAATATTTAAATCCCAAAATTAAGGGAAGGGAGAAACATGGGATGCTAATCTCAAAGGTGGCACTGCTGCCTGCATTTATTTCAAACTTTTCAAGGCAAGTTTAGGCGTTACATAGTCTTTTAAATTAGACTCCCGCGCTAGGCTGTGCATTTTACTATAATACTGGTTTGAATCTAGAACAAAATTAAAAAAACTTGACGGCTGTAGATTGTGTAAAATGTTACAAATCCGGATGCTTGCTATCATATCAAGGCCTCGATTTTAATAAGCTTTCCAAATTATTCAGTACTTTTAGAAAACCTGCATGTAAGTTGTCAAACAGTTTGACTATTTACATTGGGAGGGTGTCAGGGCCCTCATGGCATCATAACCATAGTATTTATTCCTTTAAGATCCACATCCCTAGATCATCAGGAAAACTGGTAACAGTGGGTGCTTTGCTATGCCACAAGATCATGCGGTGTATCAAATTGGTTCTGTCCTCTCATTCCAAAAATGTATTTTTCTCCAGATATTATCTATGTTGGCGCTGTTAACACAGTCCACCTGGATTTGGTGCTTATGTTCATGAAGAACCAGAAAAATGTCTTGTGTGAAAAACCATTGGCCATGGACTGCACAGAGGTCAGGGAGCTAATATCCAGTGCCAGGACACACAATGTATTCTTAATGGAGGTGTGTTTTGGTATATAATTGTTCTTGTCTGCTGTCATTTTCATCATGACGAAGTGCTGACTTTTTAAGAATTGATCATTCTTTCTAAATTAAATCAGATCTGTGCCTTTTTGGGTGTCTGCAAAGTTTACAAAGACCCCTGGAGGTCACATCTCTAATTAGTGTCTGGTGGCCATGGGTTGCCATGGAATATTGCCACCTTCTTCATGGAGGAATTCTTTGGCTCCTGGTGCCTGATTTGCCAGAAGTAAGTGCTGTACTCGTACTTGCATGAGAGTACAACACTGAGGTCTATGGAGAATTCCCCCCCAAAACTGCAGGAGCCTCCAAAGGTGATGTTTTAATTCAATAGCCTTTTTGTCAATCACAGGCTTTAACATAAAACAAAGTAATCCCTCCTTTGTCTTCTGGTATCTTCTGGATTGCATTGGAATTTCAGTGAAATTCCAACATAGTATGCATTCGTATTTCATAAAGGTATGAAATACTAAGAAGTGTCAGACCTGCTTTAACATTAGTTCTAACTTAATTTTAATGACGTTCTGCAGTATTGTCTTCAAACCCCTATTTTGTGCAGGATAATATTAATACTTTAACTAATGGAGCTTCCTTATAAGGTTGTTAATTATACTGAACATAGTTTGTAAACCTATTTTCTTGAGGAAGTTGGGAGAGATTATGGGTGCATACATCATAGGTGAACATTTAAGGAAGATAATCACATCATGTTTCAATGCCAAAGCCCACCCCAGTAATAATTATATAAAGGGAACTTATCACTTGGGGATTAAGAGGGGGGAGGGGTTCTACTCTCCTTTAGATATTGTTCTGTTATCTATTTTGATTGCAAAAGAACAAATTCACAAGGTTGTCTATTGTCTCTCTTCAAATGTCCACTTTGGTGAACAGGCAGTCTGGAGTCGCTTCTTTCCTGTGTATCATCAAATCCGTTCCTTGCTAACCCAGAATGTTATTGGAGAAGTCAAGGTTGTAAGAGCAGAGTTTGGCTTGAATTTGTTACACGTTGAAAGGGTAGTGCAAAAAGAGCTTGGCGGAGGGGCGCTACTTGACATTGGCTGCTACTGTATCCAGTTTGCGTTAATGGCATTTAATGGAGAAAAACCAGAGTCTATCACAGCAAAGGGCTTCCTGCATGAGACCGGTAAGTGTTCCCCTAGTATGAAAAAGGTTTCACACTGTCACCAAAAGACAATATAGAAAGGAACTTATTGTATTCTTGGTGAATACGTGAAAAGCTCGTTAACATTTAATTAATCAATGAAAACATTAACTGCAGGATATTAAATGTCAACTTTTTTTTGTAGGAGTGGTCGAGACTGTGACAATTATCATTCAGTTTGCAGGAAAGCGTCAGGCCATTCTTACATGTTCTATAGCTGTAGAACTGCCAAACCAGGCTGTAATTTCTGGCACCAAAGGAACTATTCAGGTATTAAGTTTTAATATATGAGGATCGATTCTGTAGAAGTGGGTAAAACCCAGATTGTCATTATACAGAAAAACACCTCAAAGGGAAAACTCTGGTCACCATAAGAACTTCATCAATGAGGTTATAACATATTATATACAGTAATAAACAAAATATATGAATATATATATATATAAATATATCCAAGAAAAGAGTAGAGCACTCCAGAGGACTTGTTTCAAGCAATTTATTCCGTGAAGAAAATCGACGTTTCGACCCGCAGGTCTTTATCAAGATACAAAACAGAGTACAACCCTAACCCTTATATACCCTAACCCTTATATACCCTAACCCTTATATACCCTAACAAATTAAAGAGTAATCACTTACCCTGAAAAAGCTGTGCGCCCGAAAGCCATGTGTGCTCACTGGACTGTGATTGCCAAACCCGCGGTGGCGATCCCGTCGGTGTGTGATGACGTCACCAATAGTGCGACGGGGCGAAAAAAACGTGGTCATGCGTCTAGGTAACCCAGGGAACCAAGTGTGGGCAAAAATTTACGTGATATATGTGAAGTGCGAGCATTATGAAAGTTAAAGATATATGGGAAAAGAATACTTTTGATAATAAAACCAAGTATTGAGATGGGCGTGTAGTGTATGCATAAACGTAATGATCCTGCAGTTTAATCAACCCAGTGCAGAGCAGCATAATATGTATGTGTAATGCACATAGGATAAGTAATGTAAAGGATACTGGTCACAAAGGGCAAGTGCAAGAGAAAGAGGGCTAAGTATGCAAAGAGTATAGGAGAATGGGGAGAAGCAGAGTGTGTGTAACAAACGTGATAAAGCAAAAAAAACGAAAACGTGACCATAACAATGTATCCATAAACGAACCTGTGGAGAGTGGTCCTAAGGTGTTATGTGTGTAAATAAGAGTGTGTAAAGCACTGATAGAGGAGTGTGGTGACATGTAAAGAGTTATACAGCTGGTGGTTGCGAGCTGGGAGCCAAGTACGGAGTGTAAAGCGAGGATAATAGTAGTGAGAAAGATAGGAGAAAAGTAAAGAGAAAGTAGAACCCGAACAGTGACCATTAAATTAATTTCATGCAATACCTAAGTATATACATGTAGATATATGCAGATGTACAAAGCAGGATCCAGCGCTACAACAGGAGCGTATACCAACGCCCAACATGATAACAGATAATATTGTGCAGAGGTTAGGCAGATGAATGAACAGATGGATCAAGAAGGGGTCAAAAGCCCTGATCAAGATGTAAACATAAGAAGATATCCAAATACAAGTGGGTATGAATCATAAGAAAGTAAAAAAGTAGAGAATGGATAAAAATAACAATAATAAACATGAAAGGTAAACGTAAATGACGAGTGTACAGTAATGAATAATAAATAGTAAAAAATAAATAGATAGTAAAAGGTAATAAATAAAAAACAACTACAAAAAATAGATACAAAAAATACAAAGAATACAAAAAATAGATATCCCCAAAAAAAGAGAAAAAATAGACAAAATAGAGAAAATAAATAAATAAAAATAAAGATAGGAATGAGAGCGTGTATAAAAATACTATAGACGGCCATAATAGAAGCTTCTGAGTACCGATAGACATAATGATGCAAGTTTTTGGGAACATATCAAAAATTTGAAAAATTTGAAAAATTCAAAAAATTCAAAAAATTCAGAAATTGTTCCAAAAAGGCATGAAGGGAAATGTATTCGTTAAGTCCCCTCGGATGTACGGTGTCCAGTGTCTTAGTCCAGTATGCCTCCCGTTGGAGCAGGATCCTAGATCGATCACCCCCCCTAGACAGAGGGGGGATGTGATCAATAGCTGTGAATTTGAGCGTGGGTAAGCGGTGGTTCATCTCCAAGAAGTGCTTGGCCACCGGTATGTCTGTCTTGTTGTCCCTGAATGCAGTCATGATTCCTGAACGGTGGCCCCGCATTCTGTCTCTTAGTGTAAGATCAGTTTTTCCCACGTAGTATAGTCCACAAGGGCAAGATATTAGATAGACTACGTGGGTGGTGAGACAGGTGATGTGGTGTTTGATGGGATATCGCTTCCCTGAGTGTGGATGAGCAAACGAGGAACCTGTGAGCATATGGCCACAAGTGACGCAATTGGTGCATTTAAAGCAACCTGTTTTGCTGTGAGTTTTTTGTGTCCCATATTGATCAGGGCAATCATTGTGGACCAGAATGTCCCTAAGGTTCCGATTCCGTTTAAAGGCAATACGGGGGGGGCTGTACAAAAGCCGAATGTAGTGTAGGGTCCGAGGATAGTATATCCCATCTTCTGCGGATAGCCTTGGCAATTTGGTCACTAGCCGTGTGGTATAACAGGGGTAGTGTGACAATCCTAGGTTTGTTGGACAGCGTCGTGGGCTGTGTGCAGGGCTTGTCATGGATCTCCCAAGCTCTATCCAGTGATTGTTTCAATATTGGATGTGAGTATCCTCTTTTCAAAAACGCCTGTTGCATCGAAGAGATCTGTGTCCTAGTGTTGTCCAAGTCTGAATTGTTCCTCAGAACTCTGAGAAATTGTGAGGTCGGGAGTGATCTCTTGAGTGCCCTGGGATGGAAGCTTGTTGCATGCAGGACCGTGTTACGGTCCGAGCTTTTTTTGAATAAAGTATATCCAATAGACTGTTGGGAGCGGAAGATTTCTACATCCAAAAATTGTATCCTCTCGATGTCGCAACAATGGCTAAAGCGTACCGGTGAATTAATCGTGTTTAGCTCTTGGATCATGTTCTCAAAGGACAAGGGGGGACCTGACCACAGCATGAGGATATCGTCCACATATCGAAGATATAGAATGAGATTGGACTGGTATCTTGATAGGATATGCTTCTGTTCATAAGAATACATATAACTGTTGGCGTAGTTAGGGGCTATAGCCGATCCCATCGCCGTTCCCGTTTGTTGCACATAAAAAGATTTCTCAAAACGAAAATAATTGTTGCTCAAAGTAAACTCAAGGCATTCAAGGAGAAACTCGATAGGGGGTCCCGTATATAGATCAGACTGAACGAGGACCTGTCTCATAGCTTCTATCCCATCGGTATGGGGTATGATTGTATAAAGATTTTTCACATCTACCGTTGCCAGAGTGATGGGGCCTTCTGGGAGAATGACTTGTTTAAGGTGGGCAAGGAGATCTTGTGTGTCCTTGAGGCACGTGGGTATTGATAGCGTGGGCATTTTGCAATGATGGTCAATAAATTTGGCCAATGGTTCCAAAATTCCGCGTTTGGCGGAGACGATGGGGCGTCCAGGAGGATTTCGGGCATCCTTGTGTACCTTCGGTAAGGTGTACAATAGAGGAATTTTGGGGTGTAGATCAATCAAGTAGTTAGCAGTTTGGTCGTCAAGCCAACCAGCCGTGGCGCCCCTATTGACCAGGGCTTGTAATTTTTGTGTGATGGTCTTTGTGGGGTCAAAAGCAATTCTCTTATACGTAGTCGTGTCGGATAATTGCCTGAGAATTTCCATACGGTAAGATACGTAGTTCTGTATGACAATTGCTCCGCCTTTGTCGGCAGGTCTGATGGTAATGGTTTTATCATCAGCAAGATCCTCAAGTGCCTTATGTTCCTTCATTGTTAAGTTATGTGGAACGGGCTTAGGATTTGAAATAATTTGATGTACATCATTCTTTAATAAGCTGGAGAAGAATTTGATGGAGGAGTGGGCTGTTTTCGGTTCCCATGTGCTTTTTAGGCGGAGGTGATTTTTAGACTGTGAGTACGAATTGGGTACTAATGCTTGTAAATTCAACGTGCGTTCCATCTTGTATAAATCTATGTCCGTTTTAAACGTGTCGACTTTTGGAGTTGGAACAAAAGTGAGGCCTTTCGACAGGACTTTTTATAAATGATCTTGAAGACAGCATTGAAAGTCATGTTTCAGTGTTTGCAGATGACACAAAACTTTGTAAAATAATACAATGTGAGCAAGATATTACTTTGCTGCAGAAGGATTTAGATAGACTGGAGGACTGGGCACTCAAATGGCAGATGAAATTTAATGTTGAAAAATGCAAAGTTATGCACATCGGCGTAAAGAATACACAAGCAACGTATACCCTTAATGGAAGCGAATTAGGGATAACAACACACGAAAAGGACTTGGGAATTGTTATAGACAACAAACTATGCAACAATGTGCAATGTCAATCAGCAGTGGCCAAGGCCAGTAAGGTATTGTCATGCATGAAAAAGGGCATTCATTCTCGGGACGAGAATATCATTTTGCCTCTCTATAGATCACTGGTAAGACCACATATTGAATATGCTGTGCAATTTTGGGCACCTGTTCTAAAGAAGGATATCATGGCACTAGAAAAAGTGCAGAGGCGGGCTACAAAATTAATAAAAGGAATGGAACATATCAGCTATGAAGAAAGGTTAACAAATTTAAACCTATTTAGTTTAGAAAAACGTCGCCTGAGAGGGGATATGATAACATTATACAAATATATTCGGGGCCAATACAAACCATTGTGTGGAAATCTATTCACAAACCGGACTTTACATAGGACACGAGGCCATGCGTTTAGACTGGAAGAAAGAAGATTTCGTCTAAGGCAAAGGAAAGGTTTTTTTACTGTAAGAACAATCAGGATGTGGAATTCTCTGCCTGAAGAAGTGGTTTTATCAGAGTCCATACAGATGTTCAAACAGCTACTAGATGCATACTTGCAAAGACAGAATATTCAAGGATATAATCTTTCAATGTAGGGTAATAACTGCTTGATTCAAGGATAAATCTGACTGCCATTCTGGGGTCAATAAGGAATTTTTTGTCCTAGCTTGTTGCAAAATTGTGCTTCAAACTGGGGTTTTTTTTTTTTTTTTTTTCTTCTATTTTGGATCAACAGCAAAAAACAGGTGTGAGGAAGGCTGAACTTGATGGACGCAAGTCTCTTTTCAGCTATCTAACTATGTAACTATGTAACTATGTTCGGAGTTCAAAGTCTTAGAGGATAGATTAAAAATAGGCATTAGTTCTTCCTGTTCAATATTCTTGGCCGTGTGCCGGCATATCTTGCCCCCCTGTCCTCGTCTAGTGACTTTGGGTTTCTTAGGTCTTTGCGCCCTCTTGTATTGAATCCCGGAGGGTCGTTGGAGTGTTGGTCCTGGGGAAAAAAAGGCGGTCGTGTAGATTTCCTGGATGGCATCTCTGAAATGTCCTGGGACGCTCCCGCTCCCTCGGTTTCAGATGTGGACTCGGCAGAGCTGGTGTCGATTGACAAAAATTGTGGTTTACGAACCTTCTGTTTATATCTGGCAAAATTAGGTTTGCGTCGCTCACCACACAGCCAGTGATAAACCTGGTGATGGGTATAGTCAAAATTGACCCGTTCCAATTTTTGTTTTTTAAATCTAATTAAATCGTTCCTGTATCTCATGATTTCATCTTGTAATTTAACCATGTATTGGGTGGAAGTCGCAGCTGTTAACGTGGATGTATGTAGTGTCTCAAATTTGTTGATGGAGTCCTTGGTGAAGATTAGTTCGCTTCTCACTTCCTCCACTACTATCAACATCCAATCTAATGAACATTTGTTCGAGATACCGACCCATTTTTTACAGAATTCGGGATTCTGGCGTCCAATCGTAGGGGAATTGCGGACTCTAAACCCTCTGGGGATACGTTTGGCCCGATAATAATCGGAAATAAAAATGCCATGAAGGTCCAAGTCTGTCTCCCGTCTTTTTAACTTGGTCAAATCATTATATAGACTTCTTGGAGATGAACCACCGCTTACCCACGCTGAAATTCACAGCTATTGATCACATCCCCCCTCTGTCTAGGGGGGGTGATCGATCTAGGATCCTGCTTCAACGGGAGGCATACTGGACTAAGACACTGGACACCGTACATCCGAGGGGACTTAACGAATACATTTCCCTTCATGCCTTTTTGGACACTCGCTGAGCCCCCTTTTTGGAACAATTTCTGAATTTTTTGAATTTTTTGAATTTTTCGAATTTTTTGAATTTTTGATATGTTCCCAAAAACTTGTGCATCATTATGTCTATCGGTACTCAGAAGCTTCTATTATGGCCGTCTATAGTATTTTTATACACGCTCTCATTCCTATCTTTATTTTTATTTATTTATTTTCTCTATTTTGTCTATTTTTTCTCTTTTTTTGGGGATATCTATTTTTTGTATTCTTTGTATTTTTTGTATCTATTTTTTGTAGTTGTTTTTTATTTATTACCTTTTACTATCTATTTATTTTTTACTATTTATTATTCATTACTGTACACTCGTCATTTACGTTTACCTTTCATGTTTATTATTGTTATTTTTATCCATTCTCTACTTTTTTACTTTCTTATGATTCATACCCACTTGTATTTGGATATCTTCTTATGTTTACATCTTGATCAGGGCTTTTGACCCCTTCTTGATCCATCTGTTCATTCATCTGCCTAACCTCTGCACAATATTATCTGTTATCATGTTGGGCGTTGGTATACGCTCCTGTTGTAGCGCTGGATCCTGCTTTGTACATCTGCATATATCTACATGTATATACTTAGGTATTGCATGAAATTAATTTAATGGTCACTGTTCGGGTTCTACTTTCTCTTTACTTTTCTCCTATCTTTCTCACTACTATTATCCTCGCTTTACACTCCGTACTTGGCTCCCAGCTCGCAACCACCAGCTGTATAACTCTTTACATGTCACCACACTCCTCTATCAGTGCTTTACACACTCTTATTTACACACATAACACCTTAGGACCACTCTCCACAGGTTCGTTTATGGATACATTGTTATGGTCACGTTTTCGTTTTTTTTGCTTTATCACGTTTGTTACACACACTCTGCTTCTCCCCATTCTCCTATACTCTTTGCATACTTAGCCCTCTTTCTCTTGCACTTGCCCTTTGTGACCAGTATCCTTTACATTACTTATCCTATGTGCATTACACATACATATTATGCTGCTCTGCACTGGGTTGATTAAACTGCAGGATCATTACGTTTATGTATACACTACACGCCCATCTCAATACTTGGTTTTATTATCAAAAGTATTCTTTTCCCATATATCTTTAACTTTCATAATGCTCGCACTTCACATATATCACGTAAATTTTTGCCCACACTTGGTTCCCTGGGTTACCTAGACGCATGACCACGTTTTTTTCGCCCCGTCGCACTATTGGTGACGTCATCACACACCGACGGGATCGCCACCGCGGGTTTGGCAATCACAGTCCAGTGAGCACACATGGCTTTCGGGCGCACAGCTTTTTCAGGGTAAGTGATTACTCTTTAATTTGTTAGGGTATATAAGGGTTAGGGTTGTACTCTGTTTTGTATCTTGATAAAGACCTGCGGGTCGAAACGTCGATTTTCTTCACGGAATAAATTGCTTGAAACAAGTCCTCTGGAGTGCTCTACTCTTTTCTTGGATATACATTTACGCTGTGCAGCACCGAGGCTTTTTACCTGTTGTTCTATTTAAAGGTAGAGTGCCAGACTCTGAACATTTTGTGTATATATAAATATATATATATATATCACATACAAAATATGTATCTCCAAATGAAAGTAGGATAGTATACTCACTGGTGGTGCGAAACAACATTTGCAGGTTTTTTTTAAGTACAGTGAGAATTCAAAGTGAATTTCAAATTTAAGGCAAAAGTAGATCAAACGGAAGCTTAGCTGAGTTACATCATTTTTCCATTTGGGCTATTTTGACCTTTTAAATTTGAAATTCACTTTAAATTCACCTTGAATTCTCACTTTAGTGAATAACCTTGTAAGTACAATTTATTAGAGATCACATTTTCTATGAGTCATTGTAACATATCGGTCCAATGTGCTTACCTTTTAATTAAACCCCATATTTTAAAGAGGAATGCATATTAACTGATAAGTCCGTTACAGAGAGAGGCCACATGGTTTATTCTCTAAAGTCTAAATGCTCCACCTCAGGGACCAGAAGCAATATATCTGGATAATTAAAGGAACACACCACCATAACCACTACGGTACACATAACCTTTAGCATGCACAGCCAGCAGGACACTACTGCAGATTTCTGTAGTTCATAAATGTGAAAATTGTCTTTAGAAAAGTATATATATTTTTTTTTTTATCAAATTTTCTAAATCTGGACTACATGGAGACTTTAACCCCTTAAGGACACATGACGTGCCTGACACGTCATGATTCCCTTTTATTCCAGAAGTTTGGTCCTTAAGGGGTTAAAGAATTAGCCCTATTTTTTATATTTCTTTTTACTTATCTATCAGATACCTTCTTTCTTTTGGTGCCCAACATCTCTCATTGTTAATGGAAAGGAAACAAATTACCCAGTTCCACCTACTACAAAGCAATTGTATTTCCTTAACAGCACAGGACTGAGCTATCAAGCAGAACATGTACGTCAGTGTCTTTTAAAAGGTAACCAACATTAAAGTGGCTAATGCCATATCTTGCTATACATTGTTTTTTTTTTATTCTTTATTTTTGGTGCATATGCAAAACATGACAGAGTTGCCTACGATGCCACGACGGCTCTTGTCAGCATTTCAATGAGCATATAAAAACAGTAGTTAGGCATAATAAACATTGCACTTTTATAGTATAAGTGTGGGCTGTCGTGTAGTGCCAGTTTAGGGAGCTTGTCTCATCAGGGGGCTAACTATTGATTTAGTGTCAACTTGGCTAACTATTAGGCTGAGCGCTCGCGGGTGGGTGACCCCGGGTGTTCACAGAAGCTGCAGGCTGTGCTAGTCGGGGGTGGTCGGGCTTTGCAGATGTGGGGTATATGAGTATCGCCTGGGTTGTCCTGAGGCTTAGATGGGGTGGGGGGGGTGAGTGTCGGGCATGTGTCAGTCGGGTATGGGCTTAGGTTGTCCGGTCTGGATGTGGGTAGCCTGATCGGTGCGGAGATATGTTGGCAACATTGGGTGGGTGTAATGGTGGAGATACGGTAGTATCCCAGGGTGTCGTCAGGGAGTCAACCCGACACCTCTGGGACTGGCCCTCATTGGAGTCAGGTCGTGGCCCCGGCTCGAGAGGTTGAAGCATTGTCCCTGGGTACAAAGTCATGGGTGGTCGCAGGGTCCCAGCCATGAGGGTTTGTCGGGCCCAGCGAGTCCGGGGGCAAGCACAGTGGCTGCAGATGGTTTGTTGCGTCTGGCAGGTCTCGTATGGTGATGGTGGTTTCTCTGCATTGTATCAGCAGTGAGCGAGCCTGGCTCCAGCGGTAGCCGATGGTCTTCCTGCGTCGGAGGGAGGTGAGAGGTCGGAGTGACCCTCGCCAGGTAAGGGTTCCCCCAGATAAATCTGCAAAGAAGGTTATGGACATCCCTTCGAAGATGTAGGGTGATTGCCCCCTGATGGCTGCCAGCACGGCTGCTTTGTCCCTGATACTCTGGAATTGCATCACCAAGTCACCTGGGGCTGCGGGTGGTGCTTTGGCTAGTTTAGGAAGTTGAAATATGCCTTCCAGTGACATTGCCTTAGCCTGCTTTGGTGTGAGTATGTCTGTTAGGAGGCGTCTAGCAAAGTGGGGAGTTCTTCAGGTGGCACTGTTTCCGTGACTCCTCTAAGTTTTAGATTCTTCTACCTCCTCTTGTCTTCTAGGGTATTAAATCTGCTTTCATAGGTGGTGCTCTGTTGTTTGAGCTTTTCCACCAAATGTGTTAGCTCTCTGATTTGTTGTGTGTGGTCTTGTGTTTTGTGTTCCACCTCACCAAGGCGGCCTGTCAGTCCCCACAGATCCTCCCGAATCAAGGCCACATCTGCTGAGATTTTCACTTGGAGGTCCGCCATGATCTCCCTGATGGCCGTTAGCGTCACCGGAGCGGTGTCGGTTGTCAGGTGCAGGGATGCCGTTCGTGCTGCCAGTTGTCGCACCGCTGCTGGTCTGAGATCTCCCTCCTCCACCTCCGATTCCCCGTCTGAGAAGTCAGAGCAGCCTCCGTGGAGGGAGGCCATCTTGGTCTCCTGGGCGCCATGTGCCTGACGCCAGAGGTCTCCGATGCTCTGCCCCTGCCGGGGTCGATCAGGCTTTAGCGTTTTGGTTTTCTTGCCCATGTGATAAGTGGTGGGGACTTCTTGGGTGCCTCTTGGTCGTGGGTCACCTCTATTTTTAGAGTTTTGTCTGTGGTTTAGCCGGAGCTCAGAGGCCATGCGACTGTCCGCCTCTGTGGTTAGGCCGACTCTCACTATACATTGTTTTTAACCACCTGTAAGTAAGGAAGCATGTTTGATGTTGCAGGGTTGAAGGAAAGTCCAGTTATGAGCTTAGCAGAGAGTGAGCTCTTGGCCAGCATTATGGAAGAAGTTCACAAGCAACTTGGTGTTACCTACCCTCAGAACCAACACTGAAAAATCTGGAACATGGAATGGGTTAAAGATTTAAGGTAAACTAGTACATTTAATTAAAAAGACAATAAACATATTTAGATGTAAATATAAAAAAGCAATGGTGTCGTGGTTAGTAGAATAAAGCTTGTTTTCCAAACCAAAATTTAGCATGACAGAATTTTATTTTTATAAAGTCCAGATATGAAACCACTGGGTTATTCACTATTTTTTTCACCTGTCCAAATCATACTCTGTTTTGTCCAAAAGTCGTTCCTCCTTGTACTAACCTGATCGCTTCAAACTTCGCAGTTCAATTTACTGAGTAGATTCCTTCCTGAAATCCGGCAAGAGATGTCAAATCTCTCTACCACAGCTCCTCTATCCTTTGCTCACTCAAATCCACTACACAAGATGTTTTTTCTGCTCTGATCTTCCTGCCCCTCCACCTGCCTTGTCCAACTGCCCTCCGAGGTCATTGAGTGAGTTGTGTACATGAGACTGACTTCCTTGAATCTAACTCTGCTTAGCCAGTGTAATGGAAACCATCCTTGGCTGAAAACAGTGTTCCAGATTTACTGTTGGAATGTGTGGGTGTCACTGGAACCCTCTGAGAATAGGGTCATAAGGGGGTAGATTTGATTTTGGAGCAGGGCCACAGCAGATTCACAGGGACCTCCCTTTCTCAGCTTCCAAGTCTCCTTAAATGTCTGTCACCCTGTGCTTATTAGGGGCACAGAATAACCAGGAAATCCAGCCTGACTTGCCCAAACCAGACTTCCACAAGCTAATCAGCAAAGAGGGCTCCATGTGCCGGACAGGGACAAACTTAGATTCCTCCATGAAGAAGGTGGCAATATTCCATGGCAACCCATGCCTGCCAGACACTAACTAGAGATGTGACCTCCAGGGATCTTTGTAAACTTTGCAGACACCCAAAAAGTCACAGATCTGATTTAATTTAGAAATAAAGATCAATTCTTAAAAAGTCAGCACTTCATCCTGATGAAAATGACAGCAGACCAGAACAATTATATACCAAAACACACCTCCATTAAGAATACATTGTGTTTCCTGGCACTGGATATTAGCTCCCTGACCTCTGTGCAGTCCATGGCCAATGGTTTTTCACACAAGACATTTTTCTGATTCTTCATGAACATAAGCACCAAATCCAGGTGGACTGTGTTAACAGCGCCAACATAGATAATATCTGGAGAAAAATACATTTTTGGAATGAGACGACAGAACCAATTTGATACACCGCATGATTGTGTGGCATAGCAGGAACTGCAAACATTAAGACAAATATTGGGAAAATTATCAAATTATCAAATTAGTTTAGTGCATAAGCCTGCTTGTTTTGGGCAAGATTATACCAAAAATTATACCTAGGGATCCTCCAAAATGAATTCACGTGTCTGCACTTGGGAGTCACTTTTTTTTTGGGGGGGGGGGGGAGCTTCGAAATCAAATACACACAAATGAAAGGCTCCATACACAAATTATTTAAGCTTGCAGAAGTGCTTTCTGTGTGACGAGTGTGTTCACTTTTTTTTATTTTATAAAAGTGACAATTTCCTTCAAGTGAACTACACCTCTCTATCATTTTTCTCAGTTTCAAAATCGCTCTGTACTTTTGACTCATTATTTCATGCTCTCTGTTACATTCTCTTATCTCAAGCCTTGCACTCATATCTCTGTTCTCTCTCTACTCTAGTCCCTACCACTCTCAGCCAAGATCCCATCTATTCAAACTCACCTTTTGTCATTGTCTGTTTTCCTCCTGCTACTAGCAACAGGTCCAGGATCCTTCACCTCCCATGCTCGCTGTAATGCATACAAAGCCCTATTAATCTTATCCTAGTACCCTGCCATTCCTCCTCAACTACCTCTCTGTTCTTTGTGCACTCTGGAATGCTGGCTTCATGCTCTGAAAACTGAAATTTCCAGCTATACATAATTTCTTCATTTCTAACTCTCACCTTTCTGGTGCTCACGGAGACCTGGTTGTCCCTTTCTGATGGCTTATCTCCTGCTTCTCACCTACCCAGCTCTGTAACCTTCCTCTATAACTAAAAAAAAAAACAAGTCGCAAGAGAGTGCTGAGAACGGACAACAGCTCAATTAGCCTGCCCTTCGATTGATCCCCGCTCAGTTCTCAAGCTGGTTTTAGCTCATCTTGTGCCATTACAAAGAGAACCAGACGATGCATCTCAGACTGATTCCACCCAAAAGGGCAGAACAGATCCAAAATACAGGTCGGCTCTCTCTGCACAAAAGATACAGAAACCCCAGACGATCATTTCAGCCTTGTTAGGTATCATCAGTGAGGCATAGCTGAAATCTCTCTAGGCACCGTGAGCAAGGGGTTCACGTCTGGATTACCCTTTAAGCTTAAAGAGAGCAAAAAAAACAACAAGTCGCATGAGAGTGCTGAGGACGGACAACAGCTCAATTAGCCTGCCCTCTATAACTCAGTCCTTTCCTCAGAACTAGATAAAAAAGCACCTCCTGCATCTAAATATTGTAAGTGACCCCAGTTACAACCTTGGCATACTAAACTTACCCGATACCTCCAAAAATGCTCTAGAATTGCTGAAGAAAGTCTTATTGCACATTTTATTTCCTCCATTATACATTTATTCTACACTTCTACAGTTTAGCACTCTCAAAGAAATTACTTCAACACCTTTATAACAATGCTCTCATGAGAACGCAAATGCCTCCTTCATACTCTGGTTTGTACAAAAGTCGTTCCTCCTTGTACTAACCTGACCGCTTCAAACTTCGCAGTTCAATTTACTGAGTAGATTCCTTCCTGAAATCAGGCAAGATATGTCAAATCTCTCTACCACAGCTCCTCTATCCTTTGCTCACTCAAATCCACTACACAAGATGTTTTTTCTGCTCTGATCTTCCTGCCCCTTCACCTGCCTTGTCCAACTGCCCTCCGAGATCATTGAGTGAGTTGTGTACATGAGACTGACTTCCTTTAATCTAACTCTCTGCTTAGCCAGTGTGACAGGAACCATCCTTGGCTGAAAACAGTGTTCCAGATTTACTGTTAGAATGTGTGGGTGTCATTGGAACCCTCTGAGAATAGGGTCATAAGGGGGTAGATTTGATTTTGGGGCAGGGCCACAACAGATTCACAGGGACCTCCCTTTCTCAGCTTCCCAGTCTCCTCAAATGTCTGTCACCCTGTGCTTATTAGGGGCACAGGATAACCAGGAAACCCAGCCAGACTTGCCCAAACCAGACTTCCACAAACTAATCAGCAAAGAGGGCTCCATGTGCCGTACAGGGACAAACTTAGAAACTGTGTGGAAGTGCTGAGCAAAGTTTTGGCACAACCCTCTAAAACTTTAATCGAATCTAGCTCGGACATCCTTTAATGGATCACAGTGTTATTTTGTCAGTTAAGGCACTTGGGGTGAGCAATCAAGGGATACCACATGTGTGAATTTTACTAATGTATAAATGTATCGGTTTTTAGGGATATTCAGTTAAGGCGTCCTGTTGTCTGGAAGCTAAGCAATAATTCATCTGGTTATCTCCCAGACACAGAGTTGCCAGGGAGTGACCCTATTGTCAATGATGATGACCGTCTGTCGTGATTGTCTCTATAAAAACAAGTGCTTTGTGACAATAAAGGTGTATTTTACCCTTCACAAAGTGTCATGTGGTCTTTGGAGAAAGGGATAGGGTCACATCAGCGTTGTATTCTCCAGCCAGAGAGAACTTTAAACAAAGGTACTCAGAGTACTGGAGCTCTGTTACAGGCAAAAGTTTTTCTCAGTTCCCTACTGTTTCCTTTGGTAAACTAATAATTTCCATTTCCCATCACCACTTTTATATTGATGACAAACAAACATGTCTGGAGACAGAAATAACAGAAAGGAAACTGTCTTCTGATCTTACTCTAAGTGGACGGCAGCTCATTTCCTTTAAGTCCGTTGCTCCAAATCAGAATGTCACATCTTTCCTCTTTCAAACATTGGTTAAACTAATTATCTCCCGGACACTGAAGGTACAAAACACGAAATACCCCAAAACACATAGATTAAAGTGAAGCACATGCCATAAAACTCTGGAAAGTTTCTCTGGAGCTCTCATTCTCTCCAAAAAGCACGCGGATCGGATGTGGCTAGCCCAAATTCGATTGAGGTTCAAAGTTTAGCGGGGCGTGGCTAGCCTCTGATCCGGTGCAGAGTTCCAGAGTTCTGGGTAGAGTTTCTCAGTCACCTAAAAGCACGGCGCTTTTCGTGAGTACATGGAGCTTCCCCAAGTCCTTGTTTGATGAATATCCTCCTCCTCTGTTAACCCTCCAAAGAGCGCCTTGAGTAAGTGTCCTGGGACCGAAAGCACTCTAGTTTTAGCGTACTGCCGTGACTCTGCAATCCGCTGTAGAGTTCCAGGACGATTAAAAGTTGCTTTCAGTCAGGTGCACCATGTCTCAGGGTCTTCTCTGGCTCATGGTAGGCAGTTCTGGACAGGTAGAAAAGTGCACTGGGCTGGGAGACATGGGCTGTTGGGTTAGTCCATAGTGTTATAGTCATTTTAGTGGGGGTGGAGGGCTGCCGTGCCATGTACCCAGCTTAGGTGAGCAGAGGGTCTGTGACATAACTTATAAAAAAAAAAAAAAAAAAAAAAAAAAAGAATCTTAAAGGGGCACTATAGTCACCAGAACAAGTACAGTTTAATGTCCATGCAGGCATTTTCATGTAAACACTGCATTTTCAGAGATATTCATATTTTATTCAGAGAAAATACAGTTTTTACACTACTGCCTACGAACACGTTTAGTTGCAGTCAATCAGACATTCAGTGTCTCCACACTCTGATTCAGTGCAAACTATGAGGAGATGCTGAATGGTGCAGCACGGCAGTCTATCAATGCTTTCCAATGGGTAAGCATTTGATTGCTAAGATCATCAGTTTTGATTATCTCAGCCAAAGGAGGCGGGGCGTAGATGGGGCCAGCTGTGAAAATACCAAAACTACCTTTTTCACAGGAGGCAAGGGGGGAACTGGATACCTAAACATTGTTTTCTCTCCTATAGTGTAAGGAAAAAACATTTGACTTAAAGGAACACTATAGTGTATGAATACAAACACTGGAGCCATGGCGCACAATTAAGAAATCAGTGGATTTGTTAGCGAAGACAACGCTCTTTGTCAAAATTTATATTTTGGAATCTACTACTGAGGACGTAAATTTGAATTCTTGGAAAAACTAAAAGGTATAATTCTAATATCACAACTATTGAAAAGTTGCACTACTAAACAATTTTTTTTGAACTGGAAAAGGAATTTATTTTATCTAATTCAGAGATATTAAAATATGTAAGAATAAAAAATATTTTATAATGGATCAATTAGCTTTACTGTCCAAATTAGTGAAGATATTTAATTATTCCAGAATTGGAAAACTCCTCACTAAGGTGGGAGATCTAGTCAGAACTTCTGATAGTACAGTTAAAATACCACACATTTCTAAATGGGGAAAATGAGCTAGACACTAATCAGGGCCAGTGAAAGACAATTTTGTGCCCTAGGCAAGACCTTCTCATCCTCCGCAATATCGGTCTACAAGATATTGCTCTCTCCTGGTGCTCCTCCTACCTCTCCCAGCACTCTTTCACTGGCTCTGCTTCTTGTCCCCAACTCCTCTCTGTTGGTGTCCCCCAAGGATCAGTCCTTGGTCCCCTACTGTTCTTACTGCCCCCCTTGGTAAACTCATTAGCTCATTTGGCTTCCAATATCATTTGTATGCAGATAACATGCAAATCTATGTGTCCTCTCCTGATCTCTACCCTTCCCTCTTGACTAGTGTCTCTGACTTCGTCTCTGCTATTTATAACTGGATGGCTGCCCACTTCCTTAACCCCTTAAGGACACATGACATGTCTGACACGTCATAATTCCCTTTTATTCCAGAAGTTTGGTCCTTAAGGGGTTAAACTCAACTTGACCAAAACTGAAATGCTGGTCTTTCCTCCCTCAAGTGTTGCTACTCCTGTGTCTCCCTCCCTCCAAATCAACAGTGCTACCATGAGCTCCACCATGCAGGCTCGCTGCCTAAGTGTTCTCTTTGACTCCGACCACTCCTTCACGCCTCATGATCACTCAATCACCAAATCCTGCCTTCCTTCCATGCAACTAAGTTTCTGGTCCATTCAACAGTCCTTACTGCCTTGACTACTGTAATCCACTTCTCAGTGGTCTTACGTGCTTCCCAACTTGCGCCGTTACAGTCCATAATGAATGCGGCGGCGAGGCTCCTCTTCCTGTCCGCCCACACCTCACCCTTCTGTCAGTCCCTACATTGAGCCCGGTAAGATATAGGGCTCAATTTAAAATTCTGGTTCTTGCTTTCAAATCTCTACATAATGCTGCTCCCACCTATTTATCCTTTTTTAATTCACAAGTATGTCCCGTCTAGGCCCTTACTCTCTGCTGAAGACTTGCGTCTCTCTTCTGTCCGTACTCCCACCTCTGATGCTCGCCTTCAAGACTTCTCGAGGCTACATCGTTCCTGTGGAACTCACTTCCCTCCTCCGTTAGATGCTCACCCAGTCTCCGCTCCTTCAAAAAATTCTTAAAAACCCTCTTCTTCATAATCGCATATCAATTAAACTGTTAATAGCTCATAACTGATTCCTCTCTAGCAACTGTCATTAGTCTAATACTATCCTTATCTTCTGTGTCACTTTACCCACTCCCTCTAGCATGTAAGCTCATTGAGCAGGGCCCTCAACCCCTCTGTTCCTGTGTGTCCTTTGTTCATCCACCCACTGTAAAGCGCTGCAGAATTTGTTGGCGCTATATAAATACTAACAATAATAATTAGTTTCACTCTATTAAATTCAAGAAGAAAATTTACTATATGGGAGGAATGCTCAAAGAGATATAAGCTTAACTAACAATTGAACTTGGAGAAATTCACATTTAGCTAACCCTTACTGATTTTTTTTTTTTTTTTTTTCTAACCTGTGTCCACTCATCTTTCCTGAACAGCTTTTTATTTTCATCTTTGTGAGTTTTTGTTCTTTTTATGGTTTTATACGGGTTATGTATAAATTAATATATTTAAAGTTATGACCGAAATTTAATTTACAAATATTTCAATTAAAGGATACTTGTATGTTATCTATACTTATTATAAAAGAAAGATTAAATAAATAAAAAAAAAAAAACATTGAATTGTAAACTTTTCTAGAGACTTACTTTTCTATAAATTAATATATCTGTGTCATTTAACATCAATGCCCATAGAATGTAAGCTCATTTGAGGAGGGCCCTCAGCACCTTCTGCTCCTAAAAGTCTAACTTGTCTTGCTGAAACTACTCATTTATCTGCTTGTACAGCATTGCAGAGTATGTGGCACTTTATAATTTAAATGGAGTATATTTTAACAGAAAATTCAATTTTATTGATATGAGAACACACGCTATCACACCACAAGTAATCTGTAGATTATGTGCATCAAAAAGGTAAATTTTGATAATTGTACTGTCTCTTTTCAATAGGTCTGAAAGTACCAGATTTTCTTCCTAAGAGATAAATGGCTGTCTGCAAACAAACTCAGTTCAATAAACTTGTTCCAATTGATCGGTTTTAAGTATTTTAATGTAATGTTAAGCTTTGTGTGGATAGAATTCAATGATAATTGCCACATTCGGACTGCATTAGCAGTTCTTAGATTTACTAATGCCAAACCCGGTCAGGTTGACTCATCGTGACTAAACCTGCACCATGCGACCAGAGGCCTCCAAAAAAAAAAGTAATATTGCATTTTACACATAAATCCTGTATAAAAAGTATTTGCAGGGGGGCGGGACCTGGCCGCCGGCGGGATCAGACGCGTTCTGTCTGAGCTCCTGCTCCGGGACTGGAAAATCGGCAAAAACCGCTAGCGATAGCTCACCCAACTCACCGAAACGGCAACCAATCTGACCCTCATCTGCAGAGGTACACAGGGACACCCGCCAAGACCACCAGCACCATCCCGATAAGGGCCTGGGGCGCATGGGAGCTTGAGCCGGGACGAGACGGCCGCTCTCCCGGGTCTCCGGCCGGTGCCTGGCCTTCCCCCCCCCTCTGGACCGGGGGTCTTATCCCGGTCTGCACGGGCAATCAGAGGTGCAGCAAGCAGGCATGAAAATAACTACCTTGCCGCAGACCATAGGGCTTTCCTCATCAAGATGGCCGCCGCACGCCAGCCATGTGCGCGACCTACCCGCAAGCGGAGCCTTTCAACATCACAGCCGGCCCCAGTGATATATCGGCTGACCATCATCAAAGAATGCTGATAAATGGGGTTAAAACGGCACTAAGACAGACCTCTTACCTACCTCCCACCCAGCCTGCAACAAACTGACCCACGAACCGGCGAACACAAGCTAGTGACACCAAGCACACCACGATGGCTGACCCAGACCCTCAGAGGACCAGGAGGGAAAAACCTATTAGAATGCAGCTGCAGCCCCAGAAACACCAACGAGAAACTCAGAGGGACATGGCTGGACGATGCTCTGATACCAGCTCTGGCGGACATTAGCCCCCAGCCACGCAAAACGGGCAGAGCAGGTACCGTACAGGAACGGGACTCCCCCTGTGTATGAGGTGCCGGGACCGTCAAGACATCGACTCCCCGCAGAGGCAGAAGGGGTGACCCCGGTCGGTGGAGATGATAGTGCTAAAGCGACCTCTTTAAATTTAGCCTGTGTACCGCTTATAATTAAACTGTACTAGCCTGTCTATATAGCATAATACTATGCAACTTATCACACACTTAAACGTAACTAAAACTGACGTATTCACTACTAGCCTAGCAAGCTTAATGTAAATTGTTAATGATACATACGTTGTTTTCATGTGTTTTTTTTTTTTTTTCTTTGAAAGGAAAAACAAATTGTGATGCTTAATTTAATGTTGGCAGCGACTGATAATTCTATGGCAAAGCTATTTTTTTTTTTGTATTTTATTTTAATTCTTGCATCATCGTCCCCCAATGTATAAATACGTGCACACTGAACTAGCCTTCATGTCATAATACGTAAAACTGTGCAGTATGTTTTTCAAAGATGTATAGGCTCCGCATCAGACTTATGTTATAGCAACCGAGCTCCTTACCGACGCTGGCCTATTATACTTCATGTCGTTAAACGCCTGTTTTCTCAGCCTGATTTATATGCCTGTCTTTTAAGCCTGTTTTCTACGCCTGTTTTTCATGCATATTTCGTCTTTACAAATAACAAAAAAAAAGTGCATTGTCTATTTACCCCCTACTGTAACTAACGTCTTGAAACCTGCATATGGAATGCCGTTGGGGTACCATATGTATGCATGTGACTAATATACGCACTACAAAAATAAAGAATAAAAATAAAAAGTATGTGCAGACAAAGCATATTCTAAAGAAAATCTGGACGAGACATGGTAGGACAGTCACAAATGGTCCTTACTTTCTATTAGGGGATAAAAAGTATCGTATTTTTCCATGTATAAGAGTCTTTTTCTAATTCTTTTTAGTCTAAAATTGGGGTGCGTGTTGTTTTTTTTTACCCCTGTCACTGCAGGGGTAAAAAACAAAACAAAAAAAAAACACTTATACACGGGGTACCTAAGTTAAGATGGCGCCTGCGTATTTCAGTGTGCCATGGCCCACACATACCTGGCCTCCCTCCTGCCGATCCACTTCTGAATGCTGTGGCAAGGAGGAAAAGGTTCCTGTATGCGTGGGAGCTGCAGCAGACATCAGCACTTACACTGACGATATAATTGTTGATACGTTTTACTGTTTTGAAACACTAATATTTGTGGTTAGCGAAGTCTTCTGAGTATAACAGTACCCCTCATGTACAGGTTGTATCGTGTTTTCAAAAGTTAGTCATATATAAGGCTTGCATTTCAGTTTTTTCACATTGAAATTCGCCAGATTGGTTACATTGCCTTCAAGACCGTATTGTAGCCCAGGAATAAAAATTACCCCCATGATGGCATACCATTTGCAATAGTAGACAATCCAAGGTATTGCACATGGGGTAGGTCTAGTATTTTTTTAGTAGCCACTTGTTCAAACACTGGCCAAAGTTAGCGTTAAAATTTGTTTGTGTGTGAAAAATGCAAAAAACTAATTTGAATGCCAATTTTGGCCAGTGTTTTTGACTAACTTTGTCCCTTGGGTTGTCTTTTGCAAATGGGAGAAAGTTACAGGGTTAAATACAATGCTAGCAAATTTAATTCTGGATTTTCTGCCTTGGTTATCAAGCAGGTCCCTCAAATTACAATCAATAAAATTACTTATGTAAAATTACATAAGTGCACATGTAGAATTTAAATATACATATTTGAATTCTATGTGTATTTATGTAATTTTGTATGTGGATACATAGTATTTTGATTTATATATACATACATGTACATATTTCATTCTACGTGTATTTTGATATAAATATATCAAAATAGTTTCAAATAAAATTTGATATAATTTGTATGTTTAACCCCTTAAGGACTGAGCCAAATGTACACATTGTGATCAAAACGTAAACAAAAACTGGAATTTGCGCTATATATCTGTTCAGGCGTAATTCGCCTCTTTCATATTGTGTGCACCCACACTTATTATATATAATTTTATTCAGAAGAAACAGGGCTTTCATTTATCATCAAATATTTAGGTATGAAACAATTTAATATGAATAAAATATAAAAAATGGGGAAAAAATAAGAATTGTAAAAATTATTTTAGTTCTATGTGATATTCTAACTGAATGTAATAATGCGGTTTGCTTTTACTGCAATAAAATACACATATTGGTATTCAGCGATCTCTCACATGTAAAACAGTACCCCCTATGTACAGGTTTTATTGTGTGTATAGTGTTACATTTTTCAGTTTTTTCACATTGAAATTCTTGGTTACGTTGCCTTTGAGACCGTATGGTAGCCCAGGAATAAGAATTACCCCCATGATGGCATACCATTTGCAATAGTAGACAACCCAAGGTATTGCACATGGGGTAGGTCTAGTCTTTTTTTAGTAGCCACTTGTTCAAACACTGGCCAAAGTTACCGTTAAAATTTGTTTGTGTGTGAAAAATACAAAAAACTAATTTGAATGCTCTTTTTTTGTAGCCACTTGTGTCACAAACACTGGCCAAAATTGGCGTTCAGATTAGTTTTTTGCATTTTCAAATACGAATGCCAATTTTGGCCAGTGTTTGTGACACAAGTATAAAAAAAAAAAAAAAAAAGTAAGGTTAGCGCTAATAATATAATGAACAGGCAGCGACCTTTTAGAGGGTAACCCTCTAACCCTCTATATAAAAGATACACAGTAAAGAGAAAAAAGGTTGCGCCAAAAATTACAAATAAATAAAAATAATAAATAAATAAAGGTAAAAGAGAATAAAATACAATACAGAATATTATTATTCTGTATTTTATTTTATTCTCTTTTACCTTTATTTATTTTTTATTTTTACTAATTTTTTTTTTTTTAAATTCTTTATTTTAGTTGTGCAGAAGGTCACAAGATATAAACAGACGCCACAATAGCGTGTTGCAAGCGTCACGAATAATAGACAGTGGCATAGAAGTTCGCACATTTTTTAAAGTTAAGTAAAATAGCAGGGTCACATGCTTATCAAACATATCCAAAATATGTGTAGTGTGTCTGCATCGCTTAATAATGATAATTTGCTTAACAAGGTTAAGTAACAGGCTTATAGGATTAAAATGATATGTCTATAACAGGAAAACAGGATTACAAATCGCTCAAGTTATATCGCTGGTTGCCACAGTGAGACATTTGCTATATAACACTAGTTGTCAACCTAACACTTCTAAAGGGTGTCACCAGAACCTGTTGTATATATATATGAGATCTTAAGATGGTTGCCAATATAAAACACCGTAGGAGATGTCCTGAGAGGGGGGGGGGGCACCAAAACAAGTGAGAATAAACGAAGATCTTTCGCTAAAGTATCATACAATCATTGCAGTAGGGCATAATAAAAACATTTGCACATTTTTGATTTTATAAAACGATAATAAGCGGTGATAAGGCAATAGCATGGATTAAGCATGTGAACATCCCACGTAGTGGGTTAATCGCTGCTGCAGGTGCCATCTCTGTCTGGAGCTGTAATGTATATGTCCCATAGAGGTGCCTAGTCGCGGAGAGCAGGTGCTAAGAGATTGTGTGTAATAGTTAGCGTGTGCAGCATAAGACAAGTGTGACTATTCGGTAGGGCAATATATGTTGTGAGCGTATAAATTGTAGAATGTATTCTGGCATATTTTGGTGCGTGTCTGACTGCAGTGTTTGGGTATGTTGTTCCTGGTCGCTGCTTCGTCGCCCAACCCCCCATGGCTACCCAAGGCCGGGGTGGGGGGGGGGGGGGGGGGGAAGGAGCCCTATGTGTTCCCAAGCGTGTTTGAGCGTGCGTTGGGGCAGGGGAGGTGCCGGTGTGTGCGCTCGTTTTAGTAAGTTGGAGAGCAGAAATAAAAACGATATTGGAAACAACTATAAAACAATAATAAAACATTAATCAGATCATCTGTGAGGCAGTAGATCATATTGCCACGGTGCCTTGGTTGAGTGTCATACAGTCCCGTTCAGTGCGGACTACATTTGGAGGGTCCCCAGGGCCTTCTCAAGTGCCCGTTTCTCCAGAGGGGACCTGTCTAGGTCGTCGTGGTACAAATGTTTTGGTGCGCTCTGGGTCCCATCTGTGTTGCTGGGTTGGGTTCTCATGGGGTGCCGGTCCAGGTATGGCATCTTGGGGTATTCCTAGGGCGTGCTGCAGGTCTCTTGCACTTTGAGGCGAGTGGACCACATATTTATTCTCGCCCTTCAGGACCAGGAGCGATCGATCAAGGCGCCATCTGTACTTAATGTCCCTTTGCCTGAGGAGGGCAGTGAAGGGTTTTAGCGACCCCCGCCATGCTAGCGTGCCGCCCGTTAAGTCAGCGAAGAAAGTTAAGGAGTGTCCTTCGAATGTGACCTGGGTTCTATTTTTAAGTGCTGCCTGGAGTGTGGCCTTGTCTTTGCGTTGTTGGAAGCGGACTATAAGGTCACGGGTTGCGGCGGTCGGGGGTCTAGCTGCTTTCGGAACCCTGAATATGGATTCGATGAGGATGGCTTTGGATTGTTTTGGCGTGAGAATCTCCGACAGGAGTCTGCGGACATAATGCGGCAGCTCCTCAGCCGGTATATCTTCCGGCAGCCCCCGTACCTTTATGTTGTTAGCTCTGCGCTCTTCTTCCACGGCGGCGAACCGTCGGTCGTAGTCCTCGTTTTTGCGCTGGAGGTTGGTGATCTCCGCCTGCATTGCGGTGATGTGCGCATCTCGCGCCGCAGAGGCGTCTTCCAGGGTTCCCAGCCTTCCAGTTATGCCCTGTAGCTCAGTGCGTAGGGCCGCCATGTCTGCCTGTAGCGTGGTCTGGAGGCCTGCCAGCAGGGTTTTTAGCACTGATGTGGTCACCGGAGCGTTGTCCGGGTCTGGAAGTGCAGTCCCCGATTTAGGTAGGCATGTGGTAATTGGCAGGTCGTCTACCTGGTAGAAGTCGTCCGAGTAGTCAGAGTATGTGTCAGCGTGGTCGGCCATTTTGGGCCCTGCTGCCTCTCGGGCCTGTCTCCACATGGCCCCAATGTCTTGGCTCTGTCTCGGCTGGTCGGGTTTCGCTTTTTTTGTTTTACGCCCCATGTCGGTTCTGCCGTCTCCTGCTGTCACTTGGGGTAAGTTAGGGGTGATTTTGTGGGCTGTAGTTGCCAACGATTTGCTATTTTCGTGGGAGCTTCAGCCCCATGCGACTTCTCCGCTTCGTGGCTCGGCTCCGCCCTATTTTTACTAATTTGTGACACAAAAGTGGCTAAAAAAAAGACTGGACATACCCCATTTGCAATACCTTGGGTTGTCTACTATTGCAAATGGTATGCCATCATGGGGGTAATGTTCATTCCTGGGCTACCGTACAGTCTCAAATGCAACATGACCAACCCGGCGAATTTCAATGTGAAAAAACTGAAACGCAAGCCTTATATTTGATTAACTTTTGAAAACACCATAAAACCTGTACATGAGGGGTACTGTTATACTTGGGAGACTTCGCTGAACACAAATATTAATGTTTCAAAACAGTAAAACGTATAACAATTATATCGTCCGTGTAAGTGCCATTTGTGTGTGAAAAATGCAACAAAAAAAATCACTTTCACTGACGATACCGTCTTTGGGAACCGCTGTATTAGTCTCAAAACAGTAAAATGTATTACAAAGTGTGGGTCGCAGGGTGATTCCTAGTGGGTTGCGCTGACCCTCCAGGGCCGCCGGAGACTCGGGAGTCAGACTGATCAGGAAGGGGTTGCCCTGTATGCCGCCGGGCTCCCTACAATCAGTCTGCCCAGCACCTCCGGTCTGCAGCTCCGCCGGGTGCAGAGCTGCAGACCGTGTGATAGAAGTCTCGCGAGCACCCAGAGCATTACCATGGCAACACTCTGGGAGCTCGCGAGACCTTTATTACATGGTCTGCAGCTGTAACCCCTTTTCTCCCTGCCCCCCCACACTGTAACCCCTTCTCTCCCTGCCCCCCCCCCCCCCCCCCACACACTGTATATAGATAGTGGAAGTGCACTCAACCCTTCGTCATGGAATTCAGGGTGCTCTAATGGATAAGTCCCACGAAGGAACAAACATGGAATTTTGAATGTAGAAAATAATCCAGGCACTCCAACGAATTCCAAAGCAAAGGCAATGTGCCCTCCACGACACTTACCGCTCCAAAAACTTTGTTGCAGCAATATTTTGCCAAAAAAAAAAAAAATCGGAGACAGATCCGCTATCCAAAATGGCAGCAACGGTGGGAAAATCCCCCAACTATAGCGCCCCAGCCAGCCCTGCTCCCTCAGATTACTCCACGGACGGAGCAGACATCAAAACACTCCTCTCACAACTGCCATCCAAATCAGACCTCGAAGAAATGTTTTCCAAAATGGAGAAGACCCTTGGGGACAAATTAACAACGCCCCATGAGGAGGTAAGCCACATAGGCAACAGGGTACAAACGCTGGAGGAGGAGGGAGAAACCACAGCCCTGCACATTAATAACATACAATCCCTACAACAAACCCACAATGAGGCTATACTATTCCTGCAAAGGAAATTAGAAGATTTGGACAATAAGGGCAGATGCAATAACCTTAGGATAAGAGGCCTTCCTGAGGCCCCAGACGGGGAAAGTGAAAATATAATACACACTCACATACCTCTTTAATAAGCTACTAGACAGGCCACATGACACATCCATCAAGTTTGATCGAGCACACAGAGCAGTCCAGCCTAAAGCATTGCCTCACGAGAAACCTAGGGACGTCATATGCAGACTACATCACTACCCGCTTAAAGAAACTATACTGCAAATGGCCAAACAACTCAGAGAAATTACCCACAACGACCATAAAATAGTGATCTTTCAGGACCTGGCACAATCGACGCTTATTGCAAGAAGAGGACTGAGACCGGTCACATCGGTTCTCACAGAGCACAACATACGATTCCGGTGGTCATCCCCCTTTGCACTGGTGGTAAACAGACAGGGGACTACTCACACAATCTCGACTCCCGCAGACGTGCCGATATTTAAACAAGCCCTGGGACTCACAACGGAACCTGTAGAGGACTGAACGGGCCTGCCATCAGCTACTGACAGACAACTTCCCCAACGGGCCAAATGGCAACGTACCCCAAGAAAGAGACCAAAACGAGCCCAACCGGGCAACGAACTTGACATCAAGGGGCGCAACACACAGAACGCCTTGAACTCCCACCATATCCTTTTATATGCCAACAATGTCTCCCTGGCAATCATTATTGATGTCGTATAAATGCTGTGTCGCATTTAATAAATTGTTTAATGTACATACTTTCATCGATGCTGCCGGAGTCCCGTGTGGACGTGATCCCTGCCCCCATGGGCCCGGGTCTTGGCCCCACGGGAACCGTGAACTGATCTTTACCTCTATACTAATGGATACTTGCAACCAAGATTACATAAGCCAACAGTAATAATGTTATAAATTGTTAAATGTGATTTTTACCATTGACTACAGGTCTTAGGTCCTGACGGCCCAGGACCACTTAACCCCCCAAGAGGTGGCATAGGGAGCACACAGGATGCGCATGATCCTTTGTGTGCTAGACACCATCTGCTCAAGGCATGTGCCATACATGCCTTATGTACATAATTTCCCGAGTTTAAACATCCCCTCCCCCTCAACCAGGTACAGGTACACAAGCAACTACGGAACCAATACATGTACCCAACCATGCTTATCTACTAATGGCTGACTTAAAAACTTATGCCCCTTAATGTTAGGGGACTCAATACACCCGAAAAGCGTACAGTGTTCGTGCGGGAAATAGAACGACAACAAGCCGATAATTTATCTGCAGGAAACCCACTTCAGAGGAAACCAAAATCCCAAACTGAAAACTAAAACAATAGGGCACTCGTATTTTAGCAACTACCAGGGGGTGGCCATTCTGATAACATCCCGCAGACCCTTTACACACAGCGAATCTAAGACAGACCCCGCAGGGAGATTCTTGTTTTTTTAAGGGTAAACTGAATAACACACTAGTCACACTAGCAACAATATATGCACCAAACAGGTATCCTTCATAAACCTATGCCTAAGGAAACTGTAAAAATTTGCAGAGGGAGTGGTAATACTGGGAGGGGATTGGAACATAGTCATAGACCACTCCACAGACAGTTCCACAACAAGTAAGGACACGCAACAGCACCAACGATCTCTATTTCAACGAGCACTACACGCCAACCAACTAGTGGACTGTTGGAGAATTTCACACCCACAAGAAAGGGACTATACATACTACTCTAGGGTGGCGCATAGCTACTCTAGACTAGACATGTTCTTTATAGGGCAGACACCTGCAACTTCTGAAAGATGCCTCCATAGGTCAAATCACTTGGTCTGACCATGCCCCAGTATTGCTCACACTGTCCCTCACGGATTCCGGAGCACGGGCCAGTTCCTGGCGTCTCAATGAATCCCTGTTGGATGATCATAGAGTAAGGGAAGACCTTAATGATTCTATTCCTAAATACTTCTCAGAAAACACAGACAGGGGTTCTGCAGACACATGGGTATGGGAAGCACACAAAGGCATATCACTGGGCATCCTAATCAAATGGGGAGCACGCATTAAAAAAGAACGAATAGCAAAAATCCAATCACTCACAACTGAAATCTCCAAATTAGAATTGCAACATAAAGCTGACTCCTCACCCGAAACATATAACACCTTAACAGCCCTTCGAATGGAACTACGCAACCTCCTTCTAGTGAAGGTTCATAGAGCAATTCAACTTACCAGGTGGACATACTACTCACACAGTAACAAAAATGTGAAATACCTAGCCGGGGCACTGAAAGACAAACATCAAAAGTCGTGCATATCACACATTAAGACATCTGAGGGCGTGCGACAAGACAAAAACAGAAGATATAGGTGCCTGGATGAGAGAGCAGGTTTCCATGGTGTGCCAAGTGTAAGCCCCTAAAACCGGTTGCCATGATGTACTAATTTTATGCCTCTAAAACTGATTGCCATGGTGTTTTAAAAATATGCATTAAAAGCACCGTTTTGAAAAGTGGGTCTCGGGAAGCCCTGCACTAATATTTGTGTTAAGCGAAGTCTTCCGAGTAAAACCGTACCCCCATTTACAGGTTTTATGGTGCCTTGGAAAGTTACAGGGTTAACTATAGTGCTGGCAAATTAAATTCCCTGAACTTTTGGCCTGGGTTGTCAGGCAGGTCCTGCAAATTGTAAATAAAATGACCCAATTATGTAAAAATTATATATGTAGAATTATATACACACGTGTATATGTAATTTTAATTATAGGTATGTAGTGATAAATATATACTATATATAATAACATGTAAATATCATTGTACATGTAATTTGAATATTAATATATAATTATATTCATATCAGTTAGACTGTATTATATACATGATGTATATATTTATTTTTACACGGTTTTATTTCCCCCCCAGACAGCAGTGGGGAGTACCTGTCATTACAGGCACGCCCTCTGCTGGCTATGCCGTCCATGTGAGCGTGAGGTCCTCGCGATCACATGGCCCAGAGGGGCCGAAGAGGAACTGCCTGGTAAGTCCCCATACCGCGATCGCCGTGACAAAGTACAAAGTGTTTCTATGCCGCCCTATGGCGTTTACAGCCGCTTCCTTAAGGACTGCATTGAACGCCCTTTGGTCTTAAGGTGTTAATATTGATACCGGAGAAACTGACGGAAGCCAAGCACAGAGAGATGGACACAGGTTTCTTCAGGAAGGAAGAGATTCTTTATTCGATTCACCGACCGGGGCTCAGAGGGACTTATGTCACCAAAATACAACAAGATCTGAGCCCAGAACTGACTGTGTAAATGCATGATATAGACATATAGCTCCTCCTATAGTTAACTCTACCCACATATATTCTTTACACAATCAGCTGAACAAAGCCTAACTTCCCTTACTTGTTAGACCACATGGCTCACCCAGAACAATGGAGGAGGGGGGAAGTGTTTTCAGTTTCTGCATTCCTGCATTTGCTCAATACGGTGTTGATTGTATCTTAGCTACGTGTAACTAACTAACTAACTGATACAACATTTACACATATGCCACATGGCAATCTTGTCCTAGTAAATTTATTTTTACTGAGATTCCACCACATTCCCCCCTTTGATGCTTCTGATATTTCACAATTCTAGATGCATCACTTAACCATAGTTTGCTTACACTTCAGGTTGCCATGAATCAGAACAGACCTCGTAAGCATCTTAGCATCCTTACAAATTCCTTCAGCACTCCTCATTCTGAATATATTCTCTCTGGGCTAAGGGTTCATACTTGCAAACAGCCATTACATGCGCAGCTGGTTTCCTTTCTGTCGTGCTCTCTATGACACTCTGTATGGACCTAATTACCAATGGAACCAAACATGGTAGAAAGAGACACACTATAATCAACATGACTCCTCCTACCAATGTCTTGATCCCTCCAAGCTGCTCGTACCTACTTCCAAACCAACTACTAGAATTGTACCCGTTCCAGGCTTAAGTCGGTACATGCGTCAGTTTAGCCATGTGGCTTGTGAGATCAGCCACTGCCTGCCCTTCATCATCTATGTGCAGACAACAGTTGCTGAGATTGAACTTTCCACATACACCTCCTTCTATTTGCACTGGAAGTGAATGGAGGACTTTATCAACAGCCCAACTGGTTTACCTGGTAAGAAGGCTATGTGCTTTACAGAGGAATCCATAATTGCCTAATGGTAGAATGAGGCTTGAATCCCTGTATTAGAATACAATAACACTTCATGGGCATACAGTTTGGCTGTTAACCAGTTCCCTCACATATTACATCCCTCCTATTGGCAATGAAGCGCGCTAAGGTAGCCAGTGCCACTCATTATCTTCCCAGCTACCTACATTCAAGGATGCTAGCTTCTTTTTATGATTCACATCATAAACTTTAACTCTCAAGGTCTCTGCTGTTTCAATTGGCAACAAGAAGAAGGATGGTTTGAGCATACCTAATACACATGCCCCTTCCCAGTCCTGTGGTAACTCCGAATATACTTTCTTACCACAGATCCAGTACAAATTTGCTGGGGCTCTCCAGGTAGATGTGATGGATAGGTCAAACCACACATCCTTTAAATTGGCGTATCTAGCAAACGGGTTAGATGGTTCTGAGACATTTGAAGCCGACCACCAAGTTGTATTCTTCGTATCATCATCATAAGCTTTTTGCCCTAGACAAGTTAATTCTCCTACAGAAGTATTATACATCATTCCTTTCCTCGCTATGCAAACATAACCTATGATGGAGGTCTTTAATCTCCACTCAGATTTACCTCTAACACTCATATGATAATCGGCTTGTGTAGATATTAATTGGTCAACTGCCTCAGAACCGGACATTACCTCCTTTGCTTCCCAAGGCCATTGGTCTCCCATGTTAGTACCTCCACACACATAGCAGTTGGTAACATTAAGACTACCGGCAATACTTTCGGCTAAATCTATGAACAGGTTTTTAGCATTATGGGGGATCTTATTATCTATACTCATCTCTTCATAAAAAGAATGGTATACTTGATGAGTTTGGGAGGTTACCGTATCGGTCTCTATCCCTATAAATAATATTGTCCCAGGATCTAAACCCGTCCCATATATTTGGAACCCAAATAAGTTACCGAACCTATCTATGAATCGTTCAGGATTATTTATGAGTATATGGACTGGGTTACATTCCCTAGACTTACAATATGGCTTTGTAGGCAACTTAGTAACAATCATATCCTTATCTACTGTCGGTCCCCAAGTTGCCCACCCCACACAAGACCAATATGGGCAAAAGTTATATTCCCTATCTGGGCATCTCGGACTTACATACTTGTTTTTACTACTGGGACAAATATATTTATCATTAGACCCATACGTTCTCTCCCACTTAAGATCCCCACATACATTCCACGGCTTTCTACCACTTGATATTGCTTTACATGCATCAAATAGCAGAACACCCGAAGAATGTACGGTTTCTAACTCAGTTTTATTTATTAGGGTCCCCTGAGGATCTCCATTCCTGAGGGTCAACCAAATTGTATGGGGTTGATACTCCGGATTGAAGCACCTAGGTTCTCCTACTCCTAAATGGCATACACTATATTCTATACCTAGATATATACACCTAGACACATCACCTTTACACTCATATTGTGAATGCCAAATTAGGGTCTGGGAAATATGATTACCTGTCTTAGTAGTCTTAATGCAAACCTCACAGCTAGGAGTGTCGGTACCTCTACCTTCTTGAATATAAAAAGACACAAAAATATACATTATCAAAAGCACTTCTTTCGACGTCTTCATCCTCAGTCTTCGTCCGTGCGATGGCACCTCAGCTTCCAGGATGTAAGGGCTGCAGGGAATGGAGTTCTGCTCGTCTTCACAGGGGTCCCTTCGAGACTTTCCTGGCTTTTAATAACACGTTGGTGAGCGGACAGGCATTATTATGGCCGTCAAAAACACTCACTTGTAGATCTTTGTTGATGTTCCCTTTTAACAATATTATCTTCGCAAAAAAAAACACTTTTAATCCAACTCGGTCACACGCTTCAACTGGATCTTGCAAGGATTCTCTGGATCTATGGTAGCTTGTCAGGAATCTGCCGCTGGTTTTTTTACCCTAGAGTGATGAATCCACGGAGTCACTTCTACAACCTTTACAACTGTTGGGGTAGATAAAAGAACAACATAGGGACCTCTCCACTTGGAACCTAATGGAACAGTGTTCCATTTTTTTATCCACACTTGATCCCCTGGATGGTAAGAATGAACAGGTGGATAAATATTCACAGGTAATCTATCTTGTACCCATTTCTGTACCTCCTCCATAGTTTTACCCAACTCTACAACCTGCTGCCGGGTAATTCCTTCTCCCAACTGACTCAAATCCCCCGTTAAGTTACCAAGTATGGAAGGTGGATGCCCATACATAATTTTTCAGCAGTACCCCAGAAACAAAAGAAAGCATCTTTGAGGTCTAGGAAGGTATAGTAGGTTGCCCCACCTGGTATTAAAGCAAGCAGATTATAGGGGATGGGTACCACTGGGTGTATATTGACTACTGCATTATTAACTGCGTTTAGATCTTGTACAGGATGATACTCATCTGATCCCGGCTTCTGAACAGGTAATAATGGAGTGTTCCAAGGGGAGGTACAGAATTTTAGGATGTCATACTTTGCACACTTATCCACATAGGTTTGTATATTTTCCTTAGCCCTCTATAATATATGGTACTAACTAAGGCTAACAGGATATGCTCCAAGCTTTGATTCAATGTGTATTGGTGGAATATTGCGAGCAAGTCCTGGAGGATTATTCTCTGTCCATATTCTTGAAATGTCAAATAAGGATTCATCACTCTTAGGGTCTGTATTTGTTATTATAGAGTAGAAGTGCCATTCTTCTTCCCTTTGCACCGATACTGATATTATGCCTGGTGATCTATTAAACTTCAGAGACGTTGATCCGTTGGGTTTAAAAGTTATCTGGGCTTGAAGCTTTAATAATAGATCTCGTCCTAGAAGCTGAACTGGACACTCCAGCATATATAGGAACTGGTGCTTAACCAAATGGCCTCCTAGAATACAAGTATGACTCCTGAGAATTGGTCTAGCAGCGCTTTTCCCAGTAGCTCCTATCATAATTATAGTCTTCCTGAAGGAGGAGCAACTAGGTTAGTTACCACAGAGTACTCAGCACCAGTGTCAATCATGAAAAAGCTCCTCTTTCCCTCTATTGATACATCGACCATAGACTGCACTTGGCTAAAGGGGGATGGAGCCCAGTCGGTATCAATAGTCTTCCATGACAGTGCCAGCCAGACTGACAAAATCTCTATCTTCTCTATCCCTTAATCTCTAGGTAGGGGAATAGTATACTACTGTCATTCCCTCCAAGACTTTCTCTATAGCCACCTCTGTAACCATCTCGTAACCTTCTCTCTTGTCTTATCTATAACTTGCTTTATATTCCCTCTGTGGGCAGTCACTTTTCCAATATCCTTCCTCTCTACAATACGCACAGTGATTCCTACTTCCTCCCTTACTCAGGCTATTCTCAACTCCTCTATTCACCTCCCTTCCCTGTCTCTCTACACTTATGATAGCTACAGCTAGCATATCTGCCTTCATCCTCATTTTACATTCTTCCTCCTGCTTTGTTTCAATCTCCCTGTTCATATACACCTGAACTGTGATATGGACATTCCTACAAATCCCTTTAACTTTAGCAATTTTCTTTTGATATCACCTTGGGTCTGGCTGACAAATGGCGAGTTGTTCATTCGAGAGTTCTCAGGGGCCTCTGGATTAAAAGGAGTATATAATCTATATGACTCCAGCAATCTCTCATAGAAAGCACTAGGTGACTCGTCGGCTTTCGTAAAGGAATTATGGGTCTTCCAATTAAACAGATCAGTCATGGTGAAAGGGACATAAACAAATACAGGGTCTGCCAACTGTAATTGACCATTAATATCAATGTGTTTTGGACCAGGGGTAAGCTGCAGTGGCATTTGTAAATGTCAAAGTTGGAGGGCACCGGTCATTTGTCAGGTTAGGGTGGGACTTAGATAGGGTTGTTTAGTCATAGGTTCCGGTCGGGGAGTGGTGAGTTAGGTGGAAATGGATAAATTAATTTTACTGGTCAGTAACTTGGTTAACAAAATGTTTCGGACAGGGCTAGGAGGAGCCTGACCAGTAACCAAAAATTGTAAAAGTGTATTCCAGCGTCCTATACCATTGACCATTTCATCCAGTTGTATTTCAAAACTAATTTACTGTTACTAAAGGCACACAAGGCTCAGTAATTATAGTGTTATGTCAGTGGTTATGGTGTTTTCAGTGATTATGGTATTATCAGTGGTTATGGTGTTTTCAGTGGTTATGGTATTATCAGTGGTTATGGTATTATCAGTGGTTATGGTGTTTTCAGTAGTTATGGTGTTTTCAGTGGTTATGGTATTATCAGTGGTTATGGTGTTTTCAGTGATTATGGTATTATCAGTGGTTATGGTATTATCAGTGGTTATGGTATTTTCAGTGGTTATGGTATTTTCAATGGTTATGGTGTTTTCAGTGGTTATGGTGTTTTCAGTGGTTATGGTGTTTTCAGTGGTTATGGTATTATCAGTGGTTATGGTATTATCAGTGGTTATGGTATTTTCAGTGGTTATGGTATTATCAGTGGTTATGGTATTTTCAGTGGTTATGGTATCAGTGGTTATGGTATTATCAGTGGTTATGGTGTTTTCAGTGGTTATGGTATTATCAGTGGTTATGGTATTATCAGTGGTTATGGTATTTTCAGTGGTTATGGTATTTTCAGTGGTTATGGTATTTTCAGTGGTTATGGTATTTTCAGTGGTTATGGTATTTTCAGTGGTTATGGTATTATCAGTGGTTATGGTATTATCAGTGGTTATGGTGTTAAACATGCATTAGACGACAATGATTAGTACTTATATACAGTGTCAGTAAATATACAGGGTTATGGTACCGTGCACTATGATACAGCAACACACTATTAACACTCTCGCTAGACGGCTGAGCTCGCGCTATCTAACAAGATATACACTTTACTAAACAATCTTTAACACATTTACAATCCCAACTAAACTATTGGCCAGTACCTTGAATGGACTACCTAAAACTATATACACCCGTTTTGGTTAGCCACACTGCCCAAGCACCACATATAGCGAACTAGAGGACCGAATTTACACAGACGCCTCTTAGTCTATTACTCTATCAAATAACTAGTGGGTTCCAAATTTACACGCCTTCCCACTTAGCCAAGATAGGTTGAGAGCTAGCGAACCGAATTTACACAGACGCCGCTTAGTCTCCCGGTCCCTCCGACCTAGCGAACGTAATATACACCCTAGAACGCTAGTCTAGACAAGACACCGGTGTCCGGCTAGGGCTATTTACACCAGAACCCCGCCTCAAACGGTCTTACTAAAGAGCGTTCGATTGAGCGGTGCGCCTTCGCTCCTTCCCTCCGACAGAGGGGGCAGATTCCATACACAGATTTAAACCCCTTTTGGGCCTACCGCACAATCGGTATACCCCTAGTGGGTCTGCCGTCTAAAACAGCAGTTGTCTTACCTCCTCGTTCCTGAACCTGGGTTCACACTCATCGACGGGGACACCCCAGCACTTACTACGTAGAGGCCGATGATCTCCTGGACAAAAGACCAGTGGCGCCGAGACGAAGGGAGGTCCACGCAGAAGTTCAGGGGTGCAGCCGTAGAGAACGTGGGCAAAGATAGACCGTCTCACGCCTCTGCTTCTCAGCTACCGTTGAACGATGAGCTTCCCGGCCCAATGCACCAAATGATACCGGAGAAACTGACGGAAGCCAAGCACAGAGAGATGGACACAGGTTTCTTCAGGAAGGAAGAGATTCTTTATTCGATTCACCGACCGGGGCTCAGAGGGACTTATGTCATCAAAATACAACAAGATCTGAGCCAGGAACTGACTGTGTAAATGCATGATATAGACATATAGCTCCTCCTATAGTTAACTCTACCCACATATATTCTTTACACAATCAGCTGAACAAAGCCTAACTTCCCTTACTTGTTAGACCACATGGCTCACCCAGAACAATGGAGGAGGGGGGAAGTGTTTTCAGTTTCTGCATTCCTGCATTTGCTCAATACGGTGTTGATTGTATCTTAGCTACGTGTAACTAACTAACTGATACAACATTTACACATATGCCACATGGCAATCTTGTCCTAGTAAATTTATTTTTACTGAGATTCCACCACAATATGTGTGCAATTTAACTAAAAAGATACACATACTATATAAAAAATACATTTAGTATGACATGAGATAAAAGGCATAATACAGGTCTATACATCATAAATATTTATTCATGCAACTATTTTTTATTTTACACATGCAGGGAGACTGCCTGTCAGTTCAGGCAGATATTTTGACACCTATTGCAGCCATGTGACCGCTCTGTTAGAGCAATTGCATGCATGTGGGGTCCTAATTCGCTGAGGGGGAAACAGCCTGGGCTGTTAGTCTGTCTACCCACACTGGGAGCAGCGCAGATAAGTTAAATACCGTTATGATGGTTCGGGACTGTCTTCGGTCCTTAAAGGGGTGAAAATACACTTGGATCATAGATCATATATGATCCAAGTATATATAACTTTTAGGCAGCAGGGGGACTATTTGTCATTGCAGGCACTGCCCCGCTGGCAATGCTGTGGACGGCGATTCCATCCATGTGATCGTGAGGTCCTCGTGATCACATGTCCCAGATCAGATGCAGGGGGACTCTTGGATACCACGCAAGTACAAAGGATGGCAGGGATGTGCTATACTGCTTGTGTTTAGAGCTGGGTCCTCAAGGGTGGCACAGCATGCCTGCTGTTAAGGGAAACTAGACAACAACTTTTACATTAAACAGTTTGTTTGCAGACTTGTTTAGTCATCTGCCATTTAGGAGTTAAAAATAGCTTGTTTCTGTGCATGCACAAAATAAGTGATAACTTTTAGAAGTATGTTCAGATGTAAACTGAACAGCAATCACACTGGAGACCTGCATAAATAGTTTTTCACTCTGAAGCTGAGCATTGAGACTGCAGGAGCACGATATATACACCAAAACTGGTCAGGTAAAGTTGTTTAATGTCTACAGTATTCCTTTAATAGATAAGACCAGTTTGGTTGCCAGTATTCCCATACAGAAACTATGGGATAAATCTAAAAAATTAAAGACAAAAGTCATGGGAGTCAGGAGAACCGATAATTTTATTAAAATGAAATTACTTTTAACAGTAAAAAGAATAAGCTATCTGCTTATAGTTGTATGAAGCCCTGTCACCAACAGGACTAGTCCAGAGACACCAGTGTAGATTTGAGGAATAAACTTTAGGTATCCAGAATATGCCAGTTTTGCACTAAAGAAAAACCAAAAGAATATGATGAGTCACATGGTCTGTACAGGATTATGTTTAATACTTCACATCTAGGTTATTGTTGCCAGCTAAAACATCCAAGTTAGAGGTGCAAATATCAAATGTAAAGGTTTCAAAAACAAACTTTGCAAACATCAGCAGTCAGATCCATAAAGAGTTTGACATCAGCAAGTCAGGTTCGGGATAGATTCATCATTGTTTGCAGTTTGTATTATACAGACAAATACATAGGGACATACCTGAACAATCCTTCATGGAAGGATTAAAAATTACAGCGTCACCTGGAAGACAATAAAAAAAAAAGTTTTATTAAGTCTCAGTAAGTTCATGTTCTCACATTGAGAGATTAGGCAAAAGAAGATTCACAATACAGATTGTAGAGAATCATAGAACTTACCATGTGCTACATGTGACTTGAGTCTGCATTACTCCTGTAGTGTCCAGACCTATGAAACAAGACATAAAAGGAATTAACGTAAAAATTTTTTATTTTAAATAAAATTGTATTAGAAGTTAAAGTTTTCAGAACTCAGCAGTCAGATCCATAGAATGTGTCATCACAATTCAGGTTCGGGATAGACTCATCATGGTTCTAGTACAGACATGGTTCCCATACAAAGGTAATTTTACCAGACACCAAATACCCTTGCTGCAACCAACATCTGTATCCAGTACAAAATATGGAGAATTGTGAAGACAAAATGCACAAGCCAGGGTATTTAATGCCATATGAGATGTTAAAATCAAAGAGACGCCATTGTTAAATCAGAAAGCTTTAATTTTCTGCAAACTGTTGAATACAAGGCACGGTAAGTTGTGCACAACTTATGCCAATTTGCTCTGAGCAGCCAGTTAGTGGTACTATAGCCTACAGTTAGTAGCTGAGAAAAGTTAATATCGGTGTAAAAGTCTATGAAACCTGCAGTAATGTTATAGTTGGTGCAGTGATTTAATTAGCCTTTCTGCATTACATGAACAATTAAGATGGTTACCTTGCCGCACAGATGGAAGTTTGAACATTTTTTTCAGTTAGACACCTGAAATATAGAGTTATAAAAATTGTAAGATCAAAGCAAGTTTCACAGTACATCTACTTTTAATATGTAAATTTTAATATGCAAATGGTATGCCATCATGGGGGTAATGTTCATTCCTGGGCTACCGTACAGTCTCAAATGCAACATGACCAACCCGGCGAATTTCAATGTGAAAAAACTGAAACGCAAGCCTTATATTTGATTAACTTTTGAAAACACCATAAAACCTGTACATGAGGGGTACTGTTATACTTGAGAGACTTCGCTGAACACAAATATTAATGTTTCAAAACAGTAAAACGTATAAAAATTATATCGTCCGTGTAAGTGCCATTTGTGTGTGAAAAATGCAACAAAAAAAATCACTTTCACTGACGATACCGTCTTTGGGAACCGCTGTATTAGTCTCAAAACAGTAAAATGTATTACAAAGTGTGGGTCGCAGGGTGATTCCTAGTGGGTTGCGCTGACCCTCCAGGGCCGCCGGAGACTCGGGAGTCAGACTGATCAGGAAGGGGTTGCCCTGTATGCCGCCGGGCTCCCTACAATCAGTCTGCCCAGCACCTCCGGTCTGCAGCTCCGCCGGGTGCAGAGCTGCAGACCGTGTGATAGAAGTCTCGCGAGCACCCAGAGCATTACCATGGCAACACTCTGGGAGCTCGCGAGACCTTTATTACATGGTCTGCAGCTGTAACCCCTTTTCTCCCTGCCCCCACACACTGTATATAGATAGTGGAAGTGCACTCAACCCTTCGTCATGGAATTCAGGGTGCTCTAATGGATAAGTCCCACGAAGGAACAAACATGGAATTTTGAATGTAGAAAATAATCCAGGCACTCCAACAAATTCCAAAGCAAAGGCAATGTGCCCTCCACGACACTTACCGCTCCAAAAACTTTGTTGCAGCAATATTTTGCCAAAAAAAAAAAAAAAAATCGGAGACAGATCCGCTATCCAAAATGGCAGCAACGGTGGGAAAATCCCCCAACTATAGCGCCCCAGCCAGCCCTGCTCCCTCAGATTACTCCACGGACGGAGCAGACATCAAAACACTCCTCTCACAACTGCCATCCAAATCAGACCTCGAAGAAATGTTTTCCAAAATGGAGAAGACCCTTGGGGACAAATTAACAACGCCCCATGAGGAGGTAAGCCACATAGGCAACAGGGTACAAACGCTGGAGGAGGAGGGAGAAACCACAGCCCTGCACATTAATAACATACAATCCCTACAACAAACCCACAATGAGGCTATACTATTCCTGCAAAGGAAATTAGAAGATTTGGACAATAAGGGCAGATGCAATAACCTTAGGATAAGAGGCCTTCCTGAGGCCCCAGACGGGGAAAGTGAAAATATAATACACACTCACATACCTCTTTAATAAGCTACTAGACAGGCCACATGACACATCCATCAAGTTTGATCGAGCACACAGAGCAGTCCAGCCTAAAGCATTGCCTCACGAGAAACCTAGGGACGTCATATGCAGACTACATCACTACCCGCTTAAAGAAACTATACTGCAAATGGCCAAACAACTCAGAGAAATTACCCACAACGACCATAAAATAGTGATCTTTCAGGACCTGGCACAATCGACGCTTATTGCAAGAAGAGGACTGAGACCGGTCACATCGGTTCTCACAGAGCACAACATACGATTCCGGTGGTCATCCCCCTTTGCACTGGTGGTAAACAGACAGGGGACTACTCACACAATCTCGACTCCCGCAGACGTGCCGATATTTAAACAAGCCCTGGGACTCACAACGGAACCTGTAGAGGACTGAACGGGCCTGCCATCAGCTACTGACAGACAACTTCCCCAACGGGCCAAATGGCAACGTACCCCAAGAAAGAGACCAAAACGAGCCCAACCGGGCAACGAACTTGACACCAAGGGGCGCAACACACAGAACGCCTTGAACTCCCACCATATCCTTTTATATGCCAACAATGTCTCCCTGGCAATCATTATTGATGTCGTATAAATGCTGTGTCGCATTTAATAAATTGTTTAATGTACATACTTTCATCGATGCTGCCGGAGTCCCGTGTGGACGTGATCCCTGCCCCCATGGGCCCGGGTCTTGGCCCCACGGGAACCGTGAACTGATCTTTACCTCTATACTAATGGATACTTGCAACCAAGATTACATAAGCCAACAGTAATAATGTTATAAATTGTTAAATGTGATTTTTACCATTGACTACAGGTCTTAGGTCCTGACGGCCCAGGACCACTTAACCCCCCAAGAGGTGGCATAGGGAGCACACAGGATGCGCATGATCCTTTGTGTGCTAGACACCATCTGCTCAAGGCATGTGCCATACATGCCTTATGTACATAATTTCCCGAGTTTAAACATCCCCTCCCCCTCAACCAGGTACAGGTACACAAGCAACTACGGAACCAATACATGTACCCAACCATGCTTATCTACTAATGGCTGACTTAAAAACTTATGCCCCTTAATGTTAGGGGACTCAATACACCCGAAAAGCGTACAGTGTTCGTGCGGGAAATAGAACGACAACAAGCCGATAATTTATCTGCAGGAAACCCACTTCAGAGGAAACCAAAATCCCAAACTGAAAACTAAAACAATAGGGCACTCGTATTTTAGCAACTACCAGGGGGTGGCCATTCTGATAACATCCCGCAGACCCTTTACACACAGCGAATCTAAGACAGACCCCGCAGGGAGATTCTTGTTTTTTTAAGGGTAAACTAAACACACTAGTCACACTAGCAACAATATATGCTCCTAACACCAAACAGGTATCCTTCATAAACCTATGCCTAAGGAAACTAAAAATTTGCAGAGGGAGTGGTAATACTGGGAGGGGATTGGAACATAGTCATAGACCACTCCACAGACAGTTCCACAACAAGTAAGGACACGCAACAGCACCAACGATCTCTATTTCAACGAGCACTACACGCCAACCAACTAGTGGACTGTTGGAGAATTTCACACCCACAAGAAAGGGACTATACATACTACTCTAGGGTGGCGCATAGCTACTCTAGACTAGACATGTTCTTTATAGGGCAGACACCTGCAACTTCTGAAAGATGCCTCCATAGGTCAAATCACTTGGTCTGACCATGCCCCAGTATTGCTCACACTGTCCCTCACGGATTCCGGAGCACGGGCCAGTTCCTGGCGTCTCAATGAATCCCTGTTGGATGATCATAGAGTAAGGGAAGACCTTAATGATTCTATTCCTAAATACTTCTCAGAAAACACAGACAGGGGTTCTGCAGACACATGGGTATGGGAAGCACACAAAGGCATATCACTGGGCATCCTAATCAAATGGGGAGCACGCATTAAAAAAGAACGAATAGCAAAAATCCAATCACTCACAACTGAAATCTCCAAATTAGAATTGCAACATAAAGCTGACTCCTCACCCGAAACATATAACACCTTAACAGCCCTTCGAATGGAACTACGCAACCTCCTTCTAGTGAAGGTTCATAGAGCAATTCAACTTACCAGGTGGACATACTACTCACACAGTAACAAAAATGTGAAATACCTAGCCGGGGCACTGAAAGACAAACATCAAAAGTCGTGCATATCACACATTAAGACATCTGAGGGCGTGCGACAAGACAAAAACAGAAGATACAGGTGCCTGGATGAGAGAGCAGGTTTCCATGGTGTGCCAAGTGTAAGCCCCTAAAACCGGTTGCCATGATGTACTAATTTTATGCCTCTAAAACCGATTGCCATGGTGTTTTAAAAATATGCATTAAAAGCAAGTGGGTCTCGAAAAATTACCGTTTTGAAAAGTGGGTCTCGGGAAGCCCTACACTAATATTTGTGTTAAGCGAAGTCTTCCGAGTAAAACCGTACCCCCATTTACAGGTTTTATGGTGCCTTGGAAAGTTACAGGGTTAACTATAGTGCTGGCAAATTAAATTCCCTGAACTTTTGGCCTGGGTTGTCAGGCAGGTCCTGCAAATTGTAAATAAAATGACCCAATTATGTAAAAATTATATATGTAGAATTATATACACACGTGTATATGTAATTTTAATTATAGGTATGTAGTGATAAATATATATTATATATAATAACATGTAAATATCATTGTACATGTAATTTGATTAATATATAATTATATTCATATCAGTTAGACTGTATTATATACATGATGTATATATTTATTTTTACACGGTTTTATTTCCCCCCCAGACAGCAGTGGGGAGTACCTGTCATTACAGGCACGCCCTCTGCTGGCTATGCCGTCCATGTGAGCGTGAGGTCCTCGCGATCACATGGCCCAGAGGGGCCGAAGAGGAACTGCCTGGTAAGTCCCCATACCGCGATCGCCGTGACAAAGTACAAAGTGTTTCTATGCCGCCCTATGGCGTTTACAGCCGCTTCCTTAAGGACTGCATTGAACGCCCTTTGGTCTTAAGGTGTTAATATGTGTGCAATTTAACTAAAAAGATACACATACTATATAAAAAATACATTTAGTATGACATGAGATAAAAGGCATAATACAGGTCTATACATCATAAATATTTATTCATGCAACTATTTTTTATTTTACACATGCAGGGAGACTGCCTGTCAGTTCAGGCAGATATTTTGACACCTATTGCAGCCATGTGACCGCTCTGTTAGAGCAATTGCATGCATGTGGGGTCCTAATTCGCTGAGGGGGAAACAGCCTGGGCTGTTAGTCTGTCTACCCACACTGGGAGCAGCGCAGATAAGTTAAATACCGTTATGATGGTTCGGGACTGTCTTCGGTCCTTAAAGGGGTGAAAATACACTTGGATCATAGATCATATATGATCCAAGTATATATAACTTTTAGGCAGCAGGGGGACCATTTGTCATTGCAGGCACTGCCCCGCTGGCAATGCTGTGGACGGCGATTCCATCCATGTGATCGTGAGGTCCTCGTGATCACATGTCCCAGATCAGATGCAGGGGGACTCTTGGATACCACGCAAGTACAAAGGATGGCAGGGATGTGCTATACTGCTTGTGTTTAGAGCTGGGTCCTCAAGGGTGGCACAGCATGCCTGCTGTTAAGGGAAACTAGACAACAACTTTTACATTAAACAGTTTGTTTGCAGACTTGTTTAGTCATCTGCCATTTAGGAGTTAAAAATAGCTTGTTTCTGTGCATGCACAAAATAAGTGATAACTTTTAGAAGTATGTTCAGATGTAAACTGAACAGCAATCACACTGGAGACCTGCATAAATAGTTTTTCACTCTGAAGCTGAGCATTGAGACTGCAGGAGCACGATATATACACCAAAACTGGTCAGGTAAAGTTGTTTAATGTCTACAGTATTCCTTTAATAGATAAGACCAGTTTGGTTGCCAGTATTCCCATACAGAAACTATGGGATAAATCTAAAAAATTAAAGACAAAAGTCATGGGAGTCAGGAGAACCGATAATTTTATTAAAATGAAATTACTTTTAACAGTAAAAAGAATAAGCTATCTGCTTATAGTTGTATGAAGCCCTGTCACCAACAGGACTAGTCCAGAGACACCAGTGTAGATTTGAGGAATAAACTTTAGGTATCCAGAATATGCCAGTTTTGCACTAAAGAAAAACCAAAAGAATATGATGAGTCACATGGTCTGTACAGGATTATGTTTAATACTTCACATCTAGGTTATTGTTGCCAGCTAAAACATCCAAGTTAGAGGTGCAAATATCAAATGTAAAGGTTTCAAAAACAAACTTTGCAAACATCAGCAGTCAGATCCATAAAGAGTTTGACATCAGCAAGTCAGGTTCGGGATAGATTCATCATTGTTTGCAGTTTGTATTATACAGACAAATACATAGGGACATACCTGAACAATCCTTCATGGAAGGATTAAAAATTACAGAGTCACCTGGAAGACAATAAAAAAAAAAGTTTTATTAAGTCTCAGTAAGTTCATGTTCTCACATTGAGAGATTAGGCAAAAGAAGATTCACAATACAGATTGTAGAGAATCATAGAACTTACCATGTGCTACATGTGACTTAAGTCTGCATTACTCCTGTAGTGTCCAGACCTATGAAACAAGACATAAAAGGAATTAACGTAAATTTTTTTTATTTTAAATAAAATTGTATTAGAAGTTAAAGTTTTCAGAACTCAGCAGTCAGATCCATAGAATGTGTCATCACAATTCAGGTTCGGGATAGACTCATCATGGTTCTAGTACAGACATGGTTCCCATACAAAGGTAATTTTACCAGACACCAAATACCCTTGCTGCAACCAACATCTGTATCCAGTACAAAATATGGAGAATTGTGAAGACAAAATGCACAAGCCAGGGTATTTAATGCCATATGAGATGTTAAAATCAAAGAGACGCCATTGTTAAATCAGAAAGCTTTAATTTTCTGCAAACTGTTGAATACAAGGCACGGTAAGTTGTGCACAACTTATGCCAATTTGCTCTGAGCAGCCAGTTAGTGGTACTATAGCCTACAGTTAGTAGCTGAGAAAAGTTAATATCGGTGTAAAAGTCTATGAAACCTGCAGTAATGTTATAGTTGGTGCAGTGATTTAATTAGCCTTTCTGCATTACATGAACAATTAAGATAGTTACCTTGCCGCACAGATGGAAGTTTGAACATTTTTTTCAGTTAGACACCTGAAATATAGAGTTATAAAAATTGTAAGATCAAAGCAAGTTTCACAGTACATCTACTTTTAATATGTTATGAAGCATCAGCAAAGCCATTTGGCATTATCGTCAAAGCCTGAAGCTTGGAAGACCATCGTGAGAATAAACATCATGTGCTACTGAAGAGCAGAATTCCACCCCTTATAGTAAATTTAGCAGTCACACTAAAGGACTCTTGTTCATTGTTCCCAGCTTGCAGACCTTAACACACCTTGATCATGTTGGCTGCATTGTCCATCTCCAGCAGTGCACCATTTTACAGTTTGGTTCCAAAACCTGCAAGAAGAGCAGAGTGTCAAGCAAAAGCCCAAACCCATGAAGAGAAAGAACCCTATTTCTTTCTACACTAAAGTCTCTTTAGAACAGAAGATATTGGGTTGATGTTTAAATGTTTACCAAAATATATATAAAAAAGTTTTACTGCCTATCCTGGAAATGTGCCAAAAGCACTCCTGGCATCATAAGCACAGTGGGAGGTAGTTATATAGCACGCCCCAAGCACCATAAGTCTGAGATCACTACAAGGTTTTCAGAACTCAGCAGTCAGATCCATAGAATGTGTCATCACAATTCAGGTTCGGGATAGACTCATCATGGTTCTAGTACAGACATGGTTCCCATACAAAGGTAATTTTACCAGACACCAAATACCCTTGCTGCAACCAACATCTGTATCCAGTACAAAATATGGAGAATTGTGAAGACAAAATGCACAAGCCAGGGTATTTCTAATGCCATATGAGATGTTAAAATCAAAGAGACACCATTGTTAAATCAGAAAGCTTTAATTTTCTGCAAACTGTTGAATATAAGGCACGGTAAGTTGTGCACAACTTATGCCAATTTGCTCTGTGCAGCCAGTTCGTAGCCGAGAAAAGTTAATATCTGTGTACAAGTCTTTACTGCAGGTTTCATAGTGGTACTATAGCCTACAGTTAATGTTATAGTTGGTGCAGTGATTTAATTAGCCTTTCTGCATTACATGAACAATTAAGATGGTTACCTTGCCGCACAGATGGAAGTTTGAACAATTTTTCAGTTAGACACCTGAAATATAGAGTTATAAAAATTGAGAGATCAAAGCAAGTTTCATGGTACATCTACTTTTAATATGTTATGAAGCATCAGCAAAGCCATTTGGCATTATCGTCAAAGCCTGAAGCTTGGAAGACCATCGTGAGAATAAACATCATGTGCTACTGAAGAGCAGAATTCCACCCCTTATAGTAAATTTAGCAGTCACACTAAAGGACTCTTGTTCATTGTTCCCAGCTTGCAGACCTTAACACACCTTGATCATGTTGGCTGCATTGTCCATCTCCAGTAGTGCACCATTTTACAGTTTGGTTCAAAAACCTGCAAGAAGAGCAGAGTGTCAAGCAAAAGCCCAAACCCATGAAGAGAAAGAACCCTATTTCATTCTACACTAAAGTCTCTTTAGAACAGAAGATATTGGGTTGATGTTTAAATGTTTACCAAAATATATATAAAAAAAGTTTTACTGCCCAACCAGGAAATGTGCCAAATGCACTCCTGGCATCACAACTACAGTGGGGGGGTAGTTATAAAGCACACCCCAAGCACCATAAGTCTGAGATCACTACATGCTCAGGAACAAGTTAGACTCCAAATTCAGACAGCAGATTCACTGTAGCATTTCTACAGCTTACTTGTGCACTTTTAGTCAAGTCAATTGCATAGAAAGAAGCAGAGTTAAAATATAACACCAACCTTTGCTCCAAAGGAAACAGTACCAATCCGAGCAAGATCCTAAAGAGAACCGGAAAGTTAATAGACCATTCTACCATACCTTGAAAGAGCTACAGAGCCCACTTATTGCATCAGCAAAGCCATATGGCATTATCGTCAAAGCCTCATTGAAGCTTGGAAGACCATCGTGAGAATAGACATCATTTGCAAGAGGTTATATTATATACAGTACAGAAATTAGGTAAAATTTAGGTAAACAGAGTGCAACAAAGGCTAGATAGCATGTTGGAAATTCAGACAGGTTAAATAATGCCTCAAGCTAAACGAAACGATTAAGATACAGTTCAGAAAATTCTGAGAATTATCAAAAGAAAAAAACCTTCATTAACTGGCAAATTGCTGATAGGGCAGTTTGTGCAGAGTCTAAGCTAAAAAATCAACCATTATGGGAAACTAGCAGATTAGTGATCATAAATAACAATTCTATTGGAGAATCATGTGCCTTAGCTGACTGCAAGCCTCTCAAGGCAGCATTTCAGTGTGCTCCAGAAACCAGTTAGAGTTAAAAAAAAATCCTCCCCATAACTCTTAAACCCCACACATACTGCACCAAGCTATAAAACCAGTATTATTATCATCACCATTTATATAGCACCAACAGAGTCTGTAGTGCTTTACAATATTATGAGAGGGGGATGTAAATAAACAGGACAAATACAAGAAAACGTACAGAAACGATGGCTTGAAAGGGACCCTGCTCAAACAAGCAGTCTAAAGGTGTGTTATAAGACATTAGGACAGGAAAGTTTTACATGTAGACAAACAAGGATAGGACATACAGAGATACTTACATATCATTTAAGTGTATTCTCCTTGGCCCTTTGTCATTCTGGCTGCTTGCCTTCTGCAGCTCAGATCACAGACCTACAGGCATTAAAACACAAAGTTAAAAAATTGTAAGCATGACAAAACGAAAACCAAATACATGCATACCCCACTTTACATACTCACTTTAAGTACACTCGCAAGTACAGACATACCCATGAGTCTACCTAAAGGTGCCTTGAGAGTACAGAAATTCCCACGTCTCTTCTGTCTGCGAGTGAACAGTAAATGAAAGGTTCTATTCTCACCCAGAGCAGCTCCGGTCAGTGTCTTTGGGGCAAGAACTTTTCACACCTTCTGACATTGCACAGGTTAATCATCTCAAATATATAATGACTACTCCTAGCTGAACATATTTTGTCTGCCCATATTCTGCAATCAGCTGCCATCCAGTGAAAGGGTTTACCCTGCCATTTTCTATGACTTTGCAGCTTAGCCACAATTCTGAGGATTCAAAGTTAAGCCATAAATGCTTAAAGTGATGAAGAGGAGTTTCTAAACAAAGTGTGCAACTAAGCTAACAAATACAAATTGGCAGTGTATTGACAGAAAATGGCCCAGTGGGCAGGGTTTATTTAAATTTTACTCCCAGTTTAAGATTGTCAGATGAGTAAAACATTAAAGATACATGGTACAATCTGGAAGGAGATTTTTACAGTTTGCTTTAACTGAATAAAAGCTCACTGGAAATCACTACATAAATCACTGGAAATCTGCAGTTGCAGTATCAGTTATGCCTGTAAATTACCATTGCAGTGCATGCATTGGAGAGTGAAGAAATTATTGCTTCGCTTTAAATACATTTTCCTTTTACAAACATGCCCTGGTCCCATTGTGTACTTAGGAGTGGGGTATGTCTGTACAACACTGCATGGTATTATGGCCAAAAGCTATTCAAGGCATAGTTATTTATGGACCTGGAGTGTACCATACAATGAGCTCTTTCAGGATAATAACCGTAATGGGTTTATAGAATATTAAGGCAAAACCGAATTCAGTGTTTAAAAAAAAAAAAAAAAAAAAAAAAATCCCTCAATGTATGAGAAAACACTACATTTACTAAAGTGTAACTTTAAAGCCAGAATACATGAGTGAAAATCATAGCTTATAGAATTTCTGAGTTCAGCTACTTCGACCTTAAATTTTTGATTCGCTTTTTAGTGAATTATCCTGAACACACCAGGACCATATGCAATAGTAATACACATTATGCAGCAATTGGGATACTGGATGGTGCAGTTACCAGACCCACTCCGGGTACTTTATCATAAAACCAGCAAACATCCATAAAGCATTGGGCAGAAAGATAAACCCTCAATATATAATTAAGGACTATAGCAGAGATGAAATAAAGAAGATACAACTGACATATAACGGGGACTAGTAACCACGAGGTCACAGCTCTCTCACCTTCATCTCTTCTCCCATAGCCACGCTGCAAGCAAAGAGGCTGTCCCACAGACTGCGCCGGAGCTTTAAGTAGCAGCAGCGAGGAGGAAGTGACGTCAAAGACTGGCAAAGGGCGTGAGAGAGCACGCCGTCATTACTGGCGACCGTCACCAGTCAGCGTGGCGCCTGTGTTCTATCAAAAAACCCTACCCCGGAAGTGACGAGGGTAGGGAATTTTCACGGGGTAGGGTTTTTTGATAGAACACCTGTGTCCCGCTGTCTGTGAGCGGAAACTACAACAAAATGGCTTCTGCTCCCAGTGTAAAATGTCATATGACAGGCTGTGTGATAGTCAACATGGCGCCTGATTAAATCTTAGGGGAAACGCTACAAACTAGCTTTATAAGTCAGTCACATACTCTACAGTTAAATACACCCAAGAATAAAGAATAGACAATTTCTGATCCGTATAACAATTATATGTAGCATAAAAATTAATTTATTAGTAGAAAGTCTGACAACAAGTTAGCTCAGATAACTAAGCTAAAAAAAAAAAATGTTTTTAATATTTGAATCTTTCCTAACTAGGTTTTATAGGTCATGAATTGGGACCATATAGCAACGGTTTAAAATAAATGTAATAACGTTTAGTAAAGAATGTGCTTGTTCACTTGCAAATCCCAGTGAGAGAAGGCTATTCCTGTGAGATATAGGACGTTAGTATCATCGTGGAGTTATGAAGAAAAAAACTCACGTAATATGACTAGTAGTCAAATTATATGAACCATCCAAAATAAACAAAACAATGTAATGTATTCGCAAACAGGGAAATATCCTTTCTATTTTTTTCTTAAAGCAGCACTGTCCCCATTTGGGGACTTTGCAGATTTCGTCAAGACCTCCAGTGTTGACATTGCCGCTGGTGGCCAGTGCTGGAGTATGCACCTAGCAACAAGACTGGGCCAATATCTGCTCATTACATATTAATATAACTAATACACACATTAATAAACATGTTATATATATATATATATATATATATATATATATATATATATATATATATGTATATATTTGTGCTCTGGACAACCATTGTCTGTATTGAAGCATAGAGGAAAAAGTCAGTTGATGTGTGCCGGAACCGACGTTTGCAGTAGGCCGGATAAATAAAGTGGGTCCACATAAGCATAATAAGTAGAGGGAGAAAAAACAGTTAAGATTAAAGGGAGTGGAAGGTGGGGCATGCAGATCGTCAGGCCTATTACGGTAGGGCAGGTAAGGGGGGAATCCCTCATATAGGTCCCACATGCCCCTCCCACAACTCCAGGCCAAGTCTTTACATTTGTGCTAGGGGCAACCATCGTTAAGAGTGATGTATACTCTGTATTGACTTAACCTGTATAGAGGAAAAGTCGGTTAATGTGTGCTGGAACCAACGGATGTGGTAGGCCGGATAAATAAAGTGGGCAAAAACAGAAGTATCATGCCAAAGAATATTTATTGATACACAGAAACATAATGCAAGAAATATACCTCAAGATGACATTTTCTCAAAAGCCCTCCGTATTTCTTGAACAGGTTGAGGTATATATACAGAGAACGCGGAGGACTGCCATCGACTTAAAGATGTAATAACATGAACGGGTATGTCCTGGCTGGAGGCCGTGGATGTGGCCCCTATCCTGAATGAGTGTCCTGAGTATCTACTAGAATTCACCCCTAGTCTAGTTAGTAATACTCGTACGTACATCATGAATTTTGACGTGGTCAGGACGACCCCGTGGAGGGACAGAACGGGTGTGTCTGATTGTGTTAGTAGTGTGCATAGATAGAGATCTAGGACCTTCACCGGGCACCATTTATTTTGCATAGGGTAATAAGCGATCTGCACTGGATAACCCAGTTGGCTTGTTTTAGTAATTGGCAACGATAGGACATAGTGATCTTGGTGTTTAACCAGATAGGAGCGTTTTAGGCATTCTTGGGACTTATGTCTATTCTGGATGGTGAATTCTCGGGGTCTAAGGAACTTATAATAAGCCAGGTAAATTGCCGTTTTAATAACTGCATGAGTGATAAGTTCAAAAAGGGCTTTGTCTAGCAAATCTGACATATCCTTAAATAACTGTTTATGAATGGGTAATCTTTGATGTGGGGTAGGACTGCTGGCTTTGTAAATGCCTTTTAGTATAATTAACTGGGTACGAGGAAAGAAAACTGGGGTTGTCTGGGAATAATAAATGTGATGTTGAATGCCGGTTAAGTATAACTTGATGGTATTGTGGGATAGCTTTAACCTGAGGTGGCAAAAAGTAGCGAACGCTACCAAAGATGTAATGTCAAACATCTTATCCAGTGTATGTTCTAACAGGATTTTTTTGTATAATGAAAAAGCCCTACTGTAGGATCGCAGAGTATTTGTCGAAAGGGCCAAGCTAGTTAAGACTAGACTATGATCCATTAACTCCTTCAATCCATGACTAGCTCCTGGAAGAGGGGGGCGGCTGTAGCTACCCGTGAGGCAGTGGGTAGAGTTTTTCTGAACGCCTGAAATTTAAAGCGGGACAATTGGTCAGCTGCGGTATTGAAAATACCCAGAACATGTCAACAAAGAAAGAAAAAAAATATTACAGGCAGCTAACCAAGTCAGTCTCCTAATGAACCTCATAATAGTCAGGGAGGATGAGCGCCTTTTGTTTATGATATGGCATGTAGCTAGGTTGTCAGAAAAACATTGTACTGAACAACCAGCCTATGATTGGCCCCATGTTACAGCTGCCGCAACAATGGGATATACCTCGAATAAGGCCGAGTTGCGGGAGAACCCTTCAATATCCTGCACCTCTGCTGACCAACTACCCCAGAGCCATACGTCACCGAATATGGCCGCGAAACCTGTGGTAGCTGCTGCAGCTGTCTAGATGACGAGGGAATGTATCGACAACTGTGGAAGAAACATGCTCCTTCCATTCCAGTGTTACAGGAATTTTTTACCACATGAGTAGATCAGCAGTAGCCTGAGGATCAAGGGGGATACGACTATGATCGTTGCCAAATGCAGGAAGTAGGCTAAGGAGTCTAGCGCTAAAGGCTCTCCCTTGCGGGATAATCCTTATGGCAAAATTAAGGGAACCTAACAGAGATTGTAACTCCTTGCGGTTGCAGGTACCCACTTGCACGTTTTGGTTGATGATCTGTAGGATGTTATCAATCTTCCATAACAGACGACTGGCTACCATGGCCACAGAATCAAGGTGTATACACAGAAAACTAATCAAAGTGTCCAGACCTTCAGTCTTTTGGGAGAGAATGGAATACCTAGAATGAAATAACTGAATGGCTTTGGTCAAATCATTTGGGGGAGAGAACTTGCTCTCGATAAAAAGAAATCATCCAGATAATGAATAACTGAATGGCACCTGCACGAGTTCAACAGAAGCCAACACAAAGTCTCAGCGAACGTGTCAAAAATGTTTGGGCTGCTCTTTGAGCTGAAGGTGAGTCTTGTAAAGAAATAGTACAGACCTTTCCAGTTAATACTGTGCAGATACCATAGTGATGGTTGAATTGGTAGTAATTTGAAGGTGTTAACAATATCTGTTTTACTGAGCCAGAGTCCCACCCCTGCTGTAATAATGGTGTTAATCACATTATCCTTTGTGGCATACTGTAGTGAAAACTCCTCCGATGGAATTAAGGAGTTAAGGCTAGGGATTCCTGAAGAGTGAGGTGCAGAGAGATCAATGATCAATCTCTGTTTGGCTGTGGACTTCCCAGTAACCAAACCTATTGGGTTAGACCTCCAGTTGGAGAATGGAGGTTCCTTTAAGTGGACCTAATGAAAAACCTTCCCCCAGTTCCTGTTGCAACAGAGTATCAACCGTATCAGTATCAGCCAAAGCTGATTGGAGGTTATTGCATTCCACAATGCCTGCTGGAATGTGAATAAGACCGGTATGGAAACCCTGTGTGAAACCCTTAATCAAGAAATCGACCAAGTGTGTGGAAGGGTGAGAAGCGAATGAGCCCGCTAGACAGTGGCGTCTCTAGGATTCATTTTTAGGGGGGGCACATGGTGGGCCAGGGACAAAAGTAGGGGGGCACATTTAACCCCGCCCTCGCCGCAGTTTGACCCCGCCCCTGCCGCATGTTAAGCCCCGCCCCCGACACAATGTGGTTTTTGTTTTTTTATAATCCCTGGCGGAGGATTCATTATTTTCCACCAGGGATTATTAAAAAAACAAACATTTCCCTTGATATAGTGCCATAGTTGCCAACATTTGAGAAATTGGGACATTCAGCGCTCCCTGTACAGTGCTGCTCTCTGTATAATACATCGCTGTGTGTATAATATCCTGGGACAGTCAGTGCTCCCTGTATAGTGTTGCTCTCTGTATAATACATGGCTGTGTGTATAATATCTTGGGACAGTCAGTGCTCCCTGTATAGTGCTGCTCTCTGTAAATACAGATCTGTTTGTGTATAATATCCCAAGACAGAGAGCAGCACTATACAGGGAACAATGATTGTCCCAGGATATTATACAGACACAGACCTGTATTATACAGAGAACAGCACTATAGTATTATACAGATAGCTGAGCATATACCCCATGTCCCAATCTCTAGACTACAAGTACCTGTCAACAGCAGCTCCCGTAACAGGGCTAAAGTGTGCGGCAGCTCACACAGATGATTCAGCGGTAAAGCGCACTCGCTGGCAGAGCCAAACTGGAAAGCAGCCCTGGAAAAAAAATGTATGCCATTCCTACAGGTCAATATATATATATATAGTACAGTGAGCACACAAGCTCACTGACATGCGCAAATAGGCTCACTGACAGACAAAAAACTCTGACTCACACACAGGCTTACTACAGACAAACTCAGTTGTATAAACACAAGGCTCACTACAAAGAAGTTCAGGGACACACACATGCTCAATAAATAGAAGCTCACTGACACACACAAGCAGTACCATCTTAACAGTGTTAAGGGCCCCCGGGCAAAGCAGTGCACTGGGGCCCTTCCTACACAACAACTCACAGGAATAAAAATTGTAATTATTGATACACAGTACACAAATACAAACACCGAGAAACTTCTAAATACACACACACACAGATGTTGCTGAATGCACACAGACGTTGCTGAATGCACACAGGCTGATTTTTACACTTACACACAGACTGCTGAATCCAACACACACACACAGCTGAGTCCATACACACACACACACACACACACACACACAAACACACACACAGACATACAGACTGCTGAGTCCATACACACACAGACTGCTGAGTCCATATACACACAGACAGACACACAGACTGCTGAGTCCATATACACACAGACAGACACACAGAGTGCTGAGTCCATACACACATACAGAGTGCTGAGTCCATACACACATACAGCCTGCTGAGTCCATACACACACACACACACACACACACACTGCTGAGCCCATACACACACACAGATACACAGACTGCTAAGTCCATACACACACACATACACAGACTGCTGAGTCCATACACACACACACACACACAGACTGCTGAGGTCATACACACACATAGACTGCTGAGTCCATACATACACACACACACACACACACACAGACTGCTGAGTCCATATATACACACACACACACACACACACACACAAACACACAGACTGCTGAGTCCATACACACACACACACAAACTGCTGAGTCCATACATACACACACACACACACACAAACACACAGACTGCTGAGTCCATACACACACACAGTGGGCTGAGTCCATACACACACAGACTGCTGAGTCCATACACACACACACACACACACACACACACACACAGACTGCTGAGTCCATACACACACACGTACTGCTGAGTCCATACACAGACTGCTGAGTCCATACACACACACAGACTGCTGAGCAGGGCTGCCATCAGAAATTTTAGGGCCCCTGACACAACTCAAGATCTGGGCCTCCAGGGCCAGCCCCGAGCTGCCCACAAGGATGAAGGGTGTGTGTGTGTATAGTGGATGTAGAATGTGTGTCATGGATGCAGTGTGTATAGTGGATGTAGAATGTGTGTAGTGGATGCGGTATGTGTGTCATGGATGCAGTGTGTATAGTGGATGCAGATTGTACGTTTTGTGTAATGTATGTAATGTTTGTATGCATGCATTAGATGCAGAGTGTGTGTGTAGTGAATGTAGGTGTGTATAGTGAATGCAGAGTGTGTGTTTTTGTAGTGGATGTAGTGTGCATAGTAAATGTAGTGTGTATAGAGCATGTAGTGTGTTTGTAGTGAATGTAGTGTGTTTGTAGTGAGTGCAACGTGTGTAAAGTGAATGCAGTGTGTGTGTGGTGCAAAGTGTGTTTAGTGAATGTAGTGTGTGTGTGTAGTGCAGAGTGTGTTTAGTAAATATAGTGTGTAGTGAGTGCAACGTGTGTATAGTGAATGTAGTGTGTGTGTGTGTGTAGTGCAGAGTGTGTTTAGTGAATGTAGTGTTTGTAGTGAGTGCAGAGAGTGTATAGTGAATGTAGTGTGAGTATGTGTAGTGCAGAGTGTGTTTAGTTAATGTAGTGTGTGTGTGTGTGTAGTGCAAAGTGTGTATCGTGAATGCAGTGTTTGTGTGTGTAGAGCAAAGTGTGTTTAGTTAATGCAGTGTGTGTGTGTAGTGCAGAGTGTGTTTAGTGAATGTAGTGTTTGTAGTGAGTGCAGAGTGTGTTTAGTGAATGTAGTGTGAGTGCAGAGTGTGTTTAGTGAATGTAGTGTGTGTGTGTAGTGCAGAGTGTGTTTAGTGAATATAGTGTGTGTGTAGTGCAGAGTGTGTTTAGTGAATGTAGTGTGTGTGTGTAGTGCAGAGTGTGTTTAGTGAATGTAGTGTGTGTAGTGCAGAGTGTGTACTTGTAAGGATGCAGTGTGTGTGTGAGTGTGTAAAATAGGGGGGGGGAGTATTTTTTTATTTATTTGTGTATATTTCAATTCCCCCCCCTCCCCCCTCCCTGGTTCTCACTGTGCCAGGGAGGGGGGAGATCGCATTCCCTGGTGGTCCGGTGGCATGGTGGACCGAGCCAGCCTTGTTACATTGAAGAGGGGGCCCAGCAGCACACACTGTCTTCCTTTCCAGCTCCTCTCTGACTAACTCTCGCGAGACAGGTCTGCGTGCTGTGCGGAGCGTTGCCATGGTAACCCATGGCAACGCGCTGGCTGCCGCAGGGCGTAGGGAAGTTAGACAGAGAGCAGCTGGAAAGAAGGACAGAGTGTGCTGCTGGGCCCCCTCTTCAATGTGCAGGTAGCAGGGGGCCCTCTGTGCACATATATATAGCAAAAATTATATATAAGTGCACATAAGGAATGTGGGTCTCGGACTGCCAGAGTAGTTCGGGCCCCCCAGGACCGCCGGGCCCATGACAACCGTTATGGTTGTTATGCCCTGATGGCGGTCCTGCTGCTGAGTCCATACACACACACACATAGACTGCTGAGTCCATACACACAGAGTGCTGAGTCCATACACACACACGCACAGACTGCTGAGTCCATACACACACACACGCACAGACTGCTGAGTCCATACACACAGACACACAGACTGTTGAGTCCATACACACACACACACACAGACACACAGACTGCTGAGTCCATACACACAAAGACACACAGACTGCTGAGTCCATACACACAAAGACACACAGACTGCTGAGTCCATACACACACACAGACACAGACTGCTGAGTCCATACACACAGAGTGCTGAGTCCATACACACACACGCACAGACTGCTGAGTCCATACACACACACACGCACAGACTGCTGAGTCCATACACACAGACACACAGACTGTTGAGTCCATACACACACACACACACAGACACACAGACTGCTGAGTCCATACACACAAAGACACACAGACTGCTGAGTCCATACACACAAAGACACACAGACTGCTGAGTCCATACACACACACAGACACAGACTGCTGAGTCCATACACACACAGACACAGACTGCTGAGTCCATACACACACACAGACAGGGGCGTATTAGCCGCGAGGCAAACAAGGCATTTGCCTTGGGCGGCATTTTCCAGGGGGCGGCAAAAAACGCCGCCCCCAAATGCCCAAGGCAAATGTCTTGTTAGCCTTGCGGCTAACTGACATGCCGTCTGGGCGGGCGGGCGGTCGGTCTGCTGGGCGGCGCTGGCGGGCAGGCGGCTGGCGAGGGAGCACTTCCTCTGAGCTGTCTGCTCAGCTCCCTCGCGCGCCGCAGAGTGAGGCTGGGAGACGGAATATGACGTCATATTCCGGCTCCGCCTCCCAGCCTCACTGTGCGGCGCGCGAGGGAGCTGAGCAGATAGCTCAGAGGAAGTGCTCCCTCGCCAGCGCCGCCCAGCAGCCACTGGACCACCAGGGAGAAATTGGAACCCCCCCCAGCATTCCCAAAGGTAAGGTTTTAAATTTAAAACAAAAAAGGGTTAAATATGTGAGTGAGTGAGTATGTGTGTGTGTGAATGTCTGTGTGTGTGTGAATGTCTGTGTGTGAATGTCTGTGTGTATGTCTGTTAGTGTGTGTGTGTATGTCTGTTAGTGTGTGTGTGTGTATGTCTGTTAGTGTGTGTGAATGTCTGTGTATGTCAGTGTGTGTGTCTGTTAGTGTGTGTGTATGTCTGTTAGTGTGTGTGTGAATGTCTGTTAGTGTGTCTGTTAGTGTGTGTGTGTGTGTGTTAGTGTGTGTGTGTATGTATGTCTGTTAGTGTGTATGTCTGTTAGTGTGTGTGTGTGTGTGTGTGTGTATGTCTGTTAGTGTGTGTCTGTTAGTGTGTGTATCTGCTAGTGAGTGTGTGTCTGTTAGTGTGTGTCTGTAAGTGTGTGTGTGTTTCTGTTAGCGAGTGTGTGTCTCTGTTAGCTAGTGTATGCGTATCTGTAAGTGAATGTGTGTGTGTGTATTTAGAAGGCGGGGGAAGGGTGGGGGTGGTGCGGGCGGGGGGAAGGGTTGGATGGGGGTGGCGCGAGCGGGAGGGGGGCGCCTGAGTTTTGTCCTGCCTAGGGCAGCACAAAACCAGGATACACCACTGCACACAGACACCGACAGCTGAGTCCATACACACACCGACTGCTGAGTCCATACACACACCGACTGCTGAGTCCATACACACACACACACAGACACAGACTGCTGAGCAGAGGCGGCTCTAGACTTTATGAGCTCAAACATGGCCCCACTAACAAAAAAGTGTCACATATACACATTGATGCACAGTTTATCTGTGTATGTGCCTGAGAGTGTGTCTGACAGAGAGTTTCCTTGTGTGTGAGAATGTATGTCTCTGTGAGCATGTTTGCGTTTTTGTCTGAGACTGAAGTGTGTTGTGTGTATGGCGGGTGATGGTGTGAGGGGGTGATGGTGAGAGGGAAAGGGGGGTGATGGTGAGAGGGAGAGCGGGGTGATGGTGAGAGGGAGAGCGGGGTGATGGTGAGAGGGAGAGCGGGGTGATGGTCAGAGGGAGAGCGGGGTGATGGTCAGAGGGAGAGCGGGGTGATGGTCAGAGGGAGAGCGGGGTGATGGTCAGAGGGAGAGCGGGGTTATAGTCAGAGGGAGAGCGGGGTTATGGTCAGAGGGAGAGCGAGGTGATGGTCAGAGGGAGAGCGGGGTGATGGTCAGAGGGAGAGCGGGGTGATGTGAGAAGGAAGGGGGGTGATGTGAGAAGGAAGGGGGGTGATGTGAGAAGGAAGGGGGGTGATGTGAGAAGGAGGGGGGGTGATGTGAGAAGGAGGGGGGTGATGTGAGAAGGAGGGGGGTGATGTGAGAAGGAGGGGGGTGATGTGAGAAGGAGGGGGGTGATGTGAGAGTGGAGGGGGGGGTGATGTGAGAGTGGAGGAGGGGGTGATGTGAGAAGGAGGGGGGTGATGTGAGAGTGGAGGGGGTTTGATGTGAGAGTGGGGGGTTGATGTGAGAGTGAGGGGGGGTTGATGTGAGAGTGAGGGGGGGTTGATGTGAGAGTGAGGGGGGTTGATGTGAGAGTGAGGGGGGGTTGATGTGAGAGTGAGGGAGGGTTGATGTGAGAGTGAGGGAGGGTTGATGTGAGAGTGAGGGGGGGTGATGTGAGAGTAAGGGGGGGGTGATGTGAGAGTGAGGGAGGGTTGATGTGAGAGTGAGGGGGGGTTGATGTGAGAGTGAGGGGGGTTGATGTGAGAGTGAGGGGGGGTTGATGTGAGAATGAGGGGGGTTGATGTGAGAGTGAGGGGGGTGATGTGAGAGTGAGGGGGGGTGATGTGAGAGTGAGGGGGGGTGATGTGAGAGTGAGGGGGGTGATGTGAGAAGGAGGGGGTTGAGGCTGAGGTGGGTGAGGCTGAGGGTGGTGAGGAGTGAGGCTGAGGGGAGTGGGGGGTGATGCTGAGGATGGTGAGGGGGTGATGCTGCAGGTGGTTGGGGTGGGGGGGTAATGCTGAGGATGGTGAGGGGGGTGATGCTGAGGGTGGTGAGGGAGGGTGATGCTGAGGGTGGTGGGGTGGTGAGGCTGAGGGTGGTGGGGTGGTGAGGCTGAGGGTGCTGAGGCTTAGGGTGGTGGGGGGTGCTGAGCCTGAGGGTGGTGGAGGGTGCTGAGGCTGGTGGGGTGGTGAGGCTGAGGGTGGTGAGGCTGAGGGTGGTGAGGCTGAGGGTGGTGGGGAGGGTGGTGAGGCTGAGGGTATTGGGGAGGGTGGGGAGGCTGAGGTTATTGGGGAGGGTGGGGAGGCTGAGGATGGTGGGGGTGCTGAGGGTGGTGTGGGGTGCTGAGGCTGGTGGGGAGGGTGGTGAAGCTGAGGAGGCTGAAGGTGGTGGGGAGGGTGGTGAGGCTGAAGTTGGTAGGGAGGCTGAGGGTGGTGAGGCTGAGGAGGCTGAAGGTGGTGGGGAGGGTGGTGAGGCTGAAGTTGGTAGGGAGGCTGAGGGTGGTGAGGCTGAGGGTGGTAGGGAGGGTGAGGAGGCTGAGGGTGGTGAGGCTGGCTGAGGGCAGTAGGGAGGGTGATGAGGCTGAGGGTGGTAGGGAGGCTGAGTCCATACACACACTCACTCACTCACTCACTCACTAAGCCTACCTGTCACTGGAGGCTGTTGCTGGTGGTCAGGCAGCCATCTTCCATGCTTTCCAGCAGCAGCATGGGCTGCTGCTTTACGGCGGGGGCGGGGCTTGTGTGCGGGAGGCGGGGCCTGTGCCGGGAAGCCTGTCAGTGCTCCCTCCAGCCCCAGACAGCCCCCAGCACCACTCCAGCTCCTCTCTCCTGCATTCCCTCGGGCTGTCACACACACTGTTACAGCCCGAGGGAATATCATTTAAACACATGGCCAGCAGGTTGCTGGCATTTGGGGGGGCCCAAGGGAGGGCACAGCATGATGTAGGGGAGGCCATGGCCCCCCCCCCCAGCGACGCCACTGCCGCTAGAGAGTCAACATTTACAGAGGTCAGATAGGGTTTAGAATGCATTTTATTTGGGCACATAGACTTTACATGTGCCCTAAAGCAGTGAGAGCATACATGCAACAAGCGGCAGGCACTATAACCGCAGGTACCCTCATTGAAATTATTGCACACCTGTGATTTCCCTAAATACACTATGGCGCGACCCAGTTTATCCTTAACTGATTTGTCGGACCTGGTCCTGGCTCCTGGGAAAGCCGTAGAAGGAGAGGTATCAGGTACTATTGGACAATAATCCGTGGCATGTGAAGTGGATGCACAGATTGCACAAGCTGGTGTCCTCAGATCAGCCTGCAAAACAGCTCAGTGTCCATCTGGCTCCAATCAGTTTTGATGTTAAACTGAGCCAGAATGGCAGACGTCTTCGCTGAAAAAGACCGGTGGTAATCATAAAATGAAGTACCACCGTATTTGTTACCTAAGTCCACCATCTTATGCAAGTAGAGTGTACAGAGCATATGACATCCCTATAAATCCCAAAGGCAATAACAAAATTCGATAGACAACTTCTTACTCAGTCTAGGGTCCCTAGCCTTCAACACAACGGATATATCCCCATATGCGTATGTGCGATTCTCCACAATATCATGAGAGGCAATCAATGAGACAAGATTTACTTCTTTGCCTTCCAGGATATCTTTTTTTAAGATTTGCAGGTACCATATGGGCGGGGTTGACGACATGGGTTCCTGATCCTGAGGATATGTTTTTACCAGCTAGCAACTGTGGAGATCCACGAAGTTTGGCAGCTAAGGACCCAGATGATGCTAGGGGAAGGCTACACGCCTCAATTCTATCCAGCCTGTCATTAATCTTTCCCATGGATGCTATGAGTGAGGCCATCATGGCGGGGAGATCCGAGTTGCCTGAACCACTCGTTCCTTCTCCTACCCCTGCAATGTCAGTATTGGTATGCATGAACCTAAATAGTTCCGCTTTCCTGGCCATAGCTGGGAAAGGGATATTGTGTCTGTGAAGCTCCGCTGTGATGCGGTGGATGGTCCATGACCTGATAGATGCCGGGCTACTGTTATAGCTTTTACGAGTAGGCGAAATGGACCTGACGGGAGAACTGGGGAGAGATAAATCGTCCGCTTCTTCAGGGATCTGAGACATACTGGAAATAACAATATATATCAGAATATATATGGGGAGGTGGGGAGGCCTATACCAAACATGAGTATATGTATTAGAATGTATACAAGCCAAGGTACCCTTATATACTTAATCCCCTAAAATCCCCACCTACTTACTGGAACAGGACTTTTGAGGTCTGAAGGGCAAAATGCTGCCTTAATTGCAACCTCAAATCTGTAACAATATGATTAACTATGATTCGTAAAAATTCCAACGTAGAAAATACAAATGTGACATCAAGAACAGTATATCTTACCATAGCCATTTAGGGAACCCGCTAGTGCTGAGATATAATATTATTATTAGTGGTAGTAGAACTAGTAGATAGTAGAACTAAACCGATTCAGTAAATTGATTTTAACCCCTCCCCCCCCCACAATCGTAAAACCTGTATTCTAATACCCCTGCTGCACATTGCAAAATGACATGCTAGCATAGTAATCACAACTTAAGCCATTTAACCCAAAGCCACCAGATGGCGACAACCGTAACTGTAACTGAAACTGTCAGGGTAGAGGTTATGAAGAAAGCCTATGATGTGAACAGAGGGACAGCTGCAATTGTAATTTGGTTCTGAAGAGTTGCCAGTTTGTTCGGGCAGCATATTTTATAGGTAAAGAACTGTTAGCCTGGCTCTATATCTAGTAACAAGTGTACAGGGTGATCCAGGGTGCAGCGTTTAAACCTTCCTTAAATGGAGAAAGCATAAGTTAGTACAAAGGCAGAAACCGCATTTGTGGCATGCACTTCATGGACTAACAAGCGCCCAAATTCCTTCTCTTTTACTGTATGTATCATCTAAAAAATGTTATATACTCCCTCCCCCCCCCAACTTGTGACTTGTTCGCCTAACCGCAATGCCGAGCGTGGCACATGGGAATTCACTTCACCGGCTTCCACGTGGTGATTCCTGCAGTGAGCGACACACAGCCGGGCATGGGGAACCAGGTAGGTATATCGTGTGTACCTGACCCTGGACATAAATAACGGGCTGGGGGAAGGGTACCGCAGCGTGACTTACGGTTTGAAGCCGGTGCCCGGAAACGTTATTAACCCCTTCTGCACTACAGGGGGGGGGGGGACCTTGACAAAGGGAAGCTATGGTGCCAACTATAGTTATAGTACATACTATAGTGTCAGGAATACAAATGTGTATTCCTAACACCATAAGTCTAAATAGCTGTTTAGTCCTCCCTTACCTCCAGTTAAAAAGGTGATTTTACTCACCTTTAACCCCTTAAGGACACATGACATGTGTGACATGTCATGATTCCCTTTTATTCCACAAGTTTGGTCCTTAAGGGGTTAATCTAGCACTGCATGTGTCTGTCAACCCCTTTGGTTGAGATCATCAAACTTGATAATAGGAAAGCATTGGGAGGCAATCACGCTTAACCCCTTAAGGACCAAACTTCTGGAATAAAAGGGAATCATGACATGTCTCACACGTCATGTGTCCTTAAGGGGTTAAGCGGAAAAAACGCAGTGCATTGACTCAATGCATTTCTATGGGGCAAGTTCAGTGCCTCCATGCAGAGCGTGGAGGCGCTGAAAGTCAATACCATACCAGGAAGTGTGATGGAATTTCAGCTAGTCCCACAATTTAGTAGGCTTAAAATCTCCATGTGGCATATACAAGTACAGGTATCTGTTAGTTAGTTTTGTGTAGCTAAGATACTGTCATCCATGTATTGAGCATGTGCTGAATTTGAAAAACCACATTCCATTCTTCTAGTGCAGGGGTAGGCAACCTACGGCACTAGTGCCATGCACGGCACTCGAGGTGTCTTTCCACGGCACTCAAGGCTGCTAGAGCCAAACAGGCTCTGGCCTATCAGGAGTCTCAGTGAAACTTCAGATATCTGCTAATACGAAGAAGTAGCGAAGGACAATACTCAATTTATGCATTGCAGAACGTATGGGAAGTGATCTCAGATCAGTTCCTCCCAGCACTTGTGAATGGGAATCCACACTGTAGTAGAGCAGCCTGCAGCTGCTGTTGCAACTCCTGTCCTTGACCTGTACCTGGCCAGCCTGGTCCCTACTGGAACCCAGGGAAGCCACCCACACTGCTAGATATACACAGACCTGCAGAGTAAGCCTCCCCTCATACAAATAATACGAACAGCCCACACACAAACATACACACAATCCCCACAAACGCAACGCCACTAACAATCCACATACATGCACACAATCCCACATGCAGCCTCTCACATGCAATACCCCAAACAGCCCCCACACATACACACACACACAACCAAACACACAATGTGACATATCTATCCACACACAATTCCACGAGCAGCCCTCATACACCGCCCACATTCATATGTATCAACACAATACCATAAACTACTAATGAACATATACAATATAATAGCCAGTGGCGTACTAAGAGGGGGCGGTCCGCCCCGGGTGCCACTGGGTGGGGGGTGCATGACCCTGATGTGGGGGCTGTGTGAGCAGTGGCCGCACAGTGCCCCATTGTAGTTAGGGTGCCGGGCGTCCAGAACAGCTCACACACGCAAGGAGCAGCTGCACTGGCCGCACAGAAGGAAAGTGGGGGCGGGGCTAAGCAGAATCGTGGGCGGAATCAAATTGGCAGCGGGGCGGGGCTTAATAGACCCTTACCCGCTGCTGTTACTGCTGCACATGGAGGTGCAGCAAGAAGGAATCCCTGCTTCTCCACCTAACAGGTTTCAGGAGAACTCCAGTGAATCCACTCCTCCTCCAGCTCCTGTCTGTAAGTAATAGTGTGTGTGTGACTGTGTCTTTAAAACTGTCTTCCTGTAACTGTGTGTGTGTGTGTCTGCATGCCTGTAACTGTGTTTGTGTGTGCGTGTCTGCATGCCTGTAACTGTGTTCGTGTGCGTGTCTGCATGCCTGTAACTGTGTTTGTGTGTGCGTGTCTGCATGCCTGTAACTGTGTTTGTGTGTGCGTGTCTGCATGCCTTTAACTGTGTTTGTGTGTGTTTGTCTGCCTGTAACTGTGTGTGTCAGTGTGTGTGTCTACATGCCTGTAACTGTGTATGTGTGTGTCTGTCTGCATGCCTGTAACTGTGTGTGTGTTTGCATGCCTGTAACTGTGTTTGTGTGTGTGTGTGTCTGCATGCCTGTAACTGTGTGTGTGTGTGTCTGCATGCCTGTAACTGTGTTTGTGTGTGCGTGTCTGCATGCCTGTAACTGTGTTTGTGTGTGTTTGTCTGCCTGTAACTGTGTGTGTCAGTGTGTGTGTCTACATGCCTGTAACTGTATGTGTGTGTCTGTCTGCATGCCTGTAACTGTGTGTGTGTCTGCATGCCTGTAACTGTGTGTTTGTGTGTGTGTGTGTGTCTGCATGCCTGTAACTGTGTTTGTGTGTGTGTGTGTGTCTGCATGCCTGTAACTGTGTGTTTGTGTGTGTGTGTGTGTGTCTGCATGCCTGTAACTGTGTTTGTGTGTGTGTGTGTGTGTGTCTGCATGCCTGTAACTGTGTATGTGTGTGTGTGTGTGAGTGCGTGCATGCCTGTAACTGTATGTGTGTGTGTATTTGCATGCCTGTAACTGTGTATGTGTGTATGTGACTGCATGCCTGTAACTGTGTGTGTGTGTGTCTGCATGCCTGTAACTGTGTTTGTGTGTGTGTCTGCATGCCTGTAACTGTGTTTGTGTGTATGTGTCTGCATGCCTGTAACTGTGTTTGTGTGTATGTGTCTGCATGCCTGTAACTGTGTGTGTGTGTGACTGCATGCCTGTAACTGTGTGTGTGTGTGTCTGTCTGCCTGGAACTGTGTCTGTGTGTGTGTGACTGCATGCCTGTAACTGTGTGTGTGTGTGTGTGTGTGTGTGTGTGTGTGTGTGACTGCATGCCTATAATTGTATGTGTGTGTGTGTGTGTGTGTCTGCCTGTGACTGTGTGATGTTGCCTGTGACTGTGTGTGTGACTGTAACTGTGTATGTGTGTGTGACTCTCTGCCTGTGACTGTGTGTGTGTGCCAAGCCCAGAATCCGCCCCGGGTGCCAAATACTCTAGGTACACCCCTGATAATAGCTCATATACGCACAAATTCAACGATTCAAAGCAATTACAGTATAAATAACACAAGCAGAATACGGCAGCATACACACCTCAATAAAAAAAAAAATATCACAATCCTATATCGGCACAGTACTACTAAAAGGTTGCCTACCCCTGTTCTAGTGCCATACTGCCTATCCATATAAGGTAATGCTGTAAATACTGTTTGCTGATTGGTGTAAGGGTACAGATGGGGGATGAATAGCTATAAAAAGCCTTTACGTCAGGGCTCAGACATTTTAAACATGAGTTCAGCTGAGATCCGATGGGTGAGAAAAAAATACATTTACTTCCTGAACTGACCTGTGTCCGGACTCTCTGTGCGTGGCTTCTTCAGAATTCTCCTATAACAGTAGCACCTCTAGTGGCTTCTGAGTGACTGCCAATGGAGGTGTCCCTAGGCAGTAAAGTAAACACTGACTTTTCTCTGAAAAGGCAGTGTTTACATTAAAAAGCCTGAAGGAAAGGCAATAGACACCAGAACAACTACATGAAGCTGTACTTGTTCTGGTGACTTTAGTGTCCCTTTAACTGAACCGTCCCTCTTAGGTGCAGCCATCTTCCTCCAGCTGGTCCTATTCAGCTCCTGGTGCTTCCAATGCTACTCATTAAAGAGCATGGGGATCTAATGCACATGCATGGCAAATGCTGTGCACACATTCAGGCTAACCATAGGAAAGCACTGAATCAATGTTTTACTTGGGGGCTTCCACGTCATGTGACCAAGTTTTACCTAGTGCAATGGAAGCGCGTCTAGTGGCTTGTCAGATTTCTATAAAACTGCAGTGCTTTACAGTGCAGGGTGAAAAGGACTGATCCACTGCACCCAGACCACTTCAATGAGATCAGGCCCAGACTGGCCCAGGCATTTAAAGGAAGAGCAACCAGAGAGGTTTGTGTTTTGTGACCATCAGTGACATGCACACTGCTCAAAGTGGGCATGTCAGTTTAATGCCCCTACAAGGCAGCACATGCACACAGCCCTGCCAAAAAAGCTCTGGCATAAGAAAAATGCACTGTGTTTGTTTAGCACAGTGCAAGATAATATAACATCTTGTTAGGTGTTTGCTGGTGACATGTTTCTGGTGTCTCCATAAGTGGAATATCAGAGGACAAAAGAGGGACAGGGCTGAGAGAGTGTGTTGTGATTCTTTAGGGAGGCTGCTTAGTTGGTTGCATCTTTGGGGGAAGGCTGCATGTGGTGTTGTGTGTGGTAGACTAGCTCTGGCACTGTGTGTGCGCCTGTATATGGGGAGGCTGCTTGTGGGAAGTCTTGCTGTAATAAGTCCCACACTACTGACCTGTCACTCTTGTAACTGGCTCGTCCCTCGTCCCTCATTCTGATTGCGCTATGGGTGAGCTGCAGACTAGGGCTAGCGTTAGCCCTCTCGTGTTATTAGGGGGCACCTTTGCAAACTGCAGCCAATCAGAGCGCTTGTAGGAAGGAGGATGGTATGGGCATGCTGCTGGAGAGTGCAGGGAGGAGAGACATACAGCTACAGAATGGTAAGTTAGGAAAATAACTATTACACACCTACACACTAAACAACATGTCAGCTTCATTTTAAGGCTACTCTGTGGTGGCCTACAGTTGTCATCATGCTAAGCCTGAGTTTGATGAGAGTTTCAAACCAAAGGAGCTGCATCGGTTGATAAGTTGAGACAAGCTTATCAAATACTTGTGTGGAGTTAAAGGGACACTATAGTAACCAGCTGAATGTAGTTATTCTGGTGTCTATAGCCTGTCCCTGCCCGCTTTTTAATGTAAACAAAGGCAGTGTTTACACTACTTCCTAGGGACACCTCTAGTGGCGGCCACAGTGTGCAGCACTGACGTTCAGCGTCTCCGCGCTTTGCAGTAATGTAGGATGTTACAGAGCACCCAGTAATGTGCAGTGTAAATGGGATATTACAGCGCCCCCAGTAATGTGCAGGGTGTACTGGGATATTACAGCGCCCCCAGTAATGTGCAGGTTGTACTGGGATATTACAGAGCCCCCCAGTAATGTGTAGGGTATGCTGGGATATTACAGAGCCCCCCAGTAATGTGCAGTGTGTACTGGGATATTACACAGCCCCCAGTAATGTGCAGGGTGTGCTGGGATATTACAGATCCCCCAGTAATGTGCAGGGTGTGCTGGGATATTACAGAGCCCCCAGTAATGTGTAGGGTATGCTGGGATATTACAGAGCCCCCCAGTAATGTGCAGTGTGTACTGGGATATTACACAGCCCCCAGTAATGTGCAGGGTGTGCTGGGATATTACAGATCCCCCAGTAATGTGCAGGGTGTGCTGGGATATTACAGAGCCCCCAGTAATGTGATGGGATATTACAGAGCCGGCCCCTCAGTAATGTGCAGGGTGTACCTGGATATTACAGAGCCCCCAGTAATATGCAGGGTGTGCTGGGATATTACAGAGCCTCCCAGTAACGTGCAGGGTATGCTGGGATATTACAGAGCCCCCCGTAATGTGCAGCGTGTACTGGGATATTACAGAGCCCCCGTAATGTGCGGCGTGTACTGGGATATTACAGAGCACCCAGTAATCTGCGGCGTGTACTGGGTTATTACAGAGCCCCCAGTAATGTGCGGCGTGTACTGTGATATTACAGAGCCCCCAGTAATGTGCGGCGTGTACTGGAATATTACAGAGCCCCCAGTAATGTGCAGCGTGTACTGGGATATTAGAGACCCCAGTAATGTGCAGTGTGTACTGGGATATTACAGAGCCCCCAGTAATGTGCAGGGTGTGCTGGGATATTACAGAGCCCCCCAGTAATGTGCAGGGTGTGCTGGGATATTACAGAGCCCCCAGTAATGTGCAGGGTGTGCTGGGATATTACAGAGCCATCAGTAATGTGCAGTGTGTACTGGGATATTACAGAGCCCCCAGTAATGTGCAGGGTGTGCTGGGATATTACAGAGCCCCCCAGTAATGTGCAGGGTGTGCTGGGATATTACAGAGCCCCCAGTAATGTGCAGGGTGTGCTGGGATATTACAGAGCCCCCAGTAATGTGCAGGGTGTGCTGGGATATTACAGAGCCCCCAGTAATGTGCAGGGTGTGCTGGGATATTACAGAGCCCCCAGTAATATGCAGTGTGTGCTGGGATATTACAGAGCCCCCCAGTAATGTTCAGGGTGTGCTGGGGTATTAGAGAGCCCCCAGTAATGTGCAGGGTGTGCTGGGATATTACAGAGCCCCCAGTAATGTGCAGGGTGTGCTGGGATATTACAGAGCCCCCAGTAATGTGCGGCGTGTACTGGGATATTACAGAGCCCCCAGTAATGTGCGGCATGTACTTGGTTATTACAGAGCCCCCAGTAATGTGCGGCGTGTACTGGGATATTACAGAGCCCCCAGTAATGTGCAGCGTGTACTGTGATATTACAGAGCCCCCAGTAATGTGCAGGGTGTGCTGGGATATTACAGAGCCCCCCAGTAATGTGCAGGGTGTGCTGGGATATTACAGAGCCCCCAGTAATGTGCAGGGTGTGCTGGGATATTACAGAGCCCTCAGTAATGTGCAGTGTGTACTGGGATATTACAGAGCCCCCAGTAATGTGCAGGTGTGCTGGGATATTACAGAGCCCCCAGTAATGTGCAGGATGTGCTGGGATATTACAGAGCCCCCCAGTAATGTTCAGGGTGTGCTGGGATATTACAGAGCCCCCAGTAATGTGCAGGGTGTGCTGGGATATTACAGAGCCCCCAGTAATGTGCAGGGTGTGCTGTGATATTACAGAGCCCCCAGTAATGTGCAGGATGTGCTGGGATATTACAGAGCCCCCCAGTAATGTTCAGGGTGTGCTGGGATATTACAGAGCCCCCAGTAATGTGCAGGGTGTGCTGGGATATTACAGAGCCCCCAGTAATGTGCAGGGTGTGCTGTGATATTACAGAGCCCCCAGTAATGTGCAGCGTGTACTGTGATATTACAGAGCCCCCAGTAATGTGCAGGGTGTGCTGGGATATTACAGAGCCCCCAGTAATGTGCAGCGTGTACTGTGATATTACAGAGCCCCCAGTAATGTGCAGGGTGTGCTGGGATATTACAGAGCCCCCCAGTAATGTTCAGGGTGTGCTGGGATATTTCAGAGCCCTCAGTAATGTGCAGGCTGTGCTGGGATATTACAGAGCCCTCCGTAATGTGCAGGGTGTGCTGGGATATTACAGAGCCCTCCGTAATGTGCAGGATGTGCTGGGATATTACAGAGCCCTCCGTAATGTGCAGGGTGTGCTGGGATATTACAGAGCCCTCCGTAATGTGCAGGGTGTGCTGGGATATTACAGAGCCCCCAGTAATGTTCAGGGTGTGCTGGGATATTACAGAGCCCTCAGTAATGTGCAGTGTGTACTGGGATATTACAGAGCCCCCAGTAATGTGCAGGTGTGCTGGGATATTACAGAGCCCCCAGTAATGTGCAGGATGTGCTGGGATATTACAGAGCCCCCCAGTAATGTTCAGGGTGTGCTGGGATATTACAGAGCCCCCAGTAATGTGCAGGGTGTGCTGGGATATTACAGAGCCCCCAGTAATGTGCAGGGTGTGCTGTGATATTACAGAGCCCCCAGTAATGTGCAGCGTGTACTGTGATATTACAGAGCCCCCAGTAATGTGCAGGGTGTGCTGGGATATTACAGAGCCCCCAGTAATGTGCAGCGTGTACTGTGATATTACAGAGCCCCCAGTAATGTGCAGGGTGTGCTGGGATATTACAGAGCCCCCCAGTAATGTTCAGGGTGTGCTGGGATATTTCAGAGCCCTCAGTAATGTGCAGGCTGTGCTGGGATATTACAGAGCCCTCCGTAATGTGCAGGGTGTGCTGGGATATTACAGAGCCCTCCGTAATGTGCAGGATGTGCTGGGATATTACAGAGCCCTCCGTAATGTGCAGGGTGTGCTGGGATATTACAGAGCCCTCCGTAATGTGCAGGGTGTGCTGGGATATTACAGAGCCCCCAGTAATGTTCAGGGTGTGCTGGGATATTACAGAGCCCTCCGTAATGTGCAGTGTGTACTGGGATATTACAGAGCCCCCAGTAATATGCAGTGTAAATGGGACTATGTAAAACATATTTTAGAGAGACGTGAGGAAAGATCAGTGTAAAAAAATAAATAAAATGGAAATAGAGACAGATGAAAAGAATGATGCCGAAATATAAAATGGCTTCTCTTCATATCCTTGCCTTTGAAGCCAATCATCTCTCTCTCTCTCCCTCTCTCCCTTTCTCTCTCTCTCTCTCTCTGCACTAACATATGCCATACAATAGTATGCCAGCAGTCCTGAAAGAGGGTGCTTCCCTGCTGTCCTGCTTTATTTCCGTAGTTACCCGGTTCCAGGGACACCAGGAATTGTACCCATATCATTAGATATGCTTGCAATGTGCAGCAGTGCTACTTGCATGGCCCTGTTGATATGTTGCTGGCCAGGCAGGCTGTCAGTCTGCCTGGTGTGCTTGAAGCAAGGCTAAGACGTCCTTTTTCCGTGCGGACACCTACATACCTCCCTGTGTTGGAGGTATCCAGTAGACACGCTAATTGCATTGATATGCCTCACACAATATACACATATTATAGTTTTTGATCTCACGCCTTATAACTACATATGCATATTATGAACCACACATGGTTATGTATTAGACACATACAAACATATTCACACTGATTAAAGTTTGCAGACTCCATATATATCTGTCCGGGTGTGATATACAGGGTTATACACTAACCACCCTACTAACCACCCTACCGTAGCACATTGATATCTGAATTGCAGAATTAGGGCCAAAGTAGCCAGTCTGTGACTACAATTGAGTTGGAGAACTTCTCCAAATCAGCTATTGATGCCTTAATATTGCCTACTGCATTTCAAGTCCAGTTCACTACATTTTGTAATACATTGTATACACCCCATATAGGTGGAAAGATGAATAAATGTTGTAGTTCATGGTAGCAAAACACCAATCTGTAGCTTCCCAGCACCAAGGACTTCTGGGCACATACAGTTCCTTTAATAATGTTTTGTAGTTTTCATCTGATCGCCATCCTAGCAGCTTGATGCCAATTCTTTTTCAGTAGATGAGTATTATCTATGTAAAACCCTGACTAAGGAATAGGTTGCTAATTGTGACACACAGAAATCTTGTTTTGGAATTTTCTTTCTAACTTTATTTTAGTATTTGTATATGTATCTATATTTGGTAAAAAATATTTATTGCTGTATAAACCATCATTTTCATATTGTTTTACACAGCATAAAAATTTTGGCCAGATGCTATAGAAGGTGTCATTTACATGTGGATAAAGACCATTTCGATATTGGGTACAGCAATGGGTCCCTTTGTGCTTTTACTTTGAATTTAGCCATCTGCACTTGTTTATGTGGATGGTAACATTGGCAACCTTTTGTGACATTCACATAATTCTATGACATCACACCACCTCATAATATATGGAACATACCCTGAGAATTCTAACCATTCTACAGCGCATTTTCACAAATAGAAAGCTAAAAAGAAAGTCATGCTGTAACCTGATAAAGCAGTGCGTGCACCTCAACATATTTTTGTGGTTTGTATCCAAACAAATTTGACATGTTTCAGAATGGATTCAGTCTCATATATGTAAGTATTTCAAAAAGAAAATACAGGCACCAACTTATGTTCATTTGATTTTGAATTCAAATTTATTCTGTGCTTTTGTCTACATGCAAACAAGTTTAGTTTTGTGACAAAGGAATAAAAATATTTGCATCTTAATAGAGTGTAACTCTGCCCCCTTAGATACACCACCTCTTTTCACACTACTTCCTGATTAGGTGTACTGTGAATACGTACTTAGCTCAGCCAATGAGATACCAGTGTGAGTTTATTTGGGGAGATGACTATGCCACACAGCCAATCACTTTCCTCTTATTATATGCACCTTTCCTTCTAAGCACATCTTTGATATAATTTACAAATTACAAGAGGTCACAGATTGGCTGGGGGGCAAGGTCAAGTCGGCAGCTCAGTTCACACTCATCACTTATCGACTGAGCTTCACGGTTTACCTTCTAATCAGGAAGACCGTTTGTAAAAAGGGGAGTCTTCGCTAAGGGGGCAGAGTTGTGCTGCAGAAAGCAAGGCAAAACATTTTTATATTTTCTAGCCAAACTAAAGAGATTTGAACAGGGATACAAAAAACAAAAAACAGAGCATGAAAATGAGGCTAAAACCAATGCACTTAGCATTGGTTCCCAGAGTGTTTCTTTACGTTTATAGGTCATTGTCTTTAATTGTATGATTTGTTTGAAATGTCTTTATCCATAAACAACAAAGTATGGGGTTAGGGGTTAGGATACATATTCCCTTTTAATAATTAAGTATGATAGGCTATAATTTTTTATATACGTTTTTATTATTGTCATTTAATGTTTCTGACCAATATTTAATGTACACAGTTATTAATATTTTGTGTGTTAGAATTTGGTTGCAAAACGTTTCAATTGTATTTCAACTGTTTATCAGTAAATTATTAATTTACATAACATCCATACCTGGTTTATTCACTGAACACTGAATTATGTTATATTAACATAGAATGTGACGGCAGATAAGAAGCATTCGGCCCATCTAGTCTGCCCTATTTTCTAAATACTTTCATTAGTCCCTGGCCTTATCTTATAGTTAGGATAGCCTTATGCCTATCCCACGCATGCTTAAACTTCTTTACTGTGTTAACCTCTACCACTTCAGCTGGAAGGCTATTCCATGCATCCACTACCCTCTCAGTAAAGTAATACTTGATATAACCTGATATTATTTTTAAACCTTTGTCCCTCTAATTTAAGACTATGTGCTCTTGTTGTGGAATTTGTTGTTCTTTTAAATATAGTCTCCTCCTTTACTGTGTTGATTCCCTTTATGTATTTAAATGTTTCTATCATATCCCCCCTGTCTCGTCTTTCCTCCAAGCTATACATGTTAAGATCCTTTAACCTTTCCTGGTAAGTTTTATCCTGCAATCCATGAACCAGTTTAGTAGCCCTTCTCTGAACTCTCTCTAAGGTATCAATATCCTTCTGAAGATACGGTCCAGCTCCAGTACTGCGTACAATACTCCAAGTGAGGTCTCACCAGTGTTCTGTACAATGGCATGAGCACTTCCCTCTTTCTACTGCTAATACCTCTCCCTATACAACCAAGCATTCTGCTAGCATTTCCTGCTGCTCTATTACATTGTCTGCCTACCTTTAAGTCATCAGAAATAATCACCCCTAAATCCCTTTCCTCAGATGTTGAGGTTAGGACTCTATCAAATATTCTGTACTCTGCCCTTGGGTTTTTACGTCCAAGATGCATTATCTTGCACTTATCCACATTAAACGTCAGTTGCCACAACTCTGACCATTTTTCTAGTTTACCTAATTCATTAGCCATTTGGCTTATCCCTCCTGGAACATCAACCCTGTTACATATCTTAGTATCATCAGCAAAAAGACATACCTTACCATTAAGACCTTCTGCAATATCACTAATAAAAATATTAAAGAGCATGGGTCAAAGTACAGATCCCTGAGGTACCCCACTGGTGACAAGCCCAAGCTTCGAATATACTCCATTGACTACAACCCTCTGTTGCCTGTCACTCAGCCACTGCCTCACCCATTCAACAATATTGGAATCCAAACTTAAAGATTGCAGTTTATTGATAAGCCTTCTATGTGCAACAGTGTCAAAAGCCTTACTGAAATCTAGGTAAGCAATGTCTACTGCACCACCCTGTTCTATAATTTTAGTCACCCAAACAAAAACATCAATAAGATTAGTTTGGCATGATCTCCCTGAAGTAAACCCATGTTGTCTCTGATCTTGAAATCCATGTGTTTTTAGATGTTCAACAATCCTATCCTTTAACATGGTTTCCATCACTTTCCCCACTACTGAAGTAAGGCTTACTGGGCTATAGTTGCCAGACTCCTCCCTATTACCTTTCTTGTGAATGGGCACAACATTCGCCAACTTCCAATCTTCTGGGACTACTCCTGTTATCAATGATTGGTTAAATAAATATGTTAATGGTTTTGCTAGTACGCCACTAAACTCTTTTAATAGCTTTGGGTGTATTCCATCAGGTCCCATTGACTTATTAGTCTTTACTTTTGACAGTTGAAATAGAACCTCTTCCTCTGTAAACTCACGTGTAATAAATAACTAATTTATCCTTTTTCTTAACTGAGGTCCCTCTCCTTCATTTTCATCTGTAAATACCAAACAAAAATATTCATTGAGGCAGTCAGCTAGACCTTTATCCTCTTCTACATACCTTCCTTCTTTTGTTTTTAATCTAACTAATCCTTGTTTTACTTTTCTTTTCTCATTTATGTATCTAAAAAAAGTTTTGTCCCCCTTTTTTACTGACTGTGCTATTTTCTCTTCTGTGTGTGATTTGGAAGCTCTTATAACTTGCTTAGCCTCTTTCTGCCTAATCTTATAGATCATTCTGTCTTCCTCACTCTGGTTTTTTTTATAATTACTAAATGGTAACTTTTAGTTTTTTACTATTTTGGCCACATCTGCGGAGCACCACAGTGGTTTCTTGAATTTTTTGCTTTTACTGACAAGCCTAATGCAATTTTCTGTTGCCTTCAGTAGTGCAACTTTTAAATAATCCCATTTCTCTTGGACACCATTTAAATTGCTCCAGTCTGATAATGACTCCTTTACACATATTCTAATTTTAGAAAAGTCTGTTTTTCTAAAGTCTAAAACTTTTGTTTTTGTGTGGTGTGACTCAGTCACTGTTCTTATATTAAACCACACTGATTGATGATCACTGGATCCTAAACTTTCACCTACAGTAATATCGGATACCAAATCTCCATTTGTTAACACTAAATCTAGTATGGCCTCTTTACAAGTTGGCTCCTCAACGACTTGTTTTAGAGACAATCCCAGTAGGGAGTTTAGAATATGTGTGCTCCTGGCACAAGCAGCTATTTTTGTTTTCCAATTCACATCAGGAAGATTAAAGTCACCCATGATGATAACTTCCCCCTTCATTGTCATTTTAGCTATTTCCTCAACTAGTAGATTATCTAACTCTTCAATTTATCCTGGGGGCCTATAAATCACACTTACACGAATTACTGTGTGATTACCAAATTCTAACGTAACCCAAACGGACTCTATGTTCACCTCACTAACTTTTATTAGGCTAGATTTTATGCTATCCTTCACATACAGGGCCACCCCTCCCCCTTTCCTGCCTTCCCTGTCTTTTCTATATAAAGAGTACCCTGGTATTGCTATGTCCCAGTCATTTTTTTCATTATACCATGTCTCAGTAACAGCGACTAAATCTACACTATCAGTTGCCATTATTGCCACAAGTTCATGGATCTTATTCCCTAAACTGCGAGCATTTGTAGACATGACTCTAAGCTTATCATTTTTTAACACACTTGCTACAGGCACCTTCTGTCCTTGTTTTGGGGGACAATTGGATTGATGTTTTATCACCCTTTTGCCCCCCCCCCCCTCCTAGTTTAAATACATCCTAGCAAAACCTCTGAACTGCTCACTGAGAACATTTGTTCCCTTTTGAGAAAGATGCAAACCATCTTTTTTGTACAGTTTATTTCCATTCCAAACAGAGCTACCATGAGAAATAAAGCCAAATCCTTGCTCCCGACACCATTCACCAAGCCACAAGTTAAAGTCCCTAATACGCATCCGCCTGTCATTCTGTGTGTGGAAGCAACCTGCCGTATATCTTTGGCAAAAACGCTAAAACCTTCCTTAACCTCTGAAACCTCATTGCAAGCCAAGTCATTTGTCCCTAGATGGACAAGTACATCCAATTCCCCTTCCTGCTTTGCTCGCTTAACAATATTACAGATACGTCTCCTGTCTCTGTGAGCAGTAGCTCCGGGAAGACACCTCACAAGACCACCATTGTCCATCTCCACACCTCTTATGATGGAATCCCCCAACAACAACTGCTTTCTATTGGGCCTCACCATAGTCTCCAAGCCTCTCTCCACAACATCACTAGCCTCAGTGCCTCTCTCCACAACACCACTAGCCTCAGCGCCTCTCTCCACAACACCACTAGCCTCAGTTCCTCTCTCCACAACAACACTAGCCTCAGTGCCTCTCTCCACAACAACACTAGCCTCAGTGCCTCTCTCCACAACAACACTAGCCTCAGTGCCTCTCTCCACAACAACACTAGCCTCAGTGCCTCTCTCCACAACAACACTAGCCTCAGTGCCTCTCTCCACAACAACACTAGCCTCAGTGCCTCTCTCCACAACAACACTAGCCTCAGTGCCTCTCTCCACAACAACACTAGCCTCAGTGCCTCTCTCCACAACAACACTAGCCTCAGTGCCTCTCTCCACAACACCACTAGCCTCAGTGCCTCTCTCCACAACACCACTAGCCTCAGTTCCTCTCTCCACAACACCACTAGCCTCAGTTCCTCTCTCCACAACACCACTAGCCTCAGTGCCTCTCTGCACAACACCACTAGCCTCAGTGCCTCTCTGCACAACACCACTAGCCTCAGTGCCTCTCTGCACAACAACACTAGCCTCAGTGCCTCTCTCCACAACAACACTAGCCTCAGTGCCTCTCTCCACAACACCACTAGCCTCAGTGCCTCTCTCCACAACACCACTAGCCTCAGTGCCTCTCTCCACAACACCACTAGCCTCAGTGCCTCTCTGCACAACACCACTAGCCTCAGTGCCTCTCTGCACAACACCACTAGCCTCAGTGCCTCTCTGCACAACACCACTAGCCTCAGTGCCTCTCTGCACAACACCACTAGCCTCAGTGCCTCTCTGCACAACACCACTAGCCTCAGTGCCTCTCTGCACAACACCACTAGCCTCAGTGCCTCTCTGCACAACACCACTAGCCTCAGTGCCTCTCTCCACAACAACACTAGCCTCAGTGCCTCTCTCCACAACAACACTAGCCTCAGTGCCTCTCTGCACAACACCACTAGCCTCAGTGCCTCTCTCGACAACAACACTAGCCTCAGTTCCTCTCTCCACAACACCACTAGCCTCAGTTCCTCTCTCCACAACACCACTAGCCTCAGTTCCTCTCTCCACAACACCACTAGCCTCAGTTCCTCTCTCCACAACACCACTAGCCTCAGTTCCTCTCTCCACAACACCACTAGCCTCAGTTCCTCTCTCCACAACACCACTAGCCTCAGTGCCTCTCTCCACAACACCACTAGCCTCAGTGCCTCTCTCCACAACACCACTAGCCTCAGTGCCTCTCTCCACAACACCACTAGCCTCAGTGCCTCTCTCCACAACACCACTAGCCTCAGTGCCTCTCTCCACAACACCACTAGCCTCAGTGCCTCTCTCCACAACACCACTAGCCTCAGTGCCTCTCTCCACAACACCACTAGCCTCAGTGCCTCTCTCCACAACACCACTAGCCTCAGTGCCTCTCTCCACAACACCACTAGCCTCAGTGCCTCTCTCCACAACGCCACTAGCCTCAGTGCCTCTCTCCACAACGCCACTAGCCTCAGTGCCTCTCTCCACAACACCACTAGCCTCAGTGCCTCTCTCCACAACACCACTAGCCTCAGTGCCTCTCTCCACAACACCACTAGCCTCAGTGCCTCTCTCCACAACACCACTAGCCTCAGTGCCTCTCTCCACAACAACACTAGCCTCAGTGCCTCTCTCCACAACACCACTAGCCTCAGTGCCTCTCTCCACAACACCACTAGCCTCAGTGCCTCTCTCCACAACACCACTAGCCTCAGTGCCCCTCTCCACAACACCACTAGCCTCAGTGCCTCTCTCCACAACACCACTAGCCTCAATGCCTTTCTGCACAACACCACAAGCCTCAGTTCCTCTCTCCACAACACCACTAGCCTCAGTTCCTCTCTCCACAACACCACTAGCCTCAGTGCCTCTCTCCACAACAACACTAGCCTCAATGCCTTTCTGCACAACACCACTAGCCTCAGTTCCTCTCTCCACAACACCACTAGCCTCAGTTCCTCTCTCCACAACACCACTAGCCTCAGTTCCTCTCTCCACAACACCACTAGCCTCAGTGCCTCTCTCCACAACACCACTAGCCTCAGTGCCTCTCTCCACAACACCACTAGCCTCAGTGCCTCTCTCCACAACACCACTAGCCTCAGTGCCTCTCTCCACAACACCACTAGCCTCAGTGCCTCTCTCCACAACACCACTAGCCTCAGTGCCTCTCTCCACAACACCACTAGCCTCAGTGCCTCTCTCCACAACACCACTCGCCTCAGTGCCTCTCTCCACAACACCACTAGCCTCAGTGCCTCTCTCCACAACACCACTAGCCTCAGTGCCTCTCTCCACAACACCACTAGCCTCAGTGCCTCTCTCCACAACACCACTAGCCTCAGTGCCTCTCTCCACAACACCACTAGCCTCAGTGCCTCTCTCCACAACACCACTAGCCTCAGTGCCTCTCTCCACAACGCCACTAGCCTCAGTGCCTCTCTCCACAACGCCACTAGCCTCAGTGCCTCTCTCCACAACGCCACTAGCCTCAGTGCCTCTCTCCACAACGCCACTAGCCTCAGTGCCTCTCTCCACAACGCCACTAGCCTCAGTGCCTCTCTCCACAACGCCACTAGCCTCAGTGCCTCTCTCCACAACGCCACTAGCCTCAGTGCCTCTCTCCACAACGCCACTAGCCTCAGTGCCTCTCTCCACAACACCACTAGCCTCAGTGCCTCTCTCCACAACACCACTAGCCTCAGTGCCTCTCTCCACAACACCACTAGCCTCAGTGCCTCTCTCCACAACACCACTAGCCTCAGTGCCTCTCTCCACAACACCATTACACTCTGAAAGTGCAGAAAATGAATTATGTAGAGAAACAGACTGTGCAATATGCCTTTTATCCACGACTCTAAGTCTACCAGATCCTACAGTGATCCATCTGCCATTCCTATTATGTCTCTGCGGCAGTGGCTTTGCAGCAGTTCCAGCCTGAGTTTGTTTACCAGATAATTTACAAATCTCAGACTTCAAAAATACAATCTCCTGCCGCAAGATAGAGAACTGTCTACAGATTAGACAACAACCAAACCTCCAAAAAGTGGAACGTGAAACAAATGCATAGCAACTATTACACTGAACTAAGTCTGCCATTCCAATAAGGCAAATCATTTTAATCAAACAAATCTTAACTTTTAATTTATCCTCCTGAATAACTCAGATTACCTCCAGAATATCTCCAACCACACACACTTAGAGGCAACACTTAGAAGCAACCAAGCTATAGACAACAACCCTTATATACTCCTAAAATCACCACCCACTAGGAATGTTTAACACCTGGGTAGGCCTCTGCTTATTTGCAAACAATAGCTAATTTAAACAGCAATCAATAGCAAGTAGCTAACTAATCAAATCAAATGCCTTATAATTACCAACAGGAAATCAAACCTTGTGCAATCAGTAACCTTTTCCTACAGATAAATCTTACCTGTAACAGTAAAAAAGAAAACTCTTAGCACAAATCTTAGACAGTTGAAGCTTCTGTAAAACTCTTATTAAAGGGACATTCTATCAGGGTTATTCACTAAGGCGATAATTCAAAGGGAAATCAAAGTGAATTTAAAGGGACACTGTAGGCACCCAGACCACTTCTGCTCATTGGAGTGGTCTGGGTGCCAACTCCCACTACCCTTAACCCTGCAAGTGTAATTATTGCAGTTTTTTTAAAACTGCAATAATTACCTTGCAGGGTTAAGTCCTCCCCTAGTGGCTGTCTATTAGACAGCCACTAGAGGGAACTTCCTGCTCTATAGCACAGGTTTCCTGTGCTAGAGCGTCGCTGGACGTCCTCACGCTGTGTGAGGACCTCCAGCGTCGCTCAATTCCCCATAGGAAAGCATTGAAAATCGCTTTCAATGCTTTCCTATGGGGTGCGCTAATGCGCATGCGCGGCATTGCCGCACATGCGCATTAGGTCTCCTTGGCCGGTGGGCGGGATCAGTCTCGCCCATCGGCCGACGTAGGCAGAAGGTGGAGTGGCGGGGGAGGAGCAGGCAGCGACGTGGGACATGTCGCTGCCTCAGGTAAGTCACTGAAGTGGTTTTCACCCCTTCAGCAACTGGGGATTGGGGGGTGGGAGGGAGAGGGACCCTCCAGTGCCAGGAAAACGGATCGTTTTCCTGGCACTGGAGTTTCCCTTTAAGGTCAAAATGGATAAGTTCTGTAAGTCAGCTATGCTTTTAGTTTGGCTACTTTGGTCTTATATTTGAAATTCAATATAAATTGTCACTTTAGTAACTGACATAAAACAGTGTTTACATTGCTGCCTAACGCCACTTTTAGTGGTTGTCACTCGGACAGCCACTAGAGAGGGACTTACTGGTCAAGGTCCTGCAAAGATTGCTCTGCATGGAGGAGCTGAACGCTTCCCATAGAGAATCAATGCATCTTAATGAGTAGATACTGATTGGTGCAGCTTTAAAATTGCTGCGGATGCGCACTAGCCTCGCAATGCTTTCCAATGGGGAAACATTGGATTGACTTGCATCACAGCCAGTGCTACATATGTATCAAAGAACCAGGGATATACAGTGCTAGCTGGAAATTAATTTACAGGAGGTTTACTGGATAACCTTACGCAAATTAAAAAACACAGCGCAAATAAGTCATTACTATAATCCATGCAAGATTTAAAGTGACAGTGCAGCCAAATTTTTATTGAAGTAACTGTGTCATCGCTCTCACATAGATGAAGATCCATAACCTAAAGAAGAACTCTCTGTAATGTGAAAGGTGTGAAGGTGAACCTTCAAAAACTATATTCGTGCAGCGAATCAATAAAATAAAATGACAATATGAATAATTGAAAACTAAAATAAGAGCATAACCTATCCTATTCAGATAAACAGAGTTATGTAACATTTCTGATTCAGCACCTCTCCTTTTGGTATACGGAATACATTCAATTATTTGGAACTTTAACTCAGAGATATAATGTTAAAGTTCAAAGAAATGGGCTTGAAGAGACGTGGGATATAGACACGACTATAGATGGCAATACCACTTTTACCAGTTTGTCTCTAAGGGACAGAAATTGTTTATATGCCATCAATGAACGTGAGGAAACTGCTGGGATCTCTGGGTGGCCATCGGATATCAGAAGACCATATTCCAAATTGCGAGATAAATTCAGTATCCCTAGATCTCGTAGGGGTCAATAGCTCACTTCTCTCTTTTTGTCTGATTAAAGGGATTTGACTTTTCATGACATGAGTTAAGCATCTTAGACATAAAATCCAGTTGTTGATCAACCATCTCTGGTTAAAAACTATTCTTTTGACCCTCGTAAAATGACTTTTCAGTAATAATTTAAAAACTGATAGAGGGTGGAAACTACTAAAATGTAAAAGATTTTTTATATCCAGAGATCTCTTAAAAAGACTAGTTTGTAAACGTCCCTCGGATTTCTCAATCATGTCTAGAAAGGATATCTTTCTGTAATCAAAGTAAGATATCGCTCCACAATACCAGCACGTCATCAGTGTAGTGCCACCATATGATGGCAAACACTTCATATTTTAATAAATGTAACCAAATAGCAAATTGAATGTAAGCATTAGATTTAGAAATTGCTATATTAATGAAAATATTTCTCTTTTCTGTAGCTGCAATGTTATTCCAGTCCCCTGTTATTGGGAAGAACGACCAAATGGATGTGTGAAAATGAGCTGCCCCTTTACTCACAAGAAAGCTCGCTACATTAATTGCCTTTTTTTGCCACCTACTATTTGTAAGTATGCCATTTTCTATGTTGTTTTAGAAGCCCTACTATAAATAATGACATCAATAATACTGTGTCTTTAAGTAATAATGACTTACAGCTATGAGTAATTATACAGACATACATATATGTAAAAAGCAGTCATAATTCCTTATCAAAATATCCATGTCAAAGTAACCTGAAATGCATGTCACATAAACCCGATTTCCACCTTGTACTGGTATTGTTTAATAATTGTAGAGATTTTTTTTTCAAACAGTGAACCAATTGTTAATGCTGCCCATTAAGACACACACATATCCAAAAACAAACATGCACACAGACATATATAATATATACAGACAGGCAGACTCAAACACACACATATGTCCAGGCAGACATACATACAGACATAAGCACATGCATACATAAGTTCATACAGAAAAAAAGACACAAGCACACAAATTCATAAATTTATGCAGACAAAACTAAAAGCCAGACACAAGCACACAGACATACAAACAGATGCATTATGCGTATACAAGCTGATCAGGCCTGCAGGGTAGTAGGACCCACAGTTTGAAGGAAGTTGAGTGTGAGGAGGATTATCTATTATAATGTTTTAGAGGTATGAATAACTCCAAGTTATACTTTATTAGCTCAATAACTGGCTTATATAAAGAAATCTGTTTCGGATTGATTTATTTGTTTATCTGATCATTCAGGTAACCCTGATTTAGAACAAAACAAGGAGTTGGCTGGGGCGTTTGAAGAGGAAGAAGCTTTGCTGTTGATGGAAGATATATTAGTTTTACCGAACCATCCACCAGTAGTTGTAGATCTTACTTTGGATGATGAAAGTGATGATGACTGGGAGGAAGAATTAAACATCTGTAATTAGTTTCTGAATTATTTCTAACAAATATTTGTGATCTTATTGGGTCGGTAAATCGTTATTTAATGTTACTTTAGTTATCGCTAATTTAAGCTGAAAAATGTCCAGCTGGCTTAGTGGATATCTGTTTAACCCCTTAAGGACACATGACATGTGTGACATGTCATGATTCCCTTTTATTCCAGAAGTTTGGTCCTTAAGGGGTTAATCAAAGACTTTTTAATAATTTAATATTCAATGTGTCTTTTCATATTTAATAGGTCTGCCATATAAGAAAGAAAAAACACCAGATGAGGCGAAGGAAGAAGAGCTTATACTAGAGCTTTGCAGAAAATCAGGTAGCACAATATTAATATGAAATGTGGGGATGCTTAAGAACTGTGTAGAACAAAACAGATTTTGTGTATATATTGCTAGTCAGAAATGCATAGATAATTTATAAGCCCGCGAATATGTATATTGGCATATGTGATCAATATAAAATATGTGTATGAGCTGGAGTGAAGTCACGGCCACAGGTTCAACATATGCATATACATATTCATTGTGGGTAACAATTTTCCACAGCCCTTAAAGGGAAACTCTAATGATAGAAATACCATTCTGGGCACATTTTCTGTTTTATCTTGGAATAAAATTTTGACATTAACACGGGAATAACATTTCTTTTGTTACATGCAGTAGGTGGGTCTAAAGAATGAAACCAAAATTGTTAATATAACCGGTTATGTGAATTCACAAGAAATCTACTTAATACTTAATTCACTAAAGTATCACCAAAAAGTAAAAACAGTGTACATACAGTGTATGGGCATTATACTCTCATACAATAAGTTAGTCACTTTGGTAACTAATTGTCAATAATCAAACATGCATTGCAGGTTGCTTTTGCAACCGGTAAAGAAGGTCTGTAATGTTCATGCAGCCATCTTCACCTTTACTCTTTCACCAATAAACGCAAAGTGTGTGCATAGGATAGTATTTACAGTCCCTCTGCATGGAGGCAGAGACTGAATTAAAATGGAATGGATGTTAATAACATAATGACAATGTTAGCAAAAGGTAAATGCAAAACATAGATGGGTTGGTAGATAAGGAGTTTACAATGTTTCATGATGTCTATAATTCTATACCTATTCTAACACTCTGTATTTTTCAGGAGAATTTTATAAGATGCCAAGAATACATACTTCAGAGACATTATTGAAGGTATTTATTTGATGTTTCACCTAAACAATTATACAAAGGAAGGGACATTAGCTAAGTTATATTTGATTAAACCTAAACAAAAGCTGCATACTTTATTTGCACTTTGTTTTAAGTGCAATTTTAAACAAAAAAATTTTTTTAAAGTATCAGCAGCCTATTTGAACAATTATTGTAGGCAAGATTAAATTTACAAAGCAACAATACTTGCATTTGTTAATGTCTATCTATCTATCTATCTATCTTGTATTGTCCTGGAGGTTGAAAAAATTAATCTTTTTTTTTTTTTTTTTTGGTAACAGAATGAAGAAATAGTGGCATATGCTGAACATTCTGAAGAAAAAGCAGAAGAATAGTTTTGATTTTTTTTGCTATAGTTAATGGACCTGATTGACAACAATGAATCCATTAAAAGTATTCAACTTTATAGAGATTTGGTGTCTTAAATTGAAAATCTGTCTAATTAAATAAAAACTTCACACATACAAAATTGCAAGACTGTGTAAACAGTTAAAAAAATAATAATTCATTCACCATAATGAAAATAGAACTACAATCCTTTTTCCTGCTAATTAGAAAGTAACAAGACAATACAATGCATTAAAAGATGGGACTGAAGAATGTTTAAGAAAAAATGGGACAAGGCAACAAGGAATGGGGGCTAAAAAAAAAACAAAAACAGTATTATGAGCTGACCACAGCCGCTAAGCAGAACCAAGGGGATGATGTGGAGTATAGATCATTAATATTTAATCTACAATATACATTGTGGTAAACCAACAGATGGGGACAAAAATGGGAGGTAAAGACAAGTAGAACATGGAATGAAATGAAGGGAGGCCAGTGTAAGGAACCCTGAAGTGGTAGCTAGTTGTTCGTCAGTTTTATCCGAACGACTAAGAGCAAGAGTGATTATAGCTCGCCGTTCGGTTCTTCGTGTGTCTAGTTTTCCAGAGTAGATGAAGCGCTTAAACTGAATTTCCCCAAAGCAGTAATCAGATACCCAAACATCAGGCAAATGTCACGGTTCTCACCGCAACATCCAGACTGCCAGACGAGGTCACACCAGAAGTGCCAGATGAGGGATTTGAACCTGGGTAATTTGCAATCCTTGACCTGCAGTTTTGCCTCTGAACCACTATACAGCTCTAGTAATTGCCTGAAGTATAATCTTGCCTTGTATCCAGCACTGGGGGCTGGATTTTATTCTGTGGCTGCTCTCACATTATCAGCCACCTGTGGCTGATCACCAATTAGCCAGGTATAAGACACTGCCTCTTCCTGAGGGCAGTGTCAGTTAATTGACTCTGGTTCTCGTATTGCTGTTTCATGTTCCAGTCTTCTCCTGTTGATTCCTGACCTTGGCTTGTTATTTTGTGTATCCTGACTTCTGGCATCCTCTGACTTCGGTTCTCTACTTGTTTATCCGGATTTCTGGCACCCACTGACCTTTGGCTTACCCACGACGATTCTCCTGTTTATGTCCATATCTTTACTGCGACTTGGAGCATCATCCTGCACAGTCCCCATGCACAGACTCACAGGCCAGGTGAGTTCTTACCTGACCACCTTGGCCTGTGGTTAATTGCAAGGGTGAGCATATCTCTGCATACCGGACTCCAACTAGGGTAAGCCGTGACAGCGAAACATGATGAAGGGTGTAACAGGAATGAATTTTATTGTACCACACTGGCTTTTATGCAAGTTTCAGGCCAGGGGGACACCCCCCTGGACATTGTGGAAAACAGGGACACAACTTAGTACAACCAGTAGTAACACAGAGCAAAACAGTGACACTCCCAGTACAAACAGTTAATCCCCTCCTCTCTGCCTGGAGATAATTGGGTCAGATAAAGTAATAACTTAATTATCTCTGGGCAGAGGGGACACAATTTTCACAATATCTGGAAAACAACCCAAAACATACAGGACCCCCACAAATGTCACATCCCCTGATAGCCCCGATCTGGGTGACCAACATATCCAAAAACCAATGAGATCGGTTCAGGGGTTTAGGAATTTCATGGAAGTCCCATTTGACCGACCGCACACAAGGCTCCTGCCCAGAACAGTTCCATAAGTTTAGGCTGTGCAGTCGGTCATAAAACCGAACAAAATACATGAATGGATCCCTCTGGCTCAGGGCAGCGATTGTTCCCCTGGTTCGTGGGAACCAAACTACCGAACAGCGCTCTCCTAGCTGTTTGGGAAAAAGGAAGCTGGCGTTCGTCAGTTTGACCGATGGTTCGGGAAGTTGAGTGTCCGATTTTAGTTTCAGACACTCGATGACCAAGTCCCGCTGCCTCCTTTCGTGAAAACAAGATGGCCGCCGTTTTCTCTTCCACGTGGCGTTCGGCTATACGAAGGGTGGCCACACATAGAGAGCGCTTTATTGAAGGTTTCATGGAGTGATAATGAGCCAGAGGGGTGGTCGGTCGTTCTGTAGTTTGAAAACTACCGAACAAATAAACTAAATATAAACAAAAATCCGAAAAGTTGCACGAATAGGTAGAAGGTAGAAAAGGCTGATTTTCTCACAGCCAGGTAAAGAGGTAGGTTAGAAGAACACAGGGAAGGAAAGGGGGGGGAAAAGGGGAATGCAGGGAGCAAGGTGAGGGAAGCATGGTAAGTAAGGGACAATGAGTAGAGAAGTCTGAGACACAAGTGAGAAAATGCTACTAATAGTAATAAATGCTTCTTTAGAACATGTGTAGAAGTGTTCATTAGAACACCAATAGGGTAATCCAAGGTAAGCATGTCCAGCAAGAGGCAAGTCCAGGCCAAAAATGAATGTTAAAGACTTGAGAGATGCAAGTAAATCTGCAGTGGGTCTTGTCATACATCAGCAGCTGTAGATCACTGTGCACAGTGGGGAGAATCTAAGGCACACAGTAAGGTGAGAGGATAAGCTCACCAAAGCACTTCCAGGAGTGATTTCTAATGGGTCACCCACAGGCATTTGCCTTGGGCGGCATTTTCCAGGGGGCGGGAAAAAACGCCACCCCCAAATGCCCAGGGCAAATGCCTTGTTAGCCTTGCGGCTAACTGACATGCCGGCTGGGCGTGCAGGCTGCTGTCTGCTGGGCGGGTGGCGAGGGAGCACTTCCTCTGAGCTGTCTGATTGGGTGAGGGTGGCGCTGGCGGGAGGGGGGCGCCTGAGTTTTGTCCTGCCTAGGGCAGCACAAAACCAGGATACACCACTGGTCACCCAACTCAGAAAATTCAGGCAAGAAGTAGATCAGCAAATAAAAAATATAAAGGAAAATGCCACACTGGAATACTTTAGTTGAATGAGAACAAATAAAGTGTTCACTTTCTGTTTACTCCATTTTGAAGCTATCAGGGACCAGCCAGCATCAAGAGACAGCATTGGGTATTTACATTGGATATTGAATTTTTTGCTAAGCAAGAACTGGGGACTAAGCGCAACTAAAGTATGTGTGAGCCCATCCCACAAATGGTGACTAATGCACTCGGTGAATATGGCAATATTTCTGCATAGCTCAAATATGGCAAAAGTAGTGTAGTAAAATGGAAGTCAGTGTTGCAGACATCAATGGGTATCCAGACTATTAGTTTCACTGTCAAGTTGTCATAAAAATAAAATAGTAGACCACATCGTAAAAGGAAAAAGGCATAAGAAAAGGTAAAGTAGGAGGGCAGGTGTGTGTTCTCACCCAGGTAGCCTTATTTTTTGATTTTAAAAGAGGAGGCAGAATTTTTTCTTCCATTATCCTCTGTAGTCTTGGATGTCTCGGTTGGCAATGAAGATAGGTTTAAGGCCTCGCAGATTGTGGTAAAAAGCTTAATGCCTTCCAACTCTGCACTTTCAATTTATGCCAGGTAAAAACTCAGAAATATCAACAGAGCTGTGTCTGACACATATGTGATCTCCAGAGTGGGCTATCAGCTTTAAGAGGAATTTCTAGTGATATTAGAAGTCCACCTTCCTCAAGGCATTGTTTGACGAAAGTTTGTATCCTGGATTAATTAACAGGCTCTGGCAGTCACTGGAGGTAGTGGCCTCAACGCTTTATGAATGCTGCTCACATCAATAACGCAATGTTTGTCCCAGCTCAAAAGAAAATTAAATAGTGCAGCATGCACTGCACATAACCCTTCAGAACCATCAGGCTCCCATAGGCCTTAGAGACGTACCAGAATTTGCACAGATTCCCCACGGCTTAAGGTGGCCATCAGAATTATAATGTTAGCCGTTTTAAATCGATACCCTCTTCATACTAGGTCTGATAATTCTGTGCTACTTTGGTGGTGAGTTGTTGCAGATACAGTTTAATCAAAAGGCCTGCTATGTCTGATTCCAGGATTGACTGCCATGTGTGAGCACTATGTCAAGAGGGCGAGGGAGTTGTCATGTATTCTAAGTTCTGCTAATTTGGAAGGGTCTCTGAAGTCTGCATGTAAGTATCCGAGGTGCTAGTTTGTGAAGAACTGGCAGCTTTAATATTCCTGGAATTCTGTCAAGACATTTTATATGGAATCATGTCCATATCACTGGAAATAGAACATATAATGAGTGCTACAAGAGTGCCACACTTGGTTCCAGATGCACCCTATAGTTACAATATTCATTAAACTTTTGACATAGCACACTTGAGGTTTTTCATATCGAAAGACAGAAGCCCTTTCATTATTTCCAATGTGAAAAGTTGACACTTTTTCAAGCAGCTGAATCATGAATTATATGATAATATAGAATACGGCATTAAATAATATTTGTAACTAGAAAAGCTACAATTTCTGGGGAAATTGTGTGAAGTGTTCTTGCCTCCACCAGTAGTCTACAACTGGAGTGGGCAGAGTAACTGTTATTATTAATTTATATAGCACATTTAATTGCAACATTGTTGCCCAAAGTGCTTCACATTTACATGAAAACATACAGTTATAAAAACATTAGCAGGTGCAAAAGGCCCTGTCTATGACATCACTTGCTGCTGCAGCCTGGCACAGGTCAGAGTATTTTTGCGGTTGCCATCTTCAAATGGTCGTATTTTAAAAACGATAAATCCTACAGTTAAGAGCTTTATATTGTGGGAATCACAAGACTCTGAGATATTAACAATGAAGGCACAGTCGCAGTTTAGAAATTGCCCTTCAAGTTTGAGCTGGCTTGAGTGAAGTTTCAATGAATGTCAATGGAAGGCGTGAGTTGCAAACAAATGGTCGTATTGTGAAAACTATCAGGAATATGGCTTAGCCGTGGATATTTCTAGTGGCAGCAGGGATAGCTGAATGTTTTGATATAAGATTTGTGTAGGTGGGCCTGAAAATGAGGGAGTGGTGGCAGTTTAGAAATCATGTCCTGATTTTTCAGCTTTTGCCAGCTCCCACTCTAGCTTTGCCATTCATTCCTATGGGACAAATTTCGCCACAAGAACGACGATATTCCGTGAACCATTCGGCGAAACGTTCCACAAAGTAATAGCAATCCGATCGGGAACAATCTGCACGTTTTGGTAAATTTTCGTCTATGTAGTGTAAAAACTGTGGGAGGAGTTAGGGTGGCAAATTTGGCTATAATAAGAATAATAATAATAATATATATGTGAGATAATATTAAGTGGTCTTGCTATGCAAGAACACTTAATACTAGAAAAGCTACAATTTCTGGGGAAATTGTGTGAAGTGTTCTTGCCTCCATCAGTAGTCTACAACTAGAGTGGGCGGAGTAACTGTTAGTATTTATTTATATAGCACATTTAATTGCAATGTTGTTGCCCAAAGTGCTTCTCAGTTACATTAAAACATACAGTTATAAAAAATTAGCAGGTGTAAAAGGCTTTGTCTATGACATCACTTGCTGCTGCAGCCTTGCACAGGTCAGAGTATTTTGGCGGTTGCCATCTTCAAACGGTCGTATTTTAAAAACTATAATTTCTACAGTGAAGAGCTTTATATTGTGAGAATCACAAGACCCAGACCTACATTTTGATGTATAGTATGTCTCTGAGATATTAACAATGAAGGCACAGTCGCAGTTTAGAAATTGCCCTTCAAATGTGAGCTTTGCAGAGTGGAGTTTCAATGAATGTCAATGGAAGGCGTGAGTTGCAAACAAATGGTTATATTGTGAAAACTATCAGGATTATGGCTTAGCTGTGGACATTTCTAGTGGCAGCAGGGATAGCTGAACGTTTTGATATAAGATTTGTGTAGGTGGGCCTGAAAATGAGGGAGTGGTGGCAGTTTAGAAATCATGTCCTGATTTTTCAGCTTTTGCCAGCTCCCACTCTAGCTTTGCCATTCATTCCTATGGGACAAATTTCGCCACAAGAACGACGATATTCCGTGAACCATTCGGCGAAACGTTCCACAAAGTAATAGCAATCCGATCGGGAACAATCTGCATGTTTTGGTATATTTTTGTCTATGTAGTGTAAAAACTGTGGGAGGAGTTAGGGTGGCAAATTTGGCTATAATAAGAATAATAAGAATAATAATAATAATATATATGTGAGATAACATTAAGTGGTCTTGCTTTGCAAGAACACTTAATAATAATAATAACTAGAAAAGCTACAATTTCTGGGGAAATTGTGAAGTGTTCTTGCCTCCACCAGTAGTATACAACTGGAGTGGGCGGAGTAACTGTTATTTATTTATATAGCACATTTAACCCCTTAAGGACACATGACGTGTGTGACATGTCATGGTTCCCTTTTATTCCAGAAGTTTGGTCCTTAAGGGGTTAATTGCAACGTTGTTGCACAGTTACATTAAAACATACAGTTATAAAAACATTAGCAGGTGCAAATGGCCCTGTCTATGACATCACTTGCTGCTGCAGCCTTGCACAGGTCAGAGTATTTTTGCGGTTGCCATCTTCAAACGGTCGTAATTTAAAAACTATAAATCCTACAGTGAAGAGCTTTATATTGTGAGAATCACAAGACCCAGACCTACATTTTGATGTATAGTATGTCTCTGAGATATTAACAAGGAAGGCACAGTCGCAGTTTAGAAATTGCCCTTCAAATGTGAGCTTTGCAGAGTGGCGTTTCAATGAATGTCAATGGACTGCGTGAGTTGCAAACAAATGGTCATATTGCGAAAACAATCAGGACTATGGCTTAGCCGTGGACATTTTTTAGTGGCAGCAGGGATAGCTGAACGTTTTGATATAAGATTTGTGTAGGTGGGCTTGAAAATGAGGGAGTAGTGGCAGTTTAGAAATCATGTCCTGATTTTTCAGCTTTTGCCAGCTCCCACTCTAGCTTTGCCATTCATTCCTATGGGACAAATTTCGCCACAAGAACGACGAAATTCCGAGAACCATTCAGCGAAATGTTCCACAAAGTAATAGCAACGCGATCGGGAACAATCTGCACGTTTTGGTAAATTTTTGTCTATGTAGTGTAAAAACTGTGGGAGGAGTTAGGGTGGCAAATTTGGCTATAATAAGAATAATAATAACTAGAAAAGCTACAATTTCTGGGGAAATTGTGTGGTGTTCTTGCCTCCATCAGTAGTCTACAACTAGAGTGGGCGGAGTAACTGTTAGTATTTATTTATATAGCACATTTAATTGCAATGTTGTTGCCCAAAGTGCTTCACAGTTACATTAAAACATACAGTTATAAAAAATTAGTAGGTGTAAAAGGCTTTGTCTATGACATCACTTGCTGCTGCAGCCTTGCACAGGTCAGAGTATTTTGGCGGTTGCCATCTTCAAACGGTCGTATTTTAAAAACTATAAATCCTACAGTGAAGAGCTTTATATTGTGAGAATCACAAGACCCAGACCTACATTTACATGTATAGTATGTATCTGATATATTAACAATGAAGGCACAGTCGCAGTTTAGAAATTGCCCTTCAAGTTTGAGCTGGCTAGAGTGGAGTTTCAATGAATGTCAATGGATGGCGTGAGTTGCAAACAAATGGTCATATTGTGAAAACTATCAGGACTATGGCTTAGCCGTGGACATTTTTTAGTGGCAGCAGGGATAGCTGAACGTTTTGATATAAGATTTGTGTAGGTGGGCCTGAAAATGAGCGAGTGGTGGCAGTTTAGAAATCATGTCCTGATTTTTCAGCTTTTGCCAGCTCCCACTCTAGCTTTGCCATTCATTCCTATGGGACAAATTTCGCCACAAGAACGACGATATTCCGAGAACCATTCGGCGAAACGTTCCACAAAGTAATAGCAATCCGATCGGGAACAATCTGCACGTTTTGGTATATTTTTGTCTATGTAGTGTAAAAACTGTGGGAGGAGTTAGGGTGGCAAATTTGGCTATAATAAGAATAATAATAATAATAATATATATGTGAGATAACATTAAGTGGTCTTGCTATGCAAGAACACTTAATAATATATATGTGAGATAACATTAAGTGGTCTTGCTATGCAAGAACACTTAATAATATATATGTGAGATAACATTAAGTGGTCTTGCTATGCAAGAACACTTAATAATAATAATAATATATATGTGAGATAACATTAAGTGGTCTTGCTATGCAAGAACACTTAATAATATATATGTGAGATAACATTAAGTGGTCTTGCTATGCAAGAACACTTAATAATAATAATAATAATAATAATAATATATATGTGAGATAACATTAAGTGGTCTTGCTATGCAAGAACACTTAATAATAATATATATGTGAGATAACATTAAGTGGTCTTGCTATGCAAGAACACTTAACTAGAAAAGCTACAATTTCTGGGGAAATTGTGTGAAGTGTTCTTGCCTCCACCAGTAGTCTACAACTGAAGTGGGCGGAGTAACTGTTATTATTTATTTATATAGCACATTTAACCCCTTCCCGCCGTTACGACGTGCTATGCCGTCACGGATTAAGTGGGCTTTAAAGCCGTTGTGACGGCATAGCACGCCGTAACGGCTGAAGCCCCTGGAGCGCCCGGTATACTCACCTTACCGGCGCTCCGCTTCGGGAGGACTGCCTCACAGCCCAGGCAGCCCTCCCACGGCAAATCAGGCCCCCAGGGGCCATGTGATCGCTCTCAAAGAGCGATCACATGGCCCCCTATAGCTGGCTGTGGATCTGCCAGCAGGGGGACTGTCTAAAATATTAGACAGTCCCCCTGCTGGTAGGAGGTGTAAAAAAAAAAAAAAAAATTAGACAGGTTATAAAATAAATTAAATGCATTTTTATATATATAATATATGTATATATATATTATATATATATATATAATATATATGTATATTATATATATTTAACGTCATACATAGTGTATTTTAATACTAATATAAGTACATATATTAGTATTAAAATACACTTAGAATGGCGTTAATATAATATACATATATTATATATATATATATAATAGATATATACACATATATTATATATATATATATAAATACGTATAATTACAATAATAAATAAATAAAATAATAAAATTAATAAATAAAATATTGAAACAAAATTTATTATAAATTATATATACATATGTAATTTAATTCTAACTGTATTTTGTTATTAATATATATATATATATATTGGTAACAAAATACACTTAGAATGACATTCTATATATATCTATCTATATATAAAATGCAAATAACCGCAAATATAAATATATAGATAAATACATATAATTACATAAAAGATTACATTAGTATACACGTAGAATTTAAATACCTATAAATGCATATATATTAAAATTCTACGTGTATATTTAAGTAATCTTTTAACATAATTAGGTGATTTGATTAATTAAAATGTGATTGACATACCTGACAACACAGGGAGAAAGTGCTGAGAATTTAATTCGCAAGCACTTTATTTGACCCTGTAACTCTCCAAGACAACATAAAACCTGTACATGGGGGGTACTGTTTTACTCGGGAGACTTTGCTGAACTCAAATATTAGTGTTTCAAATTGGTAAATTGTATTACAACGATTATATTTTAAGTAAAAGTGACGTTTTTGGCATTTTTTTTACAAACGAACTGCACTTTTATGGACTATATTATTGTTGTAATATGTTTTACTGTTTTAAAACACTAATATTTGTGTTTAGTGAAGTCTCCCGAGAATAACAGTACCCCCCATGTACAGGTTTCATGGTGTTTTGGAAAGTTAGAGAGTCACATATAAGGCTTGCATTTCATTTTTTTGACATTGAAATTTGCCAGATTGGTTATGTTGCCTTTGAGAGCGTATGGTAGCCCAGGAATGAGAATTACCCCCATGATGGCATACCATTTGCAAAAGTAGACAACCCAAGGTATTGCAAGTGGGGTATGTCCAGTCTTTCTTAGTAGCCACTTAGTCACAAACACTGGCCAAATATTCATGTTTTGCGTTTTTAACACAAAAACAAATATGAACGCTAACTTTGGCCAGTGTTTGTGACTAAGTGGCTACTGAAAAAGAGTAAACATACCCCACTTTTAATACCTTTGGTTGTCTACTTTTTCAAATGGTATGCCTTTATGGGGGTAATTCTCATTGCTGGGCTACCACACCGTCTCAAAGGTAACATTATCAATCTGGCAAATTTCTATTTGAAAATGGAACGTTCTATATTTGACCCTGTAACTTTCCAAAACAACATAAAACCTGTTAATGGGGGGTACTGTTGTACTTGTGAGACATCGCTGATTACAAATATGTGCATTTTTGTGCAGTAAAACCTAACAGTATTATGACATTCACAGCTAAAATGTCAGACGGAAATACAAATTATTTTTAAAAATCTTATTTTCTCAATTTTTTTTTAAATTTTATTCATAATGAATTATGTTCCATATATGAATAGTTAATGATAAATTAAAGCCCTGTTTCTCCTGAACAAAATGATATATAATAAGTGTGGGTGCATTTAATATGAAAGAGGTGAATTACGGTTGAACAGACATATAGCGCAAATTCCAGTTTTTGTTTACGTTTTGTTTTGATCAGGACGTGCACTATTGACTCCGTCCTGAAGGGGTTAATTGCAATGCTGTTGCCCAAAGTGCTTCACAGTTACATTAAAACATACATTTATAAAAACATTAGCAGGTGCAAAAGGCTTTGTCTATGACATCACTTGCTGCTGCAGCCTGGCACAGGTCAGAGTATTTTTGCGGTTGCCATCTTCAAACGGTCGTATCTTAAAAACTATAAATCCTACAGTGAAGAGCTTTATATTGTGAGAATCACAAGACCCAGACCTACATTTAAAACTATAAATCCTACAGAAATGCAACAAGAGAGAACAAAGAGTAGAGAGAGTATGTCAAGTTGCTTCTGTTATAATTGTGGGGGGTAACCCCTATAAGAAATGAATACAAAAACGAGAAAGAATTAGTATTTAGCAAACCAAGGGAGAGGGGAAGAGGCATCAAAGAAAGTGTCTCATTCTCAACTTCCTACTTGGAGCCAATACAATAGAAGCAACCCATGAACACTGAAGTCTAGTGAATTACTTATTAAAACGTAACTTTTAATGAAAAAAGCTTAAAACATGTCCAAAACGTAAATGAAAATATATCAATAAATTAATGAGTCCGATAAAGCTGTAATCAACAGCCAATCGAATCCTAACAGGAGTGGCAATATAGCCTAGAATCAAAAGCCACATGGGGGTAGATTAAACTAGGAGTGGAGTAGTGGTAAAACATTTAGTTAAATTAAATTGGTGTTGAGAGACAAAATGTCTTAACCTCCCAAATACTAGCATGAGTATCAAATGTCAAACCACCCCAGAGTAAAACTTCCCCAGTGCTGCACGAAGACTCCCTGTCTCTTGCAAGAAAAAGAAAGTCTGCTATCTGTCTCCTGGAGCTGATAATACGGCTAGAAGCTAGGTAGAGAGATCGGTGCAAAACGATCAATATGCACCGATGTCTAGACCCTAACTGCCCTGTGAATAGACATAACTCCTAATAGCTGAACGTTCTGGCAATTGCAACGCTAACTAAATAGCAATAAAAACTAAACTTAAGCTAGTGATAAAGCTGGAGCAATAGATAGAAATTCTGTCTGTCCCTTAGATTTAACTCCATAACTAGCTAGTGGGTGCTCGTCCCGACGCGCGTTTCGCCGATTGCTCGGCTCGTCCAGGGGAACCGGTTAAAAAATCATCACAGATTTAAATATCCCGCCCTCCCTTCCTATTGGCTGGAAAATATCATTAGCCACTGTGGAGAGAGGAGGGACTACGGACTAAGAAAAATTAACCCTTTCTGGCCGGGTTGAAAATCGGCCCATATCATATTATAACGAAATAGTAAACTGATATGTAATGAAAACATCTGGCAAATATAAAAAAGACATATGAGACAAGTGACTTTGTTTAAGAGTCATTGTGCAGTCTCTGTTTTAGTCGAAAGTCCAATGCTGCATCTTCCTAAAGGAGTTGCAAAAAAATAATAACAACAATTTGTATAGTGATCAATGACTACAGTAAAGATAGACTGCAACATTATGTAACATTATGCTAAGGAGGTGGTTTGACACTGTTAAATAAATAATAACAGTGATTGTACCCCATAGGATCAAATCCACTGAGAAGATTACTGAACCAAGAAAAATGAATTACCTTAAAGTATATTGATACACTAGAGTGTGTAGATTTTATTTATTCATAAGCCTGGTGCATGTCATAAGGGAACTACATTCCTAATCCCCATATGAAGGTATATATATATATATGTCGTAAAATTCAAATTAAACAGTCCTGAGAGAAAAAAAAAAAAAAAAGTGTATATATAGAAGGCTTGGCCTGTAATTGTGGGAGGCACTTAAGTTCCCTATTTAAACCGAGTGAGCCCCTGCTTACCTGTCTTCGACGTTCTCGGAAGTGCCTCAGTGTACTTCCGGTTCACAGATCCGTGACGTCAGTTTCCCGCCCGCCGGCAGCCCGGTTCAAACGCTCTGCGGCTGTATTCGTGAGTATAACGGTTTTTGCTTTACACGGACGGCAACGAAAACGTAAGTTTAGCCCTGTCTCTCGCGGGCTCGGGTTTTCTCCGCTCCTGCAAACTCACGGTCAGTGTAACACGTTCTGTTACACTTTCACCTCGCAGTCTCGTTTCAGCCAGACCAGGTTGCCATACGTTTTCATTCAGATTGGTGCAGCACGTTCATACTGTTACATTTTCGTGGATGATGATCACATTTTAGCAATAGATTAAGTAGTTACGTTTGTAAGTGTGGTTAAGGTGGTTTATCTGTTGTCTGGTCTAGTATTTCTGAAACTTCTGTCTTAAAGTGGTTTTAAATGTCCCCCTTAAAGGTATAAAAAAATAAATAAAATAAATAATAAAAATAAAAAATTATATATATATAAATAAATCGGGGGAATATTATTTACTTTGATTTAATGGCTGTTCATGTCCTATTTTCTGTTGTAGTCCTTACTAGTGCTGACACTTCTCGCAAGTGGCCCTTCGCGGGTATACGTGTTCACAGCATTGTTAAAGAGGTAGGCCTCTATTTCACCCAGTTCATTTGTGTGTGTCTTTAAAGTAAATAGTATGTTTCATAAATAGGTCACGTTTCTTTCCCTTTAGTTCCGTTGGTTCCCTTCAGGATAAGTAGTCCTATATTAGGTCAAGTAAAGTTTATTCCTTCCTCGGCAGGTATGTTAATTGTGTCCTGGGGGGGGGGGGTTTAGGTCTAGTTGTAGTTCTCCCGCCAATTTAGGTATGTTCCCATAGGCCTCTTTGCCTATAAGTTTAGTGGTCCCGCAAGGCATAAAGTCAGCCCCTACGTTCGGAGGTTGAGGCCAATCATCCCAACGCTTAGCTATAGCCTTGCTTCAATTTATAGGTAGGGCCTCACCCGTCACGGCCAAACGTTTTGTACTTTCTTTTACGTGTCACCGAGAGGCCAACTCCCCGCCACCCACCTCAGTGGCACAAAGGCCCCACGAGCCAAATCATAGGTAGTGCCTCTCATAGCCACTTGGCAAGTAGTTAGGGCCTCATCTGCCACCAACTTAAGCTAGTTAATACAATTTCTCCTATGGGCACTAATCTAGTAAGCGGGGTCCCTCCGGTTATTCACATTTCAGTACTAACTTATCCTCTCTGCCCCCCTTAGAATGTCCAACGCTTCTGTACTAGAAGACAATCTGTCGGTTACCAGCACCCCTCTCAGGTCAGGCACGCAGAGAAGGCAACCCATCCCTCCAAGTGCAGCTTCCAGCTACCGCTCCTGGACTATCCCTAAGATCACCGCGGAACTCAAAAAGAGGAATATCCCTTATCCGGCTTCGGCCAGGAAAAATGAACTTTTTCGTTTGTTGAACTCTACTGAGGATAACGAAAGGCCCGGCCCTAGTTCAGAGGTCAACGTACTTAATAGCCTGGCTGAATTACACGCCATGATGGCCTCCATAGTGTCCTCAGTTGCCACTATTAATAATAGATTGGATAACCTGGAAGCTAATAATGTTCCTACAGTCCCCGAGGTTCCTGGGCCGGTTGCTCAGCCCGCCCCCGCCCCAAGAGGTAACGATAACCCTCTACCGGCTAAAAAAGTTACTAACGTTATCAATCCTATTCACCTCATACCGCAGACTCTGAGACGTGACATCACAGAAGGCAAGGACGTTAACTTGGCCTCACTACTGATAGCGGCTCAAGACGTGGTAGAGAACAGGGCGTACACGTTTGAGGATCTATCAGTAGTAATGAGGGCCAGAGATCCTAGGCTGAATAGGAAACTTAACATTCCCGAGTTTGTCTTGGCATTCGGTCTGTACAGAGACGTAATCTGTACAGCTTTTCCCCTCCGCAGAGAGGAGCTAGACTTATATCTACACAAAGTAATAGAGCTGGCTTATAAGTACGGGGGCTTTGCCTTTTACGACTATCACAAGTCATTCTCCTCCAGGTCAGCCGCCTCACTGTCTCAGTATAATACAGTCACGGACTGGGGACAGCTAGACACTGAATTATTTCTCATGCATTTCGCAGGTCTCAAAACCCCTTCCTGTGCCATATGCTCGTCTGCAGCTCACTCGATTAATTTCTGTCCCGAAAATGTAGCTATCCCCTCTACCAGTAACGCCAACTCCGATTTCCAGTCCACCTCTAACCAGAAGGAAATAAGAGACAAATTAGGCAGGCCGATCGTGTTCTTGGGCAAAGCTCAGGTCTGCAATAATTTCAATGCTGGGGGTTGTAGTTATAGTGCTTGTAGGCTGCTACATGTGTGCTCGCTTTGTTTCAGGGCACATGCCAAAACGATGTGCCCTAACAGATTGTACCCTAAAAAGGCGTCCACTCCAATAAACGTACCTAATTTGCAACGTTACCTGTCTAATCATCCTTCTTTACATCTGGTGGAATTTCTCACGTCAGGGTTCACTCACGGGTTTCACACAGGCTTTGTCTCTCTCCCCACAGGCATCTTGGAATGCCCCAACCTTCAGTCAGCTCTCACAGACCCCGACACCTTACAAGAACTCTTACAGAAAGAAGTCACTAACGGGTTCATGATAGGCCCTTTCACTACTCCACCTTTCTCCTCCTGGAGAACTAACCCTCTAGGTATCGCCACTGGGAAGTTTAACAATAAAAAGAGACTTATTATTGACTTTTCTGCACCACACTCCTCTCCCACACCTAGCCTGAATGCACTAATCCCATCAGAAGATTTTTCTCTTCAGTACGCCAGAATTGATGATGCCATTCAAGCTATCATTAGCTCCGGGAAGGCGGCCTGGTTAAGTAAATCAGATATTACTAACGCCTTCAAGTTACTTCCCATTCATCAATCACTCTGGCATCTGCATGGAGTTAAGTGGCAAGACAACTACTATTTCGCTACCAGGCTTACTTTCGGCTCCAAAAGTAGCCCCAAGTTATTTGACCTTTTCGCCGAAACGTTAACATGGCTTCTCCTGAACTTCTGCAGATGTCCAGTTGTCATTCATTATTTAGACGACTTCCTCACCATCGAACCACACCACTGCACTCCACACAGCCTTAATCACATGCTCACTCTCTTCAAAGATTTAGGTGTCCCCGTAGCCCAGGACAAAACTGAAGGTCCTAAAACCGAGATTACTTTTCTGGGGATTACACTCAATTCTGTCTCCATGCACGCCAGCCTGCCCCAGGAGAAAGTAGACCGAATTCTGTCGTACATTAACACCTGCATGTCACAAGGCACTTGCACCAGGAAACAGCTACAGTCACTTCTAGGTTCACTTAATTTCGCCATGAGAATAATTCCACAGGGTAGGTCTTTTATTTCCAGAATCCTTTCACTTTTGCACGGTCTCCCTGACGATGACTCCACTACACCCATAGACGAGTCAGCTACAGCTGATCTAAGAATGTGGCAGCTGTTCCTTTCCTCGTGGAATGGCAGGTCGCTGTTTGTTCCCCCCATTTCCGACGATTCCCCAGTACTCTGGACTGACGCTTCAGGTGCCATAGGTTATGCGGCCATATTTGGCGACGAATGGCTTTACGACTCTTGGCCGATCGAAACCACATCACTCGAGAGTTTCAGTACCACCTCCACACTTTTCGAGATTTACCCTATCGTAGCAGCAGCACACACGTGGGGGGTAGAGTGGAGGGGGCAGTCAGTCAGGTGTTTTTGTGATAACTTAGCTACCTGTAACATCATCAACAAGGGCCGCTCTCAGTCCCTCACGATCATGAACCTGGTCAGGAGACTCACTTGGCTAGCAGCTAATCTCCAGTTCTGCATATCCTGTGTCCACGTCCCAGGTATACAAAATACTGCCGCTGATGCTCTGTCACGCTTCAATTTGCAGGAATTCTTCAGACTGCATCCAACAGCTTCCCAGCAACCCAGGGTACCTCCAAAATTCGAAGACCTGGTAATGCGTTAAGCTCTCTCTTACAACTAAGCGGGACGCTTGCTCAGGCGGGTTTATCCCTTAACACAAGGAAAGCTTATTACAGAGCGTATGAACTGTTTAAGTGTTTTGTTCGTGATTACTGTATAATAAATGTTTTTCTGTTGAAACCATGGTTGCATTCACAACTTTTTGCCACTTTTCTCTTAATCTAGCTTACAACACAATCAAACTCTACTTAACGGGAGTCCAACACTACATGTTAACCTCCTTTCCCAACAAGTCTCCTTTCCTAGCTTCCTACCCTCTTAAAAGTGTCCTCAAAGGCATTCATAATTTGTCAGTACACATACCCACTAAACGCCTTCCCATAGATAGTAAGCTATTTAAGAATATCTCCGATGTACTCGACACGTCCCCTTTCGAACATGTCACTAACCTCGTTATCAAATCCGCGGCTTATTTAGCCTTTTATGGTTTCTTGAGACCCAGAGAATTTACTGTAGAGAGAGCTTCCGACTTCAGCTCATGCCTCCAAAAGAAACACTTAGTTAAAAAACTAGACCACTACACATTGTCCGTTACTCATACTAAAACGAGCCAAACAGGCCCACCAGTGGAAATTAACTTTTATCCCACGTCGACCAAATGGTGTCCCGTCCGTGTATTGGATAAGCTAGTAGAATCCCAAGCTAATTCCGTTCCTAATTGCCCACTTCTAGCTATACTAGGGAAACCCCTAACCACTAAAAACTTCATGCTTTACATACGCACCCTATTACTCCGGTTGGGACAAAATCCACATTCATTTTCGGGCCATTCTTTTCGCATTGGAGCAGCCACAGCTGCCTCAGGTAATCATGTACCAACACACATAATTAAAAATATGGGCAGGTGGAAATCGTCTGCATACAACAGATACATCCCCAATCCAGAGAAAGAGATAAGGCTGGCTTTCTGTGATATGACTAAATGATGTATCGCTTAATAAACGCATTTTGACTTAATCGTTTCTTATTTTTGCCCTCTTTTACAGGCCTAACCTTACGTCAGTTTCGGCACACCTCAACTGACTTGCTATTAAGGAACTACTTATTTTAACCCTGCTTTCCTTACGTCCTCGGAATGTGCCGTACACAAATAGAAGGCTTGGCCTGTAATTGTGGGAGGCACTTAAGTTCCCTATTTAAACCGAGTGAGCCCCTGCTTACCTGTCTTCGACGTTCTCGGAAGTGCCCCTCCCACCGCACCCTCAATTTTATCATTTTACCTAGGTGGGCCCTCTTTTACAGGCCTAACCTTACGTCAGTTTCGGCACACCTCAACTGACTTGCTATTAAGGAACTACTTATTTTAACCCTGCTTTCCTTACGTCCTCGGAATGTGCCATACACAAATACAGAAAAATTAATAAATAAATGAAAATAATCAAAAATTATGAAATTATGAAAGAAATAAATTTCTCATGCGTTACGAATGTATAAATGGGGTGAAGGTGAATTCTTTAAGTCCTTTTGGATATAATGTCTGAAAAAGGTAGATCCAACGGGATTCTGCTTTTAATAAAGCAATGTGGATGTCGCCTTTGCGGTGATTTAAAGAAAGTTTCTGTATCACCTGAAATTTTAAGACCTCAGGTTTGGAAGCATGGTTGGTTCTTACATGTTTTGAAATTGGAGTTTCAATATGTACATTAGTGATAGAGTTAACGTGCTGTAGTATTCTCCTACGAAGCTGTTGTTAAGTTTTGCCTATGTACTGTAGTCCACATTCACAGGTTATAATGTAAATCACATTGGTGGAACTACAGTTAACAAAGGCATTAATAGTTATCTCTTTTAGGGTCCTTTTATTCAAGACAGATTTTGTAGGTAATATGAAGTTACAGGCCTTACAATGGCCACATCTGTAAAGACCATTGGTTGTCTGAAGCCACGTACGAGTAGGAGGTGTCTTGAGGATAGGTTTAAAATGGCTGTGTGTTAGAATGTCCCCCAGATTGCTCGCTCGTCTGTAAGTCATTAAAGGTTGTTTGGTAAGAGTATTAATCAAACTGGTATCATATTGCAGTACCGGCCAATTCCTGCTGAGTACTTGTTGTGCTGTGTTCCAGTGTTTATCATATGTGCCAATGAATCTGGTCACACTAGGGATTGTGGAGAGTTCTCTGGGTGGTCTATGTAAGCTCTCCAATCTGTCCACCCTTTGGGTTCTTTGGTAAGCTTTTTTTAAAATTCTATTGGGATAGCCCAGTGACTTAAATCTCATTCTAAGTCCTCTGGCTTCCTTCTCAAAGTCTTCCTGGTTGGAACAGTTTCTCTTAGCTCTAAGGTATTGGCCATATGGTATGTTGGCTTTAAGATGGTACGGATGGTAACTCTGCCAATGTAGGAGGCTATTTGTTGCTGTTGGTTTCTTGAATAATGAGGTGCTAACATCTCCATTCTCATGTATATTTATATTGAGATCCAAGAAGACCAAATGCTTCTCGTCTATAACATGAGTCAGTTGAAGATTAATTTCATTCTGATTGAGTTGTTCTACCATCTCTTCGAATTTTGAAAAAGAACCTGACCAAAAAATCAGGACATCATCTATGTAACGATACCATTTATGTATAGATGAGACAAAATGCAGGTTGGACATATTGAACACCATAGTCTCCTCCCACCATATTGTTATATAACAATATCCCCCACGAGAAGGGCCTGGCTGGAGTAGCTTACTTTCTGGAAAAATCTGGGACATTTAAAGAACAGGAACAAACCTTTATTCTGACCCTACTTAGATTTGTGTTAACGCACAATTATTTCACCTATAATGGGAAATATTATTTACAGACTAGGGGCACAGCCATGGGATCATCTTGTGCACCCAGCTACGCAAATCTATTTTTGGGTTGGTGAGAGGAGACTATGGTGTTCAATATGTCCAACCTGCATTTTGTCTCATCTATACATAAATCTAGGGTTATGAACTAATGTGAGACTGCAAAGTGAATTTAAAATTTAAGGCCAGAGTAGCTGAAGTGAAAACATAGCTGGCTTAGAGAAATTTCCAATTTGGCTATTTTGACATTAATTTTGAAACACACTTTTAATTCTCACATTTGTGGTGGTAAATAGTGATCGGAGGGGGGCAGAGCCAAGCAACGGAGTTGAATGGCCGCATGTTGTCCGAGCTCCAGGTTGACAAACACATTAACAAGCGATTAAAAGGGTCTCCTGCACCCAAAATCCTGCAAACCGACCCCGCAGCAGACCCTCACGATATGGGGAGAAAAACTAAAAAGCCAAATCCTGAGAAGCCGAGCATGGGCATGAATATCGGGGACTTATAGCCGACCTCTCAGACGACACTGAGATCTCCAAGGATTTCTCACTGGGAATACCAGAGGGCCAAGCACCCGAGCTGAGAGCTCACAAACCTACTAACCCTCACTAACACTCGGCCCCGGTGACGACGGCAATTATAAAAGGCTTGCTATCAGAGCTCCAGCATACAATCCAGGCCAACATGACCCAGCTCCCATGGGACCTGCATGGCCTAATGACCCACATAAGAGCTATAGAAACGACACCCACAAAAACACCCAGCAAACGGCCCAACTTCAAAAGGTTGTGCAAGATCTACAAATCCAACAAACAAAAATGGATCAAAGGTTCGCAGAGCTGGAGGATCAGAGGCGCAGGCTGAACCCTTAAAATTAGGGGTTTCTTGGAGGAGACCCCGGAGATGAAGCTGCCACACCTTCTATGGCAACTTCTCGCAGCGCTGCTAAGCCCTAAGCAAGCTAAACAGGTGGGCAAGGAGGGTCTGTTCTGCCTGCACAAACCAGCGAAAGCACCAACATCAGCACCGAGGGATCTCTTAGTGAAATTCCAAAGTGGCAAGGATAAAACGGCTCTCTTGAACGCAGTCTGGAGCAACTCACCATATCACCATACACCTTTGAAGGAATGCAACTCTCGTTCTAGCACCATGGCGTGGAGAAGATCACTCAAGCCCTTCACGGTGCTACTCCGATCTAACGGCTTCACATAAAGGTGGCGACTGCAATGCGTGCTGGAGATTGCCAACACTGGGACTGCCAACAGACGCCCTGGTCACAGCGCGACCGAATTCAACATCCTCCCTAACTCACGCATGGAACCCAACAACAGCACGTCCCTTCGTACCTCAGGAAGCGCAACAAGATGACCGGGCCGCTGACACCACCTGGGCGGCTCCAGTATGCCTGCAGAGACAGGCTTGAACTCTCCCCACCACAAGAGTTGTGTTTTTTTTTCTCTAATTTTTTTCTTTTACTATTTCTTGTTGATGCTATTCTCTCATGTTGATGTTATCCTGTCATGCTTTTAATGTCACTCTTAGATACTAACCCCACCGGGGCCACACACAATATAGACTAACTCAGAGTAAAACTTTTGCAGACTCGGATCCAACTGTCCACCCACTGTAGGTACGAACACAGGACCCACCATGGCCTTCCCCTACACACTTTGATTACGCATATGCAGCAACAAGGCTCCTCGTTACCCGCATCTGGTCCTTTCCTCACGCTGGCAACGACCAGGGAACACTACCTTCCCCACCCCCCCATATGGAAGGGTACTCCATAACAAGCCAATAGACCGCCTGGCCGCATTTCCACTACATTGACCCAGACTATGTACACTCTACTATTAGCAATCTTAACTATAACATATATAAAATGTACTGTCCACCTCCATGTCATAATGATTCTTCTAATCCTGACTTATCCGACATCCCTCTGACAATGTATGTAACCGCTTTATTCCTCGCACGAAAAAATAAAGAATTTAAATAGTGATCGGACAGGGGCCTGGGGTTTGTTTCGACCATCTTAAGGCCTCAAGGCCTGGGGCACCATCAGCTAATGGTCCATTGCTGGTCTCTCTGTGAAATGTAGTACACCCAGGGTTCACTCTCGACCTTGGTGTTTCTTTCCTTATATCTGCCTCCCAGCACCAGTATATTTAACAGCTCTTCCATATCCTAATGTTTGCTATGCATCAGGCTGTATAAGTGCCTTTTAGTAACTGTTTGCAGGGAGGGATTTCAAATTGATTACATGACAGGAAGCTTCATATTTCGCTATTCAATTTCTTACTGCAGCTCAAAATAGCAGCAATATAACAAAGTAACAAAACAATCATCAGAAATTAGGAAGTCATATCAAAGGCAGGACACCACAAACGACTTCCTCTTTGCTGTTCAAGCCTCCAATATCAGGTCAGAGTACTGCTCTTCCCATTTGATTGTGTTATTTTAGTATTCCATTTCATTGCAATCACCTGTACCCTTTTCCATATCACTACTCTTGGTCTTCTTTAAGTATTTAATTTATCTGTATATTGTGGTTCTTGATTCCCTACATAGTTCTCTGTGGCAATGGGTCTCTGGGTCTCTCTATCTTTTTCTCGTTTTTGATTTTTCTGGACGTGTGGTTTTAACAGGGTTTGTTTTGCCACAAGCAGAGTAGTGGTTTTATGTACCGTATATACTCGAGTATAAGCCGACCCGAATATAAGCCGAGGCCCCTAATTTTACCCCAAAAAACTGGGAAAACTTATTGACTCGAGTATAAGACTAGGGCGGGAAATGCAGCAGCTACTGGTAAATTTCTAAATAAAATTAGATCCTAAAAAAATTATATTAATTGAATATTTATTTACAGTGTGTATATAATGAATGCAGTGTGTGCGTATGAGTGCAGTGCGTGTATGAATGCAGTGTGTGTGTGTGCAGTGTGTGTGTGTGTGTGTGTGTGAGTGCAGTGTGTGTATATGAATGAAGTGTGAGTGTGTGTGATGCAGTGTGTGTTTGTGTATGTGTTGGTGGGGGTGGGCATTTTGATATATTAATTATTTTATTAATTATTTTTTTTTATTTTTTAATATTATTATATATTTTTTTATTATTATTTATTATTTAATTGAATTATTATTAAAAAAAAAAATTTGTATTATATTTTTTTTCCTCCCCCCTCCCTGCTTGATACATAGCAGGGAGGGGGGCTCCTTCCCTGGTGGTCCAGTGTCATTGGCAGTTCAGTGGGGGGGGGGAGAGGGGGGCTGGCAGAGCTGTACTTACCTGTCCTGCAGCTCCCTCCTCCTCCGCGCGGTCTGTGCAGCTCCCTCTGTCAGCTCCCAGTGTAAGTCTCGCGAGAGCCGCGGCTCTCGCGAGACTTACACTGGGAGCTGACCGGACGGTGTGGAGGAGGAGAGAGCTGACAGGAGCTGCAGGAGAGGTAAGTACAGCTCTGCCAGCCCCCCTCTCCCACGGTCTGTATTATGGCAATGCAAATTGCCATAATACAGACTCTGACTCGAGTATAAGCCGAGTTGGGTTTTTTCAGCACAAAAAATGTGCTGAAAAACTCAGCTTATACTCGAGTATATATGGTAATTGTATTTGCAGTCATGACTTTTGACAGCAGAAGCGGATCCAGAGCCTGATCTGGGGTTAAAGAAATAATCCAGGCACACTAACCACTAAAGCATAATGTAGTGGTTATGGTGCCAGGAGTGATGTGACACACTTCCAGAGTAAGTAGGCAAACCCTTTAAGAATTTACCTGTGGTCTGCCAGGATATGGGTAGGGCCTGTAGTAGGGCATAGGAGCAGTTGTGGTGTGTTTGAGGGGTGCAGTGTGTGTCAGGGGTGCATTGTGTATATGAGGTGGGCAGTGTATGAGTGTGTGTATGGGGTGTAGTGCGTGTGAGCTACAAAATTGACAAAAGGAATGGAGCATTTTAGTTACGAAGAAAGGTTAAAAAGTGTAAATCTCTTTAGTTTGGAAAAACAATGCCTCAGGGGGGATATGATAACATTATACAAATATATTTTGGGCCAGTACAAACCATTGTCTGGAAATCTATTCATAAACAGGGTTATACACATAGGCGTGTGCCGGGTGTGCCTGGGCACACCCTAATCCCCGCGGCACGCGCTATGTGCCTCCCTCCGTGGGCCGGTGAGGGAGATCTTTGATCTCTCTCACCGACCCACAGGCAGGGAGGCAGGCAAGAGATGTTAACTAAATGCCCCCCACCACACAAATACATCACCCACACACACACACACACACACACACACACACACTAACAGCACCCTTACACACACAGCACATACAGTCATATACACACCTTGACACACAGATACACACCAGCACATACAAACACCGATGCACACACCTTGACACACTGGCACATACAAACACAGATACACAACTGAACACACAAATACACACAGTGGCAGATACACACTCACACAAAGATACACACTGACACAGATGAGCAAATTGGCACATACACACACTGACGGATGTACTGACACATACACACACTGACATACAGATACACAGTGACACACAGACTGGCACACACAGGCACACAAATACACACACTGACAGAAACACTGACACACAGATACACACCTTGCCACATAGATACACACACAATGGCACAATGATACACATAATGGCACATACACAGACACTCACTGACAGATGCACTGACGCATATACACACAGATACACACATTGACAGATACAATGACACACAGATGCACACTGACTGATACAATGACATGTGATAAACACTGACATACACAGATACACACAGTGACACATACACACACTGGCACACAGATAAACAGTGACACATACACACACTCATACACTGACAAACAAATACACATACTGACAGATAAACACCTTGGCACACAGATACACACACAGAGATTCACACACTGGAACAATGATAAACACATTAGCACATACACACACACAGACACACTGACAGACACATAGATGCACACACTGACATACACACAGATACACAGATAAACAAACTTGCACATACACACACACAGATACACACACTGGCAGATACACATTGACATACAGATACACACACGTTTATATTTGCAGCCAACCTCCTGTTCACTTACCTTTTTTTGACTTCCTTCAGTACTGCAGGCTGCTGGCTAAGGCTGATGTGCCAGGTCAGAAGCTGCTCAGTACCCACTGCGCTCTCTCTCTCTCTCCAGCCGGCATGCTCTGTGTGGGAGGAAGTGCTTTCACTTTGTCCAAGCATCCCATACAACAGGGGCCCGGTTGCGGTTTTAGGAGGCTTGGGCCACCAGATGAGCAAATCGCCACGGAACTCCAATTTTGTTCTCTTGCAGAACACCAATTGGGAAGTGCTGACCTATATCCATTCTCCTTTCCCACGATCTAAGAGTTCTATAAATAATAGGTTTACAGCATGGAACAATGTTTCTTATCTTCTTGTTTGTGATTTTCCCTGCTAATGACATGGCATTTATAATTTATTACTTCCACATTTTGTTCTAGATTTTCACTACCTTAGGAGGGTTGTGCTGAAGTTGTATTCAACATAAGCCAAGGTAGGCAGCATCCTACAGATGACTAGTAGCTAGGGATGGCTAGCTTGACCCTACAAATATATATTTCTCATTTTATTTTACTTCTGAGGGAGAAGTAGGTATATATTGGGCTGAAAATCACCACAGAGTCTGGAAACCCTTACGCTGCCATGGTCTTATGCACTAACAAAGACGTTTCTGCTTTCCTTTGTCTGTGTAATCAGCTGCTGGGAATACTCAAGGATGTCACACCATTCAGTATGTAGTACCAAATAAGCATTCAAAGTTTAATGCGTAGTACATCGTATATATATATATATATATATATATATATATATATATATATATATATAAAAAACACAGTTTGTCTAGGGTTGTATACATCAACGGAAATATTAACCAATCGTGGGAGTCTCAGAACCGAAAGTATAACTTTTCATATAACATTTCGTAATGCTGTTAGTCTCCTGTTCACTGATGCAAGTGACAGTATGAGATTAGGAACCCAATTAAAAATTGCAGGTACTAGAAAGAATGCTGTTTTTTCAAGTGCAGAATGTTTATAAAAGATAGCGAAAGCTGGTGTAAGGCGCAAGAACACAAGAACAGAAAAATATTATATTTTTAAAAATGCAAGTTTAATCTTTTCAAAGCATGAGTATCTTGTATTTTAATAAGGCCTGCTGACTATTCGGCCTTTCAAGCTATGTATACAGTAATACTTTAGCTACGTAATAAGAAATACAGAAGTAGAAAGCAGGTCATTAGACATGTGCAATTCGTTTCGGTCTGAATTAAAATTCGGCCGAATTTCAGGTAATTCGGACATTTGGGTGCTTCCGAATGTCCAAATAGTTGAATTGCCGAAGTGCCGAAATTACCGAATTTCCGAAGTGTAGTAGAGCCAAAGTGCTGAAGTTTCGAAGTTGCCGAAGTGCCGAGGTGTCAAAGTGCCCAAGTTCCGAAGCACAGTATTGCCTAAGTACTAATATACTTACCCAGTAGTGATGTCCTGAACGGTTCGCTGGCGAATAGTTCCTGGCGAACATAGCATGTTCGCGTCCACCACCGCAGGTGAACACATGCGATATTCGGTCCCCCCCCTATTCTTTATCATTGAGTAAACTTTGACCCTGTACCTCACAGTCAGCAGACACATTCCAGCCAATCAGCAGCACACCCTCCCTAGCAGTCCCTCCCACCTACTGGACAGCATCCGTTTTAGATTCATTCGGAAGCTGCAACCATTTTATTTTATTTTTTCATTTTTTTTTTCTCAGTGCATAAAATAGTTACAAGCAGATACTCACCCCAGACACTCTGTATTACTGCAGATACTCACCCCAGACACTCTGTATTACTGCAGATACTCACCCCAGACACTCTGTATTACTGCAGATACTCCCTCCAGACACTCTGTATTACTGCAGATACTCCCTCCAGACACTGTGTTACTGCAGATACTCCCTCCAGACACTGTGTTACTGCAGATACTCCCTCCAGACACTGTGTTAATGCAGATACTCCCTCCAGACACTGTGTTAATGCAGATACTCCCTCCAGACACCCTGTGTTACTGTAGATACTCCTTCCAGACAATGACACAGAGCAGAATAGGGACTGTTCCCCCTACATAGGGTCACTTGGCAGATATGGATTGACACCTATCCTAAGGATCCCTGATACACACTGACACAAAGCAGAATAGGGACTGTTCCCCCTACATAGGGTCACTTGGCATATATGGATTGACACCTATCCTAAGGATCCCTGATACACACTGACACAAAGCAGAATAGGGACTGTTCCACCTACATAGGGTCACTTGACAGATATGGATTGACACCTATCCTAAGGATCACTGATACACACTGACACAGAGCAGAATAGAGACTGTTCCCCGTCCTCAGAGACCATGATACACACTGACACAGAGCAGAATAGAGACTGTTCCCCCTACATAGGGTCACTTGGCAGGTATGGATTAACACCTGTCCTCAGAGACCATGATACACACTGACACAGAGCAGAATAGAGACTGTTCCCCGTCCTCAGAGCCCATGATACACACTGACAGAGCAGAATAGAGACTGTTCCCCCTACATAGGGTCACTTGGCAGATATGGCGTGGTCGTGGGAGGAGGAGGATGACTTTCACCTCTTCCCCTGTTAGATTCCTGTTGTGCTGTGACATGACCCTTATACGCTGTGTAAAGCATACTTTTTAATTTATTTTGCAAATGCTGCATCCTTTCCGACTTGTAATTCGGTAACATTTCCGCCACTGTCTGCTTATACCGGGGGTCTAGTAGCGTGGACACCCAGCACAGGTCGTTCTCCTTCAGCCTTTTTATACGAGGGTCCCTCAACAGGCACGACAGCATGAAAGACCCCATTTGCATTCCGAGCTACTTGGATTCCGAGCTACTCATTTCCCGTTCCTACTCCTCACACAGAGCAGAATAGGGACTGTTACCCCTACATAGGGTCACTTTGCAGATATGGATTGACACCTGTCCTCAGTAGTGATGTACCGAACTGTTCGCCGGCGAATAGTTCCTGGCGAACATAGCATGTTCGCGTCCGCCACCGCGGGCGAACACATGCGGTGTTCGGTCCGCCCCCTATTCGTCATCATTGAGTAAACTTTGACCCTGTACCTCACAGTCAGCAGACACATTACAGCCAATCAGCAGCACACCCTCCCTAGCAGACCCTCCCACCTACTGGACAGCATCCATTTTAGATTAATTCGGAAGCTGCAACCATTTATTTTTATTTTTTCAATTTATTATTATTATTTTTTTGTGCATATAAATGTTACAAGCAGATACTCCCCCCAGACACTGTGTCTGGAGGGAGTATCTGCAGTAACACGGAGTGTCTGGAGGGAGTATCTGCAGTAACACGGAGCAGAATAGGGACTGTTCCCTCTACATAGGGTCACTTGGCAGATATGGATTGACACCTATCCTATGGATCCCTGATAAACACTGACACTGAGCCCTCCATGGGTGAAGATGGATTATTTATTTTTTTTGCGCTCGGGTTTTTTTATTTTAGTTTTAAGTTCGACAGGTATGATGGCTTTTTATTTGGCCTTTTTTGGGGCTGTAAAATGAAGATTTTAGAAAAAAGAAGACGTTGAATAGTAAGTTGAATTTTACTTTACAGGGTAGTAATTTTATTCCCCCCTCACAATTTTTTAGGGTGAGGGGGGTAGGTAGGGGCTTTATTTGGTTGTGTGACTAGGGGACCCCTAGTCACCTTTGATGGGGGAGGGGGGGGGGGGATTTTCATTTAGGGCCCCCACCCGCCATTCTACACACACACTGCACTAACTATACACACACTGCATACACCCTATACACACACACACTGCATACAATATACACACACACTGTACACACTATGCACACTCTATACACACACTACACACAGCATACACCCTATACACACACTGCATACACCCTATACACACAATATACATGTAACGGACCGTTTCACTTACAAGAGGATAAAACACAGTTTAGGCGATATCCCCCTTTTCCATAGACCAGCAGCTACAGCAATCACCAATCTCCCGAACTGCAAACTGTACGAATTCTGGAAACTCCCGAACTGGAGACACACGAACCCTGGAATCAGCCGAACAGGAAAAGCATACAATCCGCTTACACTCCTGGCAGTCAGCATACAATCCAATTCCCCCAAAAACGAGACGACACATCGGTTTCAGGGTCAAGCAAAATCTGAGGTCCTGGCACACCCAGCCTGGTTTTTATTACGGTTGTGCACATACAGGACACACCCAGGGGGAGGCATAACATAACCAATCAAGTAACAGTACAACCCACACATCCCCTCAGATAAGCAGTTAACATAATTTATTACATACAGTAAAAATACAGTTTCCACACATACTCCAACTTTAAAACCATACATCACATTCACATAAAAATACATATCCACAATCAATCCATTCAGGGGAACAACATATTAAAAAATGGCATGAATCCGACCAGGGGTTCAAAAGTTAGTAAAAGTATCTTTTGTTCCCCCTGGCTGGCAGTATTTTAATCTGGCTCAAACAGGAAAAGTAAAACATCCCCACAATGCATCCTGGCTTCCTCCCTTCTGCCCTGGAGATAATTGGAGAAGTAATCCAATTATCTCCCAGGTCAAAGACAAAACTCCATTACACATGTGGGGACCTAAATACAGGATTATGTTTTAAAATATATAAAGTTACTTTTTATACATTAACCACAGACATGTAACATATCCCCAGATAGCTCAGGTCTGCGTGCACATTATTAGGTGAATGGCACGCAGACCACACAAATACAGTTTAATTGCCATGGAGCCAAAGTCTTTCCCATAGTCTCTCATTATATGAATAGGCTCCATGGCATAGCTATCTGGGGGTATCACTGCTCACACAGGGCAAGTACCGAATGGCCCCACTGTGTTTAAAGGGCCAGAATGAGTGACATGCACTCTGTTAGGACCGAATACGTTTTGTAAAAGGGCCCAATCTCCCAGGGCCATAGTCCAAAGGCAAGAGGCGGGCAAGCATCCCCCTCCAAGGACACATGGCGAGGTCGGTTTCAACACCCCACCACACACCCACCCCCACACACCACACCCACCCCCACACACCACACCCACCCCCACACACCACACCCACCCCCACACACCACACACACACACACACACACACCACACCCCACCCCACACACACACACACACCACCACACACACACACACACACACACACCACCACACACACACACACACACCACCACACACACACACACCACACACACACACACACACACACACACACCACACACACACACACCACACACACACACACCACACACACACACACCACACACACACACACCACACACACACACACCACACACACACACACACCCCACCACACACACCCACCACCACACACACCCACCACCACACACCCACCACCACACACCCACCACCACACACACACACCCACCACCACACACCCACCACCACACACCCACACACACCACCACACACCCACCACCACACACCCACCACCACACACACACACACACCACCACACACACACACACACCACCACACACACACACACCACCACACACACACACCACCACACACACACACCACCACACACACACACCACCACACACACACACCACCACACACACACACACCACCACACACACACACACCACCACACACACACACCACCACACACACACACCACCACACACACCACCACACACACACACCACCACACACACACCACCACACACACACACCACCACACACACACACCACCACACACACACACACACTACACACACACACCTACACACACACACTACACACACACACACACACACACTACACCTACACACACACACACACAGTACACACTATACACATACATTTAAAAAAATTGCAGCTGTTTTTTACATTTCAAAGTTGGGGAGGTGGGTGCCAAATAAAGGATCCGCCCCGGGTGCCAAATGCTCCAGGTACGCCCCTGTATAGAGGGGAGCCATGTTTACACGGTATATAGAGGGGAAGCCATGTTACTCTGTATATAGAGGAGAAGCCATGTTACTCTGTATATAGAGGGGAAGCCATGTTACTCTGTATATAGAGGGGAAGCCATGTTACTCTGTATATAGAGGGGAAGCCATGTTACTCTGTATATAGAGGGGAAGGTAACATGGCTTCCCCTCTATATACAGAGTAACATGGCTTCCCCTCTATATACAGAGTAACATGGCTTCCCCTCTATATACAGAGTAACATGGCTTCCCCTCTATATACAGAGTAACATGGCTTCCCCTCTATATACAGAGTAGCATGGCTTCCCCTCTATATACAGAGTAGCATGGCTTCCCCTCTATATACAGAGTAGCATGGCTTCCCCTCTGTATACAGAGGGGAAGCCATGTTACTCTGTATACAGAGGGGAAGCCATGTTACTCTGTATACAGAGGGGAAGCCATGTTGATACCGGAGAAACTGACGGAAGCCAAGCACAGAGAGATGGACACAGGTTTCTTCAGGAAGGAAGAGATTCTTTATTGGATCACCGATCGGGACTCAGAGGGACTAATGTCACCAAAATACAGCAAGTTCTGAGCCCCGGACAATAGTGCAGGCTCCTTATATAGGCACATAACTCCTCCCATATTAAGCTCCACCCGCACAGTCTCTTGACCAATCAATAGAAATAAGAATTAACTTCCTGCTTGACCGCATGGCCTGTCCAGCACAATGGAGGAGGGGAATACTACATCCTGTATTCTTGCACATGCTCCGTACACTACTGATCGTATCTTGCCTCGTGCAACCAACTGATCGATACGTCAGCATATGCACGTACACATGCCACGTGGTAATCTCGGCCTACTAAATTTATTTTTACCGAGATTCCACCACATTCCCCCCTTTGATGCCTCTTGATATTTCACAATTACTTGAGGCATCACTTAACCTTAGTTTGCATACACCGCAAGTTACCTTGAACCAGACCAGACTTATCTTATGATGTGAATCTTCAACACTCATCTTCCTGCATTGGTTCTCCCTGATCTAGAGCTTTATATTTATAAATTGCAATTATCTGTGCAGCAGCCTTCCTCTCTACTATATTTTCTATCAGGCTTTGCACAGACCTAACTACTAAGGGTATAAGACACGGCAGGAGTAGACACAACATTAAAATCAGTAGGACTCCACCTACCACTGCCTTAAGCCCTCCAAACCACTCATACCAGCTACCAAACCAACTACTTGGATTATACCCTTTCCATACCTGAGTAGGCACATGCGCTAGTTTAACCATATGGCTAGTAAGCTCAGCTATTGCTTGCCCTTCGTCATCTATTTGAAGACAGCAATTGCTCAGGTTAAACTTCCCACATACACCTCCCTCTACTGCCAAAAGGTAATCCAAGGCTAATCTATTTTGGTATACTGCTGTCCTCATCCTGGTATTATGCTTCGCTAGAAGATTGAGTGCTTGTGATGTCTCGTTAGTAATGATCTCAACCACCGCCTGTAATCTTATAATACGGTTGAGCATATAAATTGGGGTTCTATAACCAAAAGTACCATCCTCTGCCCACGTGGCTGGCCCATAGTAATCTATAATACGCTGGGGAGGCCATTCATTATCTTCCCAGGCGCCTATCTCTATGGGTCCCCTTTTCTTCCTATGATTCACATCATACACTTTAACACCTAAAGTCTCACCTGTTTCAATAGGTAACAAGAAGAAGGATGGTTTGAGCATACCCAACACACATGCCCCTTCCCAGTCCTGTGGCAACTCCGAATAGGCTTTCTTACCACAGATCCAGTACAAATTTGCTGGGGCTCTCCAGGTAGATGTGATGGATAGGTCAAACCACACATCCTTTAAATTGGCGTAACTAGCAAACGGGTTAGATGGTTCTGAGACATTTGAAGCCGACCACCAAGTTGTATTCTTTGTATCATCATCATAAGCTTTTTGCCCTAGACAAGTTAATTCTCCTACAGAAGTATTATACATCATTCCTTTCCTTGCTATGCAAACATAACCTATGATGGAGGTCTTTAATCTCCACTCAGATTTACCTCTAACACTCATATGATAATCGGCTTGTGTAGATATTAATTGGTCAACTACCTCAGAACCGGACATTACCTCGTTTGCTTCCCAAGGCCATTGGTCTCCCATGTTAGTACCTCCACACACATAGCAGTTGGTAACATTAAGACTACCGGCAATACTTTCGGCTAAATCAATAAACAGGTTTTTAGCATTATGGGGGATCTTATTATCTATGCTCATCTTTTCATAAAAGGAATGGTATACTTGATGAGTCTGGGAGGATACCGTATCAGTCTCTATCCCTATAAACAATACTGTCCCAGGATCTAAACCCGTCCCATATATTTGAAACCCAAATAAATTACCATATTTATCTAAGAACTTGTCGGGGTTATTTATAAGTATATGGATGGGATTGCATTCCATAGACTTACAATATGGGCTGGTAGGCAACTTAGTCACAATCATGTCCTTGTCTACTGTCTGTCCCCAAGTTGCCCACCCCACACAAGACCAATATGGGCAAAAGTTATAATCTCTATTTGGGCATCTAGGGCTCACATTTATTTTTACTACTGGGACAAATATATTTATCGTTGGACCCATACGTCCTCTCCCATCTAAGATCCCCACATACATTCCACGGCTTTCTACCACTTGATATCGCCTTACACGCATCAAATAGCAGAACACCCGAAGAATGTACGGATTCTAATACCGTCTTATTAATTAGGGTCCCCTGAGGATCTCCATTCCTGAGAGTCAACCAAATTGTACGAGGTTGATACTCTGGACTGAAGCACTTAGGTTCTCCTAAGTGGCACACACTATATTCTATATTCAGGTATCTCCTTTACACTCGTATTGCGAATGCCAAATTAGGGTTTGGGAAATATGGTTACCTGTTCTTGTAGTCTTAATGCATACCTCACAGCTAGGAGTGTCGGTACCTCTACCTTCCTGAATATAAAAATACACATATAAAAACATTATCAGAAACACATCTTTCGTCGTCATCCTCAGTCTTCGTCCGTGCGAAGGCACCTCAGCTTCCAGGATGTAAGGGCTGCAGGGAATGGAGTTCTGCTCGTCTTCACAGGGGTCCCTTCGGGACTTTTCCTGGCTTATACACTATACGTCGGTGAGCGGACAGGCTTTATTATGGCCTTCTCACTCACTTACCAAATCTCTGAAACAATAAAATTTGTAATCCACAAGGTTCCTCGTCACTCCGACTGAGTCGTGCGTTTTAACCGGATCTTGCAGGGATTCTCTGGATCTGCTGTAACTTGCCAAGAATCGACTGCTGCTGGTTTAACCCTGGAGTGATGTATCCACGGAGTCACTTCGGCTACTTTTATCGCTGTAGGGGTAGACAAAAGAACAACATAAGGACCTCTCCACTTGGGCCCTAACGGTACATTATTCCACTCTTTAATCCACACTTGGTCTCCTGGGTGGTAACTATGAACTGGGGGATAAATATTCACAGGTAATCTATCTTGTACCCATTTCTGTACCTCCTCCATAGTCTTACCCAACTCTACAACCTGCTGCCGGGTAATTCCTTCTCCCAACTGACTCAAATCCCCCCTTAAGTTACCAAGTACGGGAGGTGGTCGCCCATACATGATTTCAAAAGGAGAGAGACCCATCCTTCTGGTAGGTGTACTGCGGATTCACAATAGAGCTATGGGCAAGAGAACGTTCCACTTAAGTTGGGTTTCCTGACACATTTTAGCCAACTGATTCTTAATAGTTCTATTCATTCTCTCTACCTTACCAGAACTCTGGGGTCTATATGCCGTATGAAGCCTCCACTTTATACCAAGCATATGAGTCAGTTGTTGTAGGCACTGATGAACAAAAGCTGGACCATTGTCCGATCCTATAGAGCAGGGTAGTTCATATCGGGGTATTATTTCTCGTAGCAGGAATCTCACAACTTCTCCTGCTTTCTCTGTACGAGTAGGACATGCTTCTACCCAGCCTGAATAGGTACACACAACTACCAGCAGGTAGCGATGTCCACCCGATTTAGGCATCACTGTATAGTCAATTTGTAAATCGGACATGGGGAGTCCCCCCATAAACTGGACTCCTGGTGGCTTTACTGGTCCTTGCCTTGCATTATTTTTAGCACACGTTACACATCTTCGTACAATGGCCTGAGTCAAGTTGGACAATCTTGGTATGTAGAAATGTTTTCTGAGAGATTCTTCTGTGCTGTCTCTCCCAGAATGTGTCCCGTTGTGATAGTTTTGGACAATTTCTACCGCTAGTGATGCTGGAATGACTATTCTTCCATCTTCTAACTGATACCATTTGTTCTCCAAATACTTTCCAGGTTCAGTCTTTAACCACTCCTCTTCTTGAGCTGTATAAACTGGAGTCCATTGAGACAGTGGAGTTGGTATAAGAGCAGCTATATGCCCCACATACTCCTGTCTTCCCGATTCAGCGGCACGCTTAGCTGCACTGCCATCCGATTTCCTTTGGTTACATCACCATCTCCTCTCAGATGCGCTCGACAATGTATAATACCGACTTCTCTCGGCTCCCACACTGCTTCCAATAGTTGTAGGATTTCAGCTGCATACTTGATTTCTTTGCCTTCTGAATTCAATAGTCCTCTTTCTTTATACAAAGCTCCGTGGGCATGAGTGGTTAAAAACGCATACTTGGAGTCCGTGTAGATGTTCACTCTCAAACCTTCAGCCAATTGTAACGCTCGTGTCAGTGCTATCAATTCTGCCTTTTGTGCTGATGTTCCTTTTGCCAGTGGCCGAGCTTCTATCACCTTGTCTATTGTTGTTACTGCATATCCTGCATAGTGGATCCCTTCTTTCACATAACTACTGCCGTCGGTGTAATATTGAACATCGGGGTTCTGGATGGGAAAATCACGAAGATCGGGTCTACTTGAAAATACTTCATCCATTACTTCCAAACAATCATGTTGACTTTCAGTAGGTTGTGGCAAAAGGGTAGCTGGATTTAAGGTATTTACAGTCTCTAAATGCACTTGTAACGGATCGCCTGGCACCCCGACTTGGTACCTCCGTTAATGGATGCTCCTAGTGCTTCCTGAGGACTCCAAGCACTCTGGCAGACACCACAATCACCGAACCGATGCAGCATATGAACCTTCTCAAGCATAGGAATGCTGTAGACCATTGAATAGGAACCATACGAATAGGCTTGTACTCCTAGCAGTCAACTGGAACAGCATGCCATAAATCCTTCCCCCCCAATAATGAGACGACACATCACTTTGAGGGTAAAACAGGAACTCTGGACTGGCTCATCCAGCCTGGCTTTTATTACACTAATCCACATACAGGCCACACCCAGGGGGAGGCATAAAATAACCAATCACATACATGGTTCAGCCCACACATCCCCTCCCCTCAGATAACATTAAACTCAATTATCCGGTACACTTTTCCAGCCAAGTTCTGGATGTACCCCAAAACCCGGGGGTACACCTTTAAATCCAGCATCGCTGGATAGCCCTTATTCAGGGGGACAACATTTCCAAAATTCAAGTCATTCGGATGAATGGTTCGGGAGATATGGGGTTCCAAAGATTTGACCGACCGCATGGGTAAAGTATCCGAAAACAGTTCCATGCATTTTGGCCCTGCGGTCGGTCACAAACAAGGGAATGAAAACAGGCGAATTGCCTGTGTTATAGAGCCTGGAGAGGGTTTGAATGAATTCCCTTGTTTATGGGGTTCTTTCTACCGAACGGCGGGTCATTCGGTAGTTTCCATACGAATTTCTGGAAGTATGGAGGTCTCAGCGGTGTTTGCCTAGTCAAGTGTCCGATTTTAGTTCCAGACACTCGACGGCAAAACACCGCTGTTCGGTAGTTTAAGATGGCCGCCGCCACGTGTTTGTTTCCCGAATGGCGGCCACCCAGAGGACAAAGAATACATTACACTGATTGCCAATTACCAGTTTGCAACATTGTTGCAAACTGTAATTGGAGGCACACTTATTCCTGGGTGGTCTGGTTGTTCGGTAGTTTCACTCAATATAATGAATGGAGTGATTCTACAGAACAATCAGCTGAATGCTGCATACATATCCCAGGTTAAACTTAACACACAAATACACATATAATATTACAGGCAGTACACTAGAATATGTAGCACAGTCTTAAAGGGACAGTAGTCCCAAAAGTCCCAATATGTCCATAGATGCTGTTAAAAGGGCCAGTAGCAGCAATATACAGTACAATATGCCCCAAATAACCCAGGGGCCATAGTCAGTAGGTAGGAGGCTAGCAAACAGGCTTCTCCAGGGCCCAGTGGCGAGGTTGGTTTCGCCACAGCACTCTTGGGTTTTCACACAACATTGCTTGATACTTGGTCATACGGCTGTTACTAAACCAATGATTTCCTTTGTAATCCAACAACGTCTGTACTGCATGTGGGACTCGTACATAAAGTTCTTGACCCAGAGTGAGTTTATCGGCTTCAGCTACTAGCAGGGCGGCTGCAGCTACGGCTCTTAGACAAGGTGGAAGTCCGCTGGCCACTGCATCCAGTTGTTTAGACATGTAGGCAACAGGTCTTTGCCATGATCCCAAGTACTGTGTCAATACTCCCACAGCCATTCTTCTTTGCTCATGTACATACAGGTAGAATGGTCGTGTGTGATCAGGTAGACCTAATGCTGGGGCACTCATCAAAGCCTTCTTCACATCTTCAAATGCCGTTTGCTGTTCTTGAGTCCATAAGAAGGGGTCGTGCTCTGTACCTTTGATAGCTGCATACAGAGGTTTTGCCAGTATCGCGTAGCTGGGAATCCATATTCTACAGAAGCCTGCTGCCCCCAAGAATTCTCGCACTTGTCTTCTATTCTTGGGTATCGGCATTTGGCACACAGCTTCTTTTCTCTCTGGCCCCATAATTCTTTGACCTTCAGAGATATGGAATCCCAGATATTTGACAGTTGGCAAACACAACTGAGCCTTCTTTCTAGACACCTTGTATCCTGCCTTCCAGAGAATGTGTAGTAAATCGTGTGTTGCTTGCTGACATATTTCCTTTGTAACTGCTGCTATCAACAAGTCATCTACATATTGCAACAATACACACTCTCCTGGGATGGACTCGAAATCCAGTAGATCTTGACTTAGAGCTGAACCAAATAGGGTAGGTGAATTTTTAAACCCTTGGGGCAGTCTTGTCCAGGTCATTTGGCGTTTTGAGCCCGTTACAGCGTTTTCCCATTGGAAAGCGAAGATACATTGACTTTCTGCGGCAATTCGGAGGCAAAAGAAGGCATCTTTGAGGTCTAGGACTGTAAAGTAAGTAGCCCCGCCCGGAATTAAAGCAAGCAGGTTATATGGATTGGGCACAACTGGATGTATACTAACAACCGCATCATTGACTGCTCTCAAGTCCTGCACAGGTCGATACTCATCTGTACCGGGCTTTTGAACAGGCAGCAATGGGGTGTTCCAGGGGGGAAGTACAGAATTTTAGGATACCATACCATATGAACTTATCCAGATAAGATTGGATGTTCTTCTTAGCCTTCTGCGGGATGTGATATTGTCTTAGGCTCACTGGATAAACCCCAAGTTTTAGTTCAATTTTAATAGGCGGAATATTGCGGGCCAGTCCTGGTGGGTTGTTCTCTGCCCAAACTCCTGGTATGTTGAATAAGGACTCATCACTCCTAGGGTTTTGGCTAGTCAACGCTGTATAAAGTCGCCACTCTTCTTCCTTTGGTACAGATAATGTCATAATACCTGAAGGTCCATTAAACTTTAAGGATGTTGTTCCATTTGGTAGGAACGTAATCTGCGCTTGTAACTTAGATAGCATATCACGTCCCAGCAATTGGACTGGACATTCAGGCATATAAAGGAATTGATGTTTTACTACGTGGCCTCCCAATGTACAGTCGACTTTTAAGAACCGGTTTTGCAGCACTTCTTCCAGTTGCTCCTATTACAGTAATAGTTCTTCCAGATGGAGGAGCAACTAGGTCAGTCACCACCGAATGTTCAGCACCAGTGTCGATCATGAACGCACTCCTTTTTCCCCCTATTGATACATCGACCATAGGCTCCGCTCGACCAAGGGGGATGGAGCCCGGTCGGTATCAATAGTCCTCCATGACCGTGTCAGCCAATCCTACAAAGTCCCTACCTTCTCTATCGCGGGACCTTTGGGCTGCTGGATAGTACCTATCTTCCCTTACACTTCCTCTGTTCCAATTACTCCCTCTATTACCATTGCTCCCTCCGGGGCCTCCTCTACCTCTCGCTCTGCCTCTAAAGTTTCCATAACCTGTCCTAGGTCTGTCTCTCTCATACTGTTCTCTTCGCGGACACTCATTTCTCCAATGCCCTTCTTCCCTACAGTATGCGCACTGATTTCTACTCAGAGGTTCCTCATTCCACTTACTATCGCCTATATCTGGGCCCCGTCTATCTACGCCTGCGATCGCTACCGCTAGCATATCTGCCTTTCTACGCATCTTGCGCTCTTCCTCTTTCTTTGTCTCTGTTTCCCTGTTCATATATACTTTATTCGCTACCTCCATTAGTTGGGTGATAGACATACCTGCAAACCCTTCTAACTTTTGTAGCTTGCGCTTAATATCTCCGTAAGCTTGGCTGACAAAGGCGGAGTTCACCATTCGGGAATTATCTGCGTCTTCCGGATTAAAGGGGGTATACAAGCGGTATGCCTCCAATAATCGGTCATAAAAGACACTGGGCGCTTCATCACTTTTCTGAATCACCTCAACTGTCTTCGACATGTTAATAGCTTTCTTCCCTCCGGCTTTCATGCCAGCAATTATAGTGTCTCTATAGGCTCTGAGTTGAACCATATCTGCGCCATTTACATTCCAATCGGGATCGGTATTAGGGTAATGTGTTGCGGCCCATGCTGCTGGATTGGCTTGATTCAAAGCACGGGCTCTATCCTCTAGCGCTTTAATGGCCGCTTGATTAATCCTTGTCCTTTCCTCATTATTAAACAAAGTCATTAATAACTGCTGGCAATCAGCCCATGTCGGATTATGTGTCTGAACTATCGAGGTGAACAGATCGGTCATAGCTTGTGGTTTCTCAGTATACAAGGAATTGTGGGTCTTCCAATTCAAGAGATCGGTAGTCGTGAACGGGACATATACGAAGACTGGGTCAGCATGTGCCATTTGACCTGCGGCATCGATATAGGCTGACCCAGGATTCAGACGAAGAGGCATCTGATAATGTTTTAATTGTTGGGTACCGGTCAGTTGTCGGGTTAGTATGGGGCTACGTGGAGGGGCATCAGTTAGAGGTTCCAGTCGGGGGGAAATAGGGCATGAGGATGTGGGAGCTTGATTTTGGGAAAAGTTAGTAAATAGAATACTCCCAGCCGAGCTAGAAGAAACTTGACCGGAAGTTTGAAGTGGCGCCAAATCAGGATATTTAGATCTAACGGGGGTTGGTTCTGGTTCCGGAAGGGGAGGTTTAATACGAGGGGGGGTGGATTCTGTACTAGAGGAGGAAGCGGAAGTGGATGAGGGCAATGAGGGGAGGGGTATAGAACTTCCTGCATTCGCGTCATTTCCTCTTAAAGGGAAGTAAGGGGGCGGCAAAGGGATCTCGGACTCAGGGGGCGTGTCCAAAATGGGCCTAACCACAGTCCTAGTGGACAAACAAGTCCTGGCCACCATGAGGCGACATTGCTCCTCGTGGCATATCTGAATCCATTTTGGCGAGTCGTTTACGGCCTGTCTCCAACAATCAATATATGGAAACTGCCCGTAAAGTTCAGGCCTACCTGACACAGCCACGTGTACACGCTGTATCAGGGTTGGATCCAAACTACCACGTGGCGGCCATGCCGCAACCAAAGTAGGCCACTCCCTAGTGCACAAAGTGACCAAACGTACAGGAGACATTTTAACCCCAAAATCACATGTTTTGAATCCCTTTTTAAAATTCTTTACCATACAACCTAAGGGATCCGGAATCGTTGACTGCGACGCGCCCATACTTATCAATGGAACGTCGTTGACAACGAATACTATGCACGCGTACTATTCAACAGTCACACCCGTTTCCTCTGGCAACAGCACCACGTGGTACGGTTACCAAGTGAAACGTACACAATAACACAATAAACACTCAGGGAATTCCCGTACACACACAGCTGTTACACCAGTCACTAGATAATCAATATTATGCCCTTTGGCGAAACTATACAGTCACCCACGCTATAATTCTCTATATATGAATTACCCGTCTATAACACACCCCAGTAACATCGTCTTTTACAAATAGCGGTTACAGTACGGTTAGCATAGGTCAAAGCACAATTTAAGGTCACAATACAATTATTAGTGGTTATGGTGTTAAACATGCAATGGACGACAGTGATTAGTACTTATATACAGTGTCAGTAAATATACAGGGTTATGGTACCGTGCACTATGATACAGCAACACACTATTAACACTCTCGCTAGACGGCTGAGCTTGCGCTATCTAACAAGATATACACTTTACTAACAATCTTTAACACATTTACAATCCCAACTAAACTATTGGCCAGTACCTTGATGGACTACCTAAAACTATCTACATCCGTTTTGGTTAGCCACACTGCCCAAGCACCACATATAGCGAACTAGAGGACCGAATTTACACAGACGCCTCTTAGTCGATTACTCTATCAAAAATCTAGTGGGTTCCAAATTTACACGCCTTCCCACTTAGCCCAGATAGGTTGAGAGCTAGCGAACCGAATTTACACAGACGCCGCTTAGTCTCCCGGTCCCTCCGACCTAGCGAACAAAATATACACCCTAGAACGCTAGTCTAGACAAGACACCGGTGTCCGGCTAGGGCTATTTACACCAGAACCCCGCCTGACTAACCAAATCAAACGGTCTTACTAAAGAGCGTTCGATTGAGCGGTGCGCCTTCGCTCCTTCCCTCCGACAGAGGGGGCAGATTCCATACACAATTCAAACCCCTTATGGGCCTACCGCACAATCGGTATACCCCTAGTGGGTCTGCCGTCTAAAACAGCAGTTGTCTTACCTCCTCGTTCCTGAACCTGAGTTCACACTCATCGACGGGGACACCCCAGCACTTCTCACGTAGAGGCCGATGATCTCCTGGACAACAGACCAGTGGCGCCGAGACGAAGGGAGGTCCACGCAGAAGTTCAGGGGTGCAGCCGTAGAGAACGTGGGCAAAGATAGACCGTCTCACGCCTCTCAGCTACCGTTGAACGATGAGCTTCCCGGCCAATGCACCAAATGATACCGGAGAAACTGACGGAAGCCAAGCACAGAGAGATGGACACAGGTTTCTTCAGGAAGGAAGAGATTCTTTATTGGATCACCGATCGGGACTCAGAGGGACTAATGTCACCAAAATACAGCAAGTTCTGAGCCCCGGACAATAGTGCAGGCTCCTTATATAGGCATATAACTCCTCCCATATTAAGCTCCACCCGCACATTCTCTTGACCAATCAATAGAAATAAGAATTAACTTCCTGCTTGACCGCATGGCCTGTCCAGCACAATGGAGGAGGGGAATACTACATCCTGTATTCTTGCACATGCTCCGTACACTACTGATCGTATCTTGCCTCGTGCAACCAACTGATCGATACGTCAGCATATGCACGTACACATGCCACGTGGTAATCTCGGCCTACTAAATTTATTTTTACCGACATTCCACCACAATGCTACTCTGTATACAGAGGGGAAGCCATGCTACTCTGTATACAGAGGGGAAGCCATGCTACTCTGTATACAGAGGGGAAGCCATGCTACTCTGTATACAGAGGGGAAGCCATGCTACTCTGTATACAGAGGGGAAGCCATGCTACTCTGTATACAGAGGGGAAGCCATGCTACTCTGTATACAGAGGGGAAGCCATGCTACTCTGTATACAGAGGGGAAGCCATGCTACTCTGTATACAGAGGGGAAGCCATGCTACTCTGTATACAGAGGGGAAGCCATGCTACTCTGTATACAGAGGGGAAGCCATGCTACTCTGTATACAGAGGGGAAGCCATGCTACTCTGTATACAGAGGGGAAGCCATGCTACTCTGTATACAGAGGGGAAGCCATGCTACTCTGTATACAGAGGGGAAGCCATGCTACTCTGTATACAGAGGGGAAGCCATGCTACTCTGTATACAGAGGGGAAGCCATGCTACTCTGTATACAGAGGGGAAGCCATGCTACTCTGTATACAGAGGGGAAGCCATGCTACTCTGTATACAGAGGGGAAGCCATGCTACTCTGTATACAGAGGGGAAGCCATGCTACTCTGTATACAGAGGGGAAGCCATGCTACTCTGTATACAGAGGGGAAGCCATGCTACTCTGTATACAGAGGGGAAGCCATGCTACTCTGTATACAGAGGGGAAGCCATGCTACTCTGTATACAGAGGGGAAGCCATGCTACTCTGTATACAGAGGGGAAGCCATGCTACTCTGTATACAGAGGGGAAGCCATGCTACTCTGTATACAGAGGGGAAGCCATGCTACTCTGTATACAGAGGGGAAGCCATGCTACTCTGTATACAGAGGGGAAGCCATGCTACTCTGTATACAGAGGGGAAGCCATGCTACTCTGTATACAGAGGGGAAGCCATGCTACTCTGTATACAGAGGGGAAGCCATGCTACTCTGTATACAGAGGGGAAGCCATGCTACTCTGTATACAGAGGGGAAGCCATGCTACTCTGTATACAGAGGGGAAGCCATGCTACTCTGTATACAGAGGGGAAGCCATGCTACTCTGTATACAGAGGGGAAGCCATGCTACTCTGTATACAGAGGGGAAGCCATGCTACTCTGTATACAGAGGGGAAGCCATGCTACTCTGTATACAGAGGGGAAGCCATGCTACTCTGTATACAGAGGGGAAGCCATGCTACTCTGTATACAGAGGGGAAGCCATGCTACTCTGTATACAGAGGGAGCCATGCTACTCTGTATACAGAGGGAGCCAGGTTACTCTGTATACAGAGGGAGCCAGGTTACTCTGTATATAGAGGGAGCCAGGTTACTCTGTATATAGAGGGAGCCAGGTTACTCTGTATACAGAGGGAGCCAGGTTACTCTGTATACAGAGGGAGCCAGGTTACTCTGTATATAGAGGGAGCCAGGTTACTCTGTATACAGAGGGAGCCAGGTTACTCTGTATATAGAGGGAGCCAGTTTACACTGTATATAGAGGGAGCCAGTTTACACTGTATATAGAGGGGAGCCATGTTTACACTGTATATAGAGGGGAGCCATGTTTACACGGTATATAGAGGGAGCCATGTTTACACGGTATATAGAGGGAGCCATGTTACTATCTGAGGTGGTTAACTATGATTGGCCCTGGCATGTTTGTTAGTCTGGCCTGCATGGTTGTCTGGCATGAATAAAAGTAGCATGTTTCAACTATATTAGTAGTTAGACTAGTTTGCACTAAAACATGTGCAAATGGGGAGTTTGCGGTTGTGTAAATGGACTGTTTGCAGTTGTTTGCGGTGCGTTAAACGGGGAGTTTGGTCTGTCACTGTGAAGCGGGCGTAACCCTTACACTACCTGGTCGATACAACATCATACCTGATGTTTTAAAGCACGTTATTCCAAACAATTTAGGAATGTTAGGTGATTTCTGCCCTTTATGGATTAAAACCAGACTCTGCATCAACTGTGTAATTTTCCATGGGAGTTTTGCCATGGATCCCCCTCCGGCATGCCACAGTCAAGGTGTTAGTCCCCTTGAAACAACTTTTCCATCACTTTTGTGGCCATAAACAGTCCCTGTGAGTTTTAAAATGCGCCTGCCCATTGAAGTCAAAATTTCGGGTTCGCGACATCACTAGTCCTCAGAGACCCTGATACACACTGACACAGAGCAGAATAGAGACTGTTCCCCCTACATAGGGTCACTTGGCAGGTATGAATTAACACCTGTCCTCAGAGCCCATGATACACACTGACAGAGCAGAATAGAGACTGTTCCCCCTACAAAGGGTCACTTGGCAGATATGGATTGACACCTGTCCTAATGATCCCTGTATTGGGGAACATTTTTGCCCAAACGAATTTATATGCCCATCAATTCCGAGCTACAAATCCGGACTCTTTTTTGGCAAAGATACACACTGTGCCAGAATTTAAAAGATTCTGGGCATTGACTATGCTGATGGGCATCATAAAGAAGCCCTCCATCCGCTCCTACTGGAGCAGTAGCCCCATCTGCTCTACCCCCATTTACTCCCAATGTATGTCGAGGAAGAAGTATGAAATTATTCTGCATTTCATGCACTTCAGCGACAACAGCCTGTGTCCCCCTAGGGAGCATCCCCAGTTTGACAGGCTGTATAAAATCCGCCCCCTGATTACCCACTTTGCTGCCAGGTTTGCAGAGGCTTATACACCTGGAAGGAATATATGCGTGGATGAATCCCTGATGACGTATAAGGGAAGGCTGGGATTCAAGCAGTATGTTCCTTCCAAGCGCTCTAGGTATGGTGTAAAGATGTATAAGCTCTGTGATAGCGAGACTGGGTATACTCAGGCCTTCCGGGTGTACGAGGGAAAGGATAGCCACCTTGACCCTTCAGGTTGCCCAGAACATATTGGAACCAGTGGCAAGATTGTCTGGGACCTGATATTCCCCCTGATGAACAAAGGGTACCACTTGTATACTGATAATTTTTATACAAGTGTCCCTTTGTTCAAGCTACTGTACTGTTTTGATACAGGACAACTTGCATGCACCCGGCTATGAAGGGGGGAGACCTCAGCTCTGCGCCAAGAGGAGCTGTTGGCAGTTAAGTACAGAGACAAGAAGGACGTCCTGTAAGCCTGTGTACTTATGCACAAAGCGTTGTACGATCAGATTACACACGTGCCATGCACGGCACATGTGTCAACTTGCCCAACTTCAATGCCGCCAACAAATTTGTTCCGTTGTCACAAACAACTTTGCCAATATCCAGTTGCTGCGGAGTCAGCCACTTTTCCACCTGTGCGTTCAGGAGGGACAGGAGTGCTTGTCCAGTGTGACTCTCTGCTTTCAAGCAAGTCAAACCCAAGACGGCGTGCAGGGGCGGACTGAGAACCCTCAGGGCCCCCGGGCAAAATAAATCAAGGGCCCCCTTACAGGCCCCACCTATACTCCGCAGCAAGCGCCACCCATGTCCCGCCTCCATGCACCGCCTCCAGCCACACCCTACACAATCTTTAGACACAAGGAACAAAAGTGCAATAATTCCTTCAAGGCCCCAGTAGAGACTACAATTGAGGGCTAATGGGCCATGGAGGGGGGTCTTTCTAGCAGAGGCTATCTCAGTGTCCTTTAGAGAGTGTGTTAGAAAGAATCCCCTCCAGGCCCTATTAGAGACTACAATGGAGTCTAACAGGCTTGGAAGGGGGTCTTTCTAACATAGGCCATCTCAGTGTCCCTGCTGGAAACAGTCGCCTCCAGGCCCCAGTAGAGACTACAATTGAGGGCTAATGGGCCATGGAGGGGGGAGCATTCTAGCAGAGGCTATCTCAGTGTCCTTTAGAGAGTGTGTTAGAAATAATTTCCTCCAGGTCCCATTAGAGACTACAATGGAGGGGGGTCTCTCCAACACTCTGGTTCCTATTCACAATATAGCAACACAACATAGCTGATACCTAGGCCAAGTTGGCTCCTCTTACCTTAATTACTGTTGCTGGCTGGCAGTCTGTGGGCTTGCTGGAAGGCTGTGGGCTTACTGGCTGCGGCTGGCAGGCTGTGGGCTTGCTGGCAGGCTGTGGGCTTGCTGGCTACTGCCGGCAGGCTGTGGGCTTGCTGGCTACTGCCGGCAGGCTGTGGGCTTGCTGGCTACTGCCGGCAGGCTGTGGGCTTGCTGGCTACTGCCGGCAGGCTGTGGGCTTGCTGGCTACTGCCGGCAGGCTGTGGGCTTGCTGGCTACTGCCGGCAGGCTGTGGGCTTGCTGGCTACTGCCGGCAGGCTGTGGGCTTGCTGGCTACTGCCGGCAGGCTGTGGGCTTGCTGGCTACTGCCGGCAGGCTGTGGGCTTGCTGGCTACTGCCGGCAGGCTGTGGGCTTGCTGGCTACTGCCGGCAGGCTGTGGGCTTGCTGGCTACTGCCGGCAGGCTGTGGGCTTGCTGGCTACTGCCGGCAGGCTGTGGGCTTGCTGGCTACTGCCGGCAGGCTGTGGGCTTGCTGGCTACTGCCGGCAGGCTGTGGGCTTGCTGGCTACTGCCGGCAGGCTGTGGGCTTGCTGGCTACTGCCGGCAGGCTGTGGGCTTGCTGGCTACTGCCGGCAGGCTGTGGGCTTGCTGGCTACTGCCGGCAGGCTGTGGGCTTGCTGGCTACTGCCGGCAGGCTGTGGGCTTGCTGGCTACTGCCGGCAGGCTGTGGGCTTGCTGGCTACTGCCGGCAGGCTGTGGGCTTGCTGGCTACTGCCGGCAGGCTGTGGGCTTGCTGGCTACTGCCGGCAGGCTGTGGGCTTGCTGGCTACTGCCGGCAGGCTGTGGGCTTGCTGGCTGCTGTGGGCTTGCTGGCTGCGGCTGGCAGGCTGCGGCTGGCAGGCTGTGGGCTTGCTGGCTGCGGCTGGCAGGCTGTGGGCTTGCTGGCTGCGGCTGGCAGGCTGTGGGCTTGCTGGCTGCGGCTGGCAGGCTGTGGGCTTGCTGGCTGCGGCTGGCAGGCTGTGGGCTTGCTGGCTAAGCCTAACTGGTGGCCTGTAGGCTGGCTGGCTGCGGCTGGCAGGCTGTGGGCTTGCTGGCTAAGCCTAACTGGTGGCCTGTAGGCTGGCTGGCTGTCTACTGGCCAGCCTGTGGGCTGGCTGGCCTGTGGGTTGGCTGGCCTGTGGGTTGGCTGGCCTGTGGGTTGGCTGGCCTGTGGGTTGGCTACTGGGGCACTCGTAGATTATTTAAAGAAATAATCCATGCACAATAACCACTACTACTCTGTGTAGTCGTTATGGTGCCAGGAGGGCCGGGCCCCCCTCCCAGAGTAAGTAGTCAAACTGTTCAAGAACAGTTTGACAACTTACCTGGGGTCTGCTGGGATATGAGGCTGTAGTAGGGTATAGGAGCAGTGGTGCAATGTGTAAGGGGTGCAGTGTGTGAGGGGTTGTAGTGTGTGAATGTGTAGGGTGTGTAAGAAATTATGACCCTCTTACAAGGATATTCTTTTAGGGAATGTGTAACAAATAAGACACAAACACAAGTGTATAATAAAATGTATTGTAAATATTAATTTAAGGATACTGTTAGATTTTAAAAGGATATACACATTACACATTATAACCATAGTCAGTCCAAAACCAAAAGATACATAATAAAAAGGGCAATACTTAAACATTTCAATGGAGGTCTTCCCCTTGCGCCTTCATCTTGGGTAATCTGGGACAGACTATCAGTTCACCATGGCCCTGCTTGCTGTGCTGTCCTCTCCAAAGAGACAAAAAGAGAAAAAGCCTTCCTTGGATGTTGTCCTTTTAAAGACTGATTCTTGGAGTAATAAACTACAAGTCCCAGAATTCCTTTTCCCTCCCAAAAGTGGTTTATCCCGCCCTCTTTCTCCAGAGAGCTCTGTCTTTACACAAGTCTTTCCCTTTGATCTCTTGGTTTGATCTCTTGGTTTCTGGGTAGGTTAGACAGAATTGGGAAAACACACACAATTCCATGGTTACACCTAGATGTTAATTACTTTGGTCTTCTGATAACATACATGGAATACTGGAGGGATGTAAGCTTTTGTTTTAGCTGGATGTTGTCCAATGCAATTGAAAGCTTTGATCCTTATCACACTGTTTTCATGTAAATGACCCCAACTTGTGAAACCAGTCACATACACAGAAAGGTATATACAATATTGCAGTTTGGCATATCAATTTCTTACAGGTGTGTGGGGCAATGTGTGTACGAGGGGGCTGTGTATGTGTGTGGCAATGTTGGTATGGGGGGCTGTGTGTGTATGGGTGGGCAGTGTATGTGTGTGTGTGTGAGGCAATGTGTGTAAATGTGTATGGTGTGTGTGGGGGCAGTGTGTGTGTATGGGTGGGCAGTGTATGTGTGTGTGTGTGAGGCAATGTGTGTAAATGTGTATGGTGTGTGTGGGGGCAGTGTGTGTGTATGGGGGGCAGTGTGTGAATGTGTATGGTGTGTGGGGGCAGTGTGTTTATGGGGCTAAAGTTCACTCTCACCACTGCGACCACCAGGAATACCTGGTGGTCACAGTGTTGAGAGTGAACTCTAGCCCGTAGCTCCAGGGCTAGAGTTTACTCTTGCAAGAGCCGTAACGTTGCCGTGGTAACCGCGGCAACGATCTGTGCTCGCGCAAGAAGGACCCAGAGGAGCTGCAGGCTGAGCTCCCGGGTCCTCTCTTCCTCCCTCCCCTGCCGGCTGCCCGCACGGTGCCTGCGGACAGGGGAGGGGGCAATTGCCCTCCTCTTACTCCCCCCCTCCCCCCTCTTCTTACCCCCCCTCCCCTTACCCCCTTCTTACTCTCCCCCTCTTCTTACTCCTCCCTCCCCCATCTTCTTACTCCCCCCTCTTCTTACCCCCTCCCCCCTCTTCTTACCCCCTCCCCCCTCTTCTTACCCCCTCCCCCCTCTTCTTACCCCCTCCCCCCTCTTCTTACCCCCTCCCCCCTCTTCTTACCCCCTCCCCCCTCTTCTTACCCCCTCCCCCCTCTTCTTACTCCTGCTTCCTCTTTTTACTCCCCCCTCCCACCTCTTCTTACTCCCGCTTCCTCTTTTTACCCCCTCTCTCTTTTAAACTCCCCTCCCTCTCTCTTTTTACCCCCTCTCTTTTAAACTCCCCTCCCTCTTTTAAACCCCCCATCCCTCTCTCTTTTAAACCCCCCATCCCTCTCTCTTTTAAACCCCCCATCCCTCTCTCTTTTAAACCCCCCATCCCTCTCTCTTTTAAACCCCCCATCCCTCTCTCTTTTAAACCCCCCATCCCTCTCTCTTTTAAACCCCCCATCCCTCTCTCTTTTAAACCCCCCATCCCTCTCTCTTTTAAACCCCCCATCCCTCTCTCTTTTAAACCCCCTCTCCCTCTCTCTTTTAAACCCCCCATCCCTCTCTCTTTTAAAACCCCCTCTCTCTTTTAAAACCCCCTCCCTCTCTCTTTTAAAACCCCCTCCCTCTCTCTTTTAAAACCCCCTCCCTCTCTCTTTTAAAACCCCCTCTCTCTCTCTTTTAAAACCCCCTCTCTCTCTCTTTTAAAACCCCCTCTCTCTCTCTTTTAAAACCCCCTCCCTTTTACCCCCCTCTCTCTCTTTTAACCCCCCTCCCTCTCTCTTTTAACCCCCCTCCCTCCCTCTTTTAACCCCCCTCCCTCCCTCTTTTAACCCCCCTCCCTCCCTCTCTCTTTTTACCCCCTCCCCGTAGCATGGCCGAGCTGCTCTGTGTCCGCGGTGCCGGCCGGAGTGATAGGAAGGTGCACACACACTGAGTGTGCACCTTCCTGTCAGTCCGGCCGGGTACAGGAAACAGAAACTCCTGTTCCGCGCGGAACAGGAGTTTCTGTTTCCTGTACCCGGCCGGACTGACAGGAAGGTGCACACTCAGTGTGTGTGCGCACCTTCCTATCACTCCGGCCGGCACCGCGGACGCAGAGCAGCTCGGCCACGCTACGGGGAGGGGAAGTGAGAAGCTGCAGCCGCCTGAGCGCTCTTAAGAGAGCGCTCAGGCGGCTGCAGCATTTAAAGGGGCGGCCGGGCCCCCTGATGGCGGGCCCCCCTCCCGGCCGGGCCCTCGGACCATGTCCGAAGTGCCCGACCGGTCAGTCCGCCCCTGACAGCGTGACACTGCCGTATCCGGGATGTGGAATAGTACCTGGTGAGCTGGGGGGGTGCCGTTGATGTGGAGCAAGACGCAGCAGCAGAAGAGGACTCAACCGAGGAGGTTATGGAAGAGAATGGAGTAGAGGAGGTGGCAGCAGGTGGAGGTTATGGAAGAGGATGGAGTAGGAGGAGTAGAGGAGGTGGAGGTTATGGAAGAGGATGGAGTAGGAGGAGTAGAGGAGGTGGAGGTTATGGAAGAGGATGAGTAGGAGGAGTAGAGGAGGTGGCGGTGTCACCAACTCCTCTGCAGAGCCACGCATTCCATGCTTGGCAGCCATCAGCAGGTTTACCCAATGCGCAGTGTAGGTGATATACCTGCCCTGACCATGCTTTGCAGACCAGGTATCAGTGGTCAGATGGACCCTTGCCCCAATACTGTGTGCCAGACATGCCATTACTTCCTTTTGCACAATCGAGTTCATGTTGGGGGTTGCCTTTTGTGAAAAGAAATTTCAGCCGGGTACCTTCCACTGCGGTGTCCAAATAGCTACAAATTTTTTGAACGCCTCACACTCCACCAGCTTGTATTGTAAAAGCTTGCGGGCTAATAGTACAGACAAGCCAGCTGTCAGACGCCGGGCAAGGGGGTGACTTTCTGACATTGGCTTCTTACGCTCAAACATGTCCTTGACAGACACATGACTGTGGGCAGATGAGCAGGCCTGACACACAGACGCTTGGAGACAACTAACTGCTATTCAATCTATAACAGTGAAAAAAGTTTTTGGGTTTTTAAATGCAAGCTATTGGGACACCAGATATGAGTGGCACTGTGAACTGGCAAAGGTTGGCAGAGTACACGTTGTAGGCCTGACTGTCACGGCTTACCTGGGTTGGGAGTCCGGCAGGCAGAGAAGTATGCTCACCCTTGCAAGAAGACACAGGCCAAGGTGGTCAGGCAAGAATTCACCTGACCTGTGAGTCGGTGCACGGGGGCTGTGCAGGGTAAATCCAAATCGCGGTACAGGAACAAATAAACCAGGAGAATAGTCGTGGGAAGCCAAGGGTCAGAGGAAGCCAGAAGTCAGGATAATCGGAGTAACAAGCCAGAGGTCAATAATAAACTGGAGAACACGAAGCAGCAGAAAGATCACCAGAGTCAAGGAACTGACACTGCCTTCTGGGAGAGGCAGTGTTATATACCTGGCTAATGAGACATCAGGCTCAGGTGTAACATGAGTGGCAGAAGTAGTTCCAACGTATGTCCAGCTTCCAGTGCTAGATACTAGACAGGGCTAGATACAGGTAACAGTAAAGCGGAGAGATGGCTCAGAGGTAACACAAAGCACCAGAACTGCCATGTTCCCAAGTTCGAATCCTGACACTGACACACAGACGCTTGGAGACAACTAACTGCTATTCAATCTATAACAGTGAAAAAGTTTTTTGGTTTTAAATACACGCTATTGTGACACCAGATATGAGTGGCAATGTGCAATGGCAGAGGTCTGCAGAGTACACGCTGAAGGCCTGACACACCCGCTTTAAGGACACTGACTGCTATTAGCTTACACTGAAAAACTTTTTTCTTTGTAAAAGCACGCTATAGAGACACCAGATATGAGTGGCAACTGGCAGAGGTCTGCAGAGTACACGCTGTAGGCCTGACACACCCGCTTGAAGACAACTAACTGCTATTCAATCTATAACATTGAAAAAAGTTTTTTGGTTTTAAATGCACGCTATTGTGACACCAGATATGAGTGGCAATGTGCAATGGCAGAGGTCTGCAGAGTACACGCTGTAGGACTGACACACCCGCTTGAAGACAACTAACTGCTATTCAATCTATAACAGTGAAAAAAGTTTTTTGGTTTTAAATGCATGCTATTGTGACACCAGATATGAGTGGCAATGTGCAATGGCAGAGGTCTGCAGAGTACACGCTGTAGGCCTGACACACCCGCTTGAAGACAACTAACTGCTATTCAATCTATAACAGTGAAAAAAGTTTTTTGGTTTTAAATGCACGCTATAGAGACACCAGATATGAGTGGCAAAGTACACTTGCTGAGGTTGGCAGAGCACATGCTGAAGGCCTGACACCCGCTTTAAGGACACTGACTGCTATTAGCTTACACTGAAAAACTTTTTTTTCTTTGTAAAAGCACGCTATACAGTCACCAGATATGAGTGGCAAATTACACTTGCTGAGTTTGGCAGAGCACACGCTGAAGGCCTGACACCCGCTTTAAGGACACTGACTGCTATTAGCTTACACTGAAAAACTTTTTTTTCTTTGTAAAAGCATGCTATACAGACACAAGATATGAGTGGCAAATTACACTTGCTGAGGTTGGCAGAGCACACCCTTTTTAGGACTCTGACTGCTATAAGCTTACAATGAAAAACTTTTTTTCTTTGTAAAAGCACGCTATACAGACACAAGATATGAGTGGCAAATTACACTTGCTGAGGTTGGCAGAGCACACGCTGAAGGCCTGACACCCAGCCACTTGCAGACAACTAACTGCTATTAGTTTACAGTGAAACACTTTTTTTGTTTTTAAAGGCACGCTATAGTCACACCTGATATGAGTGGTGGCACTGGGCAAATGGGCACAGTATCCACTGAGCCTGAAACAGAAGCTGGCAGACAACTAACTGCTCTTCAATCTATTACAGTGAAAACAAATATTTTATTTTTAAATGTCAAGCTTAAGCTATTGTGACACCAGATATGAGTGGTGGCACTGGGCAAATGGGCACAGTATCCACTGAGCCTGACACAGAAGCTGGCAGACAACTAACTGCTCTTCAATCTATTACAGTGAAAACATTTTTTTTCTTTTTAAATGTCAAGCTTAAGCTATTGTGACACCAGATATGAGTGGTGGCACTGGGAAAATGGGCACAGTATCGACTGAGCCTAACACAGAAGCTGGCAGACAACTAATTGCTCTTCAATCTATTACAGTGAAAAACATTTTTTTCTTTTTAAATGTCAAGCTTAAGCTATTGTGACACCAGATATGAGTGGTGGGACTTGGCAAATGGGCACAGTATCCACTGAGCCTGACACAGAAGCTGGCAGACAACTAACTGCTCTTCAATCTATTACAGTGAAAAAAGTTTTTTTCTTTGTAAAAGCACGCTATTGTGACACCAGATATGAGTGGCAAATTACATTTGCTGAGGTTGGCAGAGCACACGCTGAAGGCCTGACACCCGCTTTAAGGACACTGACTGCTATTAGCTTACACTGAAAAACTTTTTTTCTTTGTAAAAGTACGCTATACAGACACAAGATATGAGTGGCAAATTACACTTGCTGAGGTTGGCAGAGCACACGCTGAAGGCCTGACACCCAGACGCTTGCAGACAACTAACTGCTATTAGCTTACAGTGAAACACTTTTTTTTGTTTTTAAAGGCACGCTATAGTCACACCAGATTTGAGTGGTGGCACTGGGCAAATGGGCACAGTATCCACTGAGCCTGACACAGAAGCTGGCAGACAACTAACTGCTCTTCAATCTATTACAGTGAAAACAATTTTTTTCTTTTTAAATGTCAAGCTTAAGCTATTGTGACACCAGATATGAGTGGTGGCACTGGGCAAATGGGCACAGTATGCACTGTGAGCCTGACACAGAAGCTGGCAGGCGGGCAACTGCAATTACATTACACACACACAAAAAAAAAAAGCAGACTGATGTTCTAGCCCTAAAAAGGGCTTTTTGGGGTGCTGTTCTTACAGCAGAGATCAGATGAGTCCTTCAGGACTGTAGTGGACACTGAATACCCTAGCCTAGCTATCAATTTCCCTATCTAATGAACAGCAGCTACACTTTCCCTCCTCTCACTAAGCATGCAGCTTCAGAATGAATCTAAAATGGATGCTGGGAGGGAGGTGGGAGGGTGTGGAAGGGAGGTTCTGCTGCTAATTTGCTGGAATGTGTCTGCTGACCGTGAGGCACAGGGTCAAAGTTTGCTCAATGATGACGAATAGGGGCGGGATCGAACCGCCCATGTGTTCGCCCGCGGTGTCGAACGCGAACACGCTATGTTCGCCGGGAACTGTTTGCCGGGAACTGTTCGCCGGCGAACAGTTCGGTACATCACTACCTATGGATTATTTTAGCAATTACACAGAGGCCAAGGCAAGGGGGGTGGCAATCCTTATAGGGGCAAACCTACCCTTTTAATATAACGCACACGAAACAGATGACAATGGCAGGTACCTATTTGTGAAGGGGCAGATAGGAAACACCTTGGTGACATTTGTGAATCTCTACCTCCCCAACAAAAAACAAAGCCAATCCATGCATAGAATTCTTAATGCCTTAGAAGGTTTCTTGGAGGGCCTACTGTTGCTGGGAGGGGACCTTAACATACCCTTAGATAGCGACATGGACTCAACCTCCACATCACACACACCATACCGGCACTCGTAAACCATTACAAGCAATGCTGGACAAGCCCCAACTATATGACAGTTGGTGAGTAATGAACCCCACGACCAGAGATTACTTGTTCTATTCTCATGCGAGGGGCTTCTACTCAAGAATAGATATGATATTCTTACCTTTCCGATTTTCACACCTTATCTCCCGATGTTCATATGGCCAAATCACCTGGTCGGACCACACGCCCCTGTCTCTTGCCGTTCACATTCCATCCCTCCACCCTACCAGGACCCAATGGAAAATGAATGACACCCTCCTCAATGACATTACATTTTCGGCCCAAATTAAAGATACTTTAGATCAATATTTTACACAAAACACATTCCCAGAATCATCTCATCCAATGATATGGGAGGCTCACAAAAGCGTAATCAGAGGCAAAGTCATACAGTTAGCTTCAACGCACACGTGCATGAGGGAGGAAAGGTCCACAAAGCTTGTGGCGGAGATAAGGACACTTAAATCCACAGACAAAAACAACCTAGACCTCACCACATATAAAACACTTTTGGATAAACGCTCAGAGCTAGCCACCCTTAATGGAACACAAATCAAGAAAAGTCTTCTTCTTACCAGACACCGGTACTATACCCAAGGGGGTAAAGGGGGACGACTATTAGCACAAGCTCTAAAAACACAAAGACAAACCACATTTATCTCATCCATACAGACTCCACAAGGGACCAAGTCAAATCTGATGGCGGACATCATGCTAGCCTTTCAGGAGTTTTACCACAAACTTTACAACTTGAGGGACTCTCCCCCCAGATGTTACTGACATAAGAGCCTTCCTCAAACAAAGGATCGCCAAGACAATCCCACCCAACATACAACAAAGACTTGACTCTCCCACAACTAAAGAGGAGTTAGAAGTAGTGATACACTCCCTCCCACTAGGAAAGAGCCCGGGCCCAGATGTCTTCACGGCCAAATACTACAAGAGCTTTTCCATCCAGCTCATACCCCCACTCCTAGACGCACTCAACTCCCTACTTAAAGACAATTCACTACACCCACAGGCATCGGAAGCCACTATTGCACTCCTACCCAAACCAAGTAAAGATTTGACCCTATGCCGGAGTTATCGGCCTATCTCACTTAAAAATATTGATTTAAAAATGTTCACTAAAACACTAGCTAACCGCCTACGCCTCAAGCTCCCAGAGCTAATTCACCCAGACCAGGCTGGATTTATACAAGGCCGAGAAGCTAAAAATAATACCACCAAACTCATTAATCTCATGCATCACTCTGAACACACAAACACCCAGACACTGTTACTCTCCAGAGATGCCGAAAAGGCTTTCAACAGGGTGGACTGGTCCCTGATGCTCGCCACCCTGGAACAGATGGGCTTTGGCCCAAACTGGCTCAGGTGGATGGGAGCTATATACTCCAGACAAATGGCTAGGCTACTCGTGAACGGCCAACTCTCACTCCCAGTACCCATCTCCAATGGCACCCCTCTTCTTTTCGTCCTGGTCCTGGAGCCATTCCTCCAGGGAGTTAGAGAAAATCCTAACATAAAGGGTTTCAAATTGGGAGGGGCAGAACACAAAATATCAGCATTTGCAGATGACATGCTATTCACGGTCTCCGAACCCAGCTCCTCACTCCCTCATATACTGGAGGAGATGTCTCTCTATAGCAAAGTGTTCACCTTTCAAGCCACTCTAGGTAAATGTGAAATCCTCCCACTGAAAGTACTAAACTCGACCAAAACACATCTACAATCAAACTTCCCATTCTCCTGGGGAACAGAGCATATAACATATCTGGGGGTAGCACTACCATCCGTTATCTCACGACTATATGAAACCACCCCCCACCCCCCTGCTAATCCAAGCTAGAACCAAAGATCTTACTAAATGGCACACTTCGCAGTTCAGCTGGTTTTGCAGGATAAATATCCTGAAAATTAGTATTCTCCCAAGAATATTATACTTGCTGCAAGTTCTCCCGATCACTCTACCCACAACCTTCTTTGCTGCCATACAAAAACTATTTACGACATTTATTTGGTCCCACAAACGCCCCAGGCTAGCCTATCAGCTGCTCACAAGATCAAAGATGGAGGGGGTCTGGGGCTGCCAGATGTGGAACGATACCACAGTGCAGTACTATTGGCCAGGATTTATGACTGGACAGACACAAACACGACCAAACAATGGGTAGATGTAGAGAATAGCATCTTCCGTGTCCCCATACACACAATACCATGGCACAACTCTGGCCAATCCTTCCTTACGCACAAACAACACCCAACCATTACTCCGACACTGAGAATGTGGTCACACGTGAGACATTGTGTGGACATATCACCATACCCATCACCGCTATATCCACTGACCCATAATCCGCTCTTCAAGCCTGGTGAATCGGGAGCGGCATACCGAGAATATCATACCACAGCATACCTACCTTCACGAGACCTCCTTGACAATGAGGGAGTTTGGCCTCTGTCGTCCCTACACCCGCAGGGAACTCCCACGACCCTTCAAAAATTTCACTACGATCAACTCATTCACTTTTTATGGACCAACAATTACCCACAACAAGATCACCGAGCACTGACCAAATTCTAACTTACGTGCACCCAACGCACACTCAAAAAGAAACAGGTCAAAACCACATACGCCTACTACAGGACACTCGCCAACCAATCAACCTACTCTACAAAAAACACTGGGAGACAAACTGACTGATGAAGAAATAGTTCAGGCCCACAAATTATTGAAAGCTAAACGAAAGACCTTCTCCCAAGACCCTGGGTACATCACCCTGGCTGTACACAACGTGGAAATCCCAGGACAAGCACCTATGAGGCAACCACCCCTACCACATTCTCGAGGCAGTCCGGTAAGAGATACGGAAGGATATACAGTAAATGCTGTTACTAGGAGTGATTGAGGCTTCAGACTTGGCTTGTAGTCCTAGTACCGAAGCGGGACGGAACAACACTCTTCTGCGTGGACTACAGGCGACTGAACGATCGGACTCTTACCAACTCTTATCCCATGCCCTGGAGGAACTATTGCATCATATAGCATGGGGACAGTATCTCGCCACAACAGACCTATGCAAGGGCTACTAGCAGATTCACCTGGCCGAGGAGGCTATCCCCAAGTCGGCATTCGTCACCCCGCTTGGCCTATTCCAATATCAGGTCATGCCATTCTAGATGAAGAATGTCCCAGCCACCTTTCAACGTATGGTGGATAGGTTCCTCAATGGCTTCCAGGAATTTGCACGTGCGTACCTGGACAGCATAGCTATCAATTGTGACTCCTAGGAGGAAGATTTGACCCATGTAGGGAAGGTTCTCGTCCGAATTAGAGCAGCTGGCTTAACTCTGAAGCCAGACAAGTGTCACATTGGTATGGCTGAAGTGCGGTATCTGGGACACAGAGTAGCTGGGAGACTTCTGCCCCTACCCGAGTGGCCACCACACACTGGATAACACAGTTCTACTTCACCCTTTACTAAGTCTTGGCTCGTGTTTTTTTTTAAATTCTTTATTTTATTTGTGCATGAAAAATCACATAAAGCACACAATGCCACAACAGCTAGAGCATGCAGAGCGTCATACATAGATTTACATTGGTTAGGCATTAAAACATAGCACAGTTTTATGGATTATTATCGCATGACAAAGAGTTATATCTAATAATATTATTAATAACAGCGTTAAACTAGGTTATCCAGGTTAGATTGTTATCAGCTATATATCAGAGAATTTACAACATTGAAAACAGGTATATATAGCTGATAACAATGTTAAACCGGGGAGCTATAAAACCACCTGGTAAGCACGTTAATAGAGGTGAGATATCCCCAGCAGTACCTTTCTACATTAGTAAGCATGTTGGTAGCCTGGCTGTAATCAGGCTAAGTTAAGTAATGACATGCAATTAGCCGGCATAGATGTATCTGTACCATTGAGTAATAAAACGAAAAAAAAAACAAATAGATAATGCTGCTTCTATCTATAACAAGCTCGTGTTGGGATAAAGTCACCCTCACAGGCCAGCAGTATGCATAAGGGCTAGTACTCGTGTTCGCCAAGAGGGACAGTTAATGTCCAGGGTGTAGTAGCAGTTTGTGAGTACGTCTCTCAACAGTCATGCTGTCCCAGGGCCGGTCCGACCCTCAGCCTGTTCCCTGTCTGGGAGAGTGCAGCAGGTCTGTGCCAAGGTGCTGGTCATATCGGGTGTTGGGCAGTGCATGATGGGTGACTACCTTCGGGTGGGCCCGCTGCGTCTCCGATTTCTCCGATGTAGGAGCCGCTTTAGAGGCTGTTGGCGGTCCCCGCTGTTTGGTAGGCATGTGGGGGGTACGGAGATGAGTGCACCCGCTTGTCAGCTCTGTGTCGGGACGCTTTGTGCGGCTTCCTCCTCCGCTTCCCCGCTTGTGTAGCGCCAGCTTTCCGCCCTGGCTGTGGTGGTTTGTCCCCGTTCTGTGGAGGGCTTGTTGCAGCCGTGGGTCTTGTTTGGCTCTGTTTAGCTTGTTCCCAGTATTGCTCCCAAAAGCGTTCAAATGCCAGGGCAATGGGATCCCTGGAGTCTGGGACACACTTGGTCACGTGTTGGCGGCCATCTTTGCCCACTCCAAGCCGCACTCTTGCTGGGCTCGTGTTTGGGTGAGACAGCTATACTCTGTGCAAGAGAGCTTAATCACTAGGACCCTGTTACAGGTTAGGAAAGTTTGGATAGACCCCAGCCAAGCTGCAGCGGGTAGGGGCTATAGCACTACTGGTGTCCCAGTGATAGCTAGGAAGCAAGCTTGGCAGAGGTGCCCAGTCAGGGTACCATGCAGTCCATCAAAGTGTGTCCAGGATTGTGTGTCCATGAATGTAGACCCCATGCTGGGGGTCTGTGTATAAATTCTGTGTGCCTTGCCTGAATAAACCAGATCTACTCCCAGCACTGGCGTACATACCGCGGTCGCAGGGGTTGCAGCTGCGACTGGGCCCGGCCCACCAGGGGGCCCGGCCACCTAGCGACTCGGTATGTACGCCAGTGTGGGCAGACTCTTCTACTGGGGGGACAAGGAGCTGGCCACATCAGGGCCCCCGAGGCCGGCCCTGGTGTTACCGGGCGCACGCGCGAGGGAGCACTCTCCCCTGAGCGCTCTCTGATCAGCTCCCTTGCGCGCCCCGCACTTATGCTGCAGCCGGAATATGAAGTTATATTCTGGCTCCGGCATCAGTAAAAATGCGCGAGGGAGCTGGGCAGAGAGCGCTCAGGGGACAGTGCTCCCTCACGAGCCAGCAGGACCGGCCGCCGGGCAGCCCCTGGACTGGACTGGAAAGGGAGGCTGCGGGATTAAATCTGAAAAAAAAAAACACACAAAAAAACGTGTGTATGTGTGTTAGTGCTACAGTGTGTGTGTGTGTGTGTGTGTGTTAGTGCACATTTTTGTGCCAGTGTGTGTGTTACTGTGTCTGCTAGTGAGTGTCAGTGAGTGTGTTAGTTTTTGTTTGCGTGTGTTACTGTGTGTTAGTTGTGTGTGTCTGTTATTGAGTGTGTGTCTGTTAGTGAGTGTCAGTGTGTGTGTCTGTGTGTGAGTGAGTGTGTGTGTCTGTTACTGAGTGTGCTAGTTTGTGTGTGTCTGTTAGTGAGTCTGTTAGTGAGTCTAGTGAGTCTTAGGTTAGTGAGTCTAGTGAGTCTTAGGTGTCTTAGTGAGTGTGTGTTTGTCAGTGAGAGTGTGTGTCACTGAGTGTGTCTTTGGCAGTAAATTTGTGTGTCTGTTAGCTAGTGTGTATGCGTCTGTTCGTGAGAGTGTGTGTGTGTTTAAAACCCCTTAAGCACTTACCTTTCTCCAGCGCCTGACTCCCTTGGCGCTGGGGATCCCTCCGCCCGACCTGCCTCTCAGCTCCCAATGCGCATGCGTGGCAAGAGCCGCGCGCGCATTCAAACCGCCCATAGAAAAGCATTACTCAATGCTTTCCTATGGACGTCGAGCGTCTTCTCACTGTGATTTTCACAGGGAGAATCGCGGAAGCGCCTCTAGCCGCTGTCAGTGACACAGCCACTAGAGGCTGGATTAATCATCAGTGAAACATAGCAGTTTCTCCGAAACTGCTATGTATTCAGCTGCAGGGTTAAACTAGAGGGCCCTGGAACCCAGACCACTTCATTGAGCTGAAGTGATCTGGGTGTCTAAAGTGGTCCTTTAAGTGTATGTGTATCTGCATACACTTGCGTACATACCGCGGTCACAGGGGTCGCAGCCCTGCAACCCGGAGCCTGCCGCCATGTGTTGCGACCCCGGGCCGCGCAGAGTAAGTGTGGGGGGAGGGGCACGGATCAATTTTAGCACCGGGGCCCCATGGGTCGTGTGTACGCCACTGACTCCCAGCATTACGTTTAGACAAATGTATTTGTGGAAAGCTGTACTAGCTAATACAACGGGAAAGGGAATCCATGAAGGTGATACCCTGGTGGTCCGCCACACAGATCAACATGTTAGCTCCTAATTTGGTGCTAAAATCAGGACAATTTTTGCTGTCATGTTTTTATCATGATTTGAAATAGCATTGAAATGTTTTTGATGTTTTGGAAAAAGTCCCTAGAGTGCGGAACTCATTGCTGTTGTTTACTGTGCCAGACCTACACCAGGCTTCATAAAGGATTTCCTGGAGAGCACAGTGTGTGTGTGTTTTAATATAACTGGTCTTAGTTGTTGTTAGAGGGTAAACATAGATATATAACATACAATTATGTAATTATGTAATTTAAAAATTGCCACGACTAAGAGCTCTTCTGCTATGATCTTACTACATCCTACCTGAGCTACCTGTCTGAACAAACGAGGATCAAAATCCCTTTTCTCTGTTTCTTTACGACACGAGCTTCAACCCACCTTGATAACACGGGCCCCTTCCCTTTCTTGCATAAGAGTGAGAAAGAAAACCTTGGAATATATTCTTTTAATAGTTATCACAGTAATGTTTGTGGAGAACATCAGGCTCATCCCAAAGGAGATGTGTCAGCTTTCACCGGCTCTGCTAGATCGTGACAACCCTCGGGACCCATGGAGCTGCTAATGAATTCTTGGTTAGATAGTTTAGTACATTCCACGATAGATGGCATCGACCTCCGTCCTCTTATTTTACCTAAATGTATTCGTTTTATCCATTCGGAAACACAGCGTGAGAGCAGAGTGTGAAAAGATGGAGTAGGGACAGTGGAGGGTGTGTCATAAGACTGTATCCAATCAGAGCGTGGTTAGATCAGCCAATAAGATGCTAGCTGGAGATGTATAATTTGGAGGCTGCTGCGGGCGCGTATTATTGCTTGATCTTCATAGAGAATAGTGACCATGTCTGAAGCCGCCCCAGCTCCCGCCGCCGCACCTGCGGTAGAAAGCGCCTCCAAGAAGAAGCAGCCCAAGAAAGCAGCCGGTGTCAAGAAAGTCGCTAAGCCCTCCGGTCCTAGCGTGTCCGAGCTCATTGTCAAAGCTGTGTCCGCTTCTAAAGAGCGCAGCGGGGTGTCCCTGGCAGCTCTGAAGAAGGCTTTGGCTGCTTCTGGTTATGATGTGGAAAAGAATAACAGCCGCCTCAAGCTGGCTCTCAAGGGCTTGGTGACTAAAAGCACTCTCGTCCAGGTCAAAGGAAGCGGAGCTTCCGGCTCCTTCAAGCTCAACAAAAAGCAGGCGGAGAGCAAGGACAAGGCTACCAAGAAAAAGGCACCGGCTAAAGTCAAGAAGCCTGCCCCGAAGAAAGCCACCAAGTCTCCAGCCAAACCTAAGAAGGTAGCTGCAAAGAGCCCGAAAAAGGCCAAAAAGCCGGCCGCCTCCGCTAAAAAGGCCACCAAAAGTCCGAAGAAAGTCAAAGCCGCCAAGCCCAAGAAGGTAGTGAAAAGCCCGGCTAAGAAGACCGTGAAGAGCCCTGCCAAAAAGGCAGCCAAACCCAAAGCCGCAAAGAGTCCTGCAAAGGCTAAAAAGGCAGCTCCCAAAAAGAAATAAGCCTTGCTCGCATTTAATTTTATTTTCCAAACCCCAAAGGCTCTTGTAAGAGCCACCACATTCTCATTTCAGAGCTATATATCAGTGATGGCAACGTGTTTGTTTTGGTGTCATGTCACACATACCGTTCCCCCTCCATCCCTCATTCTAAAGTCAGGAATAACCTAATGAATCCTGTAATCCCAGCATCTAGTGCTCGAAAAGATTACACAGGAATGTATCTTGTCGGTGTGGCTAAGTCCCCGTATACCAGTGCTACACTTGAGCGTTGATTTTTTATTTTTTTTTGGCTTAGAAATTCCCTCCGTTCTAAGATAGTGAGGGTGTTTCTTCATTAAATTGCGAAAGGCCAGTTTTAGTGAGAAACGCATATAATATATAGAATATCACACAGTGTCCTTCCAGACTAGATTTAATGTTATTGCCTTTTTCAGTAAGATAATAAAGCAGAACATATTTTAGGGATTGCGATTTTGTACATGGTGATAATAAAAGGGACTGTCCTCGTCCTCTCTCCACGTGTGAAACGGGCGCTTATTTCGATATTCAAAGAGTGATAAAGCCCAAGAAATGATACCTTGTGCAGTAGCTAAGTCGACTATCAAAGAAACACTAAAGACATGATAAAATGATTATACTTCAAAAGATTTCACGATTGTGAAATCTTTTGAAGCATAAACAGCTTTGGTTTTAAACGCCAGAACCATTTCGAGCACGGAAGGAGAGGGTTAAGCATATTATTGAGAGGGAAAAAAAAAAGTGAAGGGGCGTATTTAAAACGCCCGCCTCCTTTGCTGCAGGTCCCCATACGGTCCGTCCGAGGAGTATATAAGGAAGAGCTTTGCACAGCATTTCATATCGTTCGTGCAGAAAGAAGAGCAGAACCATGTCTGGCAGAGGCAAAGGAGGAAAGGGTCTCGGAAAAGGTGGCGCTAAGCGTCACAGGAAGGTTCTTCGTGACAACATCCAGGGCATTACCAAGCCTGCAATTCGTCGCCTTGCTCGCAGGGGAGGCGTGAAGCGTATTTCCGGCCTCATCTATGAGGAGACTCGCGGGGTGCTGAAGGTATTCCTGGAGAACGTCATCCGGGACGCCGTCACTTACACCGAGCATGCCAAGAGGAAGACTGTCACCGCCATGGACGTAGTTTATGCTCTTAAGCGCCAGGGCCGCACTCTCTATGGCTTCGGAGGTTAAAACTCGGGCTTGACTTTACCGCACACCCCATTAACCCAAAGGCCCTTTTCAGGGCCACCCACTTTTTCACTAAAAGACTGAACCTAATCACTTTAACCCCTTCCACACCTGATAAATTGCCTGCTATCTACATAGATACACCGAGAAGGAGATAGTAGTAGAGGCTGCTCCCAAACATCTAGACGGGAAAGGTTGCTAAACACTGTATCTGTAGACCGCATGTTTGAACCATCGGAGGATTTGGAGCCGCCTTCTGTTAATGGTAGGGGATGTAAAAAATTATGATCTAGTGAGGTGCATTTAGATTATGAGCAAGTACGTACACACACTGTCAAGAAAGCTCTGGTTTTGGTGTATTGTTACTGTTGCCTACATTTAATACATGCTTGCAGCCACTTAAATAGAAACATTGTTACTAGCTTTGCATATGCACTCCTGTGTTAACTATGTATTCTCCTCTAAGCGAAAAAGTAGTCTTTTTCCTGCTGCCTCTCCACACGATGGATTCTAAATAGTGAAGTTATTGTAAAATCGCCAGTGAAATAGACCAGCAGAGATGATGGCTACATCGTTGCCTGACGTGAAAATGGGATATGTGGGGACATTTGAGCATTGTAGTGTGAGGGCTCCGTAGCTAGCCCGCTCAAAGTCACAGGCTAAAAGACACGTTTTTATGAATGTGTTGGAGCTCGTTCGAGTGCAGATTTGGTGGCTCTTAAAAGAGCCTTTGTGTTTGTTAGCAGGTTTCAACTTAAGCACGTTCTCCTCGGATCCTACGAGCCAGCTGGATGTCTTTGGGCATGATTGTGACCCTCTTAGCGTGGATGGCGCACAAGTTGGTATCCTCAAAAAGACCAACCAGGTAAGCCTCGCTAGCCTCTTGCAGAGCCATGACAGCAGAGCTCTGGAAGCGCAGATCAGTCTTGAAATCCTGAGCGATCTCACGGACAAGGCGCTGGAAGGGCAGCTTGCGGATGAGCAGCTCGGTGGACTTCTGATAACGGCGGATCTCCCTGAGAGCCACAGTTCCTGGACGGTAACGGTGAGGCTTTTTCACTCCCCCGGTAGCTGGGGCGCTCTTTCTAGCAGCTTTGGTGGCTAGCTGCTTGCGGGGAGCCTTGCCTCCGGTCGACTTACGGGCTGTCTGCTTAGTTCTGGCCATTGTAGCAAAACGAAAGGGAATGAACGCTGCTCGCTGTAGCCTGGGCTTTATAGCCGATACGGCGTTTTCATTGGTTCATCAAGTGGGTGGTATGTTCTGATTGGCTGAAAACAAATAGTAAATCATTTCAAAATACCCGCTCAAATCAACTGCTTCTCATCCCCTCCCCCACATTCAAAATGCCCGCTCAAATCAACTGCTTCATCCCCTCCCCCCTCCTCCATCTATTGAGACCACGCGCCCAAAGAAGGGATCTAAGCCTTTAGTGACCCTTCCTGTCCTGACAGCATTTATTATAGACGCTACTAGTTGAAAGGAATGGCAGTGGGCAGTAATGGACGTATTCCTCCCAACATACTTATTAATAGCTGTATAGGCTTTATCGAGGGGGAGGGGTGCATGGGACATTGACCTCTTACACATGCAGAAAGGCCGCTTCTTTCGATGGGATAGAAGCCACGTCTGATAAAGGACTTTCACTCACAGGACGCTCAGTAGCCATACAAATGAGCTCCAAGAGACAGAGCAGCAGGAAATGTTACAAAGCATCCACTTATTGAAACAATGTTTTCAGCCGAGAGGCCAGGCTATTAAGGCTGCGTTAACTCATCCAGCAGCACAGACAACAGAGCTGTAGCGCCGCTAGGATTTGAACGCTCATAGTAGGTTTCACCCGGCATGTCCTCCAGACAGCGGGAGAGGGGGGAATCCTGAGAGTGAGCGACATGTAGAGATGCCCCGCTTAACAAAAGAGGACCTGTACACTATATACACTTGCCCCAATTGGCATTAATTTGCTGCTGCGTTTATCATAGACATGCATGGCAGCCATTGATTTTAACTAGTTCTATAGCTGGAATGTTGGACAGGATATGGACTGCAAATGGGACTCAGTCAGTGCTGTGACAGAAGCGCCCTAATATTTTAGCTTGCTTATGAGCTCCCAGCGTGGTGTGTGTGTGTGTGTGTGTGTGTGTGTGTGTGTGTGTGTGTGTGTGTGTGTATAGATACAAGGAACGGTTTGCGCGCAGCAGAACAATTAATCGGCTCTTTGTGGAGAACGTGGGTGGCTCTTAAAAGAGCCTTTGTGTTTGGTAGGTGAGGGAGGCAGGTGCAGCAGCTGTCCGCTTTACTTGCTCTTGGGCTTGTGGCTCTCGGTCTTCTTGGGCAGCAGCACAGCCTGGATGTTAGGCAGGACACCTCCCTGGGCGATAGTCACTCCTCCCAGCAGTTTGTTGAGCTCTTCATCGTTACGGACAGCGAGCTGGAGATGGCGGGGAATGATGCGGGTCTTTTTGTTGTCTCTAGCGGCATTCCCTGCCAGCTCCAGAATCTCAGCGGTCAGGTACTCCAGCACTGCAGCCAGATAGACGGGGGCACCGGCTCCCACACGCTCTGCATAATTGCCCTTCCTCAGCAAACGGTGGACTCTGCCGACTGGGAACTGAAGTCCCGCTCGGGATGAGCGAGTCTTCGCCTTTGCACGGGTCTTTCCACCTTGCTTTCCGCGGCCAGACATGTTTGTTCTTGATTGAATGCAAGAAGATGAAAACTCCTCCCCTACCACAGGCTATTTATAAACACACTCTGCTCTGTGATTGGATGACTTTACAAGCAGCCAATTAGAGACACGTTATACAGGGAACCAATCTATTGCTGGAGCTAGTGTTAAACAGCCGCTTCCTTACGTCATCTGACTTTAGCAACCAATCGCAGGAAGGGAAGCGGAAGGGCCTCATTTACATGGTCCGCCTATAAATAGAACCGCCGGAGGAGCAGCTTGCTATTCGCTCGCGAGCTAACAGCGTTAATCATGCCTGATCCAGCAAAGTCCGCACCAGCCCCCAAGAAAGGCTCCAAAAAAGCCGTCACCAAGACTCAGAAGAAATATGGCAAGAAGCGTAGAAAGAGCAGGAAGGAGAGCTATGCCATCTACGTGTACAAGGTGCTGAAGCAGGTCCATCCCGACACCGGCATCTCCTCCAAGGCAATGGGGATCATGAACTCCTTTGTCAATGATATCTTTGAGCGCATCGCAGGAGAAGCTTCTCGCCTGGCTCACTACAACAAGCGCTCCACCATCACCTCCCGGGAGATCCAGACTGCCGTGCGCCTGCTACTACCCGGAGAGCTGGCAAAGCACGCCGTGTCTGAGGGCACCAAGGCTGTCACAAAGTACACCAGCGCCAAGTAAATGTCCGCCTCCCTGACCACCCGCTAACACAAAGGCTCTTTTAAGAGCCACCCACACTGTCTCTCTCAGAGCTGGCATCACACCCATGCATCAACTCTACAGCTTACTTGCTGCCCACCACAAGCTCACGCAAACGTGTAGCTTTCCTTTCACTTAACCCTTTCCATGCTGTCCTGTAACTCTGAAGATCTCGAGCTGCTCGTGTTTGCACATTTTAGACACTTGTATCACTCACATGCTGATTTAGCCACCTAATGCTCAGTTTGCTCCGCTCTATTACTTTCAAGTCTACCTAGATACCGGACTTGATCTTAGAAGATATTCGTTGGGCGGCTGTATATCTAGTAACTGTAGATTAGGGACAGGCTTCTTATTCAGGGTAGCGCTTGAAGTCACATTAGGGATATTATAAAAGCTGCTACTGTAGGAGATCTTATACCTAATCCTTTACCAAATGGCTACATGGCCAGGGATTTCACTCGATAAGTGTATCCCTTTCTTTCTCTCTTTTGTTATAGCCTATTGAAACAATGTTTCACTTCATCCTGATACTGTCTATTACTATGTTGCAACTCATGGAAGCCTAGTATGTGGTTCTAGCGTCTTTTTGCTCACGCTAGTATTTTACTAGACTTTAAAAGGTCTTTTTGACATATATACCTCAAAACAGCTAGTGTGCAATATCTAGCCTACCTACCCTATTTTCTATCATTTCCACTAGTTATGGGGAATGTGCGCAGGCTTACTTTGGAACATTTAGCAGGCTTTTCCCTTTATTGCACATTGGATATGTACGGATTTATTTTTGTAATTGTCTTTATTTTGTGTAAGTCTTGATATTGGTGACTTCTTTTGGGGTATCCCACCCCTTTAGCTTTATTCTTATTAAAGGTTTAGTTGTATCCATTTGTTCAGCCAACCCCCGACTGATTTAGATACCTGTCCTTAGAAAGTATCTACATTAGTCCACATACGATTACTTTTTGGATACATGGAAATCCTCTTTTTTTTTTTTTTTTTTTGATTTGGTGTTTGCCAGTAAAGAACAATTTAGACCATTGAGGCTTCATCTAAATATCAGCATGATGATTTTAGTGTCTGCAGAAATGTTGAGCTTATTAAAGACAATCTGATAAGCCTGTTTTGATCTTAAAGACATAAGCATTTTTTTTTTTTTTTTGTAACTTGCCTTTTTTCCTGTTTATTGCGCCAACACATTATACACTTTCTCACCAGATGTGCCTGTATACACTCAAACAGCGTTTTTCCAATTGGTTTTCTGCAGGAACCTATGGTCCAGCGAGAACAAAATTGGAGTTCTGTAGTGATTTGCCCATTGGGTAGCCCATACACTTAAAGAAACCTGATGGGCATTGCTGCAGAGGGACTCGGTAAGCACTGTTTAATTGCCCAACGGGATCCCTGTAGCATGAGATGCTGGGAAGTGACTGACTATCATTACCTCCCAGCTTCAAATAGAAAATGCTGCACTGGAGGGAGAGAGACCGCAGTCGGCACTGAGCAGCGATTTAGGCGGCTGCCTAAGGCCTAACTCGCCATAGGGCAGGCATACTGTGTCAGGTACAAGGACCCCACACCTTGCCCGGTATACCGCTGGTTGCGAGGTCCCTCCACTCTGTCCTGAGAAGCAGAAAGCCAGCACAGTCTGCAGCTCCGCTGACTAGGCAGTGTCTCGCGATCTCTGGCCAATCAGACCGTCGCCGCGGGATACCACTTCAATGCTCTGACTTCTGGATATTGTGAGGCACTGCACAATCTGCAGCTCACACCTGGTGGAGTTGCAGACTGTGCAGTCTCTCAGGACAAATTGTAGAGCGAGCTTACTGGAGCACCAGGGATCAAAGACACCAGGGGCCACCAGTTGGAATCCCCTCCCTCACTTTCACACCACTGTACCGCTCCCTTACTGTGTCACCCTGTCTCTCCCTCAGGCACTCTACCACCGTTCACCACCTCCCTCAATCTTCCACCTCCTCCCTACATCTCTCTGCCACCTAACCCCTCCCTTAGTTGATCCTGTTTTGTAGATTTAAGCACCAGAACCTTTTGTTTCTGTTTCTTCTGTCTCTCCTGGGCCATTTTCAAGCTCTCCCGAACGGATTCAGTAAGAGCCTGCAGCTGGTCCCAGAGTTCCAGATCATATGGCACAATGGAGGTTCCCTCTTCTCCCATGTCTCCCCCCCCCTCCCCCACACCTCCACAGTGCTCTTTTACTAGGTCTAACAATCCCTTTACTCTTCTACCATACAACAATTCCAAGGGTTAGAAGGTTAGAACCCAGTGGAATCTTATGGGAATTCTCTTTATGCGAGCAGTAAGTTGGGCAAGAACCTTTCCCAGTCCATGTGGGTGGCGGTAAAATTCTTAAGCATCTGCTTAAGGGTACCGTTAAAGCACTCACATAATCCATTGGTTTGGGGGTGATATGGGGATGTGATATTAGGCTCTGCTCTGCAACTTTGCCACATCTGTTGAGTCAGAGTTGCTGTAAACTGGGTTTCTTGGTCAGATTGTATTTCTCTGGGAAACCCAACCGTGGTTAATATACTAACCAAGACGTCTGCAACCAGTTCAGCTTTTATATTGGGAGGGCAATAGCTTCCGCGTATATGCTTGCGTAATCTACCACCGCTATGACAAATTTCTTCCCCGATGGGCTAGACTTACTTAGGGGCCATATGAGATCCACTGCTACTCGGTGAAAGGGTTCATCTACTATGGGTAGGGATTTTTATTTAGCTTTCGGGTATTCACCTTTTTTCTCTACTCGCTGACACATATCAAAGGTTTGGCTATATCCCTGTATGATCCGATGATTCGCTTTCCAAATGTCTAATTGCCCTGCAAGGGGAATATCATGGCTGAGCTTCAAAATGCCCATTTGGTATAGTAGTCTTTGTGCCCTTAACGTAATCCTCTCGTTTGTTTGTTTTTCCGGTAGGTTTCCGGGGTTATATTGTATTGAACCATTCATTTCTCCTTGACCTTCTCGTATAGATGCATTTCCGATTCTGATACTGCTCGATATGCCTCTGCCGCTCTGCCGGACAATTTGCTAGTTAAAATAGGTGCCCGGTTGTTTGTTGAAACACTTGAATCCACAGACAAAAACAACCTAGACCTCACCACATATAAAACACTTTTGGATAAACGCTCAGAGCTAGCCACCCTTAATGGAACACAAATCAAGAAAAGTCTTCTTCTTACCAGACACCGATACTATACCCAAGGGGGCAAAGGGGGACGACTATCAGCGCAAGCTCTAAAAACACAAAGACAAACCACATTTATCTCATCCATACAGACTCCACAAGGGACCAAGTCAAATCTGATGGCGGACATCATGCTAGCCTTCCAGGAGTTTTACCACAAACTTTACAACTTGAGGGACTCTCCCCCCAGATGTTACTGACATAAGAGCTTTCCTCAAACAAAGGATCGCCAAGACAATCCCACCCAACGTACAACAAAGACTTGACTCTCCCACAACTAAAGAGGAGTTAGAAGTAGTGATACACTCCCTCCCACTAGGAAAGAGCCCGGGCCCAGATGTCTTCACGGCCAAATACTACAAGAGCTTTTCCATCCAGCTCATACCCCCACTCCTAGACGCACTCAACTCCCTACTTAAAGACAATTCCATACCCCCACAGGCATCGGAAGCCACTATTGCACTCTACCCAAACCAGGTAAAGATTTGACCCAATGTGGGAGATATTGGCCTATCTCACTTAAAAATATTGATTTAAAAAAAATTCACTAAAACACTAGCTAACCGCCTACGCCTCAAGCTCCCAGAGCTAATTCACCCAGACCAGGCTGGATTTATACAAGGCCGAGAAGCTAAAAAATAATATCACCAAACTCATTAATCTCATGCATCACTCTGAACACACAAACACCCAGACACTGTTACTCTCCAGAGATGCCGAAAAGGCTTTCAACAGGGTGGACTGGTCCCTGATGCTTGCCACCCTGGAACAGATGGGCTTTGGCCCAAACTGGCTAAGGTGGATGGGAGCTATATACTCCAGACCAACGGCTAGGCTACTCGTGAACGGCCAACTCTCACTCCCAGTACCCATCTCCAATAGCACCCCTCTTCGTTTCGTCCTGGTCCTGGAGCCATTCCTCCAGGGAGTTAGAGAAAATCCTAACATCAAGGGTTTCAAATTTGGAGGGGCAGAACACAAAATATCAGCATTTGCAGATGACATGCTATTCACGGTCTCCGAACCCAGCTCCTCACTCCCTCATATACTGGAGGAGATGTCTCTCTATAGCAAAGTGTTCACCTTTCAAGCCACTCTAGGTAAATGTGAACTCCTCCCACTGAAAGTACTAAACTCGACCAAAACACATCTACAATCAAACTTCCCATTCTCCTGGGGAACAGAGCATATAACATATCTGGGGGTAGCACTACCATCCGTTATCTCACGACTATATGAAACCACCCCCCACCCCCCTGCTAATCCAAGCTAGAACCAAAGATCTTACTAAATGGCACACTTCGCAGTTCAGCTGGTTTTGCAGGATAAATATCCTGAAAATTAGTATTCTCCCAAGAATATTATACTTGCTGCAAGTTCTCCCGATCACTCTACCCACAACCTTCTTTGCTGCCATACAAAAACTATTTACGACATTTATTTGGTCCCACAAACGCCCCAGGCTAGCCTATCAGCTGCTCACAAGATCAAAGACGGAGGGGGATCTGGGGCTGCCAGATGTGGAACGATACCACAGTGCAGTACTATTGGCCAGGATTTATGACTGGACAGGCAAAAACACGACCAAACAATGGGTAGATGTAGAGAATAACATCTTCCGTGTCCCCATACACACAATACCATGGCACAACTCTGGCCAATCCTTCCTTATGCACAAACAACACCCGACCATTACTCCGACACTGAGAATGTGGTCACACATGAGTCATTGGCGGCGGACATATCACCATACCCATCACCGCTATATCCACTGACTCACAATCCGCTCTTCAAGCCTGGTGAATCGGGAGCGGCAAACCGAGAATATCATACCACAGCATACCTACCTTCACGAGACCTCCTTGACAATGAGGGAGTTAGGCCCCTGTCGTCCCTACACCCGCAGGGAACTCCCACGACCCTTCAAAAATTTCTCTACGATCAACTCATTCACTTTTTGCGGACCAACAAATACCCCCAACAAGGTCACCGAGCACTGACCAAATTCGAACTTACGTGCACCCAATGCACACTCAAAAAGAAACAGGTCAAAACCACATATGCCTACTACAGGACACTAGCCAACCAATCAACCTACTCTACAAAAAACACTGGGAACACGAACTGCACTTATCTTTCGCAGATAATGACTGGAAGCAAATATTCCTCCTGACACAAAAATCATCCACCAGCTTAGCGACACAAGAAAGTAACTATAAGAAAATAGCTAGATGGCACTACACCCCATCCAAACTCAAACGGGCATTCCCAGGCACGTCCAATAACTGCTGTAGATGACTAGAGGCCATTGGGGACATGGCTCACATCTGGTGGTCATGCACGGTGAACCAAAAGTTCTGGTCACGGATCTCCAGTCTCATACACCTCATAACGGGAACCACCATACCCTACCCACCTGAAACACTCCTATATCTTATATTGCCTCCCTCCATACCAAGGGACACTAGGACCCTAGACATACATCTGCTCAAAGCAGCAAATCTGCTTATCACTCTCCACTGGAAAAAAAAAAAAAACAGCCCCACCTACCATTAGGGACTGGGTACGGAGAGTAGAAAGCATTAGAACAATGGAGGAAATTAGCTTCTCACTAACCGGCAAATACCACATATACATGACCTCCTGGGAACCCTAGTGTAACTTCATGAACACCAGTCAAACAGACCGATAGTGACACCCACCTGGAGATAATATGAGACCTTGAACTACCAGCGAATCTATTTGAATATCAACGCCCTTATTATTTTTGGTCTTCACTTCCCCTCTATGTCGACTACAAGTATTTCTGTTACTGAATGTGAACTTTGTACTAGACATTATGACTAAAGCAGCAATGTTATACACATTTTTGAAGTATCAATTGTTACATTTGCAAGAATTTTAAAATAAACAATTTCTAAAAAAAAAAAAAGGAAAAAGGAAAAAAAGCCGAACAGACACTGCTTGATCCGTTTTAGGTCAGCTTTGGGATTTCTAGGTAGTCTCAGTAAAATCCATTCTGAGTTCTCCTTATAACCCGCAGAAAAAAAAAAAAAATATATATATATATATCTGCGAGCGGTTCAACAGAACACTGCTTGCCAAGACTGGGAGCGACTCCTACCGCACTTCTTATGTGCATATTGGGAGGTACCGCAGGAACTGCTTTGGACTATTATATGGGAGAAGATTACGAGGACCTCATCACAGTGCATTGGGATGGGGGAATGTGCTAAAACTCTGTGACCACATGGAACAGTTGGCTAAGTTGGTAAAAGAGAACCTCCAAGCTGACAAGGGGTGACAGAAAGTATGGTATGACCGGGGTACCCGACTGCGTAGTTTCCGTGTTGGACAAAAGATTTAACCGGTCTGTCATGATTAATTACAGGCGGCATGGCAGGGTCCCTACAAGGTGGTGGAGCATATCTGCAATACCACCTATGTAGTAGCCAGCTGTGCAGATGAGAGAGTAAACTGCTCCTTCCACGTTAATATGCTTAAAGAGTACAAAAAAAGGAAGGACGATGTAACTGCAGTGTGCGCCCCAGCTTCTGAGGATCTAGACAGCCTCCCATTACCTGACTTGCTAGAGGGAGACTCCCAAGTTGACCTTATCGCTCAAGTCAAACTAGGAGACAAACTGACTGATAAAGAAATAGTTCAGGCCCACAAATTATTGAAAGCTAAACGAGAGACCTTCTCCCAAGACCCTGGGTACATCACCCTGGCTGTACACAACGTGGAAATCCCAGGACAAGCACCTATGAGGCAACCACCCCTACCACATTCTCGAGGCAGTCCGGTAAGAGATACGGAAGGATATACAGTAAATGCTGTGACTAGGAGTGATTGAGGCTTCAGACTTGGCTTGTAGTCCTAGTACCGAAGCGGGACAGAACAACACTCTTCTGCGTGGACTACAGGCGACTGAACGATCGGACTCTTACCAACTCTTATCCCATGCCCTGGAGGAACTATTGCATCATATAGCATGGGGACAGTATCTCGCCACAACAGACCTATGCAAGGGCTACTAGCAGATTCACCTGGCCGAGGAGGCTATCCCCAAGTCGGCATTCGTCACCCCGCTTGGCCTATTCCAATATCAGGTCATGCCGTTCTAGATGAAGAATGTCCCAGCCACCTATGGTGGATAGGTTCCTCAATGGCTTCCAGGAATTTGCACGTTTGTACCTGGACAGCATAGCTATCAATTGTGACTCCTAGGAGGAAGATTTGATCCATGTAGGGAAGGTTCTCGGCCGAATTAGAGCAGCTGGCTTAACTCTGAAGCCAGACAAGTGTCACATTGGTATGGCTGAAGTGCGGTATCTGGGACACAGAGTAGCTGGGAGACTTCTGCCCCTACCCGAGTGGCCACCACACACTGGATAACACAGTTCTACTTCACCCTTTACTAAGTCTTGGCTCGTGTTTTTTTTTTAATTCTTTATTTTATTTGTGCATGAAAAATCACATAAAGCACACAATGCCACAACAGCTAGAGCATGCAGAGCGTCATACATAGATTTACATTGGTTAGGCATTAAAATTAAAACATAGCACAGTTTTATGGATTATTATTGCATGACAAAGAGTTATATCTAATAATATTATCAATAACAGCGTTAAACTAGGTTATCCAGGTTAGATTGTTATCAGCTATATATCAGAGAATTTACAACATTGAAAACAGGTTAGACTACAATGTTAAACCGGTGAGCTATAAAACCACCTTGTAAGCACGTTAATAGAGGTGAGATATCCCCAGCAGTACCTTTCTACATTAGTAAGCATGTTGGTAGCCTGGCTGTAATCAGGCTAAGTTAAGTAATGACATGCAATTAGCCGGCATAGATGTATCTGTACCATTGAGTAATAAAACGAAAAAAAAACAAAAAACAAATAGATAATGCTGCTTCTATCTATAACAAGCTCGTGTTGGGATAAAGTCACCCTCACAGGCCAGCAGTATGCATAAGGGCTAGTACTCGTGTTCGCCAAGAGGGACAGTTAATGTCCAGGGTGTAGTAGCAGTTTGTGAGTACGTCTCTCAACAGTCATGCTGTCCCAGGGCCGGTCCGACCCTCAGCCTGTTCCCCGTCTGGGAGAGTGCAGCAGGTCTGTGCCAAGGTGCTGGTCATATCGGGTGTTGGGCAGTGCATGATGGGTGACTACCTTCGGGTGGGCCCGCTCCGTCTCCGATTTCTCCGATGTAGGAGCCGCTTTAGAGGCTGTTGGAGGCCCCCGCTGTTTGGTAGGCATGTGGGGGGTACGGAGTTGAGTGAACCCGCTTGTCAGCTCTGTGTCGGGACGCTTTGTGCGGCTTCCTCCTCCGCTTCCCCGCTTGTGTAGCGCCAGCTTTCCGCCCTGGCTGTGGTGGTTTGTCCCCGTTCTGTGGAGGGCTTGTTGCAGCCGTGGGTCTTGTTTGGCTCTGTTTAGCTTGTTCCCAGTATTGCTCCCAAAAGCGTTCAAATGCCAGGGCAATGGGATCCCTGGAGTCTGGGACACACTTGGTCACGTGTTGGCGGCCATCTTTGCCCACTCTTGCTGTGCTTGTCCCCTCGGGTCCGGTTGTGGTGTGATGACCCCCGCTGGTACATGGGGGGGGGGGGGGTCATCACACCACAACCGGACCCGAGGGAGAGCGGCCGTCTCTCCTCGTCTCGACCTTCCGCAGGCCGCAACTGTATCCCGAGCATGCGACCGGCCGGTTCAGCAGTAAGGCTCCGTCCCGTCTTGGCTCGTGTTTGGGTGAGACAGCTATACTCTGTGCAAGAGAGCTTAATCACTAGGACCCTGTTACAGGTTAGGAAAGTTTGGATAGACCCCAGCCAAGCTGCAGCGGGTAGGGGCTATAGCACTACTGGTGTCCCAGTGATAGCTAGGAAGCAAGCTTGGCAGAGGTGCCCAGTCAGGGTACCATGCAGTCCATCAAAGTGTGTCCAGGATTGTGTGTCCATGAATGGAGACCCCATGCTGGGGGTCTGTGTATAAATTCTGTGTGCCTTGCCTGAATAAACCAGATCTACTCCCAGCACTGGCGTACATACCGCGGTCGCAGGGGTTGCAGCTGCGACTGGGCCCGGCCCACCAGGGGGCCCGGCCACCTAGCGACTCGGTATGTACGCCAGTGTGGGCAGACTCTTCTACTGGGGGGACAAGGAGCTGGCCACATCAGGGCCCCCGAGGCCGGCCCTGGTGTTACCGGGCGCGCGCGCGAGGGAGCACTCTCCCCTGAGCGCTCTCTGATCAGCTCCCTTGCGCGCCCCGCACTTATGCTGCAGCCGGAATATGAAGTTATATTCTGGCTCCGGCATCAGTAAAAATGCGCGAGGGAGCTGGGCAGAGAGCGCTCAGGGGACAGTGCTGTGTTAGTGCACATTTTTGTGCCAGTGTGTGTGTTACTGTGTCTGCTAGTGAGTGTCAGTGAGTGTGTTAGTTTTTGTTTGCGTGTGTTACTGTGTGTTAGTTGTGTGTGTCTGTTATTGAGTGTGTGTCTGTTAGTGAGTGTCAGTGTGTGTGTCTGTGTGTGAGTGTGCTAGTTTGTGTGTGTCTGTTAGTGAGTCTGTTAGTGAGTCTTAGGTTAGTGAGTCTAGTGAGTCTTAGGTGTCTTAGTGAGTGTGTGTTTGTCAGTGAGAGTGTGTGTTTTGTAAGTGAGTGTGTATGTGTCTCTGTCTGTCACTGAGTGTGTCTTTGGCAGTAAATTTGTGTGTCTGTTAGCTAGTGTGTATGCGTCTGTTCGTGAGAGTGTGTGTGTGTTTAAAACCCCTTAAGCACTTACCTTTCTCCAGCGCCTGACTCCCTTGGCGCTGGGGATCCCTCCGCCCGACCTGCCTCTCAGCTCCCAATGCGCATGCGTGGCAAGAGCCGCGCGCGCATTCAAACCGCCCATAGAAAAGCATTACTCAATGCTTTCCTATGGACGTCGAGCGTCTTCTCACTGTGATTTTCACAGGGAGAATCGCGGAAGCGCCTCTAGCCGCTGTCAGTGACACAGCCACTAGAGGCTGGATTAATCATCAGTGAAACATAGCAGTTTCTCCGAAACTGCTATGTATTCAGCTGCAGGGTTAAACTAGAGGGCCCTGGAACCCAGACCACTTCATTGAGCTGAAGTGATCTGGGTGTCTAAAGTGGTCCTTTAAGGAACCAAGACCACTTCATTGAGCTGAAGTGATCTGGGTGTCTAAAGTGGTCCTTTAAGTGTATGTGTATCTGCATACACTTGCGTACATACCGCGGTCACAGGGGTCGCAGCCCTGCAACCCGGAGCCTGCCGCCATGTGTTGCGACCCCGGGCCGCGCAGAGTAAGTGTGGGGGGAGGGGCACGGATCAATTTTAGCACCGGGGCCCCATGGGTCGTGTGTACGCCACTGACTCCCAGCATTACGTTTAGACAAATGTATTTGTGGAAAGCTGTACTAGCTAATACAACGGGAAAGGGAATCCATGAAGGTGATACCCTGGTGGTCCGCCACACAGATCAACATGTTAGCTCCTAATTTGGTGCTAAAATCAGGACAATTTTTGCTGTCATGTTTTTATCATGATTTGAAATAGCATTGAAATGTTTTTGATGTTTTGGAAAAAGTCCCTAGAGTGCGGAACTCATTGCTGTTGTTTACTGTGCCAGACCTACACCAGGCTTCATAAAGGATTTCCTGGAGAGCACAGTGTGTGTGTGTTTTAATATAACTGGTCTTAGTTGTTGTTAGAGGGTAAACATAGATATATAACATACAATTATGTAATTATGTAATTTAAAAATTGCCACGACTAAGAGCTCTTCTGCTATGATCTTACTACATCCTACCTGAGCTACCTGTCTGAACAAACGAGGATCAAAATCCCTTTTCTCTGTTTCTTTACGACACGAGCTTCAACCCACCTTGATAACACGGGCCCCTTCCCTTTCTTGCATAAGAGTGAGAAAGAAAACCTTGGAATATATTCTTTTAATAGTTATCACAGTAATGTTTGTGGAGAACATCAGGCTCATCCCAAAGGAGATGTGTCAGCTTTCACCGGCTCTGCTAGATCGTGACAACCCTCGGGACCCATGGAGCTGCTAATGAATTCTTGGTTAGATAGTTTAGTACATTCCACGATAGATGGCATCGACCTCCGTCCTCTTATTTTACCTAAATGTATTCGTTTTATCCATTCGGAAACACAGTGTGAGAGCAGAGTGTGAAAAGATGGAGTAGGGACAGTGGAGGGTGTGTCATAAGACTGTATCCAATCAGAGCGTGGTTAGATCAGCCAATAAGATGCTAGCTGGAGATGTATAATTTGGAGGCTGCTGCGGGCGCGTATTATTGCTTGATCTTCATAGAGAATAGTGACCATGTCTGAAGCCGCCCCAGCTCCCGCCGCCGCACCTGCGGTAGAAAGCGCCTCCAAGAAGAAGCAGCCCAAGAAAGCAGCCGGTGTCAAGAAAGCCGCTAAGCCCTCCGGTCCTAGCGTGTCCGAGCTCATTGTCAAAGCTGTGTCCGCTTCTAAAGAGCGCAGCGGGGTGTCCCTGGCAGCTCTGAAGAAGGCTTTGGCTGCTTCTGGTTATGATGTGGAAAAGAATAACAGCCGCCTCAAGCTGGCTCTCAAGGGCTTGGTGACTAAAAGCACTCTCGTCCAGGTCAAAGGAAGCGGAGCTTCCGGCTCCTTCAAGCTCAACAAAAAGCAGGCGGAGAGCAAGGACAAGGCTACCAAGAAAAAGGCACCGGCTAAAGTCAAGAAGCCTGCCCCGAAGAAAGCCACCAAGTCTCCAGCCAAACCTAAGAAGGTAGCTGCAAAGAGCCCGAAAAAGGCCAAAAAGCCGGCCGCCTCCGCTAAAAAGGCCACCAAAAGTCCGAAGAAAGTCAAAGCCGCCAAGCCCAAGAAGGTAGTGAAAAGCCCGGCTAAGAAGACCGTGAAGAGCCCTGCCAAAAAGGCAGCCAAACCCAAAGCCGCAAAGAGTCCTGCAAAGGCTAAAAAGGCAGCTCCCAAAAAGAAATAAGCCTTGCTCGCATTTAATTTTATTTTCCAAACCCCAAAGGCTCTTGTAAGAGCCACCACATTCTCATTTCAGAGCTATATATCAGTGATGGCAACGTGTTTGTTTTGGTGTCATGTCACACATACCGTTCCCCCTCCATCCCTCATTCTAAAGTCAGGAATAACCTAATGAATCCTGTAATCCCAGCATCTAGTGCTCGAAAAGATTACACAGGAATGTATCTTGTCGGTGTGGCTAAGTCCCCGTATACCAGTGCTACACTTGAGCGTTGATTTTTTATTTTTTTTTGGCTTAGAAATTCCCTCCGTTCTAAGATAGTGAGGGTGTTTCTTCATTAAATTGCGAAAGGCCAGTTTTAGTGAGAAACGCATATAATATATAGAATATCACACAGTGTCCTTCCAGACTAGATTTAATGTTATTGCCTTTTTCAGTAAGATAATAAAGCAGAACATATTTTAGGGATTGCGATTTTGTACATGGTGATAATAAAAGGGACTGTCCTCGTCCTCTCTCCACGTGTGAAACGGGCGCTTATTTCGATATTCAAAGAGTGATAAAGCCCAAGAAATGATACCTTGTGCAGTAGCTAAGTCGACTATCAAAGAAACACTAAAGACATGATAAAATGATTATACTTCAAAAGATTTCACGATTGTGAAATCTTTTGAAGCATAAACAGCTTTGGTTTTAAACGCCAGAACCATTTCGAGCACGGAAGGAGAGGGTTAAGCATATTATTGAGAGGGAAAAAAAAAAGTGAAGGGGCGTATTTAAAACGCCCGCCTCCTTTGCTGCAGGTCCCCATACGGTCCGTCCGAGGAGTATATAAGGAAGAGCTTTGCACAGCATTTCATATCGTTCGTGCAGAAAGAAGAGCAGAACCATGTCTGGCAGAGGCAAAGGAGGAAAGGGTCTCGGAAAAGGTGGCGCTAAGCGTCACAGGAAGGTTCTTCGTGACAACATCCAGGGCATTACCAAGCCTGCAATTCGTCGCCTTGCTCGCAGGGGAGGCGTGAAGCGTATTTCCGGCCTCATCTATGAGGAGACTCGCGGGGTGCTGAAGGTATTCCTGGAGAACGTCATCCGGGACGCCGTCACTTACACCGAGCATGCCAAGAGGAAGACTGTCACCGCCATGGACGTAGTTTATGCTCTTAAGCGCCAGGGCCGCACTCTCTATGGCTTCGGAGGTTAAAACTCGGGCTTGACTTTACCGCACACCCCATTAACCCAAAGGCCCTTTTCAGGGCCACCCACTTTTTCACTAAAAGACTGAACCTAATCACTTTAACCCCTTCCACACCTGATAAATTGCCTGCTATCTACATAGATACACCGAGAAGGAGATAGTAGTAGAGGCTGCTCCCAAACATCTAGACGGGAAAGGTTGCTAAACACTGTATCTGTAGACCGCATGTTTGAACCATCGGAGGATTTGGAGCCGCCTTCTGTTAATGGTAGGGGATGTAAAAAATTATGATCTAGTGAGGTGCATTTAGATTATGAGCAAGTACGTACACACACTGTCAAGAAAGCTCTGGTTTTGGTGTATTGTTACTGTTGCCTACATTTAATACATGCTTGCAGCCACTTAAATAGAAACATTGTTACTAGCTTTGCATATGCACTCCTGTGTTAACTATGTATTCTCCTCTAAGCGAAAAAGTAGTCTTTTTCCTGCTGCCTCTCCACACGATGGATTCTAAATAGTGAAGTTATTGTAAAATCGCCAGTGAAATAGACCAGCAGAGATGATGGCTACATCGTTGCCTGACGTGAAAATGGGATATGTGGGGACATTTGAGCATTGTAGTGTGAGGGCTCCGTAGCTAGCCCGCTCAAAGTCACAGGCTAAAAGACACGTTTTTATGAATGTGTTGGAGCTCGTTCGAGTGCAGATTTGGTGGCTCTTAAAAGAGCCTTTGTGTTTGTTAGCAGGTTTCAACTTAAGCACGTTCTCCTCGGATCCTACGAGCCAGCTGGATGTCTTTGGGCATGATTGTGACCCTCTTAGCGTGGATGGCGCACAAGTTGGTATCCTCAAAAAGACCAACCAGGTAAGCCTCGCTAGCCTCTTGCAGAGCCATGACAGCAGAGCTCTGGAAGCGCAGATCAGTCTTGAAATCCTGAGCGATCTCACGGACAAGGCGCTGGAAGGGCAGCTTGCGGATGAGCAGCTCGGTGGACTTCTGATAACGGCGGATCTCCCTGAGAGCCACAGTTCCTGGACGGTAACGGTGAGGCTTTTTCACTCCCCCGGTAGCTGGGGCGCTCTTTCTAGCAGCTTTGGTGGCTAGCTGCTTGCGGGGAGCCTTGCCTCCGGTCGACTTACGGGCTGTCTGCTTAGTTCTGGCCATTGTAGCAAAACGAAAGGGAATGAACGCTGCTCGCTGTAGCCTGGGCTTTATAGCCGATACGGCGTTTTCATTGGTTCATCAAGTGGGTGGTATGTTCTGATTGGCTGAAAACAAATAGTAAATCATTTCAAAATACCCGCTCAAATCAACTGCTTCTCATCCCCTCCCCCACATTCAAAATGCCCGCTCAAATCAACTGCTTCATCCCCTCCCCCCTCCTCCATCTATTGAGACCACGCGCCCAAAGAAGGGATCTAAGCCTTTAGTGACCCTTCCTGTCCTGACAGCATTTATTATAGACGCTACTAGTTGAAAGGAATGGCAGTGGGCAGTAATGGACGTATTCCTCCCAACATACTTATTAATAGCTGTATAGGCTTTATCGAGGGGATGGGGTGCATGGGACATTGACCTCTTACACATGCAGAAAGGCCGCTTCTTTCGATGGGATAGAAGCCACGTCTGATAAAGGGCTTTCACTCACAGGACGCTCAGTAGCCATACAAATGAGCTCCAGGAGACAGAGCAGCAGGAAATGTTACAAAGCATCCACTTATTGAAACAATGTTTTCAGCCGAGAGGCCAGGCTATTAAGGCTGCGTTAACTCATCCAGCAGCACAGACAACAGAGCTGTAGCGCCGCTAGGATTTGAACGCTCATAGTAGGTTTCACCCGGCATGTCCTCCAGACAGCGGGAGAGGGGGGAATCCTGAGAGTGAGCGACATGTAGAGATGCCCCGCTTAACAAAAGAGGACCTGTACACGCCCGTCATGACGTGTGGGCGTGAGTGCGTGCGTTCGCCGTGATGACGGAGTAGGAGGGGAGCCCGCCATGCCTCGCCGAGGTAGCCGCGCCTGAAACTCTCCCACGCTGTGCAAGAGATCGATCATACAACCTGTTTATTTTCCCCTCAAGGAGTGTCCCCATGCTGGCCTTTGGTGTCGGAGCGGAAGCAGAACCGAACAACAGTGCCAACGATAACCGCCGAAAACTGTGTGTCAACAGCCGCAGCTCAAGACTCGGAGTGCTGTCTCTCTAAAAAACATACTTCGCTTTGTGTCCACTTGGTTGACGTTTTGAAGCCCTGCTGGAAGTGTACTATGTATCCCTATTGTACATACGCTGGGAATAATACGGTGAAGTAGAACTTTATATACTTGAAACCTTTAAATTTTTTCTGCACTCCGTAGCAGCGAGTACAAACGCATACCTTAATTGCCTGATATTGAGTGTAAACCCAAAAGTGCTGACATTTATACCCTGAACTCTCTATACTCTGAGCTTAATCCAGCTCAATAAGTAAAAAAGGCAAAAGGAAAAATACGGGAAAAAACAAAAATAAAAAAAAAAAAAAACAAGAGAGACACGATATCGCTATAAGCACACAGGTTTTGTATTTGTTTTTTATTTTTTTTCTCTTTCTGGCTATGGTTGAGGCACCAATTACCGTGCAATAAGGGGCAAAGGCTGAAAGAACCTTGATCACAGTATAGATATCAGGCAAATTCGACAATACATTTAAAAAAAAAGAAAGGACGAGAGGAGGGGAGCAGTGCTGGAAAAGGGGGGGAAAAAAAAAAAAAAAAGTTCACAGAAGGTTGTAGGTAGCAGGGAGAAAGAGAAAGTAAGAGAAAGTAAAAGACAAGCAAAAGAAAAACTAAAAGAAAACGGAAAAGACTTAAGGAAGATCTAAGCAAGTCGGACTAAAGACTGAATAAAGATTGATTGGTGGGCTTGTTCTCTCCATAAGCTGTGAATTGCTATAACATGGCTACGAAAAAAACACATGAAACCAAACTCTCTTCTAGGAAAGACAAAAAAGACCTCTCCCAAGATAAATCTCAGGATAAATCACTCACAACATATTTTTCCCCCCAGCAACATAAGAACTCCAAACATAGATTAAATGAGATGGATGTGACCTTGGAAACTTTGGATCCAGGACCAATAAGTAATCCTGATAAAGAGTTAATAACCATTTCCTTGCTCCAAACTAGTTTTAAGACCAACCTGGATGAGTTCAAAGCAGAATTGGCTTCAACTGCCGCAGAAATCAAACTGGATATTAAAACTGAAATAAAAGTTCTCGCTGCAAAAATGGAAACTTTTGAACACCATCTCAAACAACTAGACTCCCAAGTAAAAAAGTTAACAGAAGATCACGATAAAACTCAGCGGGACATTCTAAATCTTCAAAACAAATTATCTGATTTAGAAGATCGCTCTAGACGGAAAAATCTACGCTTTAGAGATATTCCAGAAAAAGGCAGTCAAGAGGATGTTAAGCAATCCGTGACGGAGTACTTAATCATATTGGGTGTCCCCTTTAAATCTCCAGATTTGATAATCGAAAGATGCCATAGGACATTCAAACCACAAGCTATTCAAAATGATTCTCCTCGAGACATTATAGCATGTTTTTTTTCATTTGACTTCAAAGAAACCATCCTGAAACTTGCAAGAACCAACCCAGTCTCTGAAGGTCCTTTTCAGAAAGTCAAAGTATTTCAGGACTTATCCTTCGAAACTAGAACAAAACGAAAAACATTCAGCTTTGCCACTCGATCTCTGAGAAGCCACAATATAAAATACAAGTGGCTTTTCCCTCTAAAACTCAGCCTTTCCTTTGAAGGCAAGAGAGAAATATTTGAGACCAATGCATCTCTAATAGATTGGCTCAAAAACAATAAATTATTGCTGTAGATTTATAATCGTATAATATAGGGGGAAAAACGCCCTTAAGGGTGGTCAGAAAGTGGAATAAGAGAAATGTGATGAGAGAGAGAGAGGGAGGGGAGGGTATTTGAAAATTATATTAATTAAGGCAATTTTTTTTTTTTTTTTTTTTTTTTTTTTTTTTTTAACAATTTAACATAGGAAAAAGCAACATTCACTTGTTTTCATTGGGTCTCTATAAATATGCTAATTATCTTACTCTTTGATAATGTAGACACTGCCTGGGCGTCCCCCACTAGATGGATATCCATGTGTAAATAACTCCAATATTATTCTACATGTACTAAAGAAAATCTTATTTGATTTAATTAATATGTCAAAAAAGGGGGTAACAAAAAGCAAAAAAAAAAAAGACAGGTAATGCTGTTCTCAATGCCCTAGGCGGTGGTATATAATATACTATATATTTGTGAATGTATACAAATGTAACATATTATATAGCAATTGCAAGAACAAATTAGATATATATTATAGGCATTAAGATTAAGGTATTGATAGATAAAAGAATGCTCTGTTTTTTTTTTTTTTCTCTTTTTTTTTTTTTTTTTTTTTTTTTTTTTTTTTCTTTACAATTTGTCCTTATTCTATATTCGTGGGTAAAACCACCCGGAAGGGGGAAGGAAGAGAAAAGGGGAAGAAAAAGGGAAAGAAAAGGGGGAAATAACATAGGATATCACTTTTTGCGCTCACATATTGCATAATGTATTAAAAATATAAATTAGTCACCATAGGTATCCTATAGGTGTTGTATTATAAGAAGGATACCCATGTCTAAGTAAATTCACTATCACTTTATAGGTCTTATGTAAAACTGCTGCTAATCAATTAACACTTTAAAAGCTAACATTAGGGAGTGGTCCCAAGTGAGATAATTCACCACAAACTCACCAATTTTTCCACAAGCTTAAGTCACTAGCAATTAACGTTTACACACAAAATATTCTTATTGTGTGCACTATGTATAAATAATGATAGACTAATTAAGATATTTATAAATTAAATAAAAATTTGGGGATTTTTTTTTTTTTTTTTTTTTTTTTTTTTTTTTTTTTTTTTTTTTTCTTTTTCCTCTCTTTCCCTCTCATTGTCTCTCTCCCCCTGCTATATAATGGGAGAGAAGCAGCACAACAAAGGGAGGGCAATTCAGGGGCGGGTTTCTAACTCAGGCATGGTTCAGGGTTCCCCTCTTGTGTAGCTATGCTACTCGATTTTCATTGTACCTATATGGCTTTCAATGACTACAATAGCATTAGGTTTTTACCTAAATGGTTGAATGTAGATGGGGGGCTTATTCAGTGCCCTCCATCAGACGGTATACATGTTGGGTGTTGTATTCCTTTTTTTTATTTAAATGATAGCGTGACAAGCTATCTTTGGTTTTGTTTTTTTCAGGAAGTCAAAAAATATTGTCTATATGTATTTCTATGTTGAACTTTTTATCCCTGAATGTCCAGGGGCTTAATACAAATAAGAAAAGGCACAGACTGTATGATTCATTGATGAAACTAAACATACAGGTAGCGTTTCTACAAGAAACGCACTGGCTTAAAGACACTAAACAAACTTGGGGTGGAGAAAATTTTGCAACGGTGATTCAGGCCTCACTAACAGAAAAAAAAAAAAGAGGTGTGGCAATTATATTCAGAAAAGATATTAACTTGGATATTCTCCATATTGAATTGGATTTAGAAGCGAGGTTTATTATTCTATTATGTAAGATTGAAGATAGAGTTTATACTCTGGTTAATGTTTATTTACCTAATGTCGATCCAATGACCAAATTTTCCCTGATAATGGATAAAGTCGATAAAATCTGCAGGGGACATTTGATCATTGCCGGGGACTTTAACTGTGTTAGTGATCCAGCTATGGATAGAACTTTTTTATCTCCCTTATCAAACAACAAAGGAGCTATCAAACAAGCAAAAAAATTGAATAATATTTGTAAACAATATAATCTATACGATATGTGGAGACTATTACACCCTTCTGAAAAAGATTTTTCCCATCTATCCGGGGTGTATGGTACTTACTCCCGGATAGATTTTTGCTTAACAAATGCCAACACCATTCCGATCTTTAACCATATTAATCTAAGGGAAAACACTTGGTCAGATCACAGTTTCGTCCTATTTGATCTTGGGGATTCTCCCCCTCTACATCGTAATACTTGGAGACTAAATGATAACATTTTAAAAGACCCTAGTAATAGGGAGGACCTTACCAAATTATTGAAATATTTTTGGGCAGAAAACGACCCGGGAGATACCTCTCCGTTAATAAATTGGTGCACTCATAAATCGGTAATGAGGGGCTATCTAATTAAAATAGACCACTTTCTTAAGAAAAAGAACGGCACAATACTGCCTGACTTATATATCGAATTCTACTCATGTTCTAAAAAGAATAAATTAAAATCTTCTCCGGAGTTGAGAACCCAATTAAAAGTTTTACAAACTCAAATTAACTTAAAAGAAGAGGAAAAAATTAAGCAAAATATATATAAACTAAAATTAAATCATTATGTCTCGGGCAATAGAGCGAGTAAAGGCTTAACTAGGAGATTACGCAATCAACAAGCAAAAAACAGGGTAGAAAAGCTGGTGGTTGACCATATTGTATACTCCACTCCATCTGAGATTGGACAAAAGTTTAACCAGTTTTACCAAGACCTTTACAATCTAAGGCTATCCCCAGAAACTAAAGACATCAAGGAATATTTATTAAATTCCCAATTGCCGAGAATTTCTTCCCAGGATTTGACCAATTTAAATAGAAAGATTTCAACCGAAGAAGTACAATTCCAAATTGAGAGATTAGCTACAAATAAAACCCCTGGTCCTGATGGTTTTTCAAACTTATATTACAAATATATGAAATCCTATCTTTTAAAACCCCTTATGGAAATGTTTAATCAACTCGCAGAAAATGAGGCCATACCTAAGGAATTATTACAATCCAATATCGTCCCAATTTTAAAATCTGGAAAAGATAGTAGGGACCCAAGAAACTACAGACCGATCGCATTAATTAATGTAGATATGAAAATATATTCCGCCATTATTGCTGAGAGATTGAAAACGGTCATTACAAAACTGATCCACCCAGATCAAATAGGGTTCATCCCCGGAAGATGGGCATCAAATAATACTCGAAAGCTTATAGATATTATCGGTTCAGCAAAAGACCATAAGGAGCCCCTCCTGGCCCTGTCCCTGGACGCAGAAAAAGCGTTTGACAGGGTCGGGTGGGACTACCTTAGAGAACTCCTTAAGGCATACGGCTTTAAAGGTTGGATATATACTGCAATTATGGTACTGTACTCTTCCCCCTCGGCCAGAACTGTAGGTCCCAATATTACTTCGTCCTGGTTCGATCTTAAAAACGGAACAAGACAGGGGTGCCCCCTGTCACCGATTTTATATATTCTTTCTCTCGAACCTTTCGCGGTTAACATTAGAAACAACCATTTAATTAAGGGGGTCCCCACTAAAACTCAGGAGATAAAGATTGCACTATACGCTGACGATGCCTTGGTTATTCTCATATCTCCGGAGGAATCATTAGCCGCACTCATGAAAGAAATAGATACATTTTCTAATATTTCTAATTTCAAGTTAAATGTATCTAAATCCACAGCTTTAACCATCAATTTATCTTCGACACAGGTTGAAAGACTATCCCAAAAATACCAATTTATTTGGACTGACACAGAAATTAATTATCTGGGTCTTAGTTTTCCAGCAAATTCCTCTCATATAATGGAGAGGAATGTAATGCACTTAATGAAAGATATGAATCAAAATTTAAAAAAATGGAAAAACCTCGAGACCTTATGGACAGGTAGAATCAATATTATTAATTCCTATATTTTACCGAAATGGCTGTATCTGTTTTCAATGGTCCCTCTCAAAATCCCTAAAGGTTGGCTTTTAATGATCCAATCGGCTATTAACAAATTCATTTGGAATAATAAAAAGCCTAGAATAAGTCAAAAAAATATTTCAAGAAAACTGTCCCAGGGAGGGCTAAACTTCCCAAATATCATAAATCTTTATCATGCGAACATTATACGACATATTTACATTTTACAAGAACCACAATTTTTTACTGAACCCTGGTATAAAATGGAATCCGAAGCTATACACGCTTCTAGCCTTTATTCCTATATCTGGTCAGATACTGGTAAGCTCTCGAGAGTGCTACCGTACTCCCCAATATCGCTGGCCCACACTTTGGAAATATGGACAGAAATTAAGAAAATCTTGGGTTTAACCAATCGAATCCTTAGAACCTGCAAATTAAATATATTAGAAGCTAATGTAGAAGATTTATCATTGAGACACTGGCCTAATAAGGACACTTTAACCATAGCGGATATTATGCAGGGTGATAATATTTTACCCTTTCAACAGTTAGTAGATAATTTGCATATTCCATCTAAAGAAATATTTACTTACTTTCGTATCAAACACTATATTCAGAAACATGTTGTTCAATCTACATTCCCATGCGTTAAAGAGCTGCAAACTCTATTCTCTTTTCAAACTGTACCCAAGATTATCTCGGTTGCCAACTCGCTACTTAAAGGCTTAGATCCCTTCCCGCATAGACTGGTTAAAACATGGGAAAAGGAACTTAATCTAGTGATCTCCCCAAACGACTGGTTTTCCTCCTTAATTTGGGTAAACAAATTTGTTCATGGATTGAACCTGACTGAGTGCCACTTTAAGCTTTTATATAGGTGGTATTATACTCCAACAAGGTTGGCTAAAATGTACACTTCTCAAGACTCAACTTGCTGGAGATGTGGCACCTATTCAGGCACATACATTCATATTTGGTGGTATTGCCCAGCACTTAAGCCATTATGGGCCTGGACCTTCAATATCTTTTCGGAAATATCAATGAATGAGGCTTCGTTTAATGTTTCAAACAAAAATCCAGCCTCGGCCCTCCTTCATCTGAATTGGCCTTTCAAATCAAGTAAATATAGATGTTTAGCTACTCACTGCTTTATTGCAGCCAAAGTTAACATTGCAAGACAATGGAAATCTTCCGAGCCTTTTCAGAAGGCCTCTCTAATTAAACAAGTTAAACTTCAATTAACAATGGAAAATGATATTCTTAATACCTGGTCACTGGCCTCAAAAAAAAGAGACTGGTATTTACTTTGGTTAAACACCTGTTCCCTACTATATGGCAATTTATAAATTTTTCATGTGACGGGGGAGGGGACGGGGGTCTGACCACTCAGTAGATATACCTCTATGGACAATAGCTTTCTTAGTTTGTGGTTATCTTCTAGGGATATACTCCCTATCATATTTCCACAGACTCTGCGTATATAATATAATAACGACTTCCTCAGTTAATTTTTTTTTTTTTTTTTTTTTTTTTTTTTTTTTCTTATTGGCATGTTCTCTTTTTGTGTTTGCGTGGGGGATGGCCTGTTGCACCTTAATTAACGTATTCTCTCTATACAGTAGGAACTATTTATATCATTTGGTGTAATATGCAATATGTATGTTTGTAATGTATGTATTTTTCGAATTGTATTGTAATATAAAATATGAAAAAACATTTTGAATAAAGAAGTATTGAAAAAAAAAAAAAAAAAGAGGACCTGTACACTATATACACTTGCCCCAATTGGCATTAATTTGCTGCTGCGTTTATCATAGACATGCATGGCAGCCATTGATTTTAACTAGATCTATAGCTGGAATGTTGGACAGGATATGGACTGCAAATGGGACTCAGTCAGTGCTATGACAGAAGCGCCCTAATATTTTAGCTTGCTTATGAGCTGCCAGCGTGGTGTGTGTGTAGATACAGGGAACGGTTTGCGCGCAGCAGAACAATTAATCGGCTCTTTGTGGAGAACGTGGGTGGCTCTTAAAAGAGCCTTTGTGTTTGGTAGGTGAGGGAGGCAGGTGCAGCAGCTGTCCGCTTTACTTGCTCTTGGGCTTGTGGCTCTCGGTCTTCTTGGGCAGCAGCACAGCCTGGATGTTAGGCAGGACACCTCCCTGGGCGATAGTCACTCCTCCCAGCAGTTTGTTGAGCTCTTCATCGTTACGGACAGCGAGCTGGAGATGGCGGGGAATGATGCGGGTCTTTTTGTTGTCTCTAGCGGCATTCCCTGCCAGCTCCAGAATCTCAGCGGTCAGGTACTCCAGCACTGCAGCCAGATAGACGGGGGCACCGGCTCCCACACGCTCTGCATAATTGCCCTTCCTCAGCAAACGGTGGACTCTGCCGACTGGGAACTGAAGTCCCGCTCGGGATGAGCGAGTCTTCGCCTTTGCACGGGTCTTTCCACCTTGCTTTCCGCGGCCAGACATGTTTGTTCTTGATTGAATGCAAGAAGATGAAAACTCCTGCCCTACCACAGGCTATTTATAAACACACTCTGCTCTGTGATTGGATGACTTTACAAGCAGCCAATTAGAGACACGTTATACAGGGAACCAATCTATTGCTGGAGCTAGTGTTAAACAGCCGCTTCCTTACGTCATCTGACTTTAGCAACCAATCGCAGGAAGGGAAGCGGAAGGGCCTCATTTACATGGTCCGCCTATAAATAGAACCGCCGGAGGAGCAGCTTGCTATTCGCTCGCGAGCTAACAGCGTTAATCATGCCTGATCCAGCAAAGTCCGCACCAGCCCCCAAGAAAGGCTCCAAAAAAGCCGTCACCAAGACTCAGAAGAAAGATGGCAAGAAGCGTAGAAAGAGCAGGAAGGAGAGCTATGCCATCTACGTGTACAAGGTGCTGAAGCAGGTCCATCCCGACACCGGCATCTCCTCCAAGGCAATGGGGATCATGAACTCCTTTGTCAATGATATCTTTGAGCGCATCGCAGGAGAAGCTTCTCGCCTGGCTCACTACAACAAGCGCTCCACCATCACCTCCCGGGAGATCCAGACTGCCGTGCGCCTGCTACTACCCGGAGAGCTGGCAAAGCACGCCGTGTCTGAGGGCACCAAGGCTGTCACAAAGTACACCAGCGCCAAGTAAATGTCCGCCTCCCTGACCACCCGCTAACACAAAGGCTCTTTTAAGAGCCACCCACACTGTCTCTCTCAGAGCTGGCATCACACCCATGCATCAACTCTACAGCTTACTTGCTGCCCACCACAAGCTCACGCAAACGTGTAGCTTTCCTTTCACTTAACCCTTTCCATGCTGTCCTGTAACTCTGAAGATCTCGAGCTGCTCGTGTTTGCACATTTTAGACACTTGTATCACTCACATGCTGATTTAGCCACCTAATGCTCAGTTTGCTCCGCTCTATTACTTTCAAGTCTACCTAGATACCGGACTTGATCTTAGAAGATATTCGTTGGGCGGCTGTATATCTAGTAACTGTAGATTAGGGACAGGCTTCTTATTCAGGGTAGCGCTTGAAGTCACATTAGGGATATTATAAAAGCTGCTACTGTAGGAGATCTTATACCTAATCCTTTACCAAATGGCTACATGGCCAGGGATTTCACTCGATAAGTGTATCCCTTTCTTTCTCTCTTTTGTTATAGCCTATTGAAACAATGTTTCACTTCATCCTGATACTGTCTATTACTATGTTGCAACTCATGGAAGCCTAGTATGTGGTTCTAGCGTCTTTTTGCTCACGCTAGTATTTTACTAGACTTTAAAAGGTCTTTTTGACATATATACCTCAAAACAGCTAGTGTGCAATATCTAGCCTACCTACCCTATTTTCTATCATTTCCACTAGTTATGGGGAATGTGCGCAGGCTTACTTTGGAACATTTAGCAGGCTTTTCCCTTTATTGCACATTGGATATGTACGGATTTATTTTTGTAATTGTCTTTATTTTGTGTAAGTCTTGATATTGGTGACTTCTTTTGGGGTATCCCACCCCTTTAGCTTTATTCTTATTAAAGGTTTAGTTGTATCCATTTGTTCAGCCAACCCCCGACTGAATTAGATACCTGTCCTTAGAAAGTATCTACATTAGTCCACATACGATTACTTTTTGGATACATGGAAATCCTCTTTTTTTTTTTTTTTTTTTGATTTGGTGTTTGCCAGTAAAGAACAATTTAGACCATTGAGGCTTCATCTAAATATCAGCATGATGATTTTAGTGTCTGCAGAAATGTTGAGCTTATTAAAGACAATCTGATAAGCCTGTTTTGATCTTAAAGACATAAGCATTTTTTTTTTTTTTTTGTAACTTGCCTTTTTTCCTGTTTATTGCGCCAACACATTATACACTTTCTCACCAGATGTGCCTGTATACACTCAAACAGCGTTTTTCCAATTGGTTTTCTGCAGGAACCTATGGTCCAGCGAGAACAAAATTGGAGTTCTGTAGTGATTTGCCCATTGGGTAGCCCATACACTTAAAGAAACCTGATGGGCATTGCTGCAGAGGGACTCGGTAAGCACTGTTTAATTGCCCAACGGGATCCCTGTAGCATGAGATGCTGGGAAGTGACTGACTATCATTACCTCCCAGCTTCAAATAGAAAATGCTGCACTGGAGGGAGAGAGACCGCAGTCGGCACTGAGCAGCGATTTAGGCGGCTGCCTAAGGCCTAACTCGCCATAGGGCAGGCATACTGTGTCAGGTACAAGGACCCCACACCTTGCCCGGTATACCGCTGGTTGCGAGGTCCCTCCACTCTGTCCTGAGAAGCAGAAAGCCAGCACAGTCTGCAGCTCCGCTGACTAGGCAGTGTCTCGCGATCTCTGGCCAATCAGACCGTCGCCGCGGGATACCACTTCAATGCTCTGACTTCTGGATATTGTGAGGCACTGCACAATCTGCAGCTCACACCTGGTGGAGTTGCAGACTGTGCAGTCTCTCAGGACAAATTGTAGAGCGAGCTTACTGGAGCACCAGGGATCAAAGACACCAGGGGCCACCAGTTGGAATCCCCTCCCTCACTTTCACACCACTGTACCGCTCCCTTACTGTGTCACCCTGTCTCTCCCTCAGGCACTCTACCACCGTTCACCACCTCCCTCAATCTTCCACCTCCTCCCTACATCTCTCTGCCACCTAACCCCTCCCTTAGTTGATCCTGTTTTGTAGATTTAAGCACCAGAACCTTTTGTTTCTGTTTCTTCTGTCTCTCCTGGGCCATTTTCAAGCTCTCCCGAACGGATTCAGTAAGAGCCTGCAGCTGGTCCCAGAGTTCCAGATCATATGGCACAATGGAGGTTCCCTCTTCTCCCATGTCTCCCCCCCCCTCCCCCACACCTCCACAGTGCTCTTTTACTAGGTCTAACAATCCCTTTACTCTTCTACCATACAACAATTCCAAGGGTTAGAAGGTTAGAACCCAGTGGAATCTTATGGGAATTCTCTTTATGCGAGCAGTAAGTTGGGCAAGAACCTTTCCCAGTCCATGTGGGTGGCGGTAAAATTCTTAAGCATCTGCTTAAGGGTACCGTTAAAGCACTCACATAATCCATTGGTTTGGGGGTGATATGGGGATGTGATATTAGGCTCTGCTCTGCAACTTTGCCACATCTGTTGAGTCAGAGTTGCTGTAAACTGGGTTTCTTGGTCAGATTGTATTTCTCTGGGAAACCCAACCGTGGTTAATATACTAACCAAGACGTCTGCAACCAGTTCAGCTTTTATATTGGGAGGGCAATAGCTTCCGCGTATATGCTTGCGTAATCTACCACCGCTATGACAAATTTCTTCCCCGATGGGCTAGACTTACTTAGGGGCCATATGAGATCCACTGCTACTCGGTGAAAGGGTTCATCTACTATGGGTAGGGATTTTTATTTAGCTTTCGGGTATTCACCTTTTTTCTCTACTCGCTGACACATATCAAAGGTTTGGCTATATCCCTGTATGATCCGATGATTCGCTTTCCAAATGTCTAATTGCCCTGCAAGGGGAATATCATGGCTGAGCTTCAAAATGCCCATTTGGTATAGTAGTCTTTGTGCCCTTAACGTAATCCTCTCGTTTGTTTGTTTTTCCGGTAGGTTTCCGGGGTTATATTGTATTGAACCATTCATTTCTCCTTGACCTTCTCGTATAGATGCATTTCCGATTCTGATACTGCTCGATATGCCTCTGCCGCTCTGCCGGACAATTTGCTAGTTAAAATAGGTGCCCGGTTGTTTGTTGAAACACTTGAATCCACAGACAAAAACAACCTAGACCTCACCACATATAAAACACTTTTGGATAAACGCTCAGAGCTAGCCACCCTTAATGGAACACAAATCAAGAAAAGTCTTCTTCTTACCAGACACCGATACTATACCCAAGGGGGCAAAGGGGGACGACTATCAGCGCAAGCTCTAAAAACACAAAGACAAACCACATTTATCTCATCCATACAGACTCCACAAGGGACCAAGTCAAATCTGATGGCGGACATCATGCTAGCCTTCCAGGAGTTTTACCACAAACTTTACAACTTGAGGGACTCTCCCCCCAGATGTTACTGACATAAGAGCTTTCCTCAAACAAAGGATCGCCAAGACAATCCCACCCAACGTACAACAAAGACTTGACTCTCCCACAACTAAAGAGGAGTTAGAAGTAGTGATACACTCCCTCCCACTAGGAAAGAGCCCGGGCCCAGATGTCTTCACGGCCAAATACTACAAGAGCTTTTCCATCCAGCTCATACCCCCACTCCTAGACGCACTCAACTCCCTACTTAAAGACAATTCCATACCCCCACAGGCATCGGAAGCCACTATTGCACTCTACCCAAACCAGGTAAAGATTTGACCCAATGTGGGAGATATTGGCCTATCTCACTTAAAAATATTGATTTAAAAAAATTTCACTAAAACACTAGCTAACCGCCTACGCCTCAAGCTCCCAGAGCTAATTCACCCAGACCAGGCTGGATTTATACAAGGCCGAGAAGCTAAAAAATAATATCACCAAACTCATTAATCTCATGCATCACTCTGAACACACAAACACCCAGACACTGTTACTCTCCAGAGATGCCGAAAAGGCTTTCAACAGGGTGGACTGGTCCCTGATGCTTGCCACCCTGGAACAGATGGGCTTTGGCCCAAACTGGCTAAGGTGGATGGGAGCTATATACTCCAGACCAACGGCTAGGCTACTCGTGAACGGCCAACTCTCACTCCCAGTACCCATCTCCAATAGCACCCCTCTTCGTTTCGTCCTGGTCCTGGAGCCATTCCTCCAGGGAGTTAGAGAAAATCCTAACATCAAGGGTTTCAAATTTGGAGGGGCAGAACACAAAATATCAGCATTTGCAGATGACATGCTATTCACGGTCTCCGAACCCAGCTCCTCACTCCCTCATATACTGGAGGAGATGTCTCTCTATAGCAAAGTGTTCACCTTTCAAGCCACTCTAGGTAAATGTGAACTCCTCCCACTGAAAGTACTAAACTCGACCAAAACACATCTACAATCAAACTTCCCATTCTCCTGGGGAACAGAGCATATAACATATCTGGGGGTAGCACTACCATCCGTTATCTCACGACTATATGAAACCACCCCCCACCCCCCTGCTAATCCAAGCTAGAACCAAAGATCTTACTAAATGGCACACTTCGCAGTTCAGCTGGTTTTGCAGGATAAATATCCTGAAAATTAGTATTCTCCCAAGAATATTATACTTGCTGCAAGTTCTCCCGATCACTCTACCCACAACCTTCTTTGCTGCCATACAAAAACTATTTACGACATTTATTTGGTCCCACAAACGCCCCAGGCTAGCCTATCAGCTGCTCACAAGATCAAAGACGGAGGGGGATCTGGGGCTGCCAGATGTGGAACGATACCACAGTGCAGTACTATTGGCCAGGATTTATGACTGGACAGGCAAAAACACGACCAAACAATGGGTAGATGTAGAGAATAACATCTTCCGTGTCCCCATACACACAATACCATGGCACAACTCTGGCCAATCCTTCCTTATGCACAAACAACACCCGACCATTACTCCGACACTGAGAATGTGGTCACACATGAGTCATTGGCGGCGGACATATCACCATACCCATCACCGCTATATCCACTGACTCACAATCCGCTCTTCAAGCCTGGTGAATCGGGAGCGGCAAACCGAGAATATCATACCACAGCATACCTACCTTCACGAGACCTCCTTGACAATGAGGGAGTTAGGCCCCTGTCGTCCCTACACCCGCAGGGAACTCCCACGACCCTTCAAAAATTTCTCTACGATCAACTCATTCACTTTTTGCGGACCAACAAATACCCCCAACAAGGTCACCGAGCACTGACCAAATTCGAACTTACGTGCACCCAATGCACACTCAAAAAGAAACAGGTCAAAACCACATATGCCTACTACAGGACACTAGCCAACCAATCAACCTACTCTACAAAAAACACTGGGAACAAGAACTGCACTTATCTTTCGCAGATAATGACTGGAAGCAAATATTCCTCCTGACACAAAAATCATCCACCAGCTTAGCGACACAAGAAAGTAACTATAAGAAAATAGCTAGATGGCACTACACCCCATCCAAACTCAAACGGGCATTCCCAGGCACGTCCAATAACTGCTGTAGATGACTAGAGGCCATTGGGGACATGGCTCACATCTGGTGGTCATGCACGGTGAACCAAAAGTTCTGGTCACGGATCTCCAGTCTCATACACCTCATAACGGGAACCACCATACCCTACCCACCTGAAACACTCCTATATCTTATATTGCCTCCCTCCATACCAAGGGACACTAGGACCCTAGACATAAATCTGCTCAAAGCAGCAAATCTGCTTATCACTCTCCACTGGAAAAAAAAAAAAAACAGCCCCACCTACCATTAGGGACTGGGTACGGAGAGTAGAAAGCATTAGAACAATGGAGGAAATTAGCTTCTCACTAACCGGCAAATACCACATATACATGACCTCCTGGGAACCCTAGTGTAACTTCATGAACACCAGTCAAACAGACCGATAGTGACACCCACCTGGAGATAATATGAGACCTTGAACTACCAGCGAATCTATTTGAATATCAACGCCCTTATTATTTTTGGTCTTCACTTCCCCTCTATGTCGACTACAAGTATTTCTGTTACTGAATGTGAACTTTGTACTAGACATTATGACTAAAGCAGCAATGTTATACACATTTTTGAAGTATCAATTGTTACATTTGCAAGAATTTTAAAATAAACAATTTCTAAAAAAAAAAAAAGGAAAAAGGAAAAAAAGCCGAACAGACACTGCTTGATCCGTTTTAGGTCAGCTTTGGGATTTCTAGGTAGTCTCAGTAAAATCCATTCTGAGTTCTCCTTATAACCCGCAGAAAAAAAAAAAATATATATATATATATATCTGCGAGCGGTTCAACAGAACACTGCTTGCCAAGACTGGGAGCGACTCCTACCGCACTTCTTATGTGCATATTGGGAGGTACCGCAGGAACTGCTTTGGACTATTATATGGGAGAAGATTACGAGGACCTCATCACAGTGCATTGGGATGGGGGAATGTGCTAAAACTCTGTGACCACATGGAACAGTTGGCTAAGTTGGTAAAAGAGAACCTCCAAGCTGACAAGGGGTGACAGAAAGTATGGTATGACCGGGGTACCCGACTGCGTAGTTTCCGTGTTGGACAAAAGATTTAACCGGTCTGTCATGATTAATTACAGGCGGCATGGCAGGGTCCCTACAAGGTGGTGGAGCATATCTGCAATACCACCTATGTAGTAGCCAGCTGTGCAGATGAGAGAGTAAACTGCTCCTTCCACGTTAATATGCTTAAAGAGTACAAAAAAAGGAAGGACGATGTAACTGCAGTGTGCGCCCCAGCTTCTGAGGATCTAGACAGCCTCCCATTACCTGACTTGCTAGAGGGAGACTCCCAAGTTGACCTTATCGCTCAAGTCAAACTAGGAGACAAACTGACTGATAAAGAAATAGTTCAGGCCCACAAATTATTGAAAGCTAAACGAGAGACCTTCTCCCAAGACCCTGGGTACATCACCCTGGCTGTACACAACGTGGAAATCCCAGGACAAGCACCTATGAGGCAACCACCCCTACCACATTCTCGAGGCAGTCCGGTAAGAGATACGGAAGGATATACAGTAAATGCTGTGACTAGGAGTGATTGAGGCTTCAGACTTGGCTTGTAGTCCTAGTACCGAAGCGGGACAGAACAACACTCTTCTGCGTGGACTACAGGCGACTGAACGATCGGACTCTTACCAACTCTTATCCCATGCCCTGGAGGAACTATTGCATCATATAGCATGGGGACAGTATCTCGCCACAACAGACCTATGCAAGGGCTACTAGCAGATTCACCTGGCCGAGGAGGCTATCCCCAAGTCGGCATTCGTCACCCCGCTTGGCCTATTCCAATATCAGGTCATGCCGTTCTAGATGAAGAATGTCCCAGCCACCTATGGTGGATAGGTTCCTCAATGGCTTCCAGGAATTTGCACGTTTGTACCTGGACAGCATAGCTATCAATTGTGACTCCTAGGAGGAAGATTTGATCCATGTAGGGAAGGTTCTCGGCCGAATTAGAGCAGCTGGCTTAACTCTGAAGCCAGACAAGTGTCACATTGGTATGGCTGAAGTGCGGTATCTGGGACACAGAGTAGCTGGGAGACTTCTGCCCCTACCCGAGTGGCCACCACACACTGGATAACACAGTTCTACTTCACCCTTTACTAAGTCTTGGCTCGTGTTTTTTTTTTAATTCTTTATTTTATTTGTGCATGAAAAATCACATAAAGCACACAATGCCACAACAGCTAGAGCATGCAGAGCGTCATACATAGATTTACATTGGTTAGGCATTAAAATTAAAACATAGCACAGTTTTATGGATTATTATTGCATGACAAAGAGTTATATCTAATAATATTATCAATAACAGCGTTAAACTAGGTTATCCAGGTTAGATTGTTATCAGCTATATATCAGAGAATTTACAACATTGAAAACAGGTTAGACTACAATGTTAAACCGGTGAGCTATAAAACCACCTTGTAAGCACGTTAATAGAGGTGAGATATCCCCAGCAGTACCTTTCTACATTAGTAAGCATGTTGGTAGCCTGGCTGTAATCAGGCTAAGTTAAGTAATGACATGCAATTAGCCGGCATAGATGTATCTGTACCATTGAGTAATAAAACGAAAAAAAACAAAAAACAAATAGATAATGCTGCTTCTATCTATAACAAGCTCGTGTTGGGATAAAGTCACCCTCACAGGCCAGCAGTATGCATAAGGGCTAGTACTCGTGTTCGCCAAGAGGGACAGTTAATGTCCAGGGTGTAGTAGCAGTTTGTGAGTACGTCTCTCAACAGTCATGCTGTCCCAGGGCCGGTCCGACCCTCAGCCTGTTCCCCGTCTGGGAGAGTGCAGCAGGTCTGTGCCAAGGTGCTGGTCATATCGGGTGTTGGGCAGTGCATGATGGGTGACTACCTTCGGGTGGGCCCGCTCCGTCTCCGATTTCTCCGATGTAGGAGCCGCTTTAGAGGCTGTTGGAGGCCCCCGCTGTTTGGTAGGCATGTGGGGGGTACGGAGTTGAGTGAACCCGCTTGTCAGCTCTGTGTCGGGACGCTTTGTGCGGCTTCCTCCTCCGCTTGTGTAGCGCCAGCTTTCCGCCCTGGCTGTGGTGGTTTGTCCCCGTTCTGTGGAGGGCTTGTTGCAGCCGTGGGTCTTGTTTGGCTCTGTTTAGCTTGTTCCCAGTATTGCTCCCAAAAGCGTTCAAATGCCAGGGCAATGGGATCCCTGGAGTCTGGGACACACTTGGTCACGTGTTGGCGGCCATCTTTGCCCACTCTTGCTGTGCTTGTCCCCTCGGGTCCGGTTGTGGTGTGATGACCCCCGCTGGTACATGGGGGGGGGGGGGTCATCACACCACAACCGGACCCGAGGGAGAGCGGCCGTCTCTCCTCGTCTCGACCTTCCGCAGGCCGCAACTGTATCCCGAGCATGCGACCGGCCGGTTCAGCAGTAAGGCTCCGTCCCGTCTTGGCTCGTGTTTGGGTGAGACAGCTATACTCTGTGCAAGAGAGCTTAATCACTAGGACCCTGTTACAGGTTAGGAAAGTTTGGATAGACCCCAGCCAAGCTGCAGCGGGTAGGGGCTATAGCACTACTGGTGTCCCAGTGATAGCTAGGAAGCAAGCTTGGCAGAGGTGCCCAGTCAGGGCACCATGCAGTCCATCAAAGTGTGTCCAGGATTGTGTGTCCATGAATGGAGACCCCATGCTGGGGGTCTGTGTATAAATTCTGTGTGCCTTGCCTGAATAAACCAGATCTACTCCCAGCACTGGCGTACATACCGCGGTCGCAGGGGTTGCAGCTGCGACTGGGCCCGGCCCACCAGGGGGCCCGGCCACCTAGCGACTCGGTATGTACGCCAGTGTGGGCAGACTCTTCTACTGGGGGGACAAGGAGCTGGCCACATCAGGGCCCCCGAGGCCGGCCCTGGTGTTACCGGGCGCGCGCGCGAGGGAGCACTCTCCCCTGAGCGCTCTCTGATCAGCTCCCTTGCGCGCCCCGCACTTATGCTGCAGCCGGAATATGAAGTTATATTCTGGCTCCGGCATCAGTAAAAATGCGCGAGGGAGCTGGGCAGAGAGCGCTCAGGGGACAGTGCTGTGTTAGTGCACATTTTTGTGCCAGTGTGTGTGTTACTGTGTCTGCTAGTGAGTGTCAGTGAGTGTGTTAGTTTTTGTTTGCGTGTGTTACTGTGTGTTAGTTGTGTGTGTCTGTTATTGAGTGTGTGTCTGTTAGTGAGTGTCAGTGTGTGTGTCTGTGTGTGAGTGTGCTAGTTTGTGTGTGTCTGTTAGTGAGTCTGTTAGTGAGTCTTAGGTTAGTGAGTCTAGTGAGTCTTAGGTGTCTTAGTGAGTGTGTGTTTGTCAGTGAGAGTGTGTGTTTTGTAAGTGAGTGTGTATGTGTCTCTGTCTGTCACTGAGTGTGTCTTTGGCAGTAAATTTGTGTGTCTGTTAGCTAGTGTGTATGCGTCTGTTCGTGAGAGTGTGTGTGTGTTTAAAACCCCTTAAGCACTTACCTTTCTCCAGCGCCTGACTCCCTTGGCGCTGGGGATCCCTCCGCCCGACCTGCCTCTCAGCTCCCAATGCGCATGCGTGGCAAGAGCCGCGCGCGCATTCAAACCGCCCATAGAAAAGCATTACTCAATGCTTTCCTATGGACGTCGAGCGTCTTCTCACTGTGATTTTCACAGGGAGAATCGCGGAAGCGCCTCTAGCCGCTGTCAGTGACACAGCCACTAGAGGCTGGATTAATCATCAGTGAAACATAGCAGTTTCTCCGAAACTGCTATGTATTCAGCTGCAGGGTTAAACTAGAGGGCCCTGGAACCCAGACCACTTCATTGAGCTGAAGTGATCTGGGTGTCTAAAGTGGTCCTTTAAGGAACCAAGACCACTTCATTGAGCTGAAGTGATCTGGGTGTCTAAAGTGGTCCTTTAAGTGTATGTGTATCTGCATACACTTGCGTACATACCGCGGTCACAGGGGTCGCAGCCCTGCAACCCGGAGCCTGCCGCCATGTGTTGCGACCCCGGGCCGCGCAGAGTAAGTGTGGGGGGAGGGGCACGGATCAATTTTAGCACCGGGGCCCCATGGGTCGTGTGTACGCCACTGACTCCCAGCATTACGTTTAGACAAATGTATTTGTGGAAAGCTGTACTAGCTAATACAACGGGAAAGGGAATCCATGAAGGTGATACCCTGGTGGTCCGCCACACAGATCAACATGTTAGCTCCTAATTTGGTGCTAAAATCAGGACAATTTTTGCTGTCATGTTTTTATCATGATTTGAAATAGCATTGAAATGTTTTTGATGTTTTGGAAAAAGTCCCTAGAGTGCGGAACTCATTGCTGTTGTTTACTGTGCCAGACCTACACCAGGCTTCATAAAGGATTTCCTGGAGAGCACAGTGTGTGTGTGTTTTAATATAACTGGTCTTAGTTGTTGTTAGAGGGTAAACATAGATATATAACATACAATTATGTAATTATGTAATTTAAAAATTGCCACGACTAAGAGCTCTTCTGCTATGATCTTACTACATCCTACCTGAGCTACCTGTCTGAACAAACGAGGATCAAAATCCCTTTTCTCTGTTTCTTTACGACACGAGCTTCAACCCACCTTGATAACACGGGCCCCTTCCCTTTCTTGCATAAGAGTGAGAAAGAAAACCTTGGAATATATTCTTTTAATAGTTATCACAGTAATGTTTGTGGAGAACATCAGGCTCATCCCAAAGGAGATGTGTCAGCTTTCACCGGCTCTGCTAGATCGTGACAACCCTCGGGACCCATGGAGCTGCTAATGAATTCTTGGTTAGATAGTTTAGTACATTCCACGATAGATGGCATCGACCTCCGTCCTCTTATTTTACCTAAATGTATTCGTTTTATCCATTCGGAAACACAGCGTGAGAGCAGAGTGTGAAAAGATGGAGTAGGGACAGTGGAGGGTGTGTCATAAGACTGTATCCAATCAGAGCGTGGTTAGATCAGCCAATAAGATGCTAGCTGGAGATGTATAATTTGGAGGCTGCTGCGGGCGCGTATTATTGCTTGATCTTCATAGAGAATAGTGACCATGTCTGAAGCCGCCCCAGCTCCCGCCGCCGCACCTGCGGTAGAAAGCGCCTCCAAGAAGAAGCAGCCCAAGAAAGCAGCCGGTGTCAAGAAAGTCGCTAAGCCCTCCGGTCCTAGCGTGTCCGAGCTCATTGTCAAAGCTGTGTCCGCTTCTAAAGAGCGCAGCGGGGTGTCCCTGGCAGCTCTGAAGAAGGCTTTGGCTGCTTCTGGTTATGATGTGGAAAAGAATAACAGCCGCCTCAAGCTGGCTCTCAAGGGCTTGGTGACTAAAAGCACTCTCGTCCAGGTCAAAGGAAGCGGAGCTTCCGGCTCCTTCAAGCTCAACAAAAAGCAGGCGGAGAGCAAGGACAAGGCTACCAAGAAAAAGGCACCGGCTAAAGTCAAGAAGCCTGCCCCGAAGAAAGCCACCAAGTCTCCAGCCAAACCTAAGAAGGTAGCTGCAAAGAGCCCGAAAAAGGCCAAAAAGCCGGCCGCCTCCGCTAAAAAGGCCACCAAAAGTCCGAAGAAAGTCAAAGCCGCCAAGCCCAAGAAGGTAGTGAAAAGCCCGGCTAAGAAGACCGTGAAGAGCCCTGCCAAAAAGGCAGCCAAACCCAAAGCCGCAAAGAGTCCTGCAAAGGCTAAAAAGGCAGCTCCCAAAAAGAAATAAGCCTTGCTCGCATTTAATTTTATTTTCCAAACCCCAAAGGCTCTTGTAAGAGCCACCACATTCTCATTTCAGAGCTATATATCAGTGATGGCAACGTGTTTGTTTTGGTGTCATGTCACACATACCGTTCCCCCTCCATCCCTCATTCTAAAGTCAGGAATAACCTAATGAATCCTGTAATCCCAGCATCTAGTGCTCGAAAAGATTACACAGGAATGTATCTTGTCGGTGTGGCTAAGTCCCCGTATACCAGTGCTACACTTGAGCGTTGATTTTTTATTTTTTTTTGGCTTAGAAATTCCCTCCGTTCTAAGATAGTGAGGGTGTTTCTTCATTAAATTGCGAAAGGCCAGTTTTAGTGAGAAACGCATATAATATATAGAATATCACACAGTGTCCTTCCAGACTAGATTTAATGTTATTGCCTTTTTCAGTAAGATAATAAAGCAGAACATATTTTAGGGATTGCGATTTTGTACATGGTGATAATAAAAGGGACTGTCCTCGTCCTCTCTCCACGTGTGAAACGGGCGCTTATTTCGATATTCAAAGAGTGATAAAGCCCAAGAAATGATACCTTGTGCAGTAGCTAAGTCGACTATCAAAGAAACACTAAAGACATGATAAAATGATTATACTTCAAAAGATTTCACGATTGTGAAATCTTTTGAAGCATAAACAGCTTTGGTTTTAAACGCCAGAACCATTTCGAGCACGGAAGGAGAGGGTTAAGCATATTATTGAGAGGGAAAAAAAAAAGTGAAGGGGCGTATTTAAAACGCCCGCCTCCTTTGCTGCAGGTCCCCATACGGTCCGTCCGAGGAGTATATAAGGAAGAGCTTTGCACAGCATTTCATATCGTTCGTGCAGAAAGAAGAGCAGAACCATGTCTGGCAGAGGCAAAGGAGGAAAGGGTCTCGGAAAAGGTGGCGCTAAGCGTCACAGGAAGGTTCTTCGTGACAACATCCAGGGCATTACCAAGCCTGCAATTCGTCGCCTTGCTCGCAGGGGAGGCGTGAAGCGTATTTCCGGCCTCATCTATGAGGAGACTCGCGGGGTGCTGAAGGTATTCCTGGAGAACGTCATCCGGGACGCCGTCACTTACACCGAGCATGCCAAGAGGAAGACTGTCACCGCCATGGACGTAGTTTATGCTCTTAAGCGCCAGGGCCGCACTCTCTATGGCTTCGGAGGTTAAAACTCGGGCTTGACTTTACCGCACACCCCATTAACCCAAAGGCCCTTTTCAGGGCCACCCACTTTTTCACTAAAAGACTGAACCTAATCACTTTAACCCCTTCCACACCTGATAAATTGCCTGCTATCTACATAGATACACCGAGAAGGAGATAGTAGTAGAGGCTGCTCCCAAACATCTAGACGGGAAAGGTTGCTAAACACTGTATCTGTAGACCGCATGTTTGAACCATCGGAGGATTTGGAGCCGCCTTCTGTTAATGGTAGGGGATGTAAAAAATTATGATCTAGTGAGGTGCATTTAGATTATGAGCAAGTACGTACACACACTGTCAAGAAAGCTCTGGTTTTGGTGTATTGTTACTGTTGCCTACATTTAATACATGCTTGCAGCCACTTAAATAGAAACATTGTTACTAGCTTTGCATATGCACTCCTGTGTTAACTATGTATTCTCCTCTAAGCGAAAAAGTAGTCTTTTTCCTGCTGCCTCTCCACACGATGGATTCTAAATAGTGAAGTTATTGTAAAATCGCCAGTGAAATAGACCAGCAGAGATGATGGCTACATCGTTGCCTGACGTGAAAATGGGATATGTGGGGACATTTGAGCATTGTAGTGTGTGGGCTCCGTAGCTAGCCCGCTCAAAGTCACAGGCTAAAAGACACGTTTTTATGAATGTGTTGGAGCTCGTTCGAGTGCAGATTTGGTGGCTCTTAAAAGAGCCTTTGTGTTTTGTGTTAGCAGGTTTCAACTTAAGCACGTTCGCCTCGGATCCTACGAGCCAGCTGGATGTCTTTGGGCATGATTGTGACCCTCTTAGCGTGGATGGCGCACAAGTTGGTATCCTCAAAAAGACCAACCAGGTAAGCCTCGCTAGCCTCTTGCAGAGCCATGACAGCAGAGCTCTGGAAGCGCAGATCAGTCTTGAAATCCTGAGCGATCTCACGGACAAGGCGCTGGAAGGGCAGCTTGCGGATGAGCAGCTCGGTGGACTTCTGATAACGGCGGATCTCCCTGAGAGCCACAGTTCCTGGACGGTAACGGTGAGGCTTTTTCACTCCCCCGGTAGCTGGGGCGCTCTTTCTAGCAGCTTTGGTGGCTAGCTGCTTGCGGGGAGCCTTGCCTCCGGTCGACTTACGGGCTGTCTGCTTAGTTCTGGCCATTGTAGCAAAACGAAAGGGAATGAACGCTGCTCGCTGTAGCCTGGGCTTTATAGCCGATACGGCGTTTTCATTGGTTCATCAAGTGGGTGGTATGTTCTGATTGGCTGAAAACAAATAGTAAACCATTTCAAAATACCCGCTCAAATCAACTGCTTCTCATCCCCTCCCCCACATTCAAAATGCCCGCTCAAATCAACTGCTTCATCCCCTCCCCCCTCCTCCATCTATTGAGACCACGCGCCCAAAGAAGGGATCTAAGCCTTTAGTGACCCTTCCTGTCCTGACAGCATTTATTATAGACGCTACTAGTTGAAAGGAATGGCAGTGGGCAGTAATGGACGTATTCCTCCCAACATACTTATTAATAGCTGTATAGGCTTTATCGAGGGGGAGGGGTGCATGGGACATTGACCTCTTACACATGCAGAAAGGCCGCTTCTTTCGATGGGATAGAAGCCACGTCTGATAAAGGACTTTCACTCACAGGACGCTCAGTAGCCATACAAATGAGCTCCAGGAGACAGAGCAGCAGGAAATGTTACAAAGCATCCACTTATTGAAACAATGTTTTCAGCCGAGAGGCCAGGCTATTAAGGCTGCGTTAACTCATCCAGCAGCACAGACAACAGAGCTGTAGCGCCGCTAGGATTTGAACGCTCATAGTAGGTTTCACCCGGCATGTCCTCCAGACAGCGGGAGAGGGGGGAATCCTGAGAGTGAGCGACATGTAGAGATGCCCCGCTTAACAAAAGAGGACCTGTACACTATATACACTTGCCCCAATTGGTATTAATTTGCTGCTGCGTTTATCATAGACATGCATGGCAGCCATTGATTTTAACTAGTTCTATAGCTGGAATGTTGGACAGGATATGGACTGCAAATGGGACTCAGTCAGTGCTGTGACAGAAGCGCCCTAATATTTTAGCTTGCTTATGAGCTCCCAGCGTGGTGTGTGTGTAGATACAGGGAACGGTTTGCGCGCAGCAGAACAATTAATCGGCTCTTTGTGGAGAACGTGGGTGGCTCTTAAAAGAGCCTTTGTGTTTGGTAGGTGAGGGAGGCAGGTGCAGCAGCTGTCCGCTTTACTTGCTCTTGGGCTTGTGGCTCTCGGTCTTCTTGGGCAGCAGCACAGCCTGGATGTTAGGCAGGACACCTCCCTGGGCGATAGTCACTCCTCCCAGCAGTTTGTTGAGCTCTTCATCGTTACGGACAGCGAGCTGGAGATGGCGGGGAATGATGCGGGTCTTTTTGTTGTCTCTAGCGGCATTCCCTGCCAGCTCCAGAATCTCAGCGGTCAGGTACTCCAGCACTGCAGCCAGATAGACGGGGGCACCGGCTCCCACACGCTCTGCATAATTGCCCTTCCTCAGCAAACGGTGGACTCTGCCGACTGGGAACTGAAGTCCCGCTCGGGATGAGCGAGTCTTCGCCTTTGCACGGGTCTTTCCACCTTGCTTTCCGCGGCCAGACATGTTTGTTCTTGATTGAATGCAAGAAGATGAAAACTCCTCCCCTACCACAAGCTATTTATAAACACACTGTGCTCTGTGATTGGATGACTTTACAAGCAGCCAATTAGAGACACGTTATACAGGGAACCAATCTATTGCTGGAGCTAGTGTTAAACAGCCGCTTCCTTACGTCATCTGACTTTAGCAACCAATCGCAGGAAGGGAAGCGGAAGGGCCTCATTTACATGGTCCGCCTATAAATAGAACCGCCGGAGCAAGCAGCTTGCTATTCGCTCGCGAGCTAACAGCGTTAATCATGCCTGATCCAGCAAAGTCCGCACCAGCCCCCAAGAAAGGCTCCAAAAAAGCCGTCACCAAGACTCAGAAGAAAGATGGCAAGAAGCGTAGAAAGAGCAGGAAGGAGAGCTATGCCATCTACGTGTACAAGGTGCTGAAGCAGGTCCATCCCGACACCGGCATCTCCTCCAAGGCAATGGGGATCATGAACTCCTTTGTCAATGATATCTTTGAGCGCATCGCAGGAGAAGCTTCTCGCCTGGCTCACTACAACAAGCGCTCCACCATCACCTCCCGGGAGATCCAGACTGCCGTGCGCCTGCTACTACCCGGAGAGCTGGCAAAGCACGCCGTGTCTGAGGGCACCAAGGCTGTCACAAAGTACACCAGCGCCAAGTAAATGTCCGCCTCCCTGACCACCCGCTAACACAAAGGCTCTTTTAAGAGCCACCCACACTGTCTCTCTCAGAGCTGGCATCACACCCATGCATCAACTCTACAGCTTACTTGCTGCCCACCACAAGCTCACGCAAACGTGTAGCTTTCCTTTCACTTAACCCTTTCCATGCTGTCCTGTAACTCTGAAGATCTCGAGCTGCTCGTGTTTGCACATTTTAGACACTTGTGTCACGCACATGCTGATTTAGCCACCTAATGCTCAGTTTGCTCCGCTCTATTACTTTCAAGTCTACCTAGATACCGGACTTGATCTTAGAAGATATTCGTTGGGCGGCTGTATATCTAGTAACTGTAGATTAGGGACAGGCTTCTTATTCAGGGTAGCGCTTGAAGTCACATTAGGGATATTATAAAAGCTGCTACTGTAGGAGATCTTATACCTAATACTTTACCAAATGGCTACATGGCCAGGGATTTCACTCGATAAGTGTATCCGTTTCTTTCTCTTTTGTTATAGCCTATTGAAACAATGTTTCACTTCATCCTGATACTGTCTATTACTATGTTGCAACTCATGGAAGCCTAGTATGTGGTTCTAGCGTCTTTTTGCTCACGCTAGTATTTTACTAGACTTTAAAAGGTCTTTTTGACATATATACCTCAAAACAGCTAGTGTGCAATATCTAGCCTACCTACCCTATTTTCTATCATTTCCACTAGTTATGGGGAATGTGCGCAGGCTTACTTTGGAACATTTAGCAGGCTTTTCCCTTTATTGCACATTGGATATGTACGGATTTATTTTTGTAATTGTCTTTATTTTGTGTAAGTCTTGATATTGGTGACTTATTTTGGGGTATCCCACCCCTTTAGCTTTATTCTTGTTAAAGGTTTAGTTGTATCCATTTGTTCAGCCAACCCCCGACTGAATTAGATACCTGTCCTTAGAAAGTATCTACATTAGTCCACATACGATTGTTCATTACTTTTTGGATACATGGAAATCCTCCTTTTTTTTTTTGATTTGGTGTTTGCCAGTAAAGAACAATTTAGACCATTGAGGCTTCATCTAAATATCAGCATGATGATTTCAGTGTCTGCAGACATGTTGAGCTTATTAAAGACAATCTGATAAGCCTGTTTTGATCTTAAAGACATAAGCATTTTATTTTTTTTGTAACTTGCCTTTTTTTCCTGTTTATTGCGCCAACACATTATACACTTTCTCACCAGATGTGCCTGTATACACTCAAACAGCGTTTTCCAATTGGTTTTCTGCAGGAACCTATGGTCCAGCGAGAACAAAACTGGAGTTCTGTAGTGATTTGCCCATTGGGTAGCCCATACACTTAAAGAAACCTGATGGGCATTGCTGCAGAGGGACTCGGTAAGCACTGTTTAATTGCCCAACGGAATCCCTGTAGCATGAGATGCTGGGAAGTGACTGACTATCATTACCTCCCAGCTTCAAATAGAAAATGCTGCACTGGAGGGAGAGAGACCGCAGTCGGCACTGAGCAGCGATTTAGGCGGCTGCCTAAGGCCTAACTCGCCATCGGGCAGGCATACTGTGTCAGGTACAAGGACCCCACACCTTGCCCGGTATGCTGCTGGTTGCGAGGTCCCTCCACTCTGTCCTGAGAAGCAGAAAGCCAGCACAGTCTGCAGCTCCGCTGACTATGCAGTGTCTCGCGATCTCTGGCCAATCAGACCGTCGCCGCGGGATACCACTTCAATGCTCTGACTTCTGGATATTGTGAGGCACTGCACAATCTGCAGCTCACACCTGGTGGAGTTGCAGACTGTGCAGTCTCTCAGGGCAAATTGTAGAGAGAGCTTACTGGAGCACCAGGGATCAAAGACACCAGGGGCCACCAGTTGCAATCCCCTCCCTCACTTTCACACCACTGTGCAACCCGCTCCCTTACTGTGTCACCCCGTCTCTCCCTCAGGCACTCTACCACCGTTCAACCTCTACCACCGTGAGGTTGGAGTGCCTCGTGTCGCCTGCTGCGTTCAGATAGCTGGGGTGGTGATTGATGCCACAGTCTGTTCCCCCAGTGGGGACCGGGATAACCCCCACCGGTCCAGAGGGGGGGGGGGGGGTAGGAGACCTGTAGAGACGCTTGGTGTGTCTGGCGTCGGGGTGAGCGGCCGTCTCTCCCCGGCTCCAACTTTAGTAGGCCGCACTCGGCGTTTCGGTTTCCCTGCCTCGACGGGTTTCAGAGGGGTGTCCTTCGGTTCCGCAGTGCATTCCCAGCACGGGTAGCACAACCCGGTGAGTCTGCGGTCAGTGTAGCCGTTGAGTTTGACCCAAATTTGGCCCGTCAGGCGAGAGCTCGTGGTGCCCACGTCTGTACTGCTTGGTGGTCAGGCTCCGCCCCCTGGGTACGGATTTTTATTTAGCTTTCGGGTATTCACCTTTTTTCTCTACTCGCTGACACATATCAAAGGTTTGGCTATATCCCTGTATGATCCGATGATTCGCTTTCCAAATGCCTAATTGCCCTGCAAGGGGAATATCATGGCTGAGCTTCAAAATGCCCATTTGGTATAGTAGTCTTTGTGCCCTTAACGTAATCCTCTAGTTTGTTTGTTTGTCCGGTAGGTTTCCGGGGTTATATTGTATTGAACCATTCATTTCTCCTTGACCTTCTCGTATAGATGCATTTCTGATACTGCTCGATATGCCTCTGCCGGACAATTTGCTAGTTAAAATAGGTGCCCGGTTGTTTGTTGAAACACTTGAATCCACAGACAAAAACAACCTAGACCTCACCACATATAAAACACTTTTGGATAAACGCTCAGAGCTAGCCACCCTTTATGGAACACAAATCAAGAAAAGTCTTCTTCTTACCAGACACCGGTACTATACCCAAGGGGGCAAAGGGGGACGACTATCAGCGCAAGCTCTAAAAACACAAAGACAAACCACATTTATCTCATCCATACAGACTCCACAAGGGACCAAGTCAAATCTGATGGCGGACATCATGCTAGCCTTCCAGGAGTTTTACCACAAACTTTACAACTTGAGGGACTCTCCCCCCAGATGTTACTGACATAAGAGCCTTCCTCAAACAAAGGATCGCCAAGACAATCCCACCCAACGTACAACAAAGACTTGACTCTCCCACAACTAAAGAGGAGTTAGAAGTAGTGATACACTCCCTCCCACTAGGAAAGAGCCCGGGCCCAGATGTCTTCACGGCCAAATACTACAAGAGCTTTTCCATCCAGCTCATACCCCCACTCCTAGACGCACTCAACTCCCTACTTAAAGACAATTCCATACCCCCACAGGCATCGGAAGCCACTATTGCACTCTACCCAAACCAGGTAAAGATTTGACCCAATGTGGGAGTTATTGGCCTATCTCACTTAAAAATATTGATTTAAAAAATGTTCACTAAAACACTAGCTAACCGCCTACGCCTCAAGCTCCCAGAGCTAATTCACCCAGACCAGGCTGGATTTATACAAGGCCGAGAAGCTAAAAAATAATATCACCAAACTCATTAATCTCATGCATCACTCTGAACACACAAACACCCAGACACTGTTACTCTCCAGAGATGCCGAAAAGGCTTTCAACAGGGTGGACTGGTCCCTGATGCTTGCCACCCTGGAACAGATGGGCTTTGGCCCAAACTGGCTAAGGTGGATGGGAGCTATATACTCCAGACCAACGGCTAGGCTACTCGTGAACGGCCAACTCTCACTCCCAGTAACCATCTCCAATAGCACCCCTCTTTGTTTCGTCCTGGTCCTGGAGCCATTCCTCCAGGGAGTTAGAGAAAATCCTAACATCAAGGGTTTCAAATTTGGATGGGCAGAACACAAAATATCAGCATTTGCAGATGACATGCTATTCACGGTCTCCGAACCCAGCTCCTCACTCCCTCATATACTGGAGGAGATGTCTCTCTATAGCAAAGTGTTCACCTTTCATGCCACTCTAGGTAAATGTGAACTCCTCCCACTGAAAGTACTAAACTCGACCAAAACACATCTACAATCAAACTTCCCATTCTCCTGGGGAACAAAGCATATAACATATCTGGGGGTAGCACTACCATCCGTTATCTCACGACTATATGAAACCACCCCCCACCCCCCTGCTAATCCAAGCTAGAACCAAAGATCTTACTAAATGGCACACTTCGCAGTTCAGCTGGTTTTGCAGGATAAATATCCTGAAAATTAGTATTCTCCCAAGAATATTATACTTGCTGCAAGTTCTCCCGATCACTCTACCCACAACCTTCTTTGCTGCCATACAAAAACTATTTACGACATTTATTTGGTCCCACAAACGCCCCAGGCTAGCCTATCAGCTGCTCACAAGATCAAAGACGGAGGGGGGTCTGGGGCTGCCAGATGTGGAACGATACCACAGTGCAGTACTATTGGCCAGGATTTATGACTGGACAGGCAAGAACACGACCAAACAATGGGTAGATGTAGAGAATAACATCTTCCGTGTCCCCATACACACAATACCATGGCACAACTCTGGCCAATCCTTCCTTATGCACAAACAACACCCGACCATTACTCCGACACTGAGAATGTGGTCACACATGAGTCATTGGCGGCGGACATATCACCATACCCATCACCGCTATATCCACTGACTCACAATCCGCTCTTCAAGCCTGGTGAATCGGGAGCGGCATACAGATAATATCATACCACAGCATACCTACCTTCACGAGACCTCCTTGACAATGAGGGAGTTAGGCCCCTGTCGTCCCTACACCCGCAGGGAACTCCCACGACCCTTCAAAAATTTCTCTACGATCAACTCATTCACTTTTTGCGGACCAACAAATACCCCCAACAAGGTCACCGAGCACTGACCAAATTCGAACTTACGTGCACCCAATGCACACTCAAAAAGAAACAGGTCAAAACCACATATGCCTACTACAGGACACTAGCCAACCAATCAACCTACTCTACAAAAAACACTGGGAACAAGAACTGCACTTATCTTTCGCAGATAATGACTGGAAGCAAATATTCCTCCTGACACAAAAATCATCCACCAGCTTAGCGACACAAGAAAGTAACTATAAGAAGATAGCTAGATGGCACTACACCCCACCCAAACTCAAACGGGCATTCCCAGGCACGTCCAATAACTGCTGTAGATGACTAGAGGCCATTGGGGACACGGCTCACATCTGGTGGTCATGCACGGTGAACCAAAAGTTCTGGTCACGGATCTCCAGTCTCATACACCTCATAACGGGAACCACCATACCCTACCCACCTTAAACACTCCTATATCTTATATTGCCTCCCTCCATACCAAGGGACACTAGGACCCTAGACATACATCTGCTCAAAGCAGCAAATCTGCTTATCACCCTCCACTGGAAAAAAAAAATATACATGACCTCCTGGGAACCCTAGTGTAACTTCATGAACACCAGTCAAACAGACCGATAGTGACACCCAGCTGGAGATAATATGAGACCTTGAACTACCAGCGAATCTATTTGAATATCAACACCCTTATTATTTTTGGTCTTCACTTCCCCTCTATGTCGACTACAAGTATTTCTGTTACTGAATGTGAACTTTGTACTAGACATTATGACTAAAGCAGCAATGTTATACACATTTTTGAAGTATCAATTGTTACATTTGCAAGAATTTTAAAATAAACAATTTCTAAAAAAAAAAGGAAAAAGGAAAAAAAGCCGAACAGACACTGCTTGATCCGTTTTAGGTCAGCTTTGGGATTTCTAGGTAGCCTCAGTAAAATCCATTCTGAAAAAAAAAAAAAAAAAAAAAATATATATATATATATATATATATATATATATATATATATCTGCGAGCGGTTCAACAGAACACTGCTTGCCGAGACTGGGAGCGACTCCTACCGCACTTCTTATGTGCATATTGGGAGGTACCGCAGGAACTGCTTTGGACTATTATATGGGAGAAGATTACGAGGACCTCATCACAGTGCATTGGGATGGGGGAATGTGCTAAAACTCTGTGACCACATGGAACAGTTGGCTAAGTTGGTAAAAGAGAACCTCCAAGCTGACAAGGGGTGACAGAAAGTATGGTATGACCGGGGTACCCGACTGCGTAGTTTCCGTGTTGGACAAAAGATTAAACCGGTCTGACATGATTAATTACAGGCGGCATGGCAGGGTCCCTACAAGGTGGTGGAGCATATCTGCAATACCACCTATGTGGTAGCCAGCTGTGCAGATGAGAGAGTAAACTGCTCCTTCCACGTTAATATGCTTAAAGAGTACAAAAAAAGGAAGGACGATGTAACTGCAGTGTGCGCCCCAGCTTCTGAGGATCTAGACAGCCTCGCATTACCTGACTTGCTAGAGGGAGACTCCCAAGTTGACCTTATCGCTCAAGTCAAACTAGGAGACAAACTGACTGATAAAGAAATAGTTCAGGCCCACAAATTATTGAAAGCTAAACGAAAGACCTTCTCCCAAGACCCTGGGTACATCACCCTGGCTGTACACAACGTGGAAATCCCAGGACAAGCACCTATGAGGCAACCACCCCTACCACATTCTCGAGGCAGTCCGGTAAGAGATACGGAAGGATATACAGTAAATGCTGTGACTAGGAGTGATTGAGGCTTCAGACTTGGCTTGTAGTCCTAGTACCGAAGCGGGACGGAACAACACTCTTCTGCGTGGACTACAGGCGACTGAACGATCGGACTCTTACCAACTCTTATCCCATGCCCTGGAGGAACTATTTCATCATATAGCATGGGGACAGTATCTCGCCACAACAGACCTATGCAAGGGCTACTAGCAGATTCACCTGGCCGAGGAGGCTATCCCCAAGTCGGCATTCGTCACCCCGCTTGGCCTATTCCAATATCAGGTCATGCCGTTCTAGATGAAGAATGTCCCAGCCACCTTTCAACGTATGGTGGATAGGTTCCTCAATGGCTTCCAGGAATTTGCACGTGCGTACCTGGACAGCATAGCTATCAATTGTGACTCATAGGAGGAAGATTTCCCATGTAGGGAAGGTTATCGGCCGAATTAGAGCAGCTGGCTTAACTCTGAAGCCAGACAAGTGTCACATTGGTATGGCTGAAGTGCGGTATCTGGGACACAGAGTAGCTGGGAGACTTCTGCCCCTACCCGAGTGGCCACCACACACTGGATAACACAGTTCTACTTCACCCTTTACTAAGTCTTGGCTCGTGTTTTTTTTTAAATTCTTTATTTTATTTGTGCATGAAAAATCACATAAAGCACACAATGCCACAACAGCTAGAGCATGCAGAGCGTCATACATAGATTTACATTGGTTAGGCATTAAAACATAGCACAGTTTTATGGATTATTATCGCATGACAAAGAGTTATATCTAATAATATTATCAATAACAGCGTTAAACTAGGTTATCCAGGTTAGATTGTTATCAGCTATATATCAGAGAATTTACAACATTGAAAACAGGTTAGACTACAATGTTAAACCGGTGAGCTATAAAACCACCTGGTAAGCACGTTAATAGAGGTGAGATATCCCCAGCAGTACCTTTCTACATTAGTAAGCATGTTGGTAGCCTGGCTGTAATCAGGCTAAGTTAAGTAATGACATGCAATTAGCCGGCATAGATGTATCTGTGCCATGGAGTAATAAAACGAAAAAAAAAAAAACAAATAGATAATGCTGCTTCTATCTATAACAAGCTCGTGTTGGGATAAAGTCACCCTCACAGGCCAGCAGTATGCATAAGGGCTAGTACTCGTGTTCGCCAAGAGGGACAGTTAATGTCCAGGGTGTAGTAGCAGTTTGTGAGTACGTCTCTCAACAGTCATGCTGTCCCAGGGCCGGTCCGACCCTCAGCCTGTTCCCCGTCTGGGAGAGTGCAGCAGGTCTGTGCCAAGGTGCTGGTCATATCGGGTGTTGGGCATTGCATGATGGGTGACTACCTTCGGGTGGGCCCGCTGCGTCTCCGATTTCTCCGATGTAGGAGCCGCTTTAGAGGCTGTTGGCGGTCCCCGCTGTTTGGTAGGCATGTAAGGGGTACGGAGATGAGTGCACCCGCTTGTCAGCTCTGTGTCGGGACGCTTTGTGCGGCTTCCTCCTCCGCTTCCCCGCTTGTGTAGCGCCAGCTTTCCGCCCTGGCTGTGGTGGTTTGTCCCCGTTCTGTGGAGGGCTTGTTGCAGCCGTGGGTCTTGTTTGGCTCTGTTTAGCTTGTTCCCAGTATTGCTCCCAAAAGCGTTCAAATGCCAGGGCAATGGGATCCCTGGAGTCTGGGACAAACTTGGTCACGTGTTGGCGGCCATCTTTGCCCACTCCAAGCCGCACTCTTGCTGGGCTCATGTTTGGGTGAGACAGCTATACTCTGTGCAAGAGAGCTTAATCACTAGGACCCTGTTACAGGTTAGGAAAGTTTGGATAGACCCCAGCCAAGCTGCAGCGGGTAGGGGCTATAGCACTACTGGTGTCCCAGTGATAGCTAGGAAGCAAGCTTGGCAGAGGTGCCCAGTCAGGGTACCATGCAGTCCATCAAAGTGTGTCCAGGATTGTGTGTCCATGAATGGAGACCCCATGCTGGGGGTCTGTGTATAAATTCTGTGTGCCTTGCCTGAATAAACCAGATCTACTCCCAGCACTGGCGTACATACCGCGGTCGCAGGGGTTGCAGCTGCGACTGGGCCCGGCCCACCAGGGGGCCCGGCCACCTAGCGACTCGGTATGTACGCCAGTGTGGGCAGACTCTTCTACTGGGGGGACAAGGAGCTGGCCACATCAGGGCCCCCGAGGCCGGCCCTGGTGTTACCGGGCGCGCGCGCGAGGGAGCACTCTCCCCTGAGCGCTCTCTGATCAGCTCCCTTGCGCGCCCCGCACTTATGCTGCAGCCGGAATATGAAGTTATATTCTGGCTCCGGCATCAGTAAAAATGTGCGAGGGAGCTGGGCAGAGAGCGCTCAGGGGACAGTGTTCCCTCACGAGCCAGCAGGACCGGCCGCCGGGCAGCCCCTGGACTGGACTGGAAAGGGAGGCTGCGGGATTAAATCTGAAAAAAAAAACACACAAAAAACGTGTGTATGTGTGTTAGTGCTACAGTGTGTGTGTGTGTGTGTGTGTTAGTGCACATTTTTGTGCCAGTGTGTGTGTTACTGTGTCTGCTAGTGAGTGTCAGTGAGTGTGTTAGTTTTTGTTTGCGTGTGTTACTGTGTGTTAGTTGTGTGTGTCTGTTATTGAGTGTGTGTCTGTTAGTGAGTGTCAGTGTGTGTGTCTGTGTGTGAGTGAGTGTGTGTGTCTGTTACTGAGTGTGCTAGTTTGTGTGTGTCTGTTAGTGAGTCTGTTAGTGAGTCTAGTGAGTCTTAGGTTAGTGAGTCTAGTGAGTCTTAGGTGTCTTAGTGAGTGTGTGTTTGTCAGTGAGAGTGTGTGTTTTATAAGTGAGTGTGTATGTGTCTCTGTCTGTCACTGAGTGTGTCTTTGGCAGTAAATTTGTGTGTCTGTTAGCTAGTGTGTATGCGTCTGTTCGTGAGAGTGTGTGTGTGTTTTAAACCCCTTAAGCACTTACCTTTCTCCAGCGCCGGACTCCCTTGGCGCTGGGGATCCCTCCGCCCCGACCTGCCTCTCAGCTCCCAATGCGCATGCGTGGCAAGAGCCGCGCGCGCATTCAAACCGCCCATAGAAAAGCATTACTCAATGCTTTCCTATGGACGTCGAGCGTCTTCTCACTGTGATTTTCACAGGGAGAATCGCGGAAGCGCCTCTAGCCGCTGTCAGTGACACAGCCACTAGAGGCTGGATTAACCATCAGTGAAACATAGCAGTTTCTCTGAAACTGCTATGTATTCAGCTGCAGGGTTAAACTAGAGGGCCCTGGAACCCAGACCACTTCATTGAGCTGAAGTGATCTGGGTGTCTAAAGTGGTCCTTTAAGTGTATGTGTATCTGCATACACTTGCGTACATACCGCGGTCGCAGCCCTGCAGCCCTGCAACCCGGAGCCTGCCGCCATCTGTTGCCCGCGCAGAGTAAGTGCGGGGGGAAGGGCACGGATCAATTTTAGCACCGGGGCCCCATGGGTCGTGTGTACGCCACTGACTCCCAGCATTACGTTTAGACAAATGTATTTGTGGAAAGCTGTACTAGCTAATACAACGGGAAAGGGAATCCATGAAGGTGATACCCTGGTGGTCCGCCACACAGATCAACATGTTAGCTCCTAATTTGGTGCTAAAATTAGGACAATTTTTGCTGTCATGTTTTTATCATGATTTGAAATAGCATTGAAATGTTTTTGATGTTTTGGAAAAAAGTCCCTAGAGTGCGGAACTCATTGCTGTTGTTTACTGTGCCAGACCTACACCAGGCTTCATAAAGGATTTCCTGGAGAACACAGTGTGTGTGTTTTAATATAACTGGTCTTAGTTGTTGTTAGAGGGTAAACATAGATATATAACATACAATTATGTAATTATGTAATTTAAAAATTGCCACGACTAAGAGCTCTTCTGCTATGATCTTACTACATCCTACCTGAGCTACCTGTCTGAACAAACGAGGATCAAAATCCCTTTTCTCTGTTTCTTTACGACACGAGCTTCAACCCACCTTGATAACACTGGCCCCTTCCCTTTCTTGCATAAGAGTGAGAAAGAAAACCTTGGAATATATTCTTTTAATAGTTATCACAGTAATGTTTGTGGAGAACATCAGGCTCATCCCAAAGGAGATGTGTCAGCTTTCACCGGCTCTGCTAGATCGTGACAACCCTCGGGACCCATGGAGCTGCTAATGAATTCTTGGTTAGATAGTTTAGTACATTCCACGATAGATGGCATCGACCTCCGTCCTCTTATTTTACCTAAATGTATTCGTTTTATCCATTCGGAAACACAGTGTGAGAGCAGAGTGTGAAAAGATGGAGTAGGGACAGTGGAGGGTGTGTCATAAGACTGTATCCAATCAGAGCGTGGTTAGATCAGCCAATAAGATGCTAGCTGGAGATGTATAATTTGGAGGCTGCTGCGGGCGCGTATTATTGCTTGATCTTCATAGAGAATAGTGACCATGTCTGAAGCCGCCCCAGCTCCCGCCGCCGCACCTGCGGTAGAAAGCGCCTCCAAGAAGAAGCAGCCCAAGAAAGCAGCCGGTGTCAAGAAAGCCGCTAAGCCCTCCGGTCCTAGCGTGTCCGAGCTCATTGTCAAAGCTGTGTCCGCTTCTAAAGAGCGCAGCGGGGTGTCCCTGGCAGCTCTGAAGAAGGCTTTGGCTGCTTCTGGTTATGATGTGGAAAAGAATAACAGCCGCCTCAAGCTGGCTCTCAAGGGCTTGGTGACTAAAAGCACTCTCGTCCAGGTCAAAGGAAGCGGAGCTTCCGGCTCCTTCAAGCTCAACAAAAAGCAGGCGGAGAGCAAGGACAAGGCTACCAAGAAAAAGGCACCGGCTAAAGTCAAGAAGCCTGCCCCGAAGAAAGCCACCAAGTCTCCAGCCAAACCTAAGAAGGTAGCTGCAAAGAGCCCGAAAAAGGCCAAAAAGCCGGCCGCCTCCGCTAAAAAGGCCACCAAAAGTCCGAAGAAAGTCAAAGCCGCCAAGCCCAAGAAGGTAGTGAAAAGCCCGGCTAAGAAGACCGTGAAGAGCCCTGCCAAAAAGGCAGCCAAACCCAAAGCCGCAAAGAGTCCTGCAAAGGCTAAAAAGGCAGCTCCCAAAAAGAAATAAGCCTTGCTCGCATTTAATTTTATTTTCCAAACCCCAAAGGCTCTTGTAAGAGCCACCACATTCTCATTTCAGAGCTATATATCAGTGATGGCAACGTGTTTGTTTTGGTGTCATGTCACACATATCGTTCGCCCTCCATCCCTCATTCTAAAGTCAGGAATAACCTAATGAATCCTGTAATCCCAGCATCTAGTGCTCGAAAAGATTACACAGGAATGTATCTTGTCGGTGTGGCTAAGTCCCCGTATACCAGTGCTACACTTGAGCGTTGATTTTTTTTATTTTTTTTGGCTTAGAAATTCCCTCCGTTCTAAGATACTGAGGGTGTTTCTTCATTAAATTGCGAAAGGCCAGTTTTAGTGAGAAACGCATATAATATATAGAATATCACACAGTGTCCTTCCAGACTAGATTTAATGTTATTGCCTTTTTCAGTAAGATAATAAAGCAGAACATATTTTAGGGATTGCGATTTTGTACATGGTGATAATAAAAGGGACTGTCCTCGTCCTCTCTCCACGTGTGAAACGGGCGCTTATTTCGATATTCAAAGAGTGATAAAGCCCAAGAAATGATACCTTGTGCAGTAGCTAAGCCGACTATCAAAGAAACACTAAAGACATGATAAAATGATTATACTTCAAAAGACTTCACGATTGTGAAATCTTTTGAAGCATAAACAGCTTTGGTTTTAAAAGCCAGAACCATTTCGAGCACGGAAGGAGAGGGTTAAGCATATTATTGAGAGGAAAAAAAAAAGTGAAGGGGCGTGTTTAAAACGCCCGCCTCCTTTGCTGCAGGTCCCCATACGGTCCGTCCGAGGAGTATATAAGGAAGAGCTTTGCACAGCATCTCATATCGTTCGTGCAGAAAGAAGAGCAGAACCATGTCTGGCAGAGGCAAAGGAGGAAAGGGTCTCGGAAAAGGTGGCGCTAAGCGTCACAGGAAGGTTCTTCGTGACAACATCCAGGGCATTACCAAGCCTGCAATTCGTCGCCTTGCTCGCAGGGGAGGCGTGAAGCGTATTTCCGGCCTCATCTATGAGGAGACTCGCGGGGTGCTGAAGGTATTCCTGGAGAACGTCATCCGGGACGCCGTCACTTACACCGAGCATGCCAAGAGGAAGACTGTCACCGCCATGGACGTAGTTTATGCTCTTAAGCGCCAGGGCCGCACTCTCTATGGCTTCGGAGGTTAAAACTCGGGCTTGACTTTACCGCACACCCCATTAACCCAAAGGCCCTTTTCAGGGCCACCCACTTTTTCACTAAAAGACTGAACCTAATCACTTTAACCCCTTCCACACCTGATAAATTGCCTGCTATCTACATAGATACACCGAGAAGGAGATAGTAGTAGAGGCTGCTCCCAAACATCTAGACGGGAAAGGTTGCTAAACACTGTATTTGTAGACCGCATTTTTGAACCATCGGAGGATTTGGAGCCGCCTTCTGTTAATGGTAGGGGATGTAAAAAAATATGAGCAAGTACGTACACACACACTGTCAAGAAAGCTCTGGTTTTGGTGTATTGTTACTGTTGCCTACATTTAATACATGCTTGCAGCCACTTAAATAGAAACATTGTTACTAGCTTTGCATATGCACTCCTGTGTTAACTATGTATTCTCCTCTAAGCGAAAAAGTAGTCTTTTTCCTGCTGCCTCTCCACACGATGGATTCTAAATAGTGAAGTTATTGTAAAATCGCCAGTGAAATAGACCAGCAGAGATGATGGCTACATCGTTGCCTGACGTGAAAATGGGATATGTGGGGACATTTGAGCATTGTAGTGTGTGGGCTCCGTAGCTAGCCCGCTCAAAGTCACAGGCTAAAAGACACGTTTTTATGAATGTGTTGGAGCTCGTTCGAGTGCAGATTTGGTGGCTCTTAAAAGAGCCTTTGTGTTTTGTGTTAGCAGGTTTCAACTTAAGCACGTTCGCCTCGGATCCTACGAGCCAGCTGGATGTCTTTGGGCATGATTGTGACCCTCTTAGCGTGGATGGCGCACAAGTTGGTATCCTCAAAAAGACCAACCAGGTAAGCCTCGCTAGCCTCTTGCAGAGCCATGACAGCAGAGCTCTGGAAGCGCAGATCAGTCTTGAAATCCTGAGCGATCTCACGGACAAGGCGCTGGAAGGGCAGCTTGCGGATGAGCAGCTCGGTGGACTTCTGATAACGGCGGATCTCCCTGAGAGCCACAGTTCCTGGACGGTAACGGTGAGGCTTTTTCACTCCCCCGGTAGCTGGGGCGCTCTTTCTAGCAGCTTTGGTGGCTAGCTGCTTGCGGGGAGCCTTGCCTCCGGTCGACTTACGGGCTGTCTGCTTAGTTCTGGCCATTGTAGCAAAACGAAAGGGAATGAACGCTGCTCGCTGTAGCCTGGGCTTTATAGCCGATACGGCGTTTTCATTGGTTCATCAATGGTGGTATGTTCTGATTGGCTGAAAACAAATAGTAAACCATTTCAAAATACCCGCTCAAATCAACTGCTTCTCATCCCCTCCCCCACATTCAAAATGCCCGCTCAAATCAACTGCTTCATCCCCTCCCCCCTCCTCCATCTATTGAGACCACGCGCCCAAAGAAGGGATCTAAGCCTTTAGTGACCCTTCCTGTCCTGACAGCATTTATTATAGACGCTACTAGTTGAAAGGAATGGCAGTGGGCAGTAATGGACGTATTCCTCCCAACATACTTATTAATAGCTGTATAGGCTTTATCGAGGGGGAGGGGTGCATGGGACATTGACCTCTTACACATGCAGAAAGGCCGCTTCTTTCGATGGGATAGAAGCTACGTCTGATAAAGGACTTTCACTCACAGGACGCTCAGTAGCCATACAAATGAGCTCCAGGAGACAGAGCAGCAGGAAATGTTACAAAGCATCCACTTATTGAAACAATGTTTTCAGCCGAGAGGCCAGGCTATTAAGGCTGCGTTAACTCATCCAGCAGCACAGACAACAGAGCTGTAGCGCCGCTAGGATTTGAACGCTCATAGTAGGTTTCACCCGGCATGTCCTCCAGACAGCGGGAGAGGGGGGAATCCTGAGAGTGAGCGACATGTAGAGATGCCCCGCTTAACAAAAGAGGACCTGTACACTATATACACTTGCCCCAATTGGTATTAATTTGCTGCTGCGTTTATCATAGACATGCATGGCAGCCATTGATTTTAACTAGTTCTATAGCTGGAATGTTGGACAGGATATGGACTGCAAATGGGACTCAGTCAGTGCTGTGACAGAAGCGCCCTAATATTTTAGCTTGCTTATGAGCTGCCAGCGTGGTGTGTGTGTAGATACAGGGAACGGTTTGCGCGCAGCAGAACAATTAATCGGCTCTTTGTGGAGAACGTGGGTGGCTCTTAAAAGAGCCTTTGTGTTTGGTAGGTGAGGGAGGCAGGTGCAGCAGCTGTCCGCTTTACTTGCTCTTGGGCTTGTGGCTCTCGGTCTTCTTGGGCAGCAGCACAGCCTGGATGTTAGGCAGGACACCTCCCTGGGCGATAGTCACTCCTCCCAGCAGTTTGTTGAGCTCTTCATCGTTACGGACAGCGAGCTGGAGATGGCGGGGAATGATGCGGGTCTTTTTGTTGTCTCTAGCGGCATTCCCTGCCAGCTCCAGAATCTCAGCGGTCAGGTACTCCAGCCAGATAGACGGGGGCACCGGCTCCCACACGCTCTGCATAATTGCCCTTCCTCAGCAAACGGTGGACTCTGCCGACTGGGAACTGAAGTCCCGCTCGGGATGAGCGAGTCTTCGCCTTTGCACGGGTCTTTCCACCTTGCTTTCCGCGGCCAGACATGTTTGTTCTTGATTGAATGCAAGAAGATGAAAACTCCTCCCCTACCACAGGCTATTTATAAACACACTGTGCTCTGTGATTGGATGACTTTACAAGCAGCCAATTAGAGACACGTTATACAGGGAACCAATCTATTGCTGGAGCTAGTGTTAAACAGCCGCTTCCTTACGTCATCTGACTTTAGCAACCAATCGCAGGAAGGGAAGCGGAAGGGCCTCATTAAATAGAAACATTGTTACTAGCTTTGCATATGCACTCCTGTGTTAACTATGTATTCTCCTCTAAGCGAAAAAGTAGTCTTTTTCCTGCTGCCTCTCCACACGATGGATTCTAAATAGTGAAGTTATTGTAAAATCGCCAGTGAAATAGACCAGCAGAGATGATGGCTACATCGTTGCCTGACGTGAAAATGGGATATGTGGGGACATTTGAGCATTGTAGTGTGTGGGCTCCGTAGCTAGCCCGCTCAAAGTCACAGGCTAAAAGACACGTTTTTATGAATGTGTTGGAGCTCGTTCGAGTGCAGATTTGGTGGCTCTTAAAAGAGCCTTTGTGTTTTGTGTTAGCAGGTTTCAACTTAAGCACGTTCGCCTCGGATCCTACGAGCCAGCTGGATGTCTTTGGGCATGATTGTGACCCTCTTAGCGTGGATGGCGCACAAGTTGGTATCCTCAAAAAGACCAACCAGGTAAGCCTCGCTAGCCTCTTGCAGAGCCATGACAGCAGAGCTCTGGAAGCGCAGATCAGTCTTGAAATCCTGAGCGATCTCACGGACAAGGCGCTGGAAGGGCAGCTTGCGGATGAGCAGCTCGGTGGACTTCTGATAACGGCGGATCTCCCTGAGAGCCACAGTTCCTGGACGGTAACGGTGAGGCTTTTTCACTCCCCCGGTAGCTGGGGCGCTCTTTCTAGCAGCTTTGGTGGCTAGCTGCTTGCGGGGAGCCTTGCCTCCGGTCGACTTACGGGCTGTCTGCTTAGTTCTGGCCATTGTAGCAAAACGAAAGGGAATGAACGCTGCTCGCTGTAGCCTGGGCTTTATAGCCGATACGGCGTTTTCATTGGTTCATCAAGTGGGTGGTATGTTCTGATTGGCTGAAAACAAATAGTAAACCATTTCAAAATACCCGCTCAAATCAACTGCTTCTCATCCCCTCCCCCACATTCAAAATGCCCGCTCAAATCAACTGCTTCATCCCCTCCCCCCTCCTCCATCTATTGAGACCACGCGCCCAAAGAAGGGATCTAAGCCTTTAGTGACCCTTCCTGTCCTGACAGCATTTATTATAGACGCTACTAGTTGAAAGGAATGGCAGTGGGCAGTAATGGACGTATTCCTCCCAACATACTTATTAATAGCTGTATAGGCTTTATCGAGGGGGAGGGGTGCATGGGACATTGACCTCTTACACATGCAGAAAGGCCGCTTCTTTCGATGGGATAGAAGCCACGTCTGATAAAGGACTTTCACTCACAGGACGCTCAGTAGCCATACAAATGAGCTCCAGGAGACAGAGCAGCAGGAAATGTTACAAAGCATCCACTTATTGAAACAATGTTTTCAGCCGAGAGGCCAGGCTATTAAGGCTGCGTTAACTCATCCAGCAGCACAGACAACAGAGCTGTAGCGCCGCTAGGATTTGAACGCTCATAGTAGGTTTCACCCGGCATGTCCTCCAGACAGCGGGAGAGGGGGGAATCCTGAGAGTGAGCGACATGTAGAGATGCCCCGCTTAACAAAAGAGGACCTGTACACTATATACACTTGCCCCAATTGGTATTAATTTGCTGCTGCGTTTATCATAGACATGCATGGCAGCCATTGATTTTAACTAGTTCTATAGCTGGAATGTTGGACAGGATATGGACTGCAAATGGGACTCAGTCAGTGCTGTGACAGAAGCGCCCTAATATTTTAGCTTGCTTATGAGCTGCCAGCGTGGTGTGTGTGTGTGTGTGTGTGTGTGTGTGTGTGTGTGTGTGTGTGTAGATACAGGGAACGGTTTGCGCGCAGCAGAACAATTAATCGGCTCTTTGTGGAGAACGTGGGTGGCTCTTAAAAGAGCCTTTGTGTTTGGTAGGTGAGGGAGGCAGGTGCAGCAGCTGTCCGCTTTACTTGCTCTTGGGCTTGTGGCTCTCGGTCTTCTTGGGCAGCAGCACAGCCTGGATGTTAGGCAGGACACCTCCCTGGGCGATAGTCACTCCTCCCAGCAGTTTGTTGAGCTCTTCATCGTTACGGACAGCGAGCTGGAGATGGCGGGGAATGATGCGGGTCTTTTTGTTGTCTCTAGCGGCATTCCCTGCCAGCTCCAGAATCTCAGCGGTCAGGTACTCCAGCACTGCAGCCAGATAGACGGGGGCACCGGCTCCCACACGCTCTGCATAATTGCCCTTCCTCAGCAAACGGTGGACTCTGCCGACTGGGAACTGAAGTCCCGCTCGGGATGAGCGAGTCTTCGCCTTTGCACGGGTCTTTCCACCTTGCTTTCCGCGGCCAGACATGTTTGTTCTTGATTGAATGCAAGAAGATGAAAACTCCTCCCCTACCACAGGCTATTTATAAACACACTGTGCTCTGTGATTGGATGACTTTACAAGCAGCCAATTAGAGACACGTTATACAGGGAACCAATCTATTGCTGGAGCTAGTGTTAAACAGCCGCTTCCTTACGTCATCTGACTTTAGCAACCAATCGCAGGAAGGGAAGCGGAAGGGCCTCATTTACATGGTCCGCCTATAAATAGAACCGCCGGAGCAAGCAGCTTGCTATTCGCTCGCGAGCTAACAGCGTTAATCATGCCTGATCCAGCAAAGTCCGCACCAGCCCCCAAGAAAGGCTCCAAAAAAGCCGTCACCAAGACTCAGAAGAAAGATGGCAAGAAGCGTAGAAAGAGCAGGAAGGAGAGCTATGCCATCTACGTGTACAAGGTGCTGAAGCAGGTCCATCCCGACACCGGCATCTCCTCCAAGGCAATGGGGATCATGAACTCCTTTGTCAATGATATCTTTGAGCGCATCGCAGGAGAAGCTTCTCGCCTGGCTCACTACAACAAGCGCTCCACCATCACCTCCCGGGAGATCCAGACTGCCGTGCGCCTGCTACTACCCGGAGAGCTGGCAAAGCACGCCGTGTCTGAGGGCACCAAGGCTGTCACAAAGTACACCAGCGCCAAGTAAATGTCCGCCTCCCTGACCACCCGCTAACACAAAGGCTCTTTTAAGAGCCACCCACACTGTCTCTCTCAGAGCTGGCATCACACCCATGCATCAACTCTACAGCTTACTTGCTGCCCACCACAAGCTCACGCAAACGTGTAGCTTTCCTTTCACTTAACCCTTTCCATGCTGTCCTGTAACTCTGAAGATCTCGAGCTGCTCGTGTTTGCACATTTTAGACACTTGTATCACTCACATGCTGATTTAGCCACCTAATGCTCAGTTTGCTCCGCTCTATTACTTTAAAGTCTACCTAGATACCGGACTTGATCTTAGAAGATATTCGTTGGGCGGCTGTATATCTAGTAACTGTAGATTAGGGACAGGCTTCTTATTCAGGGTAGCGCTTGAAGTCACATTAGGGATATTATAAAAGCTGCTACTGTAGGAGATCTTATACCTAATACTTTACCAAATGGCTACATGGCCAGGGATTTCACTCGATAAGTGTATCCGTTTCTTTCTCTTTTGTTATAGCCTATTGAAACAATGTTTCACTTCATCCTGATACTGTCTATTACTATGTTGCAACTCATGGAAGCCTAGTATGTGGTTCTAGCGTCTTTTTGCTCACGCTAGTATTTTACTAGACTTTAAAAGGTCTTTTTGACATATATACCTCAAAACAGCTAGTGTGCAATATCTAGCCTACCTACCCTATTTTCTATCATTTCCACTAGTTATGGGGAATGTGCGCAGGCTTACTTTGGAACATTTAGCAGGCTTTTCCCTTTATTGCACATTGGATATGTACGGATTTATTTTTGTAATTGTCTTTATTTTGTGTAAGTCTTGATATTGGTGACTTCTTTTGGGGTATCCCACCCCTTTAGCTTTATTCTTATTAAAGGTTTAGTTGTATCCATTTGTTCAGCCAACCCCCGACTGAATTAGATACCTGTCCTTAGAAAGTATCTACATTAGTCCACATACGATTGTTCATTACTTTTTGGATACATGGAAATCCTCCTTTTTTTTTTTTTTTTTTTGATTTGGTGTTTGCCAGTAAAGAACAATTTAGACCATTGAGGCTTCATCTAAATATCAGCATGATGATTTCAGTGTCTGCAGACATGTTGAGCTTATTAAAGACAATCTGATAAGCCTGTTTTGATCTTAAAGACATAAGCATTTTATTTTTTTTGTAACTTGCCTTTTTTTCCTGTTTATTGCGCCAACACATTATACACTTTCTCACCAGATGTGCCTGTATACACTCAAACAGCGTTTTCCAATTGGTTTTCTGCAGGAACCTATGGTCCAGCGAGAACAAAACTGGAGTTCTGTAGTGATTTGCCCATTGGGTAGCCCATACACTTAAAGAAACCTGATGGGCATTGCTGCAGAGGGACTCGGTAAGCACTGTTTAATTGCCCAACGGAATCCCTGTAGCATGAGATGCTGGGAAGTGACTGACTATCATTACCTCCCAGCTTCAAATAGAAAATGCTGCACTGGAGGGAGAGAGACCGCAGTCGGCACTGAGCAGCGATTTAGGCGGCTGCCTAAGGCCTAACTCGCCATCGGGCAGGCATACTGTGTCAGGTACAAGGACCCCACACCTTGCCCGGTATGCTGCTGGTTGCGAGGTCCCTCCACTCTGTCCTGAGAAGCAGAAAGCCAGCACAGTCTGCAGCTCCGCTGACTATGCAGTGTCTCGCGATCTCTGGCCAATCAGACCGTCGCCGCGGGATACCACTTCAATGCTCTGTTTTCTGGATATTGTGAGGCACTGCACAATCTGCAGCTCACACCTGGTGGAGTTGCAGACTGTGCAGTCTCTCAGGGCAAATTGTAGAGAGAGCTTACTGGAGCACCAGGGATCAAAGACACCAGGGGCCACCAGTTGCAATCCCCTCCCTCACTTTCACACCACTGTGCAACCCGCTCCCTTACTGTGTCACCCCGTCTCTCCCTCAGGCACTCTACCACCGTTCAACCTCTACCACCGTGAGGTTGGAGTGCCTCGTGTCGCCTGCTGCGTTCAGATAGCTGGGGTGGTGATTGATGCCACAGTCTGTTCCCCCAGTGGGGACCGGGATAACCCCCACCGGTCCAGAGGGGGGGGGGGGGGGGGGTAGGAGACCTGTAGAGACGCTTGGTGTGTCTGGCGTCGGGGTGAGCGGCCGTCTCTCCCCGGCTCCAACTTTAGTAGGCCGCACTCGGCGTTTCGGTTTCCCTGCCTCGACGGGTTTCAGAGGGGTGTCCTTCGGTTCCGCAGTGCATTCCCAGCACGGGTAGCACAACCCGGTGAGTCTGCGGTCAGTGTAGCCGTTGAGTTTGACCCAAATTTGGCCCGTCAGGCGAGAGCTCGTGGTGCCCACGTCTGTACTGCTTGGCGGTCAGGCTCCGCCCCCTGGGTACGGATTTTTATTTAGCTTTCGGGTATTCACCTTTTTTCTCTACTCGCTGACACATATCAAAGGTTTGGCTATATCCCTGTATGATCCGATGATTCGCTTTCCAAATGCCTAATTGCCCTGCAAGGGGAATATCATGGCTGAGCTTCAAAATGCCCATTTGGTATAGTAGTCTTTGTGCCCTTAACGTAATCCTCTAGTTTGTTTGTTTGTCCGGTAGGTTTCCGGGGTTATATTGTATTGAACCATTCATTTCTCCTTGACCTTCTCGTATAGATGCATTTCTGATACTGCTCGATATGCCTCTGCCGGACAATTTGCTAGTTAAAATAGGTGCCCGGTGGGGGGCGGAGCCGACCGCGAGCCGAGCTGGACGTGCACTAGCTGAGCTCTGCAGGAGACCACGGGCAATCCACGACCATCGGGCACACAGAGCAACATGGGACACCCCAAAAAAGGTACCACACCTGCCCAAGCCTCCCACAGACAATCCGCTGTCAAAACGGGCGCCCTTAATAAATTTTTTAAAGAAAATCCGGCGCAAAACGCCGCCGACGAGATAGGCCCCAAAATGGCGGCGGAAGCTCTACACGAGCACCCCTCATCCTCACCCCCACTAAGCCCAGCCATCTCGGACAGTGCCTCCACAAACATAGATGCTGACCTGAGAGCCATACTCAGCAATCTACCAACTAAACAAGATATAGCAGCCTTGATCCAGAAAATGGAATCCTCCTTTCAAAATAAATTAGACAACATGGCGGCGGAAGTTAAAGTGGTAGAGGAACGTATAGAATCACTGGAAGATAATCAGGACCACACACTCACACAAGTTAAACAGGTCCAACAGGCACTAGAAGCACAAAATACGCAATTAGCGTTAATGTACAGAGCTATTGATGACCTGGACAATAGGGGGCGACGTAACAACCTAAGGCTGAAGGGCATGCCAGAAATAGAAGGGGAAGACCTCCCTAAAACACTCCAAGAATTATTCAACTACCTACTGCACAAAGATCCAGCGGAACATATCCTCTTTGACAGAGCCCATAGAGCACTTAAGCCAAGAGGTCCAGCCTCAGACGCCCCGAGAGACATAATCTGTCGCCTACACTATTATGGGGTGAAAGAAGACATCCTCCGCGAACTCAGAAAAACGACTCAACCGCTACTGTTTATGGGGGCCCAAATACAAATTTACCCGGACCTCTCCTGGATGACTCTGCAAGCAAGACGAACACTTAAACCCCTGACAGATATCCTGCGTACTAGGAACATCAAGTACAGATGGGGTTTCCCCCTCTCCTTAACAGCCACCCATAACGGGACCACCGCTACTGTAACCACTTCAGAGGACATTGCCACGTTCACTTCTACCTTAAATCTCCCGGATGTACAAATACCAGACTGGTACGGCCCGATTCAAGCTCCTCATAATTATCCACGTCCCCAGAGATCAAGATGGCAAACCCCGCCAAAAAGGCGTCGCAACGACAACCAACCTCATCTCCGAAACACGCAAAGGCAACAGGTTGAACCACACCGATTCTGAAACCTGAGACGGAAACACGACATAGAAAAGAACTGAAAACCACATAAATTGCCAGAAAAGCGTCTTTATTCACAGGTTATCACACTCTTAGGAGCCTGCTCAAGACTACTCACAAAGGGACTGAGACACTGATTTCCCACAAGACATGGCTACATCAGCCTCTCCTTCGAACAGCAAGTCTCCCGCTCAATTAGACCTCACGAGCCTAATATGAAGCCCCGACTCTTGGAAAACGCCTGATCCACAGGAAGCCTGGACTTAAGACATGGCAGCTCTTCGTCAATGTCTTATATCAAGCCGGAGAAGGGCCATCGGTGCGATCCCAGTGACTTTTACCATAAAGCTGAGTTTGGCACCACAGATCTTGTCACCCACACCTGAAGGGCTCCAAATACCCACGAACTTATCTGACCAAGGAGCATACGTACTTGCTGTCTACCAAAAGGTTCAGGGTTCTGTTGTTATGCAAACCACTAGTTAAACCTACTGTGTTCTTCTGCTCCCTCCCCTGTCCTTTCTCCCGGCCCTCTGGGACGCGGGCCTGCTCTCCCACCTTCATCTTTCCTTGCTCTTTTTACCCTTCACACCTCTCCAGTACAATATTTAGACATGTATTTGGGGATGTCGGGAGGGGGGAGGGCGAGGGGCGATGGGGGGGGGGGGAGAGTCGGGTGCCCTGAAAAGTCACCACCAAGAGAAAGCTTTTGAGAGTGTTGACCATAACCGAAGCCACACACAACCTGACACATAACTGAGCCAGGAGACCCGTTCATAACGAGCAAAGCTCACATGTGTCCCAATTCCTCACTAAAACTTAACGCCCGAAATCCACTTCCTTACATAAGTTGACAGGTGGATTGCCCGCCACCTCTCCTTATATCACTCAAAACTTAGATTTACCCCCCACCACAGACTGCGAGACACTCTGCAGCAGCATCACAAGCCCCAGCGGTGCCATATCTGTATCCCCGAGATCTCCCAATACACTCGGGGAAAGCCACCGGCTAAAAGGGCCTACACACCCACAACACCTTCGCACTCTCAATTGCTAGCTCCGGAGTTTATTCAAAGTCTTTGTATATAGTTGGATTAATCCGTTTTTGATATCCTTTCTTTCTTTATTTTTTATTTTCTCTGGTTGATATATTGTAATCTGCACTTAATACTCTCGCTACTAGAGTCGATATCTCTCATATATTGTTTTCAGTGTATCCACTGTGCCTGCATTTACACTATCTAACACTCCTAGAAGCAGTGACTTCACCTAGATAACCGAACATGGCAACCATACGTATCACGACCCTAAACACGAGGGGGCTTAATTCACCAACCAAAAGATCCCTAGCTCTTCGAGAACTTCACACTCTCAGAACAGACATAGCATTTCTACAAGAAACGCATTTTAAAGCTAACTCAGCCCCAACCCTTCGCAATAAACACTACCCAACAGGATATTTTAGCAATTATGAAAGCTCCAAATCCAAAGGGGTAGCCATTCTGATAGGGAAACACGTACCCTTCACGTACCTATCACACCACTCAGTCTCAGAAGGTAGGCTTTTGATAGTCAAAGGTAAGATAGGGAACACCGTAGTGACACTTGCCAACCTATACCTTCCTAATAGCAAACAATGCAAACATACACGCAAATATCTGAACGCAGTAGACAAAACCACGGAAGAGATCCTTATACTGGGGGGAGACTTCAACATCTCACTAGATTCTGACTTAGACACAACTTCCAAGTCCACTAAATACAACGCAACCTCCAGATCTAGAATCGTTCAAATCCTAGACAATCGTCACCTGTTTGACTGTTGGCGAATAACACACCCCACCTCCCGGGACTACTCCTTCTTCTCAGCGGTTCAGCACACATACTCGAGACTAGACATGTTCTTCCTGCAACACAGACACCTACATCTCATACGTTCCTGCGAATACGGCCCCATTACGTGGTCCGACCATGGTCCCCTATCTATGTCTATCCAGATACCTAACCTGTTCCCATCTAGATCACAATGGAAACTTAACGACTCATTACTCAACGACCCAATACATGTTGCCCAAATACAGGAGACGCTCAATAACTACTTTGAAGAGAACAGCACACCTTCGGTTTCACCCACAGTAATCTGGGAGGCCCATAAAGCCGTTGTACGGGGACACATAATTGCCCTTGCATCCAGGCACAAGAAAGCGAGGGAGGCCCAAATTACCTCTCTCACGGAGGACATTAGACGCTTAGAAAATGCTCACAAAAGGCACATGATCCTAGATACATATAAAGAACTCATAGACAAGCGCTCTACCCTCCAAACACTTCTGAACACGAAAATTCAACGGTCGCTCCTATATACTAGACACAAGTACTACACCCAAAGCGGAAAATGCGGCCGCATGTTGGCCAGGGCGATACAAAAAGAGAGGCAACTAACGTACATAACCCACATAAAAAAATCCTCAGGGACAATAACCCACTTACTGCCAGACATAATGAGAGAATTCCACTCCTATTACTCAAACCTATATAACCTAAGATCCCAACCACCAGATCCGGAAGCCATCCAAAATTTCCTCGCAAAAAGACTAGCCCAGACAATCCCTCCAAACACTAGGCAAATACTAGACTCTCCACTCACATCAGAAGAAGTCTCCATGATTATAAGACAACTACCACTAGGAAAGAGTCCCGGGCCAGATGGCTTTACAGCCAAATACTTCAAAACTTTCTCCAAGACCCTGAACAAACCGTTCCTAGCGGCGTTCAATTCCTTAAACCATGGGCACACTCTGCCTCGAGAAACACTAGAAGCGCATATTACACTTATCCCCAAACCAGGCAAGGACCTAACGGAATGTGGCAGCTACAGGCCCATTTCACTAATAAATATTGACCTTAAAATTTTTACAAAGATACTAGCTGTCCGCCTCAAACCATACTTGCAGGGACTAGTTCACCCCGACCAAGCTGGGTTCGTGCCAGGGCGAGAAGCCAAAAATAATACCACCAAAGTGTTGAACCTTATATACCATGCACAGACGAAGGGGGACCCGAGCCTTATCCTCACAATCGACGCCGAAAAGGCGTTTGACAGGGTGGACTGGTCTCTGCTAACAGCCACAATGCAGGCCATGGGCTTCGGCCCCAATTGGCTGTCGTGGCTCTCAGCTATTTACTCTAAGCCGGGTGCAAAAATAAGGGTTAATGGCCAACTCTCAGACACAGTCCATATCTCTAATGGCACGAGACAAGGATGTCCTCTGTCCCCCCTGCTTTTCATCCTAACACTAGAACCCTTCCTTCAGGGGATCAGAAACAACCCGAATATCCAGGGCATACACATAGCCGACCGGGAATACAAAGTTTCTGCCTTTGCAGATGATTTACTATACACGATAAAAAACCCAGAAACCTCACTACCCCACCTGTTGCAAGAGATCGATCTATATGGCCTAGTATCCAACTACAAAATAAATAGTAGCAAGAGTGAGATCCTCCCCTTGAACATTTCAAAGGGGTTGGAGACCAGACTTCAACAGACATACCCATTCCACTGGCCACAGAATTCTGTAAGATACCTGGGAATACAATTGACGAACTCCTTACACAAAACATACGACCTCAACTTTCCCCCACTATTGGCCAACATTGACAGAGACCTAAGAACCTGGAACAAACCTCATTTCAGCTGGCTCTGCAGAGTACACATCTTGAAAATGGCCATCTTGCCGAAATTCCTTTACATTTTACAAACACTACCCATAAAGATCCCAACTTCATTCTTCAAGACAGTAAAGCACTGCCTCTCCAACTTTCTGTGGGCAGGAAAACACCCAAGGACTCAATACACAAACTTAACGAGACACAAAACACAAGGCGGCATGGGGGCACCAGACGTAGAGACATACCATAGGGCAGTCATCCTATCCCGTATCTACGATTGGACTAACAATTACAACCAGAAACAGTGGGTACAAATAGAAGCAACCAGCCTACAAGTCCACATTCGAACGCTACCATGGCATGCCTCAGGCCTGGAATTAGTACGCCCAAACCACAAAGACCATCCAACATTAATCCCTACACTAAGATACTGGAACAATATTAAGAAATCCGACCATGTTGCCCCGCATCCATCCCCACTGTACCCGATTACAGGAAACCCACACTTCAAACCAGGCATTCCACAGAATGCATACCGAGACTTCGGGAACCAACAGGAGCAACTACTCCTGAAAGACGTACTAAACAGTCAGGGAATGGTCCCTATTTCGGATCTAATCCCCACGCCCACACACACACCAATGCAGGGTTACAAATACACACAACTCATGCACTTCCTACAAACTCAACCTACCCTCACACAAGGTAGCAGACCATTGACGGCATTCGAAGCTAGAACCTTTTTGGGGACTATGACAAAGAAACACATCACCGTGTTCTATAAATGTTTACAGACGGATCTCCACGCTCACCTCCCAGAATTCACAAAATCCTGGGAAAAAGACTTAAAGATCACAATTTCACCTGACGATTGGAGAACTATATTTAAAAATGCCTTTAAGTCCTCTAGCAACACTATAACCCAAGAGAGTAACTATAAGCGCATTTCTAGATGGCACTTCACCCCAACCAGAATATGCAAGTTCTTCCCGAACGCATCCAACCTATGCTGGAGATGCAAAACTGACGCAGGGACCCCGGGCCACATCTGGTGGTTTTGCAATGTAATACAATCATACTGGTGCAAAATAACCACCATAATAACACTTATTACGGGCTACGCAATCCCACAATCTCCTGAGGCCTTACTATTCATGCTCTTCCCCACCCCTCTACCAAAATCAATGCGTACCCTACTCTATCATCTGCTTACCGCAGCAAATAGTCTAATTCCCCTCAAATGGAAGCAAACCAAGCCCCCATCCATCAGGGAATGGATTACCAAAGTGGACACCTTTAGGCAAATGGATGAGCTCTCACACTCCTTCTCTGGCACTTACGATGTGTTCACATATACCTGGGCACCCTGGGACAAGTATATTAAAGATTCTGATGGTTCTCCACTCCACGATACTTAACCCACTTAGTTTTTCTTTGAGCCATTCAGACGATTACCTAATATATACGTAACCACACCGTTACAAACTGCTTCTAATACCTCACTGAACTACTGTGTATTGTTCTCTAAGATGACAACAATGTATTTTAGGAATTTGTCAAGCTAGGACTACCCTAAAGTTTGAAACTTCTGTACCACTCGTGCATACTGTAAAGTATTACATGTTATGAGATGTATGACTCCTATATCCTTTTCACATGATGTCAAGTGCAAAATTAAACAATAAAAGTTTCAAAAAAAAAAAAAAAAAAAAAAAAATAGGTGCCCGGTTGTTTGTTGAAACACTTGAATCCACAGACAAAAACAACCTAGACCTCACCACATATAAAACACTTTTGGATAAACGCTCAGAGCTAGCCACCCTTTATGGAACACAAATCAAGAAAAGTCTTCTTCTTACCAGACACCGGTACTATACCCAAGGGGGCAAAGGGGGACAACTATCAGCGCAAGCTCTAAAAACACAAAGACAAACCACATTTATCTCATCCATACAGACTCCACAAGGGACCAAGTCAAATCTGATGGCGGACATCATGCTAGCCTTCCAGGAGTTTTACCACAAACTTTACAACTTGAGGGACTCTCCCCCCAGATGTTACTGACATAAGAGCCTTCCTCAAACAAAGGATCGCCAAGACAATCCCACCCAACGTACAACAAAGACTTGACTCTCCCACAACTAAAGAGGAGTTAGAAGTAGTGATACACTCCCTCCCACAAGAGAAAGAGCCCGGGCCCAGATGTCTTCACGGCCAAATACTACAAGAGCTTTTCCATCCAGCTCATACCCCCACTCCTAGACGCACTCAACTCCCTACTTAAAGACAATTCCATACCCCCACAGGCATCGGAAGCCACTATTGCACTCTACCCAAACCAGGTAAAGATTTGACCCAATGTGGGAGTTATTGGCCTATCTCACTTAAAAATATTGATTTAAAAAATGTTCACTAAAACACTAGCTAACCGCCTACGCCTCAAGCTCCCAGAGCTAATTCACCCAGACCAGGCTGGATTTATACAAGGCCGAGAAGCTAAAAAATAATATCACCAAACTCATTAATCTCATGCATCACTCTGAACACACAAACACCCAGACACTGTTACTCTCCAGAGATGCCGAAAAGGCTTTCAACAGGGTGGACTGGTCCCTGATGCTTGCCACCCTGGAACAGATGGGCTTTGGCCCAAACTGGCTAAGGTGGATGGGAGCTATATACTCCAGACCAACGGCTAGGCTACTCGTGAACGGCCAACTCTCACTCCCAGTACCCATCTCCAATAGCACCCCTCTTTGTTTCGTCCTGGTCCTGGAGCCATTCCTCCAGGGAGTTAGAGAAAATCCTAACATCAAGGGTTTCAAATTTGGATGGGCAGAACACAAAATATCAGCATTTGCAGATGACATGCTATTCACGGTCTCCGAACCCAGCTCCTCACTCCCTCATATACTGGAGGAGATGTCTCTCTATAGCAAAGTGTTCACCTTTCATGCCACTCTAGGTAAATGTGAACTCCTCCCACTGAAAGTACTAAACTCGACCAAAACACATCTACAATCAAACTTCCCATTCTCCTAAGGAACAGAGCATATAACATATCTGGGGGTAGCACTACCATCCGTTATCTCACGACTATATGAAACCACCCCCCACCCCCCTGCTAATCCAAGCTAGAACTAAAGATCTTACTAAATGGCACACTTCGCAGTTCAGCTGGTTTTGCAGGATAAATATCCTGAAAATTAGTATTCTCCCAAGAATATTATACTTGCTGCAAGTTCTCCCGATCACTCTACCCACAACCTTCTTTGCTGCCATACAAAAACTATTTACGACATTTATTTGGTCCCACAAACGCCCCAGGCTAGCCTATCAGCTGCTCACAAGATCAAAGACGGAGGGGGGTCTGGGGCTGCCAGATGTGGAACGATACCACAGTGCAGTACTATTGGCCAGGATTTATGACTGGACAGGCAAGAACACGACCAAACAATGGGTAGATGTAGAGAATAACATCTTCCGTGTCCCCATACACACAATACCATGGCACAACTCTGGCCAATCCTTCCTTATGCACAAACAACACCCGACCATTACTCCGACACTGAGAATGTGGTCACACATGAGTCATTGGCGGCGGACATATCACCATACCCATCACCGCTATATCCACTGACTCACAATCCGCTCTTCAAGCCTGGTGAATCGGGAGCGGCATACAGATAATATCATACCACAGCATACCTACCTTCACGAGACCTCCTTGACAATGAGGGAGTTAGGCCCCTGTCGTCCCTACACCCGCAGGGAACTCCCACGACCCTTCAAAAATTTCTCTACGATCAACTCATTCACTTTTTGCGGACCAACAAATACCCCCAACAAGGTCACCGAGCACTGACCAAATTCGAACTTACGTGCACCCAATGCACACTCAAAAAGAAACAGGTCAAAACCACATATGCCTACTACAGGACACTAGCCAACCAATCAACCTACTCTACAAAAAACACTGGGAACAAGAACTGCACTTATCTTTCGCAGATAATGACTGGAAGCAAATATTCCTCCTGACACAAAAATCATCCACCAGCTTAGCGACACAAGAAAGTAACTATAAGAAGATAGCTAGATGGCACTACACCCCATCCAAACTCAAACGGGCATTCCCAGGCACGTCCAATAACTGCTGTAGATGACTAGAGGCCATTGGGGACACGGCTCACATCTGGTGGTCATGCACGGTGAACCAAAAGTTCTGGTCACGGATCTCCAGTCTCATACACCTCATAACGGGAACCACCATACCCTACCCACCTTAAACACTCCTATATCTTATATTGCCTCCCTCCATACCAAGGGACACTAGGACCCTAGACATACATCTGCTCAAAGCAGCAAATCTGCTTATCACCCTCCACTGGAAAAAAAAAAATATACATGACCTCCTGGGAACCCTAGTGTAACTTCATGAACACCAGTCAAACAGACCGATAGTGACACCCAGCTGGAGATAATATGAGACCTTGAACTACCAGCGAATCTATTTGAATATCAACACCCTTATTATTTTTGGTCTTCACTTCCCCTCTATGTCGACTACAAGTATTTCTGTTACTGAATGTGAACTTTGTACTAGACATTATGACTAAAGCAGCAATGTTATACACATTTTTGAAGTATCAATTGTTACATTTGCAAGAATTTTAAAATAAACAATTTCTAAAAAAAAAAGGAAAAAGGAAAAAAAGCCGAACAGACACTGCTTGATCCGTTTTAGGTCAGCTTTGGGATTTCTAGGTAGTCTCAGTAAAATCCATTCTGAGTTCTCCTTATAACCGGCAGAAAAAAAAAAAAAAAATATATATATATATATATATATATATATATATATATATATATATATATATATATATCTGCGAGCGGTTCAACAGAACACTGCTTGCCGAGACTGGGAGCGACTCCTACCGCACTTCTTATGTGCATATTGGGAGGTGCCGCAGGAACTGCTTTGGACTATTATATGGGAGAAGATTACGAGGACCTCATCACAGTGCATTGGGATGGGGGAATGTGCTAAAACTCTGTGACCACATGGAACAGTTGGCTAAGTTGGTAAAAGAGAACCTCCAAGCTGACAAGGGGTGACAGAAAGTATGGTATGACCGGGGTACCCGACTGCGTAGTTTCCGTGTTGGACAAAAGATTAAACCGGTCTGACATGATTAATTACAGGCGGCATGGCAGGGTCCCTACAAGGTGGTGGAGCATATCTGCAATACCACCTATGTGGTAGCCAGCTGTGCAGATGAGAGAGTAAACTGCTCCTTCCACGTTAATATGCTTAAAGAGTACAAAAAAAGGAAGGACGATGTAACTGCAGTGTGCGCCCCAGCTTCTGAGGATCTAGACAGCCTCGCATTACCTGACTTGCTAGAGGGAGACTCCCAAGTTGACCTTATCGCTCAAGTCAAACTAGGAGACAAACTGACTGATAAAGAAATAGTTCAGGCCCACAAATTATTGAAAGCTAAACGAAAGACCTTCTCCCAAGACCCTGGGTACATCACCCTGGCTGTACACAACGTGGAAATCCCAGGACAAGCACCTATGAGGCAACCACCCCTACCACATTCTCGAGGCAGTCCGGTAAGAGATACGGAAGGATATACAGTAAATGCTGTGACTAGGAGTGATTGAGGCTTCAGACTTGGCTTGTAGTCCTAGTACCGAAGCGGGACGGAACAACACTCTTCTGCGTGGACTACAGGCGACTGAACGATCGGACTCTTACCAACTCTTATCCCATGCCCTGGAGGAACTATTTCATCATATAGCATGGGGACAGTATCTCGCCACAACAGACCTATGCAAGGGCTACTAGCAGATTCACCTGGCCGAGGAGGCTATCCCCAAGTCGGCATTCGTCACCCCGCTTGGCCTATTCCAATATCAGGTCATGCCGTTCTAGATGAAGAATGTCCCAGCCACCTTTCAACGTATGGTGGATAGGTTCCTCAATGGCTTCCAGGAATTTGCACGTGCGTACCTGGACAGCATAGCTATCAATTGTGACTCATAGGAGGAAGATTTCCCATGTAGGGAAGGTTATCGGCCGAATTAGAGCAGCTGGCTTAACTCTGAAGCCAGACAAGTGTCACATTGGTATGGCTGAAGTGCGGTATCTGGGACACAGAGTAGCTGGGAGACTTCTGCCCCTACCCGAGTGGCCACCACACACTGGATAACACAGTTCTACTTCACCCTTTACTAAGTCTTGGCTCGTGTTTTTTTTTAAATTCTTTATTTTATTTGTGCATGAAAAATCACATAAAGCACACAATGCCACAACAGCTAGAGCATGCAGAGCGTCATACATAGATTTACATTGGTTAGGCATTAAAACATAGCACAGTTTTATGGATTATTATCGCATGACAAAGAGTTATATCTAATAATATTATCAATAACAGCGTTAAACTAGGTTATCCAGGTTAGATTGTTATCAGCTATATATCAGAGAATTTACAACATTGAAAACAGGTTAGACTACAATGTTAAACCGGTGAGCTATAAAACCACCTGGTAAGCACGTTAATAGAGGTGAGATATCCCCAGCAGTACCTTTCTACATTAGTAAGCATGTTGGTAGCCTGGCTGTAATCAGGCTAAGTTAAGTAATGACATGCAATTAGCCGGCATAGATGTATCTGTGCCATGGAGTAATAAAACGAAAAAAAAAAAAACAAATAGATAATGCTGCTTCTATCTATAACAAGCTCGTGTTGGGATAAAGTCACCCTCACAGGCCAGCAGTATGCATAAGGGCTAGTACTCGTGTTCGCCAAGAGGGACAGTTAATGTCCAGGGTGTAGTAGCAGTTTGTGAGTACGTCTCTCAACAGTCATGCTGTCCCAGGGCCGGTCCGACCCTCAGCCTGTTCCCCGTCTGGGAGAGTGCAGCAGGTCTGTGCCAAGGTGCTGGTCATATCGGGTGTTGGGCATTGCATGATGGGTGACTACCTTCGGGTGGGCCCGCTGCGTCTCCGATTTCTCCGATGTAGGAGCCGCTTTAGAGGCTGTTGGCGGTCCCCGCTGTTTGGTAGGCATGTAAGGGGTACGGAGATGAGTGCACCCGCTTGTCAGCTCTGTGTCGGGACGCTTTGTGCGGCTTCCTCCTCCGCTTCCCCGCTTGTGTAGCGCCAGCTTTCCGCCCTGGCTGTGGTGGTTTGTCCCCGTTCTGTGGAGGGCTTGTTGCAGCCGTGGGTCTTGTTTGGCTCTGTTTAGCTTGTTCCCAGTATTGCTCCCAAAAGCGTTCAAATGCCAGGGCAATGGGATCCCTGGAGTCTGGGACAAACTTGGTCACGTGTTGGCGGCCATCTTTGCCCACTCCAAGCCGCACTCTTGCTGGGCTCATGTTTGGGTGAGACAGCTATACTCTGTGCAAGAGAGCTTAATCACTAGGACCCTGTTACAGGTTAGGAAAGTTTGGATAGACCCCAGCCAAGCTGCAGCGGGTAGGGGCTATAGCACTACTGGTGTCCCAGTGATAGCTAGGAAGCAAGCTTGGCAGAGGTGCCCAGTCAGGGTACCATGCAGTCCATCAAAGTGTGTCCAGGATTGTGTGTCCATGAATGGAGACCCCATGCTGGGGGTCTGTGTATAAATTCTGTGTGCCTTGCCTGAATAAACCAGAGAAAAGGGATTTTTTTCTGTGACACCCTGGGACAAGTATATTAAAGATTCTGATGGTTCTCCACTCCACGATACTTAACCCACTTAGTTTTTCTTTGAGCCATTCAGACGATTACCTAATATATACGTAACCACACCGTTACAAACTGCTTCTAATACCTCACTGAACTACTGTGTATTGTTCTCTAAGATGACAACAATGTATTTTAGGAATTTGTCAAGCTAGGACTACCCTAAAGTTTGAAACTTCTGTACCACTCGTGCATACTGTAAAGTATTACATGTTATGAGATGTATGACTCCTATATCCTTTTCACATGATGTCAAGTGCAAAATTAAACAATAAAAGTTTCAAAAAAAAAAAAAAAAAAAAAAAAAATAGGTGCCCGGTTGTTTGTTGAAACACTTGAATCCACAGACAAAAACAACCTAGACCTCACCACATATAAAACACTTTTGGATAAACGCTCAGAGCTAGCCACCCTTTATGGAACACAAATCAAGAAAAGTCTTCTTCTTACCAGACACCGGTACTATACCCAAGGGGGCAAAGGGGGACAACTATCAGCGCAAGCTCTAAAAACACAAAGACAAACCACATTTATCTCATCCATACAGACTCCACAAGGGACCAAGTCAAATCTGATGGCGGACATCATGCTAGCCTTCCAGGAGTTTTACCACAAACTTTACAACTTGAGGGACTCTCCCCCCAGATGTTACTGACATAAGAGCCTTCCTCAAACAAAGGATCGCCAAGACAATCCCACCCAACGTACAACAAAGACTTGACTCTCCCACAACTAAAGAGGAGTTAGAAGTAGTGATACACTCCCTCCCACAAGAGAAAGAGCCCGGGCCCAGATGTCTTCACGGCCAAATACTACAAGAGCTTTTCCATCCAGCTCATACCCCCACTCCTAGACGCACTCAACTCCCTATTTAAAGACAATTCCATACCCCCACAGGCATCGGAAGCCACTATTGCACTCTACCCAAACCAGGTAAAGATTTGACCCAATGTGGGAGTTATTGGCCTATCTCACTTAAAAATATTGATTTAAAAAATGTTCACTAAAACACTAGCTAACCGCCTACGCCTCAAGCTCCCAGAGCTAATTCACCCAGACCAGGCTGGATTTATACAAGGCCGAGAAGCTAAAAAATAATATCACCAAACTCATTAATCTCATGCATCACTCTGAACACACAAACACCCAGACACTGTTACTCTCCAGAGATGCCGAAAAGGCTTTCAACAGGGTGGACTGGTCCCTGATGCTTGCCACCCTGGAACAGATGGGCTTTGGCCCAAACTGGCTAAGGTGGATGGGAGCTATATACTCCAGACCAACGGCTAGGCTACTCGTGAACGGCCAACTCTCACTCCCAGTACCCATCTCCAATAGCACCCCTCTTTGTTTCGTCCTGGTCCTGGAGCCATTCCTCCAGGGAGTTAGAGAAAATCCTAACATCAAGGGTTTCAAATTTGGATGGGCAGAACACAAAATATCAGCATTTGCAGATGACATGCTATTCACGGTCTCCGAACCCAGCTCCTCACTCCCTCATATACTGGAGGAGATGTCTCTCTATAGCAAAGTGTTCACCTTTCATGCCACTCTAGGTAAATGTGAACTCCTCCCACTGAAAGTACTAAACTCGACCAAAACACATCTACAATCAAACTTCCCATTCTCCTAAGGAACAGAGCATATAACATATCTGGGGGTAGCACTACCATCCGTTATCTCACGACTATATGAAACCACCCCCCACCCCCCTGCTAATCCAAGCTAGAACTAAAGATCTTACTAAATGGCACACTTCGCAGTTCAGCTGGTTTTGCAGGATAAATATCCTGAAAATTAGTATTCTCCCAAGAATATTATACTTGCTGCAAGTTCTCCCGATCACTCTACCCACAACCTTCTTTGCTGCCATACAAAAACTATTTACGACATTTATTTGGTCCCACAAACGCCCCAGGCTAGCCTATCAGCTGCTCACAAGATCAAAGACGGAGGGGGGTCTGGGGCTGCCAGATGTGGAACGATACCACAGTGCAGTACTATTGGCCAGGATTTATGACTGGACAGGCAAGAACACGACCAAACAATGGGTAGATGTAGAGAATAACATCTTCCGTGTCCCCATACACACAATACCATGGCACAACTCTGGCCAATCCTTCCTTATGCACAAACAACACCCGACCATTACTCCGACACTGAGAATGTGGTCACACATGAGTCATTGGCGGCGGACATATCACCATACCCATCACCGCTATATCCACTGACTCACAATCCGCTCTTCAAGCCTGGTGAATCGGGAGCGGCATACAGATAATATCATACCACAGCATACCTACCTTCACGAGACCTCCTTGACAATGAGGGAGTTAGGCCCCTGTCGTCCCTACACCCGCAGGGAACTCCCACGACCCTTCAAAAATTTCTCTACGATCAACTCATTCACTTTTTGCGGACCAACAAATACCCCCAACAAGGTCACCGAGCACTGACCAAATTCGAACTTACGTGCACCCAATGCACACTCAAAAAGAAACAGGTCAAAACCACATATGCCTACTACAGGACACTAGCCAACCAATCAACCTACTCTACAAAAAACACTGGGAACAAGAACTGCACTTATCTTTCGCAGATAATGACTGGAAGCAAATATTCCTCCTGACACAAAAATCATCCACCAGCTTAGCGACACAAGAAAGTAACTATAAGAAGATAGCTAGATGGCACTACACCCCATCCAAACTCAAACGGGCATTCCCAGGCACGTCCAATAACTGCTGTAGATGACTAGAGGCCATTGGGGACACGGCTCACATCTGGTGGTCATGCACGGTGAACCAAAAGTTCTGGTCACGGATCTCCAGTCTCATACACCTCATAACGGGAACCACCATACCCTACCCACCTTAAACACTCCTATATCTTATATTGCCTCCCTCCATACCAAGGGACACTAGGACCCTAGACATACATCTGCTCAAAGCAGCAAATCTGCTTATCACCCTCCACTGGAAAAAAAAAAATATACATGACCTCCTGGGAACCCTAGTGTAACTTCATGAACACCAGTCAAACAGACCGATAGTGACACCCAGCTGGAGATAATATGAGACCTTGAACTACCAGCGAATCTATTTGAATATCAACACCCTTATTATTTTTGGTCTTCACTTCCCCTCTATGTCGACTACAAGTATTTCTGTTACTGAATGTGAACTTTGTACTAGACATTATGACTAAAGCAGCAATGTTATACACATTTTTGAAGTATCAATTGTTACATTTGCAAGAATTTTAAAATAAACAATTTCTAAAAAAAAAAGGAAAAAGGAAAAAAAGCCGAACAGACACTGCTTGATCCGTTTTAGGTCAGCTTTGGGATTTCTAGGTAGTCTCAGTAAAATCCATTCTGAGTTCTCCTTATAACCGGCAGAAAAAAAAAAAAAAAAAAAAAATATATATATATATATATATATATATATATATATATATATATATATATATATATATATATATCTGCGAGCGGTTCAACAGAACACTGCTTGCCGAGACTGGGAGCGACTCCTACCGCACTTCTTATGTGCATATTGGGAGGTGCCGCAGGAACTGCTTTGGACTATTATATGGGAGAAGATTACGAGGACCTCATCACAGTGCATTGGGATGGGGGAATGTGCTAAAACTCTGTGACCACATGGAACAGTTGGCTAAGTTGGTAAAAGAGAACCTCCAAGCTGACAAGGGGTGACAGAAAGTATGGTATGACCGGGGTACCCGACTGCGTAGTTTCCGTGTTGGACAAAAGATTAAACCGGTCTGACATGATTAATTACAGGCGGCATGGCAGGGTCCCTACAAGGTGGTGGAGCATATCTGCAATACCACCTATGTGGTAGCCAGCTGTGCAGATGAGAGAGTAAACTGCTCCTTCCACGTTAATATGCTTAAAGAGTACAAAAAAAGGAAGGACGATGTAACTGCAGTGTGCGCCCCAGCTTCTGAGGATCTAGACAGCCTCGCATTACCTGACTTGCTAGAGGGAGACTCCCAAGTTGACCTTATCGCTCAAGTCAAACTAGGAGACAAACTGACTGATAAAGAAATAGTTCAGGCCCACAAATTATTGAAAGCTAAACGAAAGACCTTCTCCCAAGACCCTGGGTACATCACCCTGGCTGTACACAACGTGGAAATCCCAGGACAAGCACCTATGAGGCAACCACCCCTACCACATTCTCGAGGCAGTCCGGTAAGAGATACGGAAGGATATACAGTAAATGCTGTGACTAGGAGTGATTGAGGCTTCAGACTTGGCTTGTAGTCCTAGTACCGAAGCGGGACGGAACAACACTCTTCTGCGTGGACTACAGGCGACTGAACGATCGGACTCTTACCAACTCTTATCCCATGCCCTGGAGGAACTATTTCATCATATAGCATGGGGACAGTATCTCGCCACAACAGACCTATGCAAGGGCTACTAGCAGATTCACCTGGCCGAGGAGGCTATCCCCAAGTCGGCATTCGTCACCCCGCTTGGCCTATTCCAATATCAGGTCATGCCGTTCTAGATGAAGAATGTCCCAGCCACCTTTCAACGTATGGTGGATAGGTTCCTCAATGGCTTCCAGGAATTTGCACGTGCGTACCTGGACAGCATAGCTATCAATTGTGACTCATAGGAGGAAGATTTCCCATGTAGGGAAGGTTATCGGCCGAATTAGAGCAGCTGGCTTAACTCTGAAGCCAGACAAGTGTCACATTGGTATGGCTGAAGTGCGGTATCTGGGACACAGAGTAGCTGGGAGACTTCTGCCCCTACCCGAGTGGCCACCACACACTGGATAACACAGTTCTACTTCACCCTTTACTAAGTCTTGGCTCGTGTTTTTTTTTAAATTCTTTATTTTATTTGTGCATGAAAAATCACATAAAGCACACAATGCCACAACAGCTAGAGCATGCAGAGCGTCATACATAGATTTACATTGGTTAGGCATTAAAACATAGCACAGTTTTATGGATTATTATCGCATGACAAAGAGTTATATCTAATAATATTATCAATAACAGCGTTAAACTAGGTTATCCAGGTTAGATTGTTATCAGCTATATATCAGAGAATTTACAACATTGAAAACAGGTTAGACTACAATGTTAAACCGGTGAGCTATAAAACCACCTGGTAAGCACGTTAATAGAGGTGAGATATCCCCAGCAGTACCTTTCTACATTAGTAAGCATGTTGGTAGCCTGGCTGTAATCAGGCTAAGTTAAGTAATGACATGCAATTAGCCGGCATAGATGTATCTGTGCCATGGAGTAATAAAACGAAAAAAAAAAAAACAAATAGATAATGCTGCTTCTATCTATAACAAGCTCGTGTTGGGATAAAGTCACCCTCACAGGCCAGCAGTATGCATAAGGGCTAGTACTCGTGTTCGCCAAGAGGGACAGTTAATGTCCAGGGTGTAGTAGCAGTTTGTGAGTACGTCTCTCAACAGTCATGCTGTCCCAGGGCCGGTCCGACCCTCAGCCTGTTCCCCGTCTGGGAGAGTGCAGCAGGTCTGTGCCAAGGTGCTGGTCATATCGGGTGTTGGGCATTGCATGATGGGTGACTACCTTCGGGTGGGCCCGCTGCGTCTCCGATTTCTCCGATGTAGGAGCCGCTTTAGAGGCTGTTGGCGGTCCCCGCTGTTTGGTAGGCATGTAAGGGGTACGGAGATGAGTGCACCCGCTTGTCAGCTCTGTGTCGGGACGCTTTGTGCGGCTTCCTCCTCCGCTTCCCCGCTTGTGTAGCGCCAGCTTTCCGCCCTGGCTGTGGTGGTTTGTCCCCGTTCTGTGGAGGGCTTGTTGCAGCCGTGGGTCTTGTTTGGCTCTGTTTAGCTTGTTCCCAGTATTGCTCCCAAAAGCGTTCAAATGCCAGGGCAATGGGATCCCTGGAGTCTGGGACAAACTTGGTCACGTGTTGGCGGCCATCTTTGCCCACTCCAAGCCGCACTCTTGCTGGGCTCATGTTTGGGTGAGACAGCTATACTCTGTGCAAGAGAGCTTAATCACTAGGACCCTGTTACAGGTTAGGAAAGTTTGGATAGACCCCAGCCAAGCTGCAGCGGGTAGGGGCTATAGCACTACTGGTGTCCCAGTGATAGCTAGGAAGCAAGCTTGGCAGAGGTGCCCAGTCAGGGTACCATGCAGTCCATCAAAGTGTGTCCAGGATTGTGTGTCCATGAATGGAGACCCCATGCTGGGGGTCTGTGTATAAATTCTGTGTGCCTTGCCTGAATAAACCAGATCTACTCCCAGCACTGGCGTACATACCGCGGTCGCAGGGGTTGCAGCTGCGACTGGGCCCGGCCCACCAGGGGGCCCGGCCACCTAGCGACTCGGTATGTACGCCAGTGTGGGCAGACTCTTCTACTGGGGGGACAAGGAGCTGGCCACATCAGGGCCCCCGAGGCCGGCCCTGGTGTTACCGGGCGCGCGCGCGAGGGAGCACTCTCCCCTGAGCGCTCTCTGATCAGCTCCCTTGCGCGCCCCGCACTTATGCTGCAGCCGGAATATGAAGTTATATTCTGGCTCCGGCATCAGTAAAAATGTGCGAGGGAGCTGGGCAGAGAGCGCTCAGGGGACAGTGTTCCCTCACGAGCCAGCAGGACCGGCCGCCGGGCAGCCCCTGGACTGGACTGGAAAGGGAGGCTGCGGGATTAAATCTGAAAAAAAAAACACACAAAAAACGTGTGTATGTGTGTTAGTGCTACAGTGTGTGTGTGTGTGTGTGTGTTAGTGCACATTTTTGTGCCAGTGTGTGTGTTACTGTGTCTGCTAGTGAGTGTCAGTGAGTGTGTTAGTTTTTGTTTGCGTGTGTTACTGTGTGTTAGTTGTGTGTGTCTGTTATTGAGTGTGTGTCTGTTAGTGAGTGTCAGTGTGTGTGTCTGTGTGTGAGTGAGTGTGTGTGTCTGTTACTGAGTGTGCTAGTTTGTGTGTGTCTGTTAGTGAGTCTGTTAGTGAGTCTAGTGAGTCTTAGGTTAGTGAGTCTAGTGAGTCTTAGGTGTCTTAGTGAGTGTGTGTTTGTCAGTGAGAGTGTGTGTTTTATAAGTGAGTGTGTATGTGTCTCTGTCTGTCACTGAGTGTGTCTTTGGCAGTAAATTTGTGTGTCTGTTAGCTAGTGTGTATGCGTCTGTTCGTGAGAGTGTGTGTGTGTTTTAAACCCCTTAAGCACTTACCTTTCTCCAGCGCCGGACTCCCTTGGCGCTGGGGATCCCTCCGCCCCGACCTGCCTCTCAGCTCCCAATGCGCATGCGTGGCAAGAGCCGCGCGCGCATTCAAACCGCCCATAGAAAAGCATTACTCAATGCTTTCCTATGGACGTCGAGCGTCTTCTCACTGTGATTTTCACAGGGAGAATCGCGGAAGCGCCTCTAGCCGCTGTCAGTGACACAGCCACTAGAGGCTGGATTAACCATCAGTGAAACATAGCAGTTTCTCTGAAACTGCTATGTATTCAGCTGCAGGGTTAAACTAGAGGGCCCTGGAACCCAGACCACTTCATTGAGCTGAAGTGATCTGGGTGTCTAAAGTGGTCCTTTAAGTGTATGTGTATCTGCATACACTTGCGTACATACCGCGGTCGCAGCCCTGCAGCCCTGCAACCCGGAGCCTGCCGCCATCTGTTGCCCGCGCAGAGTAAGTGCGGGGGGAAGGGCACGGATCAATTTTAGCACCGGGGCCCCATGGGTCGTGTGTACGCCACTGACTCCCAGCATTACGTTTAGACAAATGTATTTGTGGAAAGCTGTACTAGCTAATACAACGGGAAAGGGAATCCATGAAGGTGATACCCTGGTGGTCCGCCACACAGATCAACATGTTAGCTCCTAATTTGGTGCTAAAATCAGGACAATTTTTGCTGTCATGTTTTTATCATGATTTGAAATAGCATTGAAATGTTTTTGATGTTTTGGAAAAAAGTCCCTAGAGTGCGGAACTCATTGCTGTTGTTTACTGTGCCAGACCTACACCAGGCTTCATAAAGGATTTCCTGGAGAACACAGTGTGTGTGTTTTAATATAACTGGTCTTAGTTGTTGTTAGAGGGTAAACATAGATATATAACATACAATTATGTAATTATGTAATTTAAAAATTGCCACGACTAAGAGCTCTTCTGCTATGATCTTACTACATCCTACCTGAGCTACCTGTCTGAACAAACGAGGATCAAAATCCCTTTTCTCTGTTTCTTTACGACACGAGCTTCAACCCACCTTGATAACACTGGCCCCTTCCCTTTCTTGCATAAGAGTGAGAAAGAAAACCTTGGAATATATTCTTTTAATAGTTATCACAGTAATGTTTGTGGAGAACATCAGGCTCATCCCAAAGGAGATGTGTCAGCTTTCACCGGCTCTGCTAGATCGTGACAACCCTCGGGACCCATGGAGCTGCTAATGAATTCTTGGTTAGATAGTTTAGTACATTCCACGATAGATGGCATCGACCTCCGTCCTCTTATTTTACCTAAATGTATTCGTTTTATCCATTCGGAAACACAGTGTGAGAGCAGAGTGTGAAAAGATGGAGTAGGGACAGTGGAGGGTGTGTCATAAGACTGTATCCAATCAGAGCGTGGTTAGATCAGCCAATAAGATGCTAGCTGGAGATGTATAATTTGGAGGCTGCTGCGGGCGCGTATTATTGCTTGATCTTCATAGAGAATAGTGACCATGTCTGAAGCCGCCCCAGCTCCCGCCGCCGCACCTGCGGTAGAAAGCGCCTCCAAGAAGAAGCAGCCCAAGAAAGCAGCCGGTGTCAAGAAAGCCGCTAAGCCCTCCGGTCCTAGCGTGTCCGAGCTCATTGTCAAAGCTGTGTCCGCTTCTAAAGAGCGCAGCGGGGTGTCCCTGGCAGCTCTGAAGAAGGCTTTGGCTGCTTCTGGTTATGATGTGGAAAAGAATAACAGCCGCCTCAAGCTGGCTCTCAAGGGCTTGGTGACTAAAAGCACTCTCGTCCAGGTCAAAGGAAGCGGAGCTTCCGGCTCCTTCAAGCTCAACAAAAAGCAGGCGGAGAGCAAGGACAAGGCTACCAAGAAAAAGGCACCGGCTAAAGTCAAGAAGCCTGCCCCGAAGAAAGCCACCAAGTCTCCAGCCAAACCTAAGAAGGTAGCTGCAAAGAGCCCGAAAAAGGCCAAAAAGCCGGCCGCCTCCGCTAAAAAGGCCACCAAAAGTCCGAAGAAAGTCAAAGCCGCCAAGCCCAAGAAGGTAGTGAAAAGCCCGGCTAAGAAGACCGTGAAGAGCCCTGCCAAAAAGGCAGCCAAACCCAAAGCCGCAAAGAGTCCTGCAAAGGCTAAAAAGGCAGCTCCCAAAAAGAAATAAGCCTTGCTCGCATTTAATTTTATTTTCCAAACCCCAAAGGCTCTTGTAAGAGCCACCACATTCTCATTTCAGAGCTATATATCAGTGATGGCAACGTGTTTGTTTTGGTGTCATGTCACACATATCGTTCCCCCTCCATCCCTCATTCTAAAGTCAGGAATAACCTAATGAATCCTGTAATCCCAGCATCTAGTGCTCGAAAAGATTACACAGGAATGTATCTTGTCGGTGTGGCTAAGTCCCCGTATACCAGTGCTACACTTGAGCGTTTATTTTTTTTATTTTTTTTGGCTTAGAAATTCCCTCCGTTCTAAGATACTGAGGGTGTTTCTTTATTAAATTGCGAAAGGCCAGTTTTAGTGAGAAACGCATATAATATATAGAATATCACACAGTGTCCTTCCAGACTAGATTTAATGTTATTGCCTTTTTCAGTAAGATAATAAAGCAGAACATATTTTAGGGATTGCGATTTTGTACATGGTGATAATAAAAGGGACTGTCCTCGTCCTCTCTCCACGTGTGAAACGGGCGCTTATTTCGATATTCAAAGAGTGATAAAGCCCAAGAAATGATACCTTGTGCAGTAGCTAAGCCGACTATCAAAGAAACACTAAAGACATGATAAAATGATTATACTTCAAAAGACTTCACGATTGTGAAATCTTTTGAAGCATAAACAGCTTTGGTTTTAAAAGCCAGAACCATTTCGAGCACGGAAGGAGAGGGTTAAGCATATTATTGAGAGGAAAAAAAAAAGTGAAGGGGCGTGTTTAAAACGCCCGCCTCCTTTGCTGCAGGTCCCCATACGGTCCGTCCGAGGAGTATATAAGGAAGAGCTTTGCACAGCATCTCATATCGTTCGTGCAGAAAGAAGAGCAGAACCATGTCTGGCAGAGGCAAAGGAGGAAAGGGTCTCGGAAAAGGTGGCGCTAAGCGTCACAGGAAGGTTCTTCGTGACAACATCCAGGGCATTACCAAGCCTGCAATTCGTCGCCTTGCTCGCAGGGGAGGCGTGAAGCGTATTTCCGGCCTCATCTATGAGGAGACTCGCGGGGTGCTGAAGGTATTCCTGGAGAACGTCATCCGGGACGCCGTCACTTACACCGAGCATGCCAAGAGGAAGACTGTCACCGCCATGGACGTAGTTTATGCTCTTAAGCGCCAGGGCCGCACTCTCTATGGCTTCGGAGGTTAAAACTCGGGCTTGACTTTACCGCACACCCCATTAACCCAAAGGCCCTTTTCAGGGCCACCCACTTTTTCACTAAAAGACTGAACCTAATCACTTTAACCCCTTCCACACCTGATAAATTGCCTGCTATCTACATAGATACACCGAGAAGGAGATAGTAGTAGAGGCTGCTCCCAAACATCTAGACGGGAAAGGTTGCTAAACACTGTATTTGTAGACCGCATTTTTGAACCATCGGAGGATTTGGAGCCGCCTTCTGTTAATGGTAGGGGATGTAAAAAAATATGAGCAAGTACGTACACACACACTGTCAAGAAAGCTCTGGTTTTGGTGTATTGTTACTGTTGCCTACATTTAATACATGCTTGCAGCCACTTAAATAGAAACATTGTTACTAGCTTTGCATATGCACTCCTGTGTTAACTATGTATTCTCCTCTAAGCGAAAAAGTAGTCTTTTTCCTGCTGCCTCTCCACACGATGGATTCTAAATAGTGAAGTTATTGTAAAATCGCCAGTGAAATAGACCAGCAGAGATGATGGCTACATCGTTGCCTGACGTGAAAATGGGATATGTGGGGACATTTGAGCATTGTAGTGTGTGGGCTCCGTAGCTAGCCCGCTCAAAGTCACAGGCTAAAAGACACGTTTTTATGAATGTGTTGGAGCTCGTTCGAGTGCAGATTTGGTGGCTCTTAAAAGAGCCTTTGTGTTTTGTGTTAGCAGGTTTCAACTTAAGCACGTTCGCCTCGGATCCTACGAGCCAGCTGGATGTCTTTGGGCATGATTGTGACCCTCTTAGCGTGGATGGCGCACAAGTTGGTATCCTCAAAAAGACCAACCAGGTAAGCCTCGCTAGCCTCTTGCAGAGCCATGACAGCAGAGCTCTGGAAGCGCAGATCAGTCTTGAAATCCTGAGCGATCTCACGGACAAGGCGCTGGAAGGGCAGCTTGCGGATGAGCAGCTCGGTGGACTTCTGATAACGGCGGATCTCCCTGAGAGCCACAGTTCCTGGACGGTAACGGTGAGGCTTTTTCACTCCCCCGGTAGCTGGGGCGCTCTTTCTAGCAGCTTTGGTGGCTAGCTGCTTGCGGGGAGCCTTGCCTCCGGTCGACTTACGGGCTGTCTGCTTAGTTCTGGCCATTGTAGCAAAACGAAAGGGAATGAACGCTGCTCGCTGTAGCCTGGGCTTTATAGCCGATACGGCGTTTTCATTGGTTCATCAAGTGGGTGGTATGTTCTGATTGGCTGAAAACAAATAGTAAACCATTTCAAAATACCCGCTCAAATCAACTGCTTCTCATCCCCTCCCCCACATTCAAAATGCCCGCTCAAATCAACTGCTTCATCCCCTCCCCCCTCCTCCATCTATTGAGACCACGCGCCCAAAGAAGGGATCTAAGCCTTTAGTGACCCTTCCTGTCCTGACAGCATTTATTATAGACGCTACTAGTTGAAAGGAATGGCAGTGGGCAGTAATGGACGTATTCCTCCCAACATACTTATTAATAGCTGTATAGGCTTTATCGAGGGGGAGGGGTGCATGGGACATTGACCTCTTACACATGCAGAAAGGCCGCTTCTTTCGATGGGATAGAAGCCACGTCTGATAAAGGACTTTCACTCACAGGACGCTCAGTAGCCATACAAATGAGCTCCAGGAGACAGAGCAGCAGGAAATGTTACAAAGCATCCACTTATTGAAACAATGTTTTCAGCCGAGAGGCCAGGCTATTAAGGCTGCGTTAACTCATCCAGCAGCACAGACAACAGAGCTGTAGCGCCGCTAGGATTTGAACGCTCATAGTAGGTTTCACCCGGCATGTCCTCCAGACAGCGGGAGAGGGGGGAATCCTGAGAGTGAGCGACATGTAGAGATGCCCCGCTTAACAAAAGAGGACCTGTACACTATATACACTTGCCCCAATTGGTATTAATTTGCTGCTGCGTTTATCATAGACATGCATGGCAGCCATTGATTTTAACTAGTTCTATAGCTGGAATGTTGGACAGGATATGGACTGCAAATGGGACTCAGTCAGTGCTGTGACAGAAGCGCCCTAATATTTTAGCTTGCTTATGAGCTGCCAGCGTGGTGTGTGTGTAGATACAGGGAACGGTTTGCGCGCAGCAGAACAATTAATCGGCTCTTTGTGGAGAACGTGGGTGGCTCTTAAAAGAGCCTTTGTGTTTGGTAGGTGAGGGAGGCAGGTGCAGCAGCTGTCCGCTTTACTTGCTCTTGGGCTTGTGGCTCTCGGTCTTCTTGGGCAGCAGCACAGCCTGGATGTTAGGCAGGACACCTCCCTGGGCGATAGTCACTCCTCCCAGCAGTTTGTTGAGCTCTTCATCGTTACGGACAGCGAGCTGGAGATGGCGGGGAATGATGCGGGTCTTTTTGTTGTCTCTAGCGGCATTCCCTGCCAGCTCCAGAATCTCAGCGGTCAGGTACTCCAGCACTGCAGCCAGATAGACGGGGGCACCGGCTCCCACACGCTCTGCATAATTGCCCTTCCTCAGCAAACGGTGGACTCTGCCGACTGGGAACTGAAGTCCCGCTCGGGATGAGCGAGTCTTCGCCTTTGCACGGGTCTTTCCACCTTGCTTTCCGCGGCCAGACATGTTTGTTCTTGATTGAATGCAAGAAGATGAAAACTCCTCCCCTACCACAGGCTATTTATAAACACACTGTGCTCTGTGATTGGATGACTTTACAAGCAGCCAATTAGAGACACGTTATACAGGGAACCAATCTATTGCTGGAGCTAGTGTTAAACAGCCGCTTCCTTACGTCATCTGACTTTAGCAACCAATCGCAGGAAGGGAAGCGGAAGGGCCTCATTTACATGGTCCGCCTATAAATAGAACCGCCGGAGCAAGCAGCTTGCTATTCGCTCGCGAGCTAACAGCGTTAATCATGCCTGATCCAGCAAAGTCCGCACCAGCCCCCAAGAAAGGCTCCAAAAAAGCCGTCACCAAGACTCAGAAGAAAGATGGCAAGAAGCGTAGAAAGAGCAGGAAGGAGAGCTATGCCATCTACGTGTACAAGGTGCTGAAGCAGGTCCATCCCGACACCGGCATCTCCTCCAAGGCAATGGGGATCATGAACTCCTTTGTCAATGATATCTTTGAGCGCATCGCAGGAGAAGCTTCTCGCCTGGCTCACTACAACAAGCGCTCCACCATCACCTCCCGGGAGATCCAGACTGCCGTGCGCCTGCTACTACCCGGAGAGCTGGCAAAGCACGCCGTGTCTGAGGGCACCAAGGCTGTCACAAAGTACACCAGCGCCAAGTAAATGTCCGCCTCCCTGACCACCCGCTAACACAAAGGCTCTTTTAAGAGCCACCCACACTGTCTCTCTCAGAGCTGGCATCACACCCATGCATCAACTCTACAGCTTACTTGCTGCCCACCACAAGCTCACGCAAACGTGTAGCTTTCCTTTCACTTAACCCTTTCCATGCTGTCCTGTAACTCTGAAGATCTCGAGCTGCTCGTGTTTGCACATTTTAGACACTTGTATCACTCACATGCTGATTTAGCCACCTAATGCTCAGTTTGCTCCGCTCTATTACTTTCAAGTCTACCTAGATACCGGACTTGATCTTAGAAGATATTCGTTGGGCGGCTGTATATCTAGTAACTGTAGATTAGGGACAGGCTTCTTATTCAGGGTAGCGCTTGAAGTCGCATTAGGGATATTATAAAAGCTGCTACTGTAGGAGATCTTATACCTAATACTTTACCAAATGGCTACATGGCCAGGGATTTCACTCGATAAGTGTATCCGTTTCTTTCTCTTTTGTTATAGCCTATTGAAACAATGTTTCACTTCATCCTGATACTGTCTATTACTATGTTGCAACTCATGGAAGCCTAGTATGTGGTTCTATCGTCTTTTTGCTCACGCTAGTATTTTACTAGACTTTAAAAGGTCTTTTTGACATATATACCTCAAAACAGCTAGTGTGCAATATCTAGCCTACCTACCCTATTTTCTATCATTTCCACTAGTTATGGGGAATGTGCGCAGGCTTACTTTGGAACATTTAGCAGGCTTTTCCCTTTATTGCACATTGGATATGTACGGATTTATTTTTGTAATTGTCTTTATTTTGTGTAAGTCTTGATATTGGTGACTTCTTTTGGGGTATCCCACCCCTTTAGCTTTATTCTTATTAAAGGTTTAGTTGTATCCATTTGTTCAGCCAACCCCCGACTGAATTAGATACCTGTCCTTAGAAAGTATCTACATTAGTCCACATACGATTGTTCATTACTTTTTGGATACATGGAAATCCTCCTTTTTTTTTTTTTTTTTTTGATTTGGTGTTTGCCAGTAAAGAACAATTTAGACCATTGAGGCTTCATCTAAATATCAGCATGATGATTTCAGTGTCTGCAGACATGTTGAGCTTATTAAAGACAATCTGATAAGCCTGTTTTGATCTTAAAGACATAAGCATTTTATTTTTTTTGTAACTTGCCTTTTTTTCCTGTTTATTGCGCCAACACATTATACACTTTCTCACCAGATGTGCCTGTATACACTCAAACAGCGTTTTCCAATTGGTTTTCTGCAGGAACCTATGGTCCAGCGAGAACAAAACTGGAGTTCTGTAGTGATTTGCCCATTGGGTAGCCCATACACTTAAAGAAACCTGATGGGCATTGCTGCAGAGGGACTCGGTAAGCACTGTTTAATTGCCCAACGGAATCCCTGTAGCATGAGATGCTGGGAAGTGACTGACTATCATTACCTCCCAGCTTCAAATAGAAAATGCTGCACTGGAGGGAGAGAGACCGCAGTCGGCACTGAGCAGCGATTTAGGCGGCTGCCTAAGGCCTAACTCGCCATCGGGCAGGCATACTGTGTCAGGTACAAGGACCCCACACCTTGCCCGGTATGCTGCTGGTTGCGAGGTCCCTCCACTCTGTCCTGAGAAGCAGAAAGCCAGCACAGTCTGCAGCTCCGCTGACTATGCAGTGTCTCGCGATCTCTGGCCAATCAGACCGTCGCCGCGGGATACCACTTCAATGCTCTGTTTTCTGGATATTGTGAGGCACTGCACAATCTGCAGCTCACACCTGGTGGAGTTGCAGACTGTGCAGTCTCTCAGGGCAAATTGTAGAGAGAGCTTACTGGAGCACCAGGGATCAAAGACACCAAGCTCTAAAAACACAAAGACAAACCACATTTATCTCATCCATACAGACTCCACAAGGGACCAAGTCAAATCTGATGGCGGACATCATGCTAGCCTTCCAGGAGTTTTACCACAAACTTTACAACTTGAGGGACTCTCCCCCCAGATGTTACTGACATAACTGACATAAGAGCCTTCCTCAAACAAAGGATCGCCAAGACAATCCCACCCAACGTACAACAAAGACTTGACTCTCCCACAACTAAAGAGGAGTTAGAAGTAGTGATACACTCCCTCCCACTAGGAAAGAGCCCGGGCCCAGATGTCTTCACGGCCAAATACTACAAGAGCTTTTCCATCCAGCTCATACCCCCACTCCTAGACGCACTCAACTCCCTACTTAAAGACAATTCCATACCCCCACAGGCATCGGAAGCCACTATTGCACTCTACCCAAACCAGGTAAAGATTTGACCCAATGTGGGAGTTATTGGCCTATCTCACTTAAAAATATTGATTTAAAAAATGTTCACTAAAACACTAGCTAACCGCCTACGCCTCAAGCTCCCAGAGCTAATTCACCCAGACCAGGCTGGATTTATACAAGGCCGAGAAGCTAAAAAATAATATCACCAAACTCATTAATCTCATGCATCACTCTGAACACACAAACACCCAGACACTGTTACTCTCCAGAGATGCCGAAAAGGCTTTCAACAGGGTGGACTGGTCCCTGATGCTTGCCACCCTGGAACAGATGGGCTTTGGCCCAAACTGGCTAAGGTGGATGGGAGCTATATACTCCAGACCAACGGCTAGGCTACTCGTGAACGGCCAACTCTCACTCCCAGTACCCATCTCCAATAGCACCCCTCTTTGTTTCGTCCTGGTCCTGGAGCCATTCCTCCAGGGAGTTAGAGAAAATCCTAACATCAAGGGTTTCAAATTTGGATGGGCAGAACACAAAATATCAGCATTTGCAGATGACATGCTATTCACGGTCTCCGAACCCAGCTCCTCACTCCCTCATATACTGGAGGAGATGTCTCTCTATAGCAAAGTGTTCACCTTTCATGCCACTCTAGGTAAATGTGAACTCCTCCCACTGAAAGTACTAAACTCGACCAAAACACATCTACAATCAAACTTCCCATTCTCCTGGGGAACAGAGCATATAACATATCTGGGGGTAGCACTACCATCCGTTATCTCACGACTATATGAAACCACCCCCCACCCCCCTGCTAATCCAAGCTAGAACTAAAGATCTTACTAAATGGCACACTTCGCAGTTCAGCTGGTTTTGCAGGATAAATATCCTGAAAATTAGTATTCTCCCAAGAATATTATACTTGCTGCAAGTTCTCCCGATCACTCTACCCACAACCTTCTTTGCTGCCATACAAAAACTATTTACGACATTTATTTGGTCCCACAAACGCCCCAGGCTAGCCTATCAGCTGCTCACAAGATCAAAGACGGAGGGGGGTCTGGGGCTGCCAGATGTGGAACGATACCACAGTGCAGTACTATTGGCCAGGATTTATGACTGGACAGGCAAGAACACGACCAAACAATGGGTAGATGTAGAGAATAACATCTTCCGTGTCCCCATACACACAATACCATGGCACAACTCTGGCCAATCCTTCCTTATGCACAAACAACACCCGACCATTACTCCGACACTGAGAATGTGGTCACACATGAGTCATTGGCGGCGGACATATCACCATACCCATCACCGCTATATCCACTGACTCACAATCCGCTCTTCAAGCCTGGTGAATCGGGAGCGGCATACAGATAATATCATACCACAGCATACCTACCTTCACGAGACCTCCTTGACAATGAGGGAGTTAGGCCCCTGTCGTCCCTACACCCGCAGGGAACTCCCACGACCCTTCAAAAATTTCTCTACGATCAACTCATTCACTTTTTGCGGACCAACAAATACCCCCAACAAGGTCACCGAGCACTGACCAAATTCGAACTTACGTGCACCCAATGCACACTCAAAAAGAAACAGGTCAAAACCACATATGCCTACTACAGGACACTAGCCAACCAATCAACCTACTCTACAAAAAACACTGGGAACAAGAACTGCACTTATCTTTCGCAGATAATGACTGGAAGCAAATATTCCTCCTGACACAAAAATCATCCACCAGCTTAGCGACACAAGAAAGTAACTATAAGAAGATAGCTAGATGGCACTACACCCCATCCAAACTCAAACGGGCATTCCCAGGCACGTCCAATAACTGCTGTAGATGACTAGAGGCCATTGGGGACACGGCTCACATCTGGTGGTCATGCACGGTGAACCAAAAGTTCTGGTCACGGATCTCCAGTCTCATACACCTCATAACGGGAACCACCATACCCTACCCACCTTAAACACTCCTATATCTTATATTGCCTCCCTCCATACCAAGGGACACTAGGACCCTAGACATACATCTGCTCAAAGCAGCAAATCTGCTTATCACCCTCCACTGGAAAAAAAAATATATACATGACCTCCTGGGAACCCTAGTGTAACTTCATGAACACCAGTCAAACAGACCGATAGTGACACCCAGCTGGAGATAATATGAGACCTTGAACTACCAGCGAATCTATTTGAATATCAACACCCTTATTATTTTTGGTCTTCACTTCCCCTCTATGTCGACTACAAGTATTTCTGTTACTGAATGTGAACTTTGTACTAGACATTATGACTAAAGCAGCAATGTTATACACATTTTTGAAGTATCAATTGTTACATTTGCAAGAATTTTAAAATAAACAATTTCTAAAAAAAAAAGGAAAAAGGAAAAAAAGCCGAACAGACACTGCTTGATCTGTTTTAGGTCAGCTTTGGGATTTCTAGGTAGTCTCAGTAAAATCCATTCTGAGTTCTCCTTATAACCGGCAGAAAAATGGAGTAATAAAACGAAAAAAAAAAAAAACAAATAGATAATGCTGCTTCTATCTATAACAAGCTCGTGTTGGGATAAAGTCACCCTCACAGGCCAGCAGTATGCATAAGGGCTAGTACTCGTGTTCGCCAAGAGGGACAGTTAATGTCCAGGGTGTAGTAGCAGTTTGTGAGTACGTCTCTCAACAGTCATGCTGTCCCAGGGCCGGTCCGACCCTCAGCCTGTTCCCCGTCTGGGAGAGTGCAGCAGGTCTGTGCCAAGGTGCTGGTCATATCGGGTGTTGGGCATTGCATGATGGGTGACTACCTTCGGGTGGGCCCGCTGCGTCTCCGATTTCTCCGATGTAGGAGCCGCTTTAGAGGCTGTTGGCGGTCCCCGCTGTTTGGTAGGCATGTAAGGGGTACGGAGATGAGTGCACCCGCTTGTCAGCTCTGTGTCGGGACGCTTTGTGCGGCTTCCTCCTCCGCTTCCCCGCTTGTGTAGCGCCAGCTTTCCGCCCTGGCTGTGGTGGTTTGTCCCCGTTCTGTGGAGGGCTTGTTGCAGCCGTGGGTCTTGTTTGGCTCTGTTTAGCTTGTTCCCAGTATTGCTCCCAAAAGCGTTCAAATGCCAGGGCAATGGGATCCCTGGAGTCTGGGACAAACTTGGTCACGTGTTGGCGGCCATCTTTGCCCACTCCAAGCCGCACTCTTGCTGGGCTCATGTTTGGGTGAGACAGCTATACTCTGTGCAAGAGAGCTTAATCACTAGGACCCTGTTACAGGTTAGGAAAGTTTGGATAGACCCCAGCCAAGCTGCAGCGGGTAGGGGCTATAGCACTACTGGTGTCCCAGTGATAGCTAGGAAGCAAGCTTGGCAGAGGTGCCCAGTCAGGGTACCATGCAGTCCATCAAAGTGTGTCCAGGATTGTGTGTCCATGAATGGAGACCCCATGCTGGGGGTCTGTGTATAAATTCTGTGTGCCTTGCCTGAATAAACCAGATCTACTCCCAGCACTGGCGTACATACCGCGGTCGCAGGGGTTGCAGCTGCGACTGGGCCCGGCCCACCAGGGGGCCCGGCCACCTAGCGACTCGGTATGTACGCCAGTGTGGGCAGACTCTTCTACTGGGGGGACAAGGAGCTGGCCACATCAGGGCCCCCGAGGCCGGCCCTGGTGTTACCGGGCGCGCGCGCGAGGGAGCACTCTCCCCTGAGCGCTCTCTGATCAGCTCCCTTGCGCGCCCCGCACTTATGCTGCAGCCGGAATATGAAGTTATATTCTGGCTCCGGCATCAGTAAAAATGTGCGAGGGAGCTGGGCAGAGAGCGCTCAGGGGACAGTGTTCCCTCACGAGCCAGCAGGACCGGCCGCCGGGCAGCCCCTGGACTGGACTGGAAAGGGAGGCTGCGGGATTAAATCTGAAAAAAAAAAACACACAAAAAACGTGTGTATGTGTGTTAGTGCTACAGTGTGTGTGTGTGTGTGTGTGTTAGTGCACATTTTTGTGCCAGTGTGTGTGTTACTGTGTCTGCTAGTGAGTGTCAGTGAGTGTGTTAGTTTTTGTTTGCGTGTGTTACTGTGTGTTAGTTGTGTGTGTCTGTTATTGAGTGTGTGTCTGTTAGTGAGTGTCAGTGTGTGTGTCTGTGTGTGAGTGAGTGTGTGTGTCTGTTACTGAGTGTGCTAGTTTGTGTGTGTCTGTTAGTGAGTCTAGTGAGTCTTAGGTTAGTGAGTCTAGTGAGTCTTAGGTGTCTTAGTGAGTGTGTGTTTGTCAGTGAGAGTGTGTGTTTTATAAGTGAGTGTGTATGTGTCTCTGTCTGTCACTGAGTGTGTCTTTGGCAGTAAATTTGTGTGTCTGTTAGCTAGTGTGTATGCGTCTGTTCGTGAGAGTGTGTGTGTGTTTTAAACCCCTTAAGCACTTACCTTTCTCCAGCGCCGGACTCCCTTGGCGCTGGGGATCCCTCCGCCCCGACCTGCCTCTCAGCTCCCAATGCGCATGCGTGGCAAGAGCCGCGCGCGCATTCAAACCGCCCATAGAAAAGCATTACTCAATGCTTTCCTATGGACGTCGAGCGTCTTCTCACTGTGATTTTCACAGGGAGAATCGCGGAAGCGCCTCTAGCCGCTGTCAGTGACACAGCCACTAGAGGCTGGATTAACCATCAGTGAAACATAGCAGTTTCTCTGAAACTGCTATGTATTCAGCTGCAGGGTTAAACTAGAGGGCCCTGGAACCCAGACCACTTCATTGAGCTGAAGTGATCTGGGTGTCTAAAGTGGTCCTTTAAGTGTATGTGTATCTGCATACACTTGCGTACATACCGCGGTCGCAGCCCTGCAGCCCTGCAACCCGGAGCCTGCCGCCATCTGTTGCCCGCGCAGAGTAAGTGCGGGGGGAAGGGCACGGATCAATTTTAGCACCGGGGCCCCATGGGTCGTGTGTACGCCACTGACTCCCAGCATTACGTTTAGACAAATGTATTTGTGGAAAGCTGTACTAGCTAATACAACGGGAAAGGGAATCCATGAAGGTGATACCCTGGTGGTCCGCCACACAGATCAACATGTTAGCTCCTAATTTGGTGCTAAAATCAGGACAATTTTTGCTGTCATGTTTTTATCATGATTTGAAATAGCATTGAAATGTTTTTGATGTTTTGGAAAAAAGTCCCTAGAGTGCGGAACTCATTGCTGTTGTTTACTGTGCCAGACCTACACCAGGCTTCATAAAGGATTTCCTGGAGAACACAGTGTGTGTGTTTTAATATAACTGGTCTTAGTTGTTGTTAGAGGGTAAACATAGATATATAACATACAATTATGTAATTATGTAATTTAAAAATTGCCACGACTAAGAGCTCTTCTGCTATGATCTTACTACATCCTACCTGAGCTACCTGTCTGAACAAACGAGGATCAAAATCCCTTTTCTCTGTTTCTTTACGACACGAGCTTCAACCCACCTTGATAACACTGGCCCCTTCCCTTTCTTGCATAAGAGTGAGAAAGAAAACCTTGGAATATATTCTTTTAATAGTTATCACAGTAATGTTTGTGGAGAACATCAGGCTCATCCCAAAGGAGATGTGTCAGCTTTCACCGGCTCTGCTAGATCGTGACAACCCTCGGGACCCATGGAGCTGCTAATGAATTCTTGGTTAGATAGTTTAGTACATTCCACGATAGATGGCATCGACCTCCGTCCTCTTATTTTACCTAAATGTATTCGTTTTATCCATTCGGAAACACAGTGTGAGAGCAGAGTGTGAAAAGATGGAGTAGGGACAGTGGAGGGTGTGTCATAAGACTGTATCCAATCAGAGCGTGGTTAGATCAGCCAATAAGATGCTAGCTGGAGATGTATAATTTGGAGGCTGCTGCGGGCGCGTATTATTGCTTGATCTTCATAGAGAATAGTGACCATGTCTGAAGCCGCCCCAGCTCCCGCCGCCGCACCTGCGGTAGAAAGCGCCTCCAAGAAGAAGCAGCCCAAGAAAGCAGCCGGTGTCAAGAAAGCCGCTAAGCCCTCCGGTCCTAGCGTGTCCGAGCTCATTGTCAAAGCTGTGTCCGCTTCTAAAGAGCGCAGCGGGGTGTCCCTGGCAGCTCTGAAGAAGGCTTTGGCTGCTTCTGGTTATGATGTGGAAAAGAATAACAGCCGCCTCAAGCTGGCTCTCAAGGGCTTGGTGACTAAAAGCACTCTCGTCCAGGTCAAAGGAAGCGGAGCTTCCGGCTCCTTCAAGCTCAACAAAAAGCAGGCGGAGAGCAAGGACAAGGCTACCAAGAAAAAGGCACCGGCTAAAGTCAAGAAGCCTGCCCCGAAGAAAGCCACCAAGTCTCCAGCCAAACCTAAGAAGGTAGCTGCAAAGAGCCCGAAAAAGGCCAAAAAGCCGGCCGCCTCCGCTAAAAAGGCCACCAAAAGTCCGAAGAAAGTCAAAGCCGCCAAGCCCAAGAAGGTAGTGAAAAGCCCGGCTAAGAAGACCGTGAAGAGCCCTGCCAAAAAGGCAGCCAAACCCAAAGCCGCAAAGAGTCCTGCAAAGGCTAAAAAGGCAGCTCCCAAAAAGAAATAAGCCTTGCTCGCATTTAATTTTATTTTCCAAACCCCAAAGGCTCTTGTAAGAGCCACCACATTCTCATTTCAGAGCTATATATCAGTGATGGCAACGTGTTTGTTTTGGTGTCATGTCACACATATCGTTCCCCCTCCATCCCTCATTCTAAAGTCAGGAATAACCTAATGAATCCTGTAATCCCAGCATCTAGTGCTCGAAAAGATTACACAGGAATGTATCTTGTCGGTGTGGCTAAGTCCCCGTATACCAGTGCTACACTTGAGCGTTGATTTTTTTTATTTTTTTTGGCTTAGAAATTCCCTCCGTTCTAAGATACTGAGGGTGTTTCTTCATTAAATTGCGAAAGGCCAGTTTTAGTGAGAAACGCATATAATATATAGAATATCACACAGTGTCCTTCCAGACTAGATTTAATGTTATTGCCTTTTTCAGTAAGATAATAAAGCAGAACATATTTTAGGGATTGCGATTTTGTACATGGTGATAATAAAAGGGACTGTCCTCGTCCTCTCTCCACGTGTGAAACGGGCGCTTATTTCGATATTCAAAGAGTGATAAAGCCCAAGAAATGATACCTTGTGCAGTAGCTAAGCCGACTATCAAAGAAACACTAAAGACATGATAAAATGATTATACTTCAAAAGACTTCACGATTGTGAAATCTTTTGAAGCATAAACAGCTTTGGTTTTAAAAGCCAGAACCATTTCGAGCACGGAAGGAGAGGGTTAAGCATATTATTGAGAGGAAAAAAAAAAGTGAAGGGGCGTGTTTAAAACGCCCGCCTCCTTTGCTGCAGGTCCCCATACGGTCCGTCCGAGGAGTATATAAGGAAGAGCTTTGCACAGCATCTCATATCGTTCGTGCAGAAAGAAGAGCAGAACCATGTCTGGCAGAGGCAAAGGAGGAAAGGGTCTCGGAAAAGGTGGCGCTAAGCGTCACAGGAAGGTTCTTCGTGACAACATCCAGGGCATTACCAAGCCTGCAATTCGTCGCCTTGCTCGCAGGGGAGGCGTGAAGCGTATTTCCGGCCTCATCTATGAGGAGACTCGCGGGGTGCTGAAGGTATTCCTGGAGAACGTCATCCGGGACGCCGTCACTTACACCGAGCATGCCAAGAGGAAGACTGTCACCGCCATGGACGTAGTTTATGCTCTTAAGCGCCAGGGCCGCACTCTCTATGGCTTCGGAGGTTAAAACTCGGGCTTGACTTTACCGCACACCCCATTAACCCAAAGGCCCTTTTCAGGGCCACCCACTTTTTCACTAAAAGACTGAACCTAATCACTTTAACCCCTTCCACACCTGATAAATTGCCTGCTATCTACATAGATACACCGAGAAGGAGATAGTAGTAGAGGCTGCTCCCAAACATCTAGACGGGAAAGGTTGCTAAACACTGTATTTGTAGACCGCATTTTTGAACCATCGGAGGATTTGGAGCCGCCTTCTGTTAATGGTAGGGGATGTAAAAAAATATGAGCAAGTACGTACACACACACTGTCAAGAAAGCTCTGGTTTTGGTGTATTGTTACTGTTGCCTACATTTAATACATGCTTGCAGCCACTTAAATAGAAACATTGTTACTAGCTTTGCATATGCACTCCTGTGTTAACTATGTATTCTCCTCTAAGCGAAAAAGTAGTCTTTTTCCTGCTGCCTCTCCACACGATGGATTCTAAATAGTGAAGTTATTGTAAAATCGCCAGTGAAATAGACCAGCAGAGATGATTGCTACATCGTTGCCTGACGTGAAAATGGGATATGTGGGGACATTTGAGCATTGTAGTGTGTGGGCTCCGTAGCTAGCCCGCTCAAAGTCACAGGCTAAAAGACACGTTTTTATGAATGTGTTGGAGCTCGTTCGAGTGCAGATTTGGTGGCTCTTAAAAGAGCCTTTGTGTTTTGTGTTAGCAGGTTTCAACTTAAGCACGTTCGCCTCGGATCCTACGAGCCAGCTGGATGTCTTTGGGCATGATTGTGACCCTCTTAGCGTGGATGGCGCACAAGTTGGTATCCTCAAAAAGACCAACCAGGTAAGCCTCGCTAGCCTCTTGCAGAGCCATGACAGCAGAGCTCTGGAAGCGCAGATCAGTCTTGAAATCCTGAGCGATCTCACGGACAAGGCGCTGGAAGGGCAGCTTGCGGATGAGCAGCTCGGTGGACTTCTGATAACGGCGGATCTCCCTGAGAGCCACAGTTCCTGGACGGTAACGGTGAGGCTTTTTCACTCCCCCGGTAGCTGGGGCGCTCTTTCTAGCAGCTTTGGTGGCTAGCTGCTTGCGGGGAGCCTTGCCTCCGGTCGACTTACGGGCTGTCTGCTTAGTTCTGGCCATTGTAGCAAAACGAAAGAGAATGAACGCTGCTCGCTGTAGCCTGGGCTTTATAGCCGATACGGCGTTTTCATTGGTTCATCAAGTGGGTGGTATGTTCTGATTGGCTGAAAACAAATAGTAAACCATTTCAAAATACCCGCTCAAATCAACTGCTTCTCATCCCCTCCCCCACATTCAAAATGCCCGCTCAAATCAACTGCTTCATCCCCTCCCCCACATTCAAAATGCCCGCTCAAATCAACTGCTTCATCCCCTCCCCCCTCCTCCATCTATTGAGACCACGCGCCCAAAGAAGGGATCTAAGCCTTTAGTGACCCTTCCTGTCCTGACAGCATTTATTATAGACGCTACTAGTTGAAAGGAATGGCAGTGGGCAGTAATGGACGTATTCCTCCCAACATACTTATTAATAGCTGTATAGGCTTTATCGAGGGGGAGGGGTGCATGGGACATTGACCTCTTACACATGCAGAAAGGCCGCTTCTTTCGATGGGATAGAAGCCACGTCTGATAAAGGACTTTCACTCACAGGACGCTCAGTAGCCATACAAATGAGCTCCAGGAGACAGAGCAGCAGGAAATGTTACAAAGCATCCACTTATTGAAACAATGTTTTCAGCCGAGAGGCCAGGCTATTAAGGCTGCGTTAACTCATCCAGCAGCACAGACAACAGAGCTGTAGCGCCGCTAGGATTTGAACGCTCATAGTAGGTTTCACCCGGCATGTCCTCCAGACAGCGGGAGAGGGGGGAATCCTGAGAGTGAGCGACATGTAGAGATGCCCCGCTTAACAAAAGAGGACCTGTACACTATATACACTTGCCCCAATTGGTATTAATTTGCTGCTGCGTTTATCATAGACATGCATGGCAGCCATTGATTTTAACTAGTTCTATAGCTGGAATGTTGGACAGGATATGGACTGCAAATGGGACTCAGTCAGTGCTGTGACAGAAGCGCCCTAATATTTTAGCTTGCTTATGAGCTGCCAGCGTGGTGTGTGTGTGTGTGTGTGTAGATACAGGGAACGGTTTGCGCGCAGCAGAACAATTAATCGGCTCTTTGTGGAGAACGTGGGTGGCTCTTAAAAGAGCCTTTGTGTTTGGTAGGTGAGGGAGGCAGGTGCAGCAGCTGTCCGCTTTACTTGCTCTTGGGCTTGTGGCTCTCGGTCTTCTTGGGCAGCAGCACAGCCTGGATGTTAGGCAGGACACCTCCCTGGGCGATAGTCACTCCTCCCAGCAGTTTGTTGAGCTCTTCATCGTTACGGACAGCGAGCTGGAGATGGCGGGGAATGATGCGGGTCTTTTTGTTGTCTCTAGCGGCATTCCCTGCCAGCTCCAGAATCTCAGCGGTCAGGTACTCCAGCACTGCAGCCAGATAGACGGGGGCACCGGCTCCCACACGCTCTGCATAATTGCCCTTCCTCAGCAAACGGTGGACTCTGCCGACTGGGAACTGAAGTCCCGCTCGGGATGAGCGAGTCTTCGCCTTTGCACGGGTCTTTCCACCTTGCTTTCCGCGGCCAGACATGTTTGTTCTTGATTGAATGCAAGAAGATGAAAACTCCTCCCCTACCACAGGCTATTTATAAACACACTGTGCTCTGTGATTGGATGACTTTACAAGCAGCCAATTAGAGACACGTTATACAGGGAACCAATCTATTGCTGGAGCTAGTGTTAAACAGCCGCTTCCTTACGTCATCTGACTTTAGCAACCAATCGCAGGAAGGGAAGCGGAAGGGCCTCATTTACATGGTCCGCCTATAAATAGAACCGCCGGAGCAAGCAGCTTGCTATTCGCTCGCGAGCTAACAGCGTTAATCATGCCTGATCCAGCAAAGTCCGCACCAGCCCCCAAGAAAGGCGCCAAAAAAGCCGTCACCAAGACTCAGAAGAAAGATGGCAAGAAGCGTAGAAAGAGCAGGAAGGAGAGCTATGCCATCTACGTGTACAAGGTGCTGAAGCAGGTCCATCCCGACACCGGCATCTCCTCCAAGGCAATGGGGATCATGAACTCCTTTGTCAATGATATCTTTGAGCGCATCGCAGGAGAAGCTTCTCGCCTGGCTCACTACAACAAGCGCTCCACCATCACCTCCCGGGAGATCCAGACTGCCGTGCGCCTGCTACTACCCGGAGAGCTGGCAAAGCACGCCGTGTCTGAGGGCACCAAGGCTGTCACAAAGTACACCAGCGCCAAGTAAATGTCCGCCTCCCTGACCACCCGCTAACACAAAGGCTCTTTTAAGAGCCACCCACACTGTCTCTCTCAGAGCTGGCATCACACCCATGCATCAACTCTACAGCTTACTTGCTGCCCACCACAAGCTCACGCAAACGTGTAGCTTTCCTTTCACTTAACCCTTTCCATGCTGTCCTGTAACTCTGAAGATCTCGAGCTGCTCGTGTTTGCACATTTTAGACACTTGTATCACTCACATGCTGATTTAGCCACCTAATGCTCAGTTTGCTCCGCTCTATTACTTTAAAGTCTACCTAGATACCGGACTTGATCTTAGAAGATATTCGTTGGGCGGCTGTATATCTAGTAACTGTAGATTAGGGACAGGCTTCTTATTCAGGGTAGCGCTTGAAGTCACATTAGGGATATTATAAAAGCTGCTACTGTAGGAGATCTTATACCTAATACTTTACCAAATGGCTACATGGCCAGGGATTTCACTCGATAAGTGTATCCGTTTCTTTCTCTTTTGTTATAGCCTATTGAAACAATGTTTCACTTCATCCTGATACTGTCTATTACTATGTTGCAACTCATGGAAGCCTAGTATGTGGTTCTAGCGTCTTTTTGCTCACGCTAGTATTTTACTAGACTTTAAAAGGTCTTTTTGACATATATACCTCAAAACAGCTAGTGTGCAATATCTAGCCTACCTACCCTATTTTCTATCATTTCCACTAGTTATGGGGAATGTGCGCAGGCTTACTTTGGAACATTTAGCAGGCTTTTCCCTTTATTGCACATTGGATATGTACGGATTTATTTTTGTAATTGTCTTTATTTTGTGTAAGTCTTGATATTGGTGACTTCTTTTGGGGTATCCCACCCCTTTAGCTTTATTCTTATTAAAGGTTTAGTTGTATCCATTTGTTCAGCCAACCCCCGACTGAATTAGATACCTGTCCTTAGAAAGTATCTACATTAGTCCACATACGATTGTTCATTACTTTTTGGATACATGGAAATCCTCCTTTTTTTTTTTTTTTTTTTGATTTGGTGTTTGCCAGTAAAGAACAATTTAGACCATTGAGGCTTCATCTAAATATCAGCATGATGATTTCAGTGTCTGCAGACATGTTGAGCTTATTAAAGACAATCTGATAAGCCTGTTTTGATCTTAAAGACATAAGCATTTTATTTTTTTTGTAACTTGCCTTTTTTTCCTGTTTATTGCGCCAACACATTATACACTTTCTCACCAGATGTGCCTGTATACACTCAAACAGCGTTTTCCAATTGGTTTTCTGCAGGAACCTATGGTCCAGCGAGAACAAAACTGGAGTTCTGTAGTGATTTGCCCATTGGGTAGCCCATACACTTAAAGAAACCTGATGGGCATTGCTGCAGAGGGACTCGGTAAGCACTGTTTAATTGCCCAACGGAATCCCTGTAGCATGAGATGCTGGGAAGTGACTGACTATCATTACCTCCCAGCTTCAAATAGAAAATGCTGCACTGGAGGGAGAGAGACCGCAGTCGGCACTGAGCAGCGATTTAGGCGGCTGCCTAAGGCCTAACTCGCCATCGGGCAGGCATACTGTGTCAGGTACAAGGACCCCACACCTTGCCCGGTATGCTGCTGGTTGCGAGGTCCCTCCACTCTGTCCTGAGAAGCAGAAAGCCAGCACAGTCTGCAGCTCCGCTGACTATGCAGTGTCTCGCGATCTCTGGCCAATCAGACCGTCGCCGCGGGATACCACTTCAATGCTCTGACTTCTGGATATTGTGAGGCACTGCACAATCTGCAGCTCACACCTGGTGGAGTTGCAGACTGTGCAGTCTCTCAGGGCAAATTGTAGAGAGAGCTTACTGGAGCACCAGGGATCAAAGACACCAGGGGCCACCAGTTGCAATCCCCTCCCTCACTTTCACACCACTGTGCAACCCGCTCCCTTACTGTGTCACCCCGTCTCTCCCTCAGGCACTCTACCACCGTTCAACCTCTACCACCGTGAGGTTGGAGTGCCTCGTGTCGCCTGCTGCGTTCAGATAGCTGGGGTGGTGATTGATGCCACAGTCTGTTCCCCCAGTGGGGACCGGGATAACCCCCACCGGTCCAGAGGGGGGGGGGGGGGGGTAGGAGACCTGTAGAGACGCTTGGTGTGTCTGGCGTCGGGGTGAGCGGCCGTCTCTCCCCGGCTCCAACTTTAGTAGGCCGCACTCGGCGTTTCGGTTTCCCTGCCTCGACGGGTTTCAGAGGGGTGTCCTTCGGTTCCGCAGTGCATTCCCAGCACGGGTAGCACAACCCGGTGAGTCTGCGGTCAGTGTAGCCGTTGAGTTTGACCCAAATTTGGCCCGTCAGGCGAGAGCTCGTGGTGCCCACGTCTGTACTGCTTGGCGGTCAGGCTCCGCCCCCTGGGTACGGATTTTTATTTAGCTTTCGGGTATTCACCTTTTTTCTCTACTCGCTGACACATATCAAAGGTTTGGCTATATCCCTGTATGATCCGATGATTCGCTTTCCAAATGCCTAATTGCCCTGCAAGGGGAATATCATGGCTGAGCTTCAAAATGCCCATTTGGTATAGTAGTCTTTGTGCCCTTAACGTAATCCTCTAGTTTGTTTGTTTGTCCGGTAGGTTTCCGGGGTTATATTGTATTGAACCATTCATTTCTCCTTGACCTTCTCGTATAGATGCATTTCTGATACTGCTCGATATGCCTCTGCCGGACAATTTGCTAGTTAAAATAGGTGCCCGGTTGTTTGTTGAAACACTTGAATCCACAGACAAAAACAACCTAGACCTCACCACATATAAAACACTTTTGGATAAACGCTCAGAGCTAGCCACCCTTTATGGAACACAAATCAAGAAAAGTCTTCTTCTTACCAGACACCGGTACTATACCCAAGGGGGCAAAGGGGGACGACTATCAGCGCAAGCTCTAAAAACACAAAGACAAACCACATTTATCTCATCCATACAGACTCCACAAGGGACCAAGTCAAATCTGATGGCGGACATCATGCTAGCCTTCCAGGAGTTTTACCACAAACTTTACAACTTGAGGGACTCTCCCCCCAGATGTTACTGACATAAGAGCCTTCCTCAAACAAAGGATCGCCAAGACAATCCCACCCAACGTACAACAAAGACTTGACTCTCCCACAACTAAAGAGGAGTTAGAAGTAGTGATACACTCCCTCCCACAAGGAAAGAGCCCGGGCCCAGATGTCTTCACGGCCAAATACTACAAGAGCTTTTCCATCCAGCTCATACCCCCACTCCTAGACGCACTCAACTCCCTACTTAAAGACAATTCCATACCCCCACAGGCATCGGAAGCCACTATTGCACTCTACCCAAACCAGGTAAAGATTTGACCCAATGTGGGAGTTATTGGCCTATCTCACTTAAAAATATTGATTTAAAAAATGTTCACTAAAACACTAGCTAACCGCCTACGCCTCAAGCTCCCAGAGCTAATTCACCCAGACCAGGCTGGATTTATACAAGGCCGAGAAGCTAAAAAATAATATCACCAAACTCATTAATCCCATGCATCACTCTGAACACACAAACACCCAGACACTGTTACTCTCCAGAGATGCCGAAAAGGCTTTCAACAGGGTGGACTGGTCCCTGATGCTTGCCACCCTGGAACAGATGGGCTTTGGCCCAAACTGGCTAAGGTGGATGGGAGCTATATACTCCAGACCAACGGCTAGGCTACTCGTGAACGGCCAACTCTCACTCCCAGTAACCATCTCCAATAGCACCCCTCTTTGTTTCGTCCTGGTCCTGGAGCCATTCCTCCAGGGAGTTAGAGAAAATCCTAACATCAAGGGTTTCAAATTTGGATGGGCAGAACACAAAATATCAGCATTTGCAGATGACATGCTATTCACGGTCTCCGAACCCAGCTCCTCACTCCCTCATATACTGGAGGAGATGTCTCTCTATAGCAAAGTGTTCACCTTTCATGCCACTCTAGGTAAATGTGAACTCCTCCCACTGAAAGTACTAAACTCGACCAAAACACATCTACAATCAAACTTCCCATTCTCCTGGGGAACAGAGCATATAACATATCTGGGGGTAGCACTACCATCCGTTATCTCACGACTATATGAAACCACCCCCACCCCCCTGCTAATCCAAGCTAGAACTAAAGATCTTACTAAATGGCACACTTGCAGTTCAGCTGGTTTTGCAGGATAAATATCCTGAAAATTAGTATTCTCCCAAGAATATTATACTTGCTGCAAGTTCTCCCGATCACTCTACCCACAACCTTCTTTGCTGCCATACAAAAACTATTTACGACATTTATTTGGTCCCACAAACGCCCCAGGCTAGCCTATCAGCTGCTCACAAGATCAAAGACGGAGGGGGGTCTGGGGCTGCCAGATGTGGAACGATACCACAGTGCAGTACTATTGGCCAGGATTTATGACTGGACAGGCAAGAACACGACCAAACAATGGGTAGATGTAGAGAATAACATCTTCCGTGTCCCCATACACACAATACCATGGCACAACTCTGGCCAATCCTTCCTTATGCACAAACAACACCCGACCATTACTCCGACACTGAGAATGTGGTCACACATGAGTCATTGGCGGCGGACATATCACCATACCCATCACCGCTATATCCACTGACTCACAATCCGCTCTTCAAGCCTGGTGAATCGGGAGCGGCATACAGATAATATCATACCACAGCATACCTACCTTCACGAGACCTCCTTGACAATGAGGGAGTTAGGCCCCTGTCGTCCCTACACCCGCAGGGAACTCCCACGACCCTTCAAAAATTTCTCTACGATCAACTCATTCACTTTTTGCGGACCAACAAATACCCCCAACAAGGTCACCGAGCACTGACCAAATTCGAACTTACGTGCACCCAATGCACACTCAAAAAGAAACAGGTCAAAACCACATATGCCTACTACAGGACACTAGCCAACCAATCAACCTACTCTACAAAAAACACTGGGAACAAGAACTGCACTTATCTTTCGCAGATAATGACTGGAAGCAAATATTCCTCCTGACACAAAAATCATCCACCAGCTTAGCGACACAAGAAAGTAACTATAAGAAGATAGCTAGATGGCACTACACCCCATCCAAACTCAAACGGGCATTCCCAGGCACGTCCAATAACTGCTGTAGATGACTAGAGGCCATTGGGGACACGGCTCACATCTGGTGGTCATGCACGGTGAACCAAAAGTTCTGGTCACGGATCTCCAGTCTCATACACCTCATAACGGGAACCACCATACCCTACCCACCTTAAACACTCCTATATCTTATATTGCCTCCCTCCATACCAAGGGACACTAGGACCCTAGACATACATCTGCTCAAAGCAGCAAATCTGCTTATCACCCTCCACTGGAAAAAAAAAAAATATACATGACCTCCTGGGAACCCTAGTGTAACTTCATGAACACCAGTCAAACAGACCGATAGTGACACCCAGCTGGAGATAATATGAGACCTTGAACTACCAGCGAATCTATTTGAATATCAACACCCTTATTATTTTTGGTCTTCACTTCCCCTCTATGTCGACTACAAGTATTTCTGTTACTGAATGTGAACTTTGTACTAGACATTATGACTAAAGCAGCAATGTTATACACATTTTTGAAGTATCAATTGTTACATTTGCAAGAATTTTAAAATAAACAATTTCTAAAAAAAAAAGGAAAAAGGAAAAAAAGCCGAACAGACACTGCTTGATCCGTTTTAGGTCAGCTTTGGGATTTCTAGGTAGTCTCAGTAAAATCCATTCTGAGTTCTCCTTATAACCGGCAGAAAAAAAAAAAAAAATATATATATATATATATATATATATATATATATATATATATATATATATATATATCTGCGAGCGGTTCAACAGAACACTGCTTGCCGAGACTGGGAGCGACTCCTACCGCACTTCTTATGTGCATATTGGGAGGTGCCGCAGGAACTGCTTTGGACTATTATATGGGAGAAGATTACGAGGACCTCATCACAGTGCATTGGGATGGGGGAATGTGCTAAAACTCTGTGACCACATGGAACAGTTGGCTAAGTTGGTAAAAGAGAACCTCCAAGCTGACAAGGGGTGACAGAAAGTATGGTATGACCGGGGTACCCGACTGCGTAGTTTCCGTGTTGGACAAAAGATTAAACCGGTCTGACATGATTAATTACAGGCGGCATGGCAGGGTCCCTACAAGGTGGTGGAGCATATCTGCAATACCACCTATGTGGTAGCCAGCTGTGCAGATGAGAGAGTAAACTGCTCCTTCCACGTTAATATGCTTAAAGAGTACAAAAAAAGGAAGGACGATGTAACTGCAGTGTGCGCCCCAGCTTCTGAGGATCTAGACAGCCTCGCATTACCTGACTTGCTAGAGGGAGACTCCCAAGTTGACCTTATCGCTCAAGTCAAACTAGGAGACAAACTGACTGATAAAGAAATAGTTCAGGCCCACAAATTATTGAAAGCTAAACGAAAGACCTTCTCCCAAGACCCTGGGTACATCACCCTGGCTGTACACAACGTGGAAATCCCAGGACAAGCACCTATGAGGCAACCACCCCTACCACATTCTCGAGGCAGTCCGGTAAGAGATACGGAAGGATATACAGTAAATGCTGTGACTAGGAGTGATTGAGGCTTCAGACTTGGCTTGTAGTCCTAGTACCGAAGCGGGACGGAACAACACTCTTCTGCGTGGACTACAGGCGACTGAACGATCGGACTCTTACCAACTCTTATCCCATGCCCTGGAGGAACTATTTCATCATATAGCATGGGGACAGTATCTCGCCACAACAGACCTATGCAAGGGCTACTAGCAGATTCACCTGGCCGAGGAGGCTATCCCCAAGTCGGCATTCGTCACCCCGCTTGGCCTATTCCAATATCAGGTCATGCCGTTCTAGATGAAGAATGTCCCAGCCACCTTTCAACGTATGGTGGATAGGTTCCTCAATGGCTTCCAGGAATTTGCACGTGCGTACCTGGACAGCATAGCTATCAATTGTGACTCATAGGAGGAAGATTTCCCATGTAGGGAAGGTTATCGGCCGAATTAGAGCAGCTGGCTTAACTCTGAAGCCAGACAAGTGTCACATTGGTATGGCTGAAGTGCGGTATCTGGGACACAGAGTAGCTGGGAGACTTCTGCCCCTACCCGAGTGGCCACCACACACTGGATAACACAGTTCTACTTCACCCTTTACTAAGTCTTGGCTCGTGTTTTTTTTTAAATTCTTTATTTTATTTGTGCATGAAAAATCACATAAAGCACACAATGCCACAACAGCTAGAGCATGCAGAGCGTCATACATAGATTTACATTGGTTAGGCATTAAAACATAGCACAGTTTTATGGATTATTATCGCATGACAAAGAGTTATATCTAATAATATTATCAATAACAGCGTTAAACTAGGTTATCCAGGTTAGATTGTTATCAGCTATATATCAGAGAATTTACAACATTGAAAACAGGTTAGACTACAATGTTAAACCGGTGAGCTATAAAACCACCTGGTAAGCACGTTAATAGAGGTGAGATATCCCCAGCAGTACCTTTCTACATTAGTAAGCATGTTGGTAGCCTGGCTGTAATCAGGCTAAGTTAAGTAATGACATGCAATTAGCCGGCATAGATGTATCTGTGCCATGGAGTAATAAAACGAAAAAAAAAAAAACAAATAGATAATGCTGCTTCTATCTATAACAAGCTCGTGTTGGGATAAAGTCACCCTCACAGGCCAGCAGTATGCATAAGGGCTAGTACTCGTGTTCGCCAAGAGGGACAGTTAATGTCCAGGGTGTAGTAGCAGTTTGTGAGTACGTCTCTCAACAGTCATGCTGTCCCAGGGCCGGTCCGACCCTCAGCCTGTTCCCCGTCTGGGAGAGTGCAGCAGGTCTGTGCCAAGGTGCTGGTCATATCGGGTGTTGGGCATTGCATGATGGGTGACTACCTTCGGGTGGGCCCGCTGCGTCTCCGATTTCTCCGATGTAGGAGCCGCTTTAGAGGCTGTTGGCGGTCCCCGCTGTTTGGTAGGCATGTAAGGGGTACGGAGATGAGTGCACCCGCTTGTCAGCTCTGTGTCGGGACGCTTTGTGCGGCTTCCTCCTCCGCTTCCCCGCTTGTGTAGCGCCAGCTTTCCGCCCTGGCTGTGGTGGTTTGTCCCCGTTCTGTGGAGGGCTTGTTGCAGCCGTGGGTCTTGTTTGGCTCTGTTTAGCTTGTTCCCAGTATTGCTCCCAAAAGCGTTCAAATGCCAGGGCAATGGGATCCCTGGAGTCTGGGACAAACTTGGTCACGTGTTGGCGGCCATCTTTGCCCACTCCAAGCCGCACTCTTGCTGGGCTCATGTTTGGGTGAGACAGCTATACTCTGTGCAAGAGAGCTTAATCACTAGGACCCTGTTACAGGTTAGGAAAGTTTGGATAGACCCCAGCCAAGCTGCAGCGGGTAGGGGCTATAGCACTACTGGTGTCCCAGTGATAGCTAGGAAGCAAGCTTGGCAGAGGTGCCCAGTCAGGGTACCATGCAGTCCATCAAAGTGTGTCCAGGATTGTGTGTCCATGAATGGAGACCCCATGCTGGGGGTCTGTGTATAAATTCTGTGTGCCTTGCCTGAATAAACCAGATCTACTCCCAGCACTGGCGTACATACCGCGGTCGCAGGGGTTGCAGCTGCGACTGGGCCCGGCCCACCAGGGGGCCCGGCCACCTAGCGACTCGGTATGTACGCCAGTGTGGGCAGACTCTTCTACTGGGGGGACAAGGAGCTGGCCACATCAGGGCCCCCGAGGCCGGCCCTGGTGTTACCGGGCGCGCGCGCGAGGGAGCACTCTCCCCTGAGCGCTCTCTGATCAGCTCCCTTGCGCGCCCCGCACTTATGCTGCAGCCGGAATATGAAGTTATATTCTGGCTCCGGCATCAGTAAAAATGTGCGAGGGAGCTGGGCAGAGAGCGCTCAGGGGACAGTGTTCCCTCACGAGCCAGCAGGACCGGCCGCCGGGCAGCCCCTGGACTGGACTGGAAAGGGAGGCTGCGGGATTAAATCTGAAAAAAAAAACACACAAAAAACGTGTGTATGTGTGTTAGTGCTACAGTGTGTGTGTGTGTGTGTGTGTTAGTGCACATTTTTGTGCCAGTGTGTGTGTTACTGTGTCTGCTAGTGAGTGTCAGTGAGTGTGTTAGTTTTTGTTTGCGTGTGTTACTGTGTGTTAGTTGTGTGTGTCTGTTATTGAGTGTGTGTCTGTTAGTGAGTGTCAGTGTGTGTGTCTGTGTGTGAGTGAGTGTGTGTGTCTGTTACTGAGTGTGCTAGTTTGTGTGTGTCTGTTAGTGAGTCTGTTAGTGAGTCTAGTGAGTCTTAGGTTAGTGAGTCTAGTGAGTCTTAGGTGTCTTAGTGAGTGTGTGTTTGTCAGTGAGAGTGTGTGTTTTATAAGTGAGTGTGTATGTGTCTCTGTCTGTCACTGAGTGTGTCTTTGGCAGTAAATTTGTGTGTCTGTTAGCTAGTGTGTATGCGTCTGTTCGTGAGAGTGTGTGTGTGTTTTAAACCCCTTAAGCACTTACCTTTCTCCAGCGCCGGACTCCCTTGGCGCTGGGGATCCCTCCGCCCCGACCTGCCTCTCAGCTCCCAATGCGCATGCGTGGCAAGAGCCGCGCGCGCATTCAAACCGCCCATAGAAAAACATTACTCAATGCTTTCCTATGGACGTCGAGCGTCTTCTCACTGTGATTTTCACAGGGAGAATCGCGGAAGCGCCTCTAGCCGCTGTCAGTGACACAGCCACTAGAGGCTGGATTAACCATCAGTGAAACATAGCAGTTTCTCTGAAACTGCTATGTATTCAGCTGCAGGGTTAAACTAGAGGGCCCTGGAACCCAGACCACTTCATTGAGCTGAAGTGATCTGGGTGTCTAAAGTGGTCCTTTAAGTGTATGTGTATCTGCATACACTTGCGTACATACCGCGGTCGCAGCCCTGCAGCCCTGCAACCCGGAGCCTGCCGCCATCTGTTGCCCGCGCAGAGTAAGTGCGGGGGGAAGGGCACGGATCAATTTTAGCACCGGGGCCCCATGGGTCGTGTGTACGCCACTGACTCCCAGCATTACGTTTAGACAAATGTATTTGTGGAAAGCTGTACTAGCTAATACAACGGGAAAGGGAATCCATGAAGGTGATACCCTGGTGGTCCGCCACACAGATCAACATGTTAGCTCCTAATTTGGTGCTAAAATCAGGACAATTTTTGCTGTCATGTTTTTATCATGATTTGAAATAGCATTGAAATGTTTTTGATGTTTTGGAAAAAAGTCCCTAGAGTGCGGAACTCATTGCTGTTGTTTACTGTGCCAGACCTACACCAGGCTTCATAAAGGATTTCCTGGAGAACACAGTGTGTGTGTTTTAATATAACTGGTCTTAGTTGTTGTTAGAGGGTAAACATAGATATATAACATACAATTATGTAATTATGTAATTTAAAAATTGCCACGACTAAGAGCTCTTCTGCTATGATCTTACTACATCCTACCTGAGCTACCTGTCTGAACAAACGAGGATCAAAATCCCTTTTCTCTGTTTCTTTACGACACGAGCTTCAACCCACCTTGATAACACGGGCCCCTTCCCTTTCTTGCATAAGAGTGAGAAAGAAAACCTTGGAATATATTCTTTTAATAGTTATCACAGTAATGTTTGTGGCGAACATCAGGCTCATCCCAAAGGAGATGTGTCAGCTTTCACCGGCTCTGCTAGATCGTGACAACCCTCGGGACCCATGGAGCTGCTAATGAATTCTTGGTTAGATAGTTTAGTACATTCCACGATAGATGGCATCGACCTCCGTCCTCTTATTTTACCTAAATGTATTCGTTTTATCCATTCGGAAACACAGCGTGAGAGCAGAGTGTGAAAAGATGGAGTAGGGACAGTGGAGGGTGTGTCATAAGACTGTATCCAATCAGAGCGTGGTTAGATCAGCCAATAAGATGCTAGCTGGAGATGTATAATTTGGAGGCTGCTGCGGGCGCGTATTATTGCTTGATCTTCATAGAGAATAGTGACCATGTCTGAAGCCGCCCCAGCTCCCGCCGCCGCACCTGCGGTAGAAAGCGCCTCCAAGAAGAAGCAGCCCAAGAAAGCAGCCGGTGTCAAGAAAGCCGCTAAGCCCTCCGGTCCTAGCGTGTCCGAGCTCATTGTCAAAGCTGTGTCCGCTTCTAAAGAGCGCAGCGGGGTGTCCCTGGCAGCTCTGAAGAAGGCTTTGGCTGCTTCTGGTTATGATGTGGAAAAGAATAACAGCCGCCTCAAGCTGGCTCTCAAGGGCTTGGTGACTAAAAGCACTCTCGTCCAGGTCAAAGGAAGCGGAGCTTCCGGCTCCTTCAAGCTCAACAAAAAGCAGGCGGAGAGCAAGGACAAGGCTACCAAGAAAAAGGCACCGGCTAAAGTCAAGAAGCCTGCCCCGAAGAAAGCCACCAAGTCTCCAGCCAAACCTAAGAAGGTAGCTGCAAAGAGCCCGAAAAAGGCCAAAAAGCCGGCCGCCTCCGCTAAAAAGGCCACCAAAAGTCCGAAGAAAGTCAAAGCCGCCAAGCCCAAGAAGGTAGTGAAAAGCCCGGCTAAGAAGACCGTGAAGAGCCCTGCCAAAAAGGCAGCCAAACCCAAAGCCGCAAAGAGTCCTGCAAAGGCTAAAAAGGCAGCTCCCAAAAAGAAATAAGCCTTGCTCGCATTTAATTTTATTTTCCAAACCCCAAAGGCTCTTGTAAGAGCCACCACATTCTCATTTCAGAGCTATATATCAGTGATGGCAACGTGTTTGTTTTGGTGTCATGTCACACATATCGTTCCCCCTCCATCCCTCATTCTAAAGTCAGGAATAACCTAATGAATCCTGTAATCCCAGCATCTAGTGCTCGAAAAGATTACACAGGAATGTATCTTGTCGGTGTGGCTAAGTCCCCGTATACCAGTGCTACACTTGAGCGTTGATTTTTTTTATTTTTTTTGGCTTAGAAATTCCCTCCGTTCTAAGATACTGAGGGTGTTTCTTCATTAAATTGCGAAAGGCCAGTTTTAGTGAGAAACGCATATAATATATAGAATATCACACAGTGTCCTTCCAGACTAGATTTAATGTTATTGCCTTTTTCAGTAAGATAATAAAGCAGAACATATTTTAGGGATTGCGATTTTGTACATGGTGATAATAAAAGGGACTGTCCTCGTCCTCTCTCCACGTGTGAAACGGGCGCTTATTTCGATATTCAAAGAGTGATAAAGCCCAAGAAATGATACCTTGTGCAGTAGCTAAGCCGACTATCAAAGAAACACTAAAGACATGATAAAATGATTATACTTCAAAAGACTTCACGATTGTGAAATCTTTTGAAGCATAAACAGCTTTGGTTTTAAAAGCCAGAACCATTTCGAGCACGGAAGGAGAGGGTTAAGCATATTATTGAGAGGAAAAAAAAAAGTGAAGGGGCGTGTTTAAAACGCCCGCCTCCTTTGCTGCAGGTCCCCATACGGTCCGTCCGAGGAGTATATAAGGAAGAGCTTTGCACAGCATCTCATATCGTTCGTGCAGAAAGAAGAGCAGAACCATGTCTGGCAGAGGCAAAGGAGGAAAGGGTCTCGGAAAAGGTGGCGCTAAGCGTCACAGGAAGGTTCTTCGTGACAACATCCAGGGCATTACCAAGCCTGCAATTCGTCGCCTTGCTCGCAGGGGAGGCGTGAAGCGTATTTCCGGCCTCATCTATGAGGAGACTCGCGGGGTGCTGAAGGTATTCCTGGAGAACGTCATCCGGGACGCCGTCACTTACACCGAGCATGCCAAGAGGAAGACTGTCACCGCCATGGACGTAGTTTATGCTCTTAAGCGCCAGGGCCGCACTCTCTATGGCTTCGGAGGTTAAAACTCGGGCTTGACTTTACCGCACACCCCATTAACCCAAAGGCCCTTTTCAGGGCCACCCACTTTTTCACTAAAAGACTGAACCTAATCACTTTAACCCCTTCCACACCTGATAAATTGCCTGCTATCTACATAGATACACCGAGAAGGAGATAGTAGTAGAGGCTGCTCCCAAACATCTAGACGGGAAAGGTTGCTAAACACTGTATTTGTAGACCGCATTTTTGAACCATCGGAGGATTTGGAGCCGCCTTCTGTTAATGGTAGGGGATGTAAAAAAATATGAGCAAGTACGTACACACACACTGTCAAGAAAGCTCTGGTTTTGGTGTATTGTTACTGTTGCCTACATTTAATACATGCTTGCAGCCACTTAAATAGAAACATTGTTACTAGCTTTGCATATGCACTCCTGTGTTAACTATGTATTCTCCTCTAAGCGAAAAAGTAGTCTTTTTCCTGCTGCCTCTCCACACGATGGATTCTAAATAGTGAAGTTATTGTAAAATCGCCAGTGAAATAGACCAGCAGAGATGATGGCTACATCGTTGCCTGACGTGAAAATGGGATATGTGGGGACATTTGAGCATTGTAGTGTGTGGGCTCCGTAGCTAGCCCGCTCAAAGTCACAGGCTAAAAGACACGTTTTTATGAATGTGTTGGAGCTCGTTCGAGTGCAGATTTGGTGGCTCTTAAAAGAGCCTTTGTGTTTTGTGTTAGCAGGTTTCAACTTAAGCACGTTCGCCTCGGATCCTACGAGCCAGCTGGATGTCTTTGGGCATGATTGTGACCCTCTTAGCGTGGATGGCGCACAAGTTGGTATCCTCAAAAAGACCAACCAGGTAAGCCTCGCTAGCCTCTTGCAGAGCCATGACAGCAGAGCTCTGGAAGCGCAGATCAGTCTTGAAATCCTGAGCGATCTCACGGACAAGGCGCTGGAAGGGCAGCTTGCGGATGAGCAGCTCGGTGGACTTCTGATAACGGCGGATCTCCCTGAGAGCCACAGTTCCTGGACGGTAACGGTGAGGCTTTTTCACTCCCCCGGTAGCTGGGGCGCTCTTTCTAGCAGCTTTGGTGGCTAGCTGCTTGCGGGGAGCCTTGCCTCCGGTCGACTTACGGGCTGTCTGCTTAGTTCTGGCCATTGTAGCAAAACGAAAGGGAATGAACGCTGCTCGCTGTAGCCTGGGCTTTATAGCCGATACGGCGTTTTCATTGGTTCATCAAGTGGGTGGTATGTTCTGATTGGCTGAAAACAAATAGTAAACCATTTCAAAATACCCGCTCAAATCAACTGCTTCTCATCCCCTCCCCCACATTCAAAATGCCCGCTCAAATCAACTGCTTCATCCCCTCCCCCCTCCTCCATCTATTGAGTCCACGCGCCCAAAGAAGGGATCTAAGCCTTTAGTGACCCTTCCTGTCCTGACAGCATTTATTATAGACGCTACTAGTTGAAAGGAATGGCAGTGGGCAGTAATGGACGTATTCCTCCCAACATACTTATTAATAGCTGTATAGGCTTTATCGAGGGGGAGGGGTGCATGGGACATTGACCTCTTACACATGCAGAAAGGCCGCTTCTTTCGATGGGATAGAAGCCACGTCTGATAAAGGACTTTCACTCACAGGACGCTCAGTAGCCATACAAATGAGCTCCAGGAGACAGAGCAGCAGGAAATGTTACAAAGCATCCACTTATTGAAACAATGTTTTCAGCCGAGAGGCCAGGCTATTAAGGCTGCGTTAACTCATCCAGCAGCACAGACAACAGAGCTGTAGCGCCGCTAGGATTTGAACGCTCATAGTAGGTTTCACCCGGCATGTCCTCCAGACAGCGGGAGAGGGGGGAATCCTGAGAGTGAGCGACATGTAGAGATGCCCCGCTTAACAAAAGAGGACCTGTACACTATATACACTTGCCCCAATTGGTATTAATTTGCTGCTGCGTTTATCATAGACATGCATGGCAGCCATTGATTTTAACTAGTTCTATAGCTGGAATGTTGGACAGGATATGGACTGCAAATGGGACTCAGTCAGTGCTGTGACAGAAGCGCCCTAATATTTTAGCTTGCTTATGAGCTGCCAGCGTGGTGTGTGTGTAGATACAGGGAACGGTTTGCGCGCAGCAGAACAATTAATCGGCTCTTTGTGGAGAACGTGGGTGGCTCTTAAAAGAGCCTTTGTGTTTGGTAGGTGAGGGAGGCAGGTGCAGCAGCTGTCCGCTTTACTTGCTCTTGGGCTTGTGGCTCTCGGTCTTCTTGGGCAGCAGCACAGCCTGGATGTTAGGCAGGACACCTCCCTGGGCGATAGTCACTCCTCCCAGCAGTTTGTTGAGCTCTTCATCGTTACGGACAGCGAGCTGGAGATGGCGGGGAATGATGCGGGTCTTTTTGTTGTCTCTAGCGGCATTCCCTGCCAGCTCCAGAATCTCAGCGGTCAGGTACTCCAGCACTGCAGCCAGATAGACGGGGGCACCGGCTCCCACACGCTCTGCATAATTGCCCTTCCTCAGCAAACGGTGGACTCTGCCGACTGGGAACTGAAGTCCCGCTCGGGATGAGCGAGTCTTCGCCTTTGCACGGGTCTTTCCACCTTGCTTTCCGCGGCCAGACATGTTTGTTCTTGATTGAATGCAAGAAGATGAAAACTCCTCCCCTACCACAGGCTATTTATAAACACACTCTGCTCTGTGATTGGATGACTTTACAAGCAGCCAATTAGAGACACGTTATACAGGGAACCAATCTATTGCTGGAGCTAGTGTTAAACAGCCGCTTCCTTACGTCATCTGACTTTAGCAACCAATCGCAGGAAGGGAAGCGGAAGGGCCTCATTTACATGGTCCGCCTATAAATAGAACCGCCGGAGCAAGCAGCTTGCTATTCGCTCGCGAGCTAACAGCGTTAATCATGCCTGATCCAGCAAAGTCCGCACCAGCCCCCAAGAAAGGCTCCAAAAAAGCCGTCACCAAGACTCAGAAGAAAGATGGCAAGAAGCGTAGAAAGAGCAGGAAGGAGAGCTATGCCATCTACGTGTACAAGGTGCTGAAGCAGGTCCATCCCGACACCGGCATCTCCTCCAAGGCAATGGGGATCATGAACTCCTTTGTCAATGATATCTTTGAGCGCATCGCAGGAGAAGCTTCTCGCCTGGCTCACTACAACAAGCGCTCCACCATCACCTCCCGGGAGATCCAGACTGCCGTGCGCCTGCTACTACCCGGAGAGCTGGCAAAGCACGCCGTGTCTGAGGGCACCAAGGCTGTCACAAAGTACACCAGCGCCAAGTAAATGTCCGCCTCCCTGACCACCCGCTAACACAAAGGCTCTTTTAAGAGCCACCCACACTGTCTCTCTCAGAGCTGGCATCACACCCATGCATCAACTCTACAGCTTACTTGCTGCCCACCACAAGCTCACGCAAACGTGTAGCTTTCCTTTCACTTAACCCTTTCCATGCTGTCCTGTAACTCTGAAGATCTCGAGCTGCTCGTGTTTGCACATTTTAGACACTTGTATCACTCACATGCTGATTTAGCCACCTAATGCTCAGTTTGCTCCGCTCTATTACTTTCAAGTCTACCTAGATACCGGACTTGATCTTAGAAGATATTCGTTGGGCGGCTGTATATCTAGTAACTGTAGATTAGGGACAGGCTTCTTATTCAGGGTAGCGCTTGAAGTCGCATTAGGGATATTATAAAAGCTGCTACTGTAGGAGATCTTATACCTAATACTTTACCAAATGGCTACATGGCCAGGGATTTCACTCGATAAGTGTATCCGTTTCTTTCTCTTTTGTTATAGCCTATTGAAACAATGTTTCACTTCATCCTGATACTGTCTATTACTATGTTGCAACTCATGGAAGCCTAGTATGTGGTTCTATCGTCTTTTTGCTCACGCTAGTATTTTACTAGACTTTAAAAGGTCTTTTTGACATATATACCTCAAAACAGCTAGTGTGCAATATCTAGCCTACCTACCCTATTTTCTATCATTTCCACTAGTTATGGGGAATGTGCGCAGGCTTACTTTGGAACATTTAGCAGGCTTTTCCCTTTATTGCACATTGGATATGTACGGATTTATTTTTGTAATTGTCTTTATTTTGTGTAAGTCTTGATATTGGTGACTTCTTTTGGGGTATCCCACCCCTTTAGCTTTATTCTTATTAAAGGTTTAGTTGTATCCATTTGTTCAGCCAACCCCCGACTGAATTAGATACCTGTCCTTAGAAAGTATCTACATTAGTCCACATACGATTGTTCATTACTTTTTGGATACATGGAAATCCTCCTTTTTTTTTTTTTTTTTTTGATTTGGTGTTTGCCAGTAAAGAACAATTTAGACCATTGAGGCTTCATCTAAATATCAGCATGATGATTTCAGTGTCTGCAGACATGTTGAGCTTATTAAAGACAATCTGATAAGCCTGTTTTGATCTTAAAGACATAAGCATTTTATTTTTTTTGTAACTTGCCTTTTTTTCCTGTTTATTGCGCCAACACATTATACACTTTCTCACCAGATGTGCCTGTATACACTCAAACAGCGTTTTCCAATTGGTTTTCTGCAGGAACCTATGGTCCAGCGAGAACAAAACTGGAGTTCTGTAGTGATTTGCCCATTGGGTAGCCCATACACTTAAAGAAACCTGATGGGCATTGCTGCAGAGGGACTCGGTAAGCACTGTTTAATTGCCCAACGGAATCCCTGTAGCATGAGATGCTGGGAAGTGACTGACTATCATTACCTCCCAGCTTCAAATAGAAAATGCTGCACTGGAGGGAGAGAGACCGCAGTCGGCACTGAGCAGCGATTTAGGCGGCTGCCTAAGGCCTAACTCGCCATCGGGCAGGCATACTGTGTCAGGTACAAGGACCCCACACCTTGCCCGGTATGCTGCTGGTTGCGAGGTCCCTCCACTCTGTCCTGAGAAGCAGAAAGCCAGCACAGTCTGCAGCTCCGCTGACTATGCAGTGTCTCGCGATCTCTGGCCAATCAGACCGTCGCCGCGGGATACCACTTCAATGCTCTGTTTTCTGGATATTGTGAGGCACTGCACAATCTGCAGCTCACACCTGGTGGAGTTGCAGACTGTGCAGTCTCTCAGGGCAAATTGTAGAGAGAGCTTACTGGAGCACCAGGGATCAAAGACACCAAGCTCTAAAAACACAAAGACAAACCACATTTATCTCATCCATACAGACTCCACAAGGGACCAAGTCAAATCTGATGGCGGACATCATGCTAGCCTTCCAGGAGTTTTACCACAAACTTTACAACTTGAGGGACTCTCCCCCCAGATGTTACTGACATAACTGACATAAGAGCCTTCCTCAAACAAAGGATCGCCAAGACAATCCCACCCAACGTACAACAAAGACTTGACTCTCCCACAACTAAAGAGGAGTTAGAAGTAGTGATACACTCCCTCCCACTAGGAAAGAGCCCGGGCCCAGATGTCTTCACGGCCAAATACTACAAGAGCTTTTCCATCCAGCTCATACCCCCACTCCTAGACGCACTCAACTCCCTACTTAAAGACAATTCCATACCCCCACAGGCATCGGAAGCCACTATTGCACTCTACCCAAACCAGGTAAAGATTTGACCCAATGTGGGAGTTATTGGCCTATCTCACTTAAAAATATTGATTTAAAAAATGTTCACTAAAACACTAGCTAACCGCCTACGCCTCAAGCTCCCAGAGCTAATTCACCCAGACCAGGCTGGATTTATACAAGGCCGAGAAGCTAAAAAATAATATCACCAAACTCATTAATCTCATGCATCACTCTGAACACACAAACACCCAGACACTGTTACTCTCCAGAGATGCCGAAAAGGCTTTCAACAGGGTGGACTGGTCCCTGATGCTTGCCACCCTGGAACAGATGGGCTTTGGCCCAAACTGGCTAAGGTGGATGGGAGCTATATACTCCAGACCAACGGCTAGGCTACTCGTGAACGGCCAACTCTCACTCCCAGTACCCATCTCCAATAGCACCCCTCTTTGTTTCGTCCTGGTCCTGGAGCCATTCCTCCAGGGAGTTAGAGAAAATCCTAACATCAAGGGTTTCAAATTTGGATGGGCAGAACACAAAATATCAGCATTTGCAGATGACATGCTATTCACGGTCTCCGAACCCAGCTCCTCACTCCCTCATATACTGGAGGAGATGTCTCTCTATAGCAAAGTGTTCACCTTTCATGCCACTCTAGGTAAATGTGAACTCCTCCCACTGAAAGTACTAAACTCGACCAAAACACATCTACAATCAAACTTCCCATTCTCCTGGGGAACAGAGCATATAACATATCTGGGGGTAGCACTACCATCCGTTATCTCACGACTATATGAAACCACCCCCCACCCCCCTGCTAATCCAAGCTAGAACTAAAGATCTTACTAAATGGCACACTTCGCAGTTCAGCTGGTTTTGCAGGATAAATATCCTGAAAATTAGTATTCTCCCAAGAATATTATACTTGCTGCAAGTTCTCCCGATCACTCTACCCACAACCTTCTTTGCTGCCATACAAAAACTATTTACGACATTTATTTGGTCCCACAAACGCCCCAGGCTAGCCTATCAGCTGCTCACAAGATCAAAGACGGAGGGGGGTCTGGGGCTGCCAGATGTGGAACGATACCACAGTGCAGTACTATTGGCCAGGATTTATGACTGGACAGGCAAGAACACGACCAAACAATGGGTAGATGTAGAGAATAACATCTTCCGTGTCCCCATACACACAATACCATGGCACAACTCTGGCCAATCCTTCCTTATGCACAAACAACACCCGACCATTACTCCGACACTGAGAATGTGGTCACACATGAGTCATTGGCGGCGGACATATCACCATACCCATCACCGCTATATCCACTGACTCACAATCCGCTCTTCAAGCCTGGTGAATCGGGAGCGGCATACAGATAATATCATACCACAGCATACCTACCTTCACGAGACCTCCTTGACAATGAGGGAGTTAGGCCCCTGTCGTCCCTACACCCGCAGGGAACTCCCACGACCCTTCAAAAATTTCTCTACGATCAACTCATTCACTTTTTGCGGACCAACAAATACCCCCAACAAGGTCACCGAGCACTGACCAAATTCGAACTTACGTGCACCCAATGCACACTCAAAAAGAAACAGGTCAAAACCACATATGCCTACTACAGGACACTAGCCAACCAATCAACCTACTCTACAAAAAACACTGGGAACAAGAACTGCACTTATCTTTCGCAGATAATGACTGGAAGCAAATATTCCTCCTGACACAAAAATCATCCACCAGCTTAGCGACACAAGAAAGTAACTATAAGAAGATAGCTAGATGGCACTACACCCCATCCAAACTCAAACGGGCATTCCCAGGCACGTCCAATAACTGCTGTAGATGACTAGAGGCCATTGGGGACACGGCTCACATCTGGTGGTCATGCACGGTGAACCAAAAGTTCTGGTCACGGATCTCCAGTCTCATACACCTCATAACGGGAACCACCATACCCTACCCACCTTAAACACTCCTATATCTTATATTGCCTCCCTCCATACCAAGGGACACTAGGACCCTAGACATACATCTGCTCAAAGCAGCAAATCTGCTTATCACCCTCCACTGGAAAAAAAAATATATACATGACCTCCTGGGAACCCTAGTGTAACTTCATGAACACCAGTCAAACAGACCGATAGTGACACCCAGCTGGAGATAATATGAGACCTTGAACTACCAGCGAATCTATTTGAATATCAACACCCTTATTATTTTTGGTCTTCACTTCCCCTCTATGTCGACTACAAGTATTTCTGTTACTGAATGTGAACTTTGTACTAGACATTATGACTAAAGCAGCAATGTTATACACATTTTTGAAGTATCAATTGTTACATTTGCAAGAATTTTAAAATAAACAATTTCTAAAAAAAAAAGGAAAAAGGAAAAAAAGCCGAACAGACACTGCTTGATCTGTTTTAGGTCAGCTTTGGGATTTCTAGGTAGTCTCAGTAAAATCCATTCTGAGTTCTCCTTATAACCGGCAGAAAAATGGAGTAATAAAACGAAAAAAAAAAAAAACAAATAGATAATGCTGCTTCTATCTATAACAAGCTCGTGTTGGGATAAAGTCACCCTCACAGGCCAGCAGTATGCATAAGGGCTAGTACTCGTGTTCGCCAAGAGGGACAGTTAATGTCCAGGGTGTAGTAGCAGTTTGTGAGTACGTCTCTCAACAGTCATGCTGTCCCAGGGCCGGTCCGACCCTCAGCCTGTTCCCCGTCTGGGAGAGTGCAGCAGGTCTGTGCCAAGGTGCTGGTCATATCGGGTGTTGGGCATTGCATGATGGGTGACTACCTTCGGGTGGGCCCGCTGCGTCTCCGATTTCTCCGATGTAGGAGCCGCTTTAGAGGCTGTTGGCGGTCCCCGCTGTTTGGTAGGCATGTAAGGGGTACGGAGATGAGTGCACCCGCTTGTCAGCTCTGTGTCGGGACGCTTTGTGCGGCTTCCTCCTCCGCTTCCCCGCTTGTGTAGCGCCAGCTTTCCGCCCTGGCTGTGGTGGTTTGTCCCCGTTCTGTGGAGGGCTTGTTGCAGCCGTGGGTCTTGTTTGGCTCTGTTTAGCTTGTTCCCAGTATTGCTCCCAAAAGCGTTCAAATGCCAGGGCAATGGGATCCCTGGAGTCTGGGACAAACTTGGTCACGTGTTGGCGGCCATCTTTGCCCACTCCAAGCCGCACTCTTGCTGGGCTCATGTTTGGGTGAGACAGCTATACTCTGTGCAAGAGAGCTTAATCACTAGGACCCTGTTACAGGTTAGGAAAGTTTGGATAGACCCCAGCCAAGCTGCAGCGGGTAGGGGCTATAGCACTACTGGTGTCCCAGTGATAGCTAGGAAGCAAGCTTGGCAGAGGTGCCCAGTCAGGGTACCATGCAGTCCATCAAAGTGTGTCCAGGATTGTGTGTCCATGAATGGAGACCCCATGCTGGGGGTCTGTGTATAAATTCTGTGTGCCTTGCCTGAATAAACCAGATCTACTCCCAGCACTGGCGTACATACCGCGGTCGCAGGGGTTGCAGCTGCGACTGGGCCCGGCCCACCAGGGGGCCCGGCCACCTAGCGACTCGGTATGTACGCCAGTGTGGGCAGACTCTTCTACTGGGGGGACAAGGAGCTGGCCACATCAGGGCCCCCGAGGCCGGCCCTGGTGTTACCGGGCGCGCGCGCGAGGGAGCACTCTCCCCTGAGCGCTCTCTGATCAGCTCCCTTGCGCGCCCCGCACTTATGCTGCAGCCGGAATATGAAGTTATATTCTGGCTCCGGCATCAGTAAAAATGTGCGAGGGAGCTGGGCAGAGAGCGCTCAGGGGACAGTGTTCCCTCACGAGCCAGCAGGACCGGCCGCCGGGCAGCCCCTGGACTGGACTGGAAAGGGAGGCTGCGGGATTAAATCTGAAAAAAAAAACACACAAAAAACGTGTGTATGTGTGTTAGTGCTACAGTGTGTGTGTGTGTGTGTGTGTGTGTTAGTGCACATTTTTGTGCCAGTGTGTGTGTTACTGTGTCTGCTAGTGAGTGTCAGTGAGTGTGTTAGTTTTTGTTTGCGTGTGTTACTGTGTGTTAGTTGTGTGTGTCTGTTATTGAGTGTGTGTCTGTTAGTGAGTGTCAGTGTGTGTGTCTGTGTGTGAGTGAGTGTGTGTGTCTGTTACTGAGTGTGCTAGTTTGTGTGTGTCTGTTAGTGAGTCTGTTAGTGAGTCTAGTGAGTCTTAGGTTAGTGAGTCTAGTGAGTCTTAGGTGTCTTAGTGAGTGTGTGTTTGTCAGTGAGAGTGTGTGTTTTATAAGTGAGTGTGTATGTGTCTCTGTCTGTCACTGAGTGTGTCTTTGGCAGTAAATTTGTGTGTCTGTTAGCTAGTGTGTATGCGTCTGTTCGTGAGAGTGTGTGTGTGTTTTAAACCCCTTAAGCACTTACCTTTCTCCAGCGCCGGACTCCCTTGGCGCTGGGGATCCCTCCGCCCCGACCTGCCTCTCAGCTCCCAATGCGCATGCGTGGCAAGAGCCGCGCGCGCATTCAAACCGCCCATAGAAAAGCATTACTCAATGCTTTCCTATGGACGTCGAGCGTCTTCTCACTGTGATTTTCACAGGGAGAATCGCGGAAGCGCCTCTAGCCGCTGTCAGTGACACAGCCACTAGAGGCTGGATTAACCATCAGTGAAACATAGCAGTTTCTCTGAAACTGCTATGTATTCAGCTGCAGGGTTAAACTAGAGGGCCCTGGAACCCAGACCACTTCATTGAGCTGAAGTGATCTGGGTGTCTAAAGTGGTCCTTTAAGTGTATGTGTATCTGCATACACTTGCGTACATACCGCGGTCGCAGCCCTGCAGCCCTGCAACCCGGAGCCTGCCGCCATCTGTTGCCCGCGCAGAGTAAGTGCGGGGGGAAGGGCACGGATCAATTTTAGCACCGGGGCCCCATGGGTCGTGTGTACGCCACTGACTCCCAGCATTACGTTTAGACAAATGTATTTGTGGAAAGCTGTACTAGCTAATACAACGGGAAAGGGAATCCATGAAGGTGATACCCTGGTGGTCCGCCACACAGATCAACATGTTAGCTCCTAATTTGGTGCTAAAATCAGGACAATTTTTGCTGTCATGTTTTTATCATGATTTGAAATAGCATTGAAATGTTTTTGATGTTTTGGAAAAAAGTCCCTAGAGTGCGGAACTCATTGCTGTTGTTTACTGTGCCAGACCTACACCAGGCTTCATAAAGGATTTCCTGGAGAACACAGTGTGTGTGTTTTAATATAACTGGTCTTAGTTGTTGTTAGAGGGTAAACATAGATATATAACATACAATTATGTAATTATGTAATTTAAAAATTGCCACGACTAAGAGCTCTTCTGCTATGATCTTACTACATCCTACCTGAGCTACCTGTCTGAACAAACGAGGATCAAAATCCCTTTTCTCTGTTTCTTTACGACACGAGCTTCAACCCACCTTGATAACACTGGCCCCTTCCCTTTCTTGCATAAGAGTGAGAAAGAAAACCTTGGAATATATTCTTTTAATAGTTATCACAGTAATGTTTGTGGAGAACATCAGGCTCATCCCAAAGGAGATGTGTCAGCTTTCACCGGCTCTGCTAGATCGTGACAACCCTCGGGACCCATGGAGCTGCTAATGAATTCTTGGTTAGATAGTTTAGTACATTCCACGATAGATGGCATCGACCTCCGTCCTCTTATTTTACCTAAATGTATTCGTTTTATCCATTCGGAAACACAGTGTGAGAGCAGAGTGTGAAAAGATGGAGTAGGGACAGTGGAGGGTGTGTCATAAGACTGTATCCAATCAGAGCGTGGTTAGATCAGCCAATAAGATGCTAGCTGGAGATGTATAATTTGGAGGCTGCTGCGGGCGCGTATTATTGCTTGATCTTCATAGAGAATAGTGACCATGTCTGAAGCCGCCCCAGCTCCCGCCGCCGCACCTGCGGTAGAAAGCGCCTCCAAGAAGAAGCAGCCCAAGAAAGCAGCCGGTGTCAAGAAAGCCGCTAAGCCCTCCGGTCCTAGCGTGTCCGAGCTCATTGTCAAAGCTGTGTCCGCTTCTAAAGAGCGCAGCGGGGTGTCCCTGGCAGCTCTGAAGAAGGCTTTGGCTGCTTCTGGTTATGATGTGGAAAAGAATAACAGCCGCCTCAAGCTGGCTCTCAAGGGCTTGGTGACTAAAAGCACTCTCGTCCAGGTCAAAGGAAGCGGAGCTTCCGGCTCCTTCAAGCTCAACAAAAAGCAGGCGGAGAGCAAGGACAAGGCTACCAAGAAAAAGGCACCGGCTAAAGTCAAGAAGCCTGCCCCGAAGAAAGCCACCAAGTCTCCAGCCAAACCTAAGAAGGTAGCTGCAAAGAGCCCGAAAAAGGCCAAAAAGCCGGCCGCCTCCGCTAAAAAGGCCACCAAAAGTCCGAAGAAAGTCAAAGCCGCCAAGCCCAAGAAGGTAGTGAAAAGCCCGGCTAAGAAGACCGTGAAGAGCCCTGCCAAAAAGGCAGCCAAACCCAAAGCCGCAAAGAGTCCTGCAAAGGCTAAAAAGGCAGCTCCCAAAAAGAAATAAGCCTTGCTCGCATTTAATTTTATTTTCCAAACCCCAAAGGCTCTTGTAAGAGCCACCACATTCTCATTTCAGAGCTATATATCAGTGATGGCAACGTGTTTGTTTTGGTGTCATGTCACACATATCGTTCCCCCTCCATCCCTCATTCTAAAGTCAGGAATAACCTAATGAATCCTGTAATCCCAGCATCTAGTGCTCGAAAAGATTACACAGGAATGTATCTTGTCGGTGTGGCTAAGTCCCCGTATACCAGTGCTACACTTGAGCGTTGATTTTTTTTATTTTTTTTGGCTTAGAAATTCCCTCCGTTCTAAGATACTGAGGGTGTTTCTTCATTAAATTGCGAAAGGCCAGTTTTAGTGAGAAACGCATATAATATATAGAATATCACACAGTGTCCTTCCAGACTAGATTTAATGTTATTGCCTTTTTCAGTAAGATAATAAAGCAGAACATATTTTAGGGATTGCGATTTTGTACATGGTGATAATAAAAGGGACTGTCCTCGTCCTCTCTCCACGTGTGAAACGGGCGCTTATTTCGATATTCAAAGAGTGATAAAGCCCAAGAAATGATACCTTGTGCAGTAGCTAAGCCGACTATCAAAGAAACACTAAAGACATGATAAAATGATTATACTTCAAAAGACTTCACGATTGTGAAATCTTTTGAAGCATAAACAGCTTTGGTTTTAAAAGCCAGAACCATTTCGAGCACGGAAGGAGAGGGTTAAGCATATTATTGAGAGGAAAAAAAAAAGTGAAGGGGCGTGTTTAAAACGCCCGCCTCCTTTGCTGCAGGTCCCCATACGGTCCGTCCGAGGAGTATATAAGGAAGAGCTTTGCACAGCATCTCATATCGTTCGTGCAGAAAGAAGAGCAGAACCATGTCTGGCAGAGGCAAAGGAGGAAAGGGTCTCGGAAAAGGTGGCGCTAAGCGTCACAGGAAGGTTCTTCGTGACAACATCCAGGGCATTACCAAGCCTGCAATTCGTCGCCTTGCTCGCAGGGGAGGCGTGAAGCGTATTTCCGGCCTCATCTATGAGGAGACTCGCGGGGTGCTGAAGGTATTCCTGGAGAACGTCATCCGGGACGCCGTCACTTACACCGAGCATGCCAAGAGGAAGACTGTCACCGCCATGGACGTAGTTTATGCTCTTAAGCGCCAGGGCCGCACTCTCTATGGCTTCGGAGGTTAAAACTCGGGCTTGACTTTACCGCACACCCCATTAACCCAAAGGCCCTTTTCAGGGCCACCCACTTTTTCACTAAAAGACTGAACCTAATCACTTTAACCCCTTCCACACCTGATAAATTGCCTGCTATCTACATAGATACACCGAGAAGGAGATAGTAGTAGAGGCTGCTCCCAAACATCTAGACGGGAAAGGTTGCTAAACACTGTATTTGTAGACCGCATTTTTGAACCATCGGAGGATTTGGAGCCGCCTTCTGTTAATGGTAGGGGATGTAAAAAAATATGAGCAAGTACGTACACACACACTGTCAAGAAAGCTCTGGTTTTGGTGTATTGTTACTGTTGCCTACATTTAATACATGCTTGCAGCCACTTAAATAGAAACATTGTTACTAGCTTTGCATATGCACTCCTGTGTTAACTATGTATTCTCCTCTAAGCGAAAAAGTAGTCTTTTTCCTGCTGCCTCTCCACACGATGGATTCTAAATAGTGAAGTTATTGTAAAATCGCCAGTGAAATAGACCAGCAGAGATGATGGCTACATCGTTGCCTGACGTGAAAATGGGATATGTGGGGACATTTGAGCATTGTAGTGTGTGGGCTCCGTAGCTAGCCCGCTCAAAGTCACAGGCTAAAAGACACGTTTTTATGAATGTGTTGGAGCTCGTTCGAGTGCAGATTTGGTGGCTCTTAAAAGAGCCTTTGTGTTTTGTGTTAGCAGGTTTCAACTTAAGCACGTTCGCCTCGGATCCTACGAGCCAGCTGGATGTCTTTGGGCATGATTGTGACCCTCTTAGCGTGGATGGCGCACAAGTTGGTATCCTCAAAAAGACCAACCAGGTAAGCCTCGCTAGCCTCTTGCAGAGCCATGACAGCAGAGCTCTGGAAGCGCAGATCAGTCTTGAAATCCTGAGCGATCTCACGGACAAGGCGCTGGAAGGGCAGCTTGCGGATGAGCAGCTCGGTGGACTTCTGATAACGGCGGATCTCCCTGAGAGCCACAGTTCCTGGACGGTAACGGTGAGGCTTTTTCACTCCCCCGGTAGCTGGGGCGCTCTTTCTAGCAGCTTTGGTGGCTAGCTGCTTGCGGGGAGCCTTGCCTCCGGTCGACTTACGGGCTGTCTGCTTAGTTCTGGCCATTGTAGCAAAACGAAAGGGAATGAACGCTGCTCGCTGTAGCCTGGGCTTTATAGCCGATACGGCGTTTTCATTGGTTCATCAAGTGGGTGGTATGTTCTGATTGGCTGAAAACAAATAGTAAACCATTTCAAAATACCCGCTCAAATCAACTGCTTCTCATCCCCTCCCCCACATTCAAAATGCCCGCTCAAATCAACTGCTTCATCCCCTCCCCCCTCCTCCATCTATTGAGACCACGCGCCCAAAGAAGGGATCTAAGCCTTTAGTGACCCTTCCTGTCCTGACAGCATTTATTATAGACGCTACTAGTTGAAAGGAATGGCAGTGGGCAGTAATGGACGTATTCCTCCCAACATACTTATTAATAGCTGTATAGGCTTTATCGAGGGGGAGGGGTGCATGGGACATTGACCTCTTACACATGCAGAAAGGCCGCTTCTTTCGATGGGATAGAAGCCACGTCTGATAAAGGACTTTCACTCACAGGACGCTCAGTAGCCATACAAATGAGCTCCAGGAGACAGAGCAGCAGGAAATGTTACAAAGCATCCACTTATTGAAACAATGTTTTCAGCCGAGAGGCCAGGCTATTAAGGCTGCGTTAACTCATCCAGCAGCACAGACAACAGAGCTGTAGCGCCGCTAGGATTTGAACGCTCATAGTAGGTTTCACCCGGCATGTCCTCCAGACAGCGGGAGAGGGGGGAATCCTGAGAGTGAGCGACATGTAGAGATGCCCCGCTAAACAAAAGAGGACCTGTACACTATATACACTTGCCCCAATTGGTATTAATTTGCTGCTGCGTTTATCATAGACATGCATGGCAGCCATTGATTTTAACTAGTTCTATAGCTGGAATGTTGGACAGGATATGGACTGCAAATGGGACTCAGTCAGTGCTGTGACAGAAGCGCCCTAATATTTTAGCTTGCTTATGAGCTGCCAGCGTGGTGTGTGTGTGTGTGTGTGTGTGTGTGTAGATACAGGGAACGGTTTGCGCGCAGCAGAACAATTAATCGGCTCTTTGTGGAGAACGTGGGTGGCTCTTAAAAGAGCCTTTGTGTTTGGTAGGTGAGGGAGGCAGGTGCAGCAGCTGTCCGCTTTACTTGCTCTTGGGCTTGTGGCTCTCGGTCTTCTTGGGCAGCAGCACAGCCTGGATGTTAGGCAGGACACCTCCCTGGGCGATAGTCACTCCTCCCAGCAGTTTGTTGAGCTCTTCATCGTTACGGACAGCGAGCTGGAGATGGCGGGGAATGATGCGGGTCTTTTTGTTGTCTCTAGCGGCATTCCCTGCCAGCTCCAGAATCTCAGCGGTCAGGTACTCCAGCACTGCAGCCAGATAGACGGGGGCACCGGCTCCCACACGCTCTGCATAATTGCCCTTCCTCAGCAAACGGTGGACTCTGCCGACTGGGAACTGAAGTCCCGCTCGGGATGAGCGAGTCTTCGCCTTTGCACGGGTCTTTCCACCTTGCTTTCCGCGGCCAGACATGTTTGTTCTTGATTGAATGCAAGAAGATGAAAACTCCTCCCCTACCACAGGCTATTTATAAACACACTGTGCTCTGTGATTGGATGACTTTACAAGCAGCCAATTAGAGACACGTTATACAGGGAACCAATCTATTGCTGGAGCTAGTGTTAAACAGCCGCTTCCTTACGTCATCTGACTTTAGCAACCAATCGCAGGAAGGGAAGCGGAAGGGCCTCATTTACATGGTCCGCCTATAAATAGAACCGCCGGAGCAAGCAGCTTGCTATTCGCTCGCGAGCTAACAGCGTTAATCATGCCTGATCCAGCAAAGTCCGCACCAGCCCCCAAGAAAGGCTCCAAAAAAGCCGTCACCAAGACTCAGAAGAAAGATGGCAAGAAGCGTAGAAAGAGCAGGAAGGAGAGCTATGCCATCTACGTGTACAAGGTGCTGAAGCAGGTCCATCCCGACACCGGCATCTCCTCCAAGGCAATGGGGATCATGAACTCCTTTGTCAATGATATCTTTGAGCGCATCGCAGGAGAAGCTTCTCGCCTGGCTCACTACAACAAGCGCTCCACCATCACCTCCCGGGAGATCCAGACTGCCGTGCGCCTGCTACTACCCGGAGAGCTGGCAAAGCACGCCGTGTCTGAGGGCACCAAGGCTGTCACAAAGTACACCAGCGCCAAGTAAATGTCCGCCTCCCTGACCACCCGCTAACACAAAGGCTCTTTTAAGAGCCACCCACACTGTCTCTCTCAGAGCTGGCATCACACCCATGCATCAACTCTACAGCTTACTTGCTGCCCACCACAAGCTCACGCAAACGTGTAGCTTTCCTTTCACTTAACCCTTTCCATGCTGTCCTGTAACTCTGAAGATCTCGAGCTGCTCGTGTTTGCACATTTTAGACACTTGTATCACTCACATGCTGATTTAGCCACCTAATGCTCAGTTTGCTCCGCTCTATTACTTTAAAGTCTACCTAGATACCGGACTTGATCTTAGAAGATATTCGTTGGGCGGCTGTATATCTAGTAACTGTAGATTAGGGACAGGCTTCTTATTCAGGGTAGCGCTTGAAGTCACATTAGGGATATTATAAAAGCTGCTACTGTAGGAGATCTTATACCTAATACTTTACCAAATGGCTACATGGCCAGGGATTTCACTCGATAAGTGTATCCGTTTCTTTCTCTTTTGTTATAGCCTATTGAAACAATGTTTCACTTCATCCTGATACTGTCTATTACTATGTTGCAACTCATGGAAGCCTAGTATGTGGTTCTAGCGTCTTTTTGCTCACGCTAGTATTTTACTAGACTTTAAAAGGTCTTTTTGACATATATACCTCAAAACAGCTAGTGTGCAATATCTAGCCTACCTACCCTATTTTCTATCATTTCCACTAGTTATGGGGAATGTGCGCAGGCTTACTTTGGAACATTTAGCAGGCTTTTCCCTTTATTGCACATTGGATATGTACGGATTTATTTTTGTAATTGTCTTTATTTTGTGTAAGTCTTGATATTGGTGACTTCTTTTGGGGTATCCCACCCCTTTAGCTTTATTCTTATTAAAGGTTTAGTTGTATCCATTTGTTCAGCCAACCCCCGACTGAATTAGATACCTGTCCTTAGAAAGTATCTACATTAGTCCACATACGATTGTTCATTACTTTTTGGATACATGGAAATCCTCCTTTTTTTTTTTTTTTTTTTGATTTGGTGTTTGCCAGTAAAGAACAATTTAGACCATTGAGGCTTCATCTAAATATCAGCATGATGATTTCAGTGTCTGCAGACATGTTGAGCTTATTAAAGACAATCTGATAAGCCTGTTTTGATCTTAAAGACATAAGCATTTTATTTTTTTTGTAACTTGCCTTTTTTTCCTGTTTATTGCGCCAACACATTATACACTTTCTCACCAGATGTGCCTGTATACACTCAAACAGCGTTTTCCAATTGGTTTTCTGCAGGAACCTATGGTCCAGCGAGAACAAAACTGGAGTTCTGTAGTGATTTGCCCATTGGGTAGCCCATACACTTAAAGAAACCTGATGGGCATTGCTGCAGAGGGACTCGGTAAGCACTGTTTAATTGCCCAACGGAATCCCTGTAGCATGAGATGCTGGGAAGTGACTGACTATCATTACCTCCCAGCTTCAAATAGAAAATGCTGCACTGGAGGGAGAGAGACCGCAGTCGGCACTGAGCAGCGATTTAGGCGGCTGCCTAAGGCCTAACTCGCCATCGGGCAGGCATACTGTGTCAGGTACAAGGACCCCACACCTTGCCCGGTATGCTGCTGGTTGCGAGGTCCCTCCACTCTGTCCTGAGAAGCAGAAAGCCAGCACAGTCTGCAGCTCCGCTGACTATGCAGTGTCTCGCGATCTCTGGCCAATCAGACCGTCGCCGCGGGATACCACTTCAATGCTCTGACTTCTGGATATTGTGAGGCACTGCACAATCTGCAGCTCACACCTGGTGGAGTTGCAGACTGTGCAGTCTCTCAGGGCAAATTGTAGAGAGAGCTTACTGGAGCACCAGGGATCAAAGACACCAGGGGCCACCAGTTGCAATCCCCTCCCTCACTTTCACACCACTGTGCAACCCGCTCCCTTACTGTGTCACCCCGTCTCTCCCTCAGGCACTCTACCACCGTTCAACCTCTACCACCGTGAGGTTGGAGTGCCTCGTGTCGCCTGCTGCGTTCAGATAGCTGGGGTGGTGATTGATGCCACAGTCTGTTCCCCCAGTGGGGACCGGGATAACCCCCACCGGTCCAGAGGGGGGGGGGGGGGGTAGGAGACCTGTAGAGACGCTTGGTGTGTCTGGCGTCGGGGTGAGCGGCCGTCTCTCCCCGGCTCCAACTTTAGTAGGCCGCACTCGGCGTTTCGGTTTCCCTGCCTCGACGGGTTTCAGAGGGGTGTCCTTCGGTTCCGCAGTGCATTCCCAGCACGGGTAGCACAACCCGGTGAGTCTGCGGTCAGTGTAGCCGTTGAGTTTGACCCAAATTTGGCCCGTCAGGCGAGAGCTCGTGGTGCCCACGTCTGTACTGCTTGGCGGTCAGGCTCCGCCCCCTGGGTACGGATTTTTATTTAGCTTTCGGGTATTCACCTTTTTTCTCTACTCGCTGACACATATCAAAGGTTTGGCTATATCCCTGTATGATCCGATGATTCGCTTTCCAAATGCCTAATTGCCCTGCAAGGGGAATATCATGGCTGAGCTTCAAAATGCCCATTTGGTATAGTAGTCTTTGTGCCCTTAACGTAATCCTCTAGTTTGTTTGTTTGTCCGGTAGGTTTCCGGGGTTATATTGTATTGAACCATTCATTTCTCCTTGACCTTCTCGTATAGATGCATTTCTGATACTGCTCGATATGCCTCTGCCGGACAATTTGCTAGTTAAAATAGGTGCCCGGTTGTTTGTTGAAACACTTGAATCCACAGACAAAAACAACCTAGACCTCACCACATATAAAACACTTTTGGATAAACGCTCAGAGCTAGCCACCCTTTATGGAACACAAATCAAGAAAAGTCTTCTTCTTACCAGACACCGGTACTATACCCAAGGGGGCAAAGGGGGACGACTATCAGCGCAAGCTCTAAAAACACAAAGACAAACCACATTTATCTCATCCATACAGACTCCACAAGGGACCAAGTCAAATCTGATGGCGGACATCATGCTAGCCTTCCAGGAGTTTTACCACAAACTTTACAACTTGAGGGACTCTCCCCCCAGATGTTACTGACATAAGAGCCTTCCTCAAACAAAGGATCGCCAAGACAATCCCACCCAACGTACAACAAAGACTTGACTCTCCCACAACTAAAGAGGAGTTAGAAGTAGTGATACACTCCCTCCCACAAGGAAAGAGCCCGGGCCCAGATGTCTTCACGGCCAAATACTACAAGAGCTTTTCCATCCAGCTCATACCCCCACTCCTAGACGCACTCAACTCCCTACTTAAAGACAATTCCATACCCCCACAGGCATCGGAAGCCACTATTGCACTCTACCCAAACCAGGTAAAGATTTGACCCAATGTGGGAGTTATTGGCCTATCTCACTTAAAAATATTGATTTAAAAAATGTTCACTAAAACACTAGCTAACCGCCTACGCCTCAAGCTCCCAGAGCTAATTCACCCAGACCAGGCTGGATTTATACAAGGCCGAGAAGCTAAAAAATAATATCACCAAACTCATTAATCTCATGCATCACTCTGAACACACAAACACCCAGACACTGTTACTCTCCAGAGATGCCGAAAAGGCTTTCAACAGGGTGGACTGGTCCCTGATGCTTGCCACCCTGGAACAGATGGGCTTTGGCCCAAACTGGCTAAGGTGGATGGGAGCTATATACTCCAGACCAACGGCTAGGCTACTCGTGAACGGCCAACTCTCACTCCCAGTACCCATCTCCAATAGCACCCCTCTTTGTTTCGTCCTGGTCCTGGAGCCATTCCTCCAGGGAGTTAGAGAAAATCCTAACATCAAGGGTTTCAAATTTGGATGGGCAGAACACAAAATATCAGCATTTGCAGATGACATGCTATTCACGGTCTCCGAACCCAGCTCCTCACTCCCTCATATACTGGAGGAGATGTCTCTCTATAGCAAAGTGTTCACCTTTCATGCCACTCTAGGTAAATGTGAACTCCTCCCACTGAAAGTACTAAACTCGACCAAAACACATCTACAATCAAACTTCCCATTCTCCTGGGGAACAGAGCATATAACATATCTGGGGGTAGCACTACCATCCGTTATCTCACGACTATATGAAACCACCCCCCACCCCCCTGCTAATCCAAGCTAGAACTAAAGATCTTACTAAATGGCACACTTGCAGTTCAGCTGGTTTTGCAGGATAAATATCCTGAAAATTAGTATTCTCCCAAGAATATTATACTTGCTGCAAGTTCTCCCGATCACTCTACCCACAACCTTCTTTGCTGCCATACAAAAACTATTTACGACATTTATTTGGTCCCACAAACGCCCCAGGCTAGCCTATCAGCTGCTCACAAGATCAAAGACGGAGGGGGGTCTGGGGCTGCCAGATGTGGAACGATACCACAGTGCAGTACTATTGGCCAGGATTTATGACTGGACAGGCAAGAACACGACCAAACAATGGGTAGATGTAGAGAATAACATCTTCCGTGTCCCCATACACACAATACCATGGCACAACTCTGGCCAATCCTTCCTTATGCACAAACAACACCCGACCATTACTCCGACACTGAGAATGTGGTCACACATGAGTCATTGGCGGCGGACATATCACCATACCCATCACCGCTATATCCACTGACTCACAATCCGCTCTTCAAGCCTGGTGAATCGGGAGCGGCATACAGATAATATCATACCACAGCATACCTACCTTCACGAGACCTCCTTGACAATGAGGGAGTTAGGCCCCTGTCGTCCCTACACCCGCAGGGAACTCCCACGACCCTTCAAAAATTTCTCTACGATCAACTCATTCACTTTTTGCGGACCAACAAATACCCCCAACAAGGTCACCGAGCACTGACCAAATTCGAACTTACGTGCACCCAATGCACACTCAAAAAGAAACAGGTCAAAACCACATATGCCTACTACAGGACACTAGCCAACCAATCAACCTACTCTACAAAAAACACTGGGAACAAGAACTGCACTTATCTTTCGCAGATAATGACTGGAAGCAAATATTCCTCCTGACACAAAAATCATCCACCAGCTTAGCGACACAAGAAAGTAACTATAAGAAGATAGCTAGATGGCACTACACCCCATCCAAACTCAAACGGGCATTCCCAGGCACGTCCAATAACTGCTGTAGATGACTAGAGGCCATTGGGGACACGGCTCACATCTGGTGGTCATGCACGGTGAACCAAAAGTTCTGGTCACGGATCTCCAGTCTCATACACCTCATAACGGGAACCACCATACCCTACCCACCTTAAACACTCCTATATCTTATATTGCCTCCCTCCATACCAAGGGACACTAGGACCCTAGACATACATCTGCTCAAAGCAGCAAATCTGCTTATCACCCTCCACTGGAAAAAAAAAAAATATACATGACCTCCTGGGAACCCTAGTGTAACTTCATGAACACCAGTCAAACAGACCGATAGTGACACCCAGCTGGAGATAATATGAGACCTTGAACTACCAGCGAATCTATTTGAATATCAACACCCTTATTATTTTTGGTCTTCACTTCCCCTCTATGTCGACTACAAGTATTTCTGTTACTGAATGTGAACTTTGTACTAGACATTATGACTAAAGCAGCAATGTTATACACATTTTTGAAGTATCAATTGTTACATTTGCAAGAATTTTAAAATAAACAATTTCTAAAAAAAAAAGGAAAAAGGAAAAAAAGCCGAACAGACACTGCTTGATCCGTTTTAGGTCAGCTTTGGGATTTCTAGGTAGTCTCAGTAAAATCCATTCTGAGTTCTCCTTATAACCGGCAGAAAAAAAAAAATATATATATATATATATATATATATATATATATATATATATATATATATCTGCGAGCGGTTCAACAGAACACTGCTTGCCGAGACTGGGAGCGACTCCTACCGCACTTCTTATGTGCATATTGGGAGGTGCCGCAGGAACTGCTTTGGACTATTATATGGGAGAAGATTACGAGGACCTCATCACAGTGCATTGGGATGGGGGAATGTGCTAAAACTCTGTGACCACATGGAACAGTTGGCTAAGTTGGTAAAAGAGAACCTCCAAGCTGACAAGGGGTGACAGAAAGTATGGTATGACCGGGGTACCCGACTGCGTAGTTTCCGTGTTGGACAAAAGATTAAACCGGTCTGACATGATTAATTACAGGCGGCATGGCAGGGTCCCTACAAGGTGGTGGAGCATATCTGCAATACCACCTATGTGGTAGCCAGCTGTGCAGATGAGAGAGTAAACTGCTCCTTCCACGTTAATATGCTTAAAGAGTACAAAAAAAGGAAGGACGATGTAACTGCAGTGTGCGCCCCAGCTTCTGAGGATCTAGACAGCCTCGCATTACCTGACTTGCTAGAGGGAGACTCCCAAGTTGACCTTATCGCTCAAGTCAAACTAGGAGACAAACTGACTGATAAAGAAATAGTTCAGGCCCACAAATTATTGAAAGCTAAACGAAAGACCTTCTCCCAAGACCCTGGGTACATCACCCTGGCTGTACACAACGTGGAAATCCCAGGACAAGCACCTATGAGGCAACCACCCCTACCACATTCTCGAGGCAGTCCGGTAAGAGATACGGAAGGATATACAGTAAATGCTGTGACTAGGAGTGATTGAGGCTTCAGACTTGGCTTGTAGTCCTAGTACCGAAGCGGGACGGAACAACACTCTTCTGCGTGGACTACAGGCGACTGAACGATCGGACTCTTACCAACTCTTATCCCATGCCCTGGAGGAACTATTTCATCATATAGCATGGGGACAGTATCTCGCCACAACAGACCTATGCAAGGGCTACTAGCAGATTCACCTGGCCGAGGAGGCTATCCCCAAGTCGGCATTCGTCACCCCGCTTGGCCTATTCCAATATCAGGTCATGCCGTTCTAGATGAAGAATGTCCCAGCCACCTTTCAACGTATGGTGGATAGGTTCCTCAATGGCTTCCAGGAATTTGCACGTGCGTACCTGGACAGCATAGCTATCAATTGTGACTCATAGGAGGAAGATTTCCCATGTAGGGAAGGTTATCGGCCGAATTAGAGCAGCTGGCTTAACTCTGAAGCCAGACAAGTGTCACATTGGTATGGCTGAAGTGCGGTATCTGGGACACAGAGTAGCTGGGAGACTTCTGCCCCTACCCGAGTGGCCACCACACACTGGATAACACAGTTCTACTTCACCCTTTACTAAGTCTTGGCTCGTGTTTTTTTTTAAATTCTTTATTTTATTTGTGCATGAAAAATCACATAAAGCACACAATGCCACAACAGCTAGAGCATGCAGAGCGTCATACATAGATTTACATTGGTTAGGCATTAAAACATAGCACAGTTTTATGGATTATTATCGCATGACAAAGAGTTATATCTAATAATATTATCAATAACAGCGTTAAACTAGGTTATCCAGGTTAGATTGTTATCAGCTATATATCAGAGAATTTACAACATTGAAAACAGGTTAGACTACAATGTTAAACCGGTGAGCTATAAAACCACCTGGTAAGCACGTTAATAGAGGTGAGATATCCCCAGCAGTACCTTTCTACATTAGTAAGCATGTTGGTAGCCTGGCTGTAATCAGGCTAAGTTAAGTAATGACATGCAATTAGCCGGCATAGATGTATCTGTGCCATGGAGTAATAAAACGAAAAAAAAAAAAAACAAATAGATAATGCTGCTTCTATCTATAACAAGCTCGTGTTGGGATAAAGTCACCCTCACAGGCCAGCAGTATGCATAAGGGCTAGTACTCGTGTTCGCCAAGAGGGACAGTTAATGTCCAGGGTGTAGTAGCAGTTTGTGAGTACGTCTCTCAACAGTCATGCTGTCCCAGGGCCGGTCCGACCCTCAGCCTGTTCCCCGTCTGGGAGAGTGCAGCAGGTCTGTGCCAAGGTGCTGGTCATATCGGGTGTTGGGCATTGCATGATGGGTGACTACCTTCGGGTGGGCCCGCTGCGTCTCCGATTTCTCCGATGTAGGAGCCGCTTTAGAGGCTGTTGGCGGTCCCCGCTGTTTGGTAGGCATGTAAGGGGTACGGAGATGAGTGCACCCGCTTGTCAGCTCTGTGTCGGGACGCTTTGTGCGGCTTCCTCCTCCGCTTCCCCGCTTGTGTAGCGCCAGCTTTCCGCCCTGGCTGTGGTGGTTTGTCCCCGTTCTGTGGAGGGCTTGTTGCAGCCGTGGGTCTTGTTTGGCTCTGTTTAGCTTGTTCCCAGTATTGCTCCCAAAAGCGTTCAAATGCCAGGGCAATGGGATCCCTGGAGTCTGGGACAAACTTGGTCACGTGTTGGCGGCCATCTTTGCCCACTCCAAGCCGCACTCTTGCTGGGCTCATGTTTGGGTGAGACAGCTATACTCTGTGCAAGAGAGCTTAATCACTAGGACCCTGTTACAGGTTAGGAAAGTTTGGATAGACCCCAGCCAAGCTGCAGCGGGTAGGGGCTATAGCACTACTGGTGTCCCAGTGATAGCTAGGAAGCAAGCTTGGCAGAGGTGCCCAGTCAGGGTACCATGCAGTCCATCAAAGTGTGTCCAGGATTGTGTGTCCATGAATGGAGACCCCATGCTGGGGGTCTGTGTATAAATTCTGTGTGCCTTGCCTGAATAAACCAGATCTACTCCCAGCACTGGCGTACATACCGCGGTCGCAGGGGTTGCAGCTGCGACTGGGCCCGGCCCACCAGGGGGCCCGGCCACCTAGCGACTCGGTATGTACGCCAGTGTGGGCAGACTCTTCTACTGGGGGGACAAGGAGCTGGCCACATCAGGGCCCCCGAGGCCGGCCCTGGTGTTACCGGGCGCGCGCGCGCGAGGGAGCACTCTCCCCTGAGCGCTCTCTGATCAGCTCCCTTGCGCGCCCCGCACTTATGCTGCAGCCGGAATATGAAGTTATATTCTGGCTCCGGCATCAGTAAAAATGTGCGAGGGAGCTGGGCAGAGAGCGCTCAGGGGACAGTGTTCCCTCACGAGCCAGCAGGACCGGCCGCCGGGCAGCCCCTGGACTGGACTGGAAAGGGAGGCTGCGGGATTAAATCTGAAAAAAAAAGCACACAAAAAACGTGTGTATGTGTGTTAGTGCTACAGTGTGTGTGTGTGTGTGTGTGTGTGTTAGTGCACATTTTTGTGCCAGTGTGTGTGTGTTACTGTGTCTGCTAGTGAGTGTCAGTGAGTGTGTTAGTTTTTGTTTGCGTGTGTTACTGTGTGTTAGTTGTGTGTGTCTGTTATTGAGTGTGTGTCTGTTAGTGAGTGTCAGTGTGTGTGTCTGTGTGTGAGTGAGTGTGTGTGTCTGTTACTGAGTGTGCTAGTTTGTGTGTGTCTGTTAGTGAGTCTGTTAGTGAGTCTAGTGAGTCTTAGGTTAGTGAGTCTAGTGAGTCTTAGGTGTCTTAGTGAGTGTGTGTTTGTCAGTGAGAGTGTGTGTTTTATAAGTGAGTGTGTATGTGTCTCTGTCTGTCACTGAGTGTGTCTTTGGCAGTAAATTTGTGTGTCTGTTAGCTAGTGTGTATGCGTCTGTTCGTGAGAGTGTGTGTGTGTTTTAAACCCCTTAAGCACTTACCTTTCTCCAGCGCCGGACTCCCTTGGCGCTGGGGATCCCTCCGCCCCGACCTGCCTCTCAGCTCCCAATGCGCATGCGTGGCAAGAGCCGCGCGCGCATTCAAACCGCCCATAGAAAAGCATTACTCAATGCTTTCCTATGGACGTCGAGCGTCTTCTCACTGTGATTTTCACAGGGAGAATCGCGGAAGCGCCTCTAGCCGCTGTCAGTGACACAGCCACTAGAGGCTGGATTAACCATCAGTGAAACATAGCAGTTTCTCTGAAACTGCTATGTATTCAGCTGCAGGGTTAAACTAGAGGGCCCTGGAACCCAGACCACTTCATTGAGCTGAAGTGATCTGGGTGTCTAAAGTGGTCCTTTAAGTGTATGTGTATCTGCATACACTTGCGTACATACCGCGGTCGCAGCCCTGCAACCCGGAGCCTGCCGCCATCTGTTGCGACCCCGGCCCGCGCAGAGTAAGTGCGGGGGGAAGGGCACGGATCAATTTTAGCACCGGGGCCCCATGGGTCGTGTGTACGCCACTGACTCCCAGCATTACGTTTAGACAAATGTATTTGTGGAAAGCTGTACTAGCTAATACAACGGGAAAGGGAATCCATGAAGGTGATACCCTGGTGGTCCGCCACACAGATCAACATGTTAGCTCCTAATTTGGTGCTAAAATCAGGACAATTTTTGCTGTCATGTTTTTATCATGATTTGAAATAGCATTGAAATGTTTTTGATGTTTTGGAAAAAAGTCCCTAGAGTGCGGAACTCATTGCTGTTGTTTAAGGTGCCAGACCTACACCAGGCTTCATAAAGGATTTCCTGGAGAACACAGTGTGTGTGTTTTAATATAACTGGTCTTAGTTGTTGTTAGAGGGTAAACATAGATATATAACATACAATTATGTAATTATGTAATTTAAAAATTGCCACGACTAAGAGCTCTTCTGCTATGATCTTACTACATCCTACCTGAGCTACCTGTCTGAACAAACGAGGATCAAAATCCCTTTTCTCTGTTTCTTTACGACACGAGCTTCAACCCACCTTGATAACACGGGCCCCTTCCCTTTCTTGCATAAGAGTGAGAAAGAAAACCTTGGAATATATTCTTTTAATAGTTATCACAGTAATGTTTGTGGAGAACATCAGGCTCATCCCAAAGGAGATGTGTCAGCTTTCACCGGCTCTGCTAGATCGTGACAACCCTCGGGACCCATGGAGCTGCTAATGAATTCTTGGTTAGATAGTTTAGTACATTCCACGATAGATGGCATCGACCTCCGTCCTCTTATTTTACCTAAATGTATTCGTTTTATCCATTCGGAAACACAGTGTGAGAGCAGAGTGTGAAAAGATGGAGTAGGGACAGTGGAGGGTGTGTCATAAGACTGTATCCAATCAGAGCGTGGTTAGATCAGCCAATAAGATGCTAGCTGGAGTTGTATAATTTGGAGGCTGCTGCGGGCGCGTATTATTGCTTGATCTTCATAGAGAATAGTGACCATGTCTGAAGCCGCCCCAGCTCCCGCCGCCGCACCTGCGGTAGAAAGCGCCTCCAAGAAGAAGCAGCCCAAGAAAGCAGCCGGTGTCAAGAAAGCCGCTAAGCCCTCCGGTCCTAGCGTGTCCGAGCTCATTGTCAAAGCTGTGTCCGCTTCTAAAGAGCGCAGCGGGGTGTCCCTGGCAGCTCTGAAGAAGGCTTTGGCTGCTTCTGGTTATGATGTGGAAAAGAATAACAGCCGCCTCAAGCTGGCTCTCAAGGGCTTGGTGACTAAAAGCACTCTCGTCCAGGTCAAAGGAAGCGGAGCTTCCGGCTCCTTCAAGCTCAACAAAAAGCAGGCGGAGAGCAAGGACAAGGCTACCAAGAAAAAGGCACCGGCTAAAGTCAAGAAGCCTGCCCCGAAGAAAGCCACCAAGTCTCCAGCCAAACCTAAGAAGGTAGCTGCAAAGAGCCCGAAAAAGGCCAAAAAGCCGGCCGCCTCCGCTAAAAAGGCCACCAAAAGTCCGAAGAAAGTCAAAGCCGCCAAGCCCAAGAAGGTAGTGAAAAGCCCGGCTAAGAAGACCGTGAAGAGCCCTGCCAAAAAGGCAGCCAAACCCAAAGCCGCAAAGAGTCCTGCAAAGGCTAAAAAGGCAGCTCCCAAAAAGAAATAAGCCTTGCTCGCATTTAATTTTATTTTCCAAACCCCAAAGGCTCTTGTAAGAGCCACCACATTCTCATTTCAGAGCTATATATCAGTGATGGCAACGTGTTTGTTTTGGTGTCATGTCACACATATCGTTCCCCCTCCATCCCTCATTCTAAAGTCAGGAATAACCTAATGAATCCTGTAATCCCAGCATCTAGTGCTCGAAAAGATTACACAGGAATGTATCTTGTCGGTGTGGCCAAGTCCCCGTATACCAGTGCTACACTTGAGCGTTGATTTTTTTTATTTTTTTTGGCTTAGAAATTTCCTCCGTTCTAAGATACTGAGGGTGTTTCTTCATTAAATTGCGAAAGGCCAGTTTTAGTGAGAAACGCATATAATATATAGAATATCACACAGTGTCCTTCCAGACTAGATTTAATGTTATTGCCTTTTTCAGTAAGATAATAAAGCAGAACATATTTTAGGGATTGCGATTTTGTACATGGTGATAATAAAAGGGACTGTCCTCGTCCTCTCTCCACGTGTGAAACGGGCGCTTATTTCGATATTCAAAGAGTGATAAAGCCCAAGAAATGATACCTTGTGCAGTAGCTAAGCCGACTATCAAAGAAACACTAAAGACATGATAAAATGATTATACTTCAAAAGATTTCACGATTGTGAAATCTTTTGAAGCATAAACAGCTTTGGTTTTAAAAGCCAGAACCATTTCGAGCACGGAAGGAGAGGGTTAAGCATATTATTGAGAGGAAAAAAAAAAAGTGAAGGGGCGTATTTAAAACGCCTGCCTCCTTTGATGCAGGTCCCCATACGGTCCGTCCGAGGAGTATATAAGGAAGAGCTTTGCACAGCATCTCATATCGTTCGTGCAGAAAGAAAAGCAGAACCATGTCTGGCAGAGGCAAAGGAGGAAAGGGTCTCGGAAAAGGTGGCGCTAAGCGTCACAGGAAGGTTCTTCGTGACAACATCCAGGGCATTACCAAGCCTGCAATTCGTCGCCTTGCTCGCAGGGGAGGCGTGAAGCGTATTTCCGGCCTCATCTATGAGGAGACTCGCGGGGTGCTGAAGGTATTCCTGGAGAACGTCATCCGGGACGCCGTCACTTACACCGAGCATGCCAAGAGGAAGACTGTCACCGCCATGGACGTAGTTTATGCTCTTAAGCGCCAGGGCCGCACTCTCTATGGCTTCGGAGGTTAAAACTCGGGCTTGACTTTACCGCACACCCCATTAACCCAAAGGCCCTTTTCAGGGCCACCCACTTTTTCACTAAAAGACTGAACCTAATCACTTTAACCCCTTCCACACCTGATAAATTGCCTGCTATCTACATAGATACACCGAGAAGGAGATAGTAGTAGAGGCTGCTCCCAAACATCTAGACGGGAAAGGTTGCTAAACACTGTATTTGTAGACCGCATTTTTGAACCATCGGAGGATTTGGAGCCGCCTTCTGTTAATGGTAGGGGATGTAAAAAAATATGAGCAAGTACGTACACACACACTGTCAAGAAAGCTCTGGTTTTGGTGTATTGTTACTGTTGCCTACATTTAATACATGCTTGCAGCCACTTAAATAGAAACATTGTTACTAGCTTTGCATATGCACTCCTGTGTTAACTATGTATTCTCCTCTAAGCGAAAAAGTAGTCTTTTTCCTGCTGCCTCTCCACACGATGGATTCTAAATAGTGAAGTTATTGTAAAATCGCCAGTGAAATAGACCAGCAGAGATGATGGCTACATCGTTGCCTGACGTGAAAATGGGATATGTGGGGACATTTGAGCATTGTAGTGTGTGGGCTCCGTAGCTAGCCCGCTCAAAGTCACAGGCTAAAAGACACGTTTTTATGAATGTGTTGGAGCTCGTTCGAGTGCAGATTTGGTGGCTCTTAAAAGAGCCTTTGTGTTTTGTGTTAGCAGGTTTCAACTTAAGCACGTTCGCCTCGGATCCTACGAGCCAGCTGGATGTCTTTGGGCATGATTGTGACCCTCTTAGCGTGGATGGCGCACAAGTTGGTATCCTCAAAAAGACCAACCAGGTAAGCCTCGCTAGCCTCTTGCAGAGCCATGACAGCAGAGCTCTGGAAGCGCAGATCAGTCTTGAAATCCTGAGCGATCTCACGGACAAGGCGCTGGAAGGGCAGCTTGCGGATGAGCAGCTCGGTGGACTTCTGATAACGGCGGATCTCCCTGAGAGCCACAGTTCCTGGACGGTAACGGTGAGGCTTTTTCACTCCCCCGGTAGCTGGGGCGCTCTTTCTAGCAGCTTTGGTGGCTAGCTGCTTGCGGGGAGCCTTGCCTCCGGTCGACTTACGGGCTGTCTGCTTAGTTCTGGCCATTGTAGCAAAACGAAAGGGAATGAACGCTGCTCGCTGTAGCCTGGGCTTTATAGCCGATACGGCGTTTTCATTGGTTCATCAAGTGGGTGGTATGTTCTGATTGGCTGAAAACAAATAGTAAACCATTTCAAAATACCCGCTCAAATCAACTGCTTCTCATCCCCTCCCCCACATTCAAAATGCCCGCTCAAATCAACTGCTTCATCCCCTCCCCCCTCCTCCATCTATTGAGACCACGCGCCCAAAGAAGGGATCTAAGCCTTTAGTGACCCTTCCTGTCCTGACAGCATTTATTATAGACGCTACTAGTTGAAAGGAATGGCAGTGGGCAGTAATGGACGTATTCCTCCCAACATACTTATTAATAGCTGTATAGGCTTTATCGAGGGGGAGGGGTGCATGGGACATTGACCTCTTACACATGCAGAAAGGCCGCTTCTTTCGATGGGATAGAAGCCACGTCTGATAAAGGACTTTCACTCACAGGACGCTCAGTAGCCATACAAATGAGCTCCAGGAGACAGAGCAGCAGGAAATGTTACAAAGCATCCACTTATTGAAACAATGTTTTCAGCCGAGAGGCCAGGCTATTAAGGCTGCGTTAACTCATCCAGCAGCACAGACAACAGAGCTGTAGCGCCGCTAGGATTTGAACGCTCATAGTAGGTTTCACCCGGCATGTCCTCCAGACAGCGGGAGAGGGGGGAATCCTGAGAGTGAGCGACATGTAGAGATGCCCCGCTTAACAAAAGAGGACCTGTACACTATATACACTTGCCCCAATTGGTATTAATTTGCTGCTGCGTTTATCATAGACATGCATGGCAGCCATTGATTTTAACTAGTTCTATAGCTGGAATGTTGGACAGGATATGGACTGCAAATGGGACTCAGTCAGTGCTGTGACAGAAGCGCCCTAATATTTTAGCTTGCTTATGAGCTGCCAGCGTGGTGTGTGTGTAGATACAGGGAACGGTTTGCGCGCAGCAGAACAATTAATCGGCTCTTTGTGGAGAACGTGGGTGGCTCTTAAAAGAGCCTTTGTGTTTGGTAGGTGAGGGAGGCAGGTGCAGCAGCTGTCCGCTTTACTTGCTCTTGGGCTTGTGGCTCTCGGTCTTCTTGGGCAGCAGCACAGCCTGGATGTTAGGCAGGACACCTCCCTGGGCGATAGTCACTCCTCCCAGCAGTTTGTTGAGCTCTTCATCGTTACGGACAGCGAGCTGGAGATGGCGGGGAATGATGCGGGTCTTTTTGTTGTCTCTAGCGGCATTCCCTGCCAGCTCCAGAATCTCAGCGGTCAGGTACTCCAGCACTGCAGCCAGATAGACGGGGGCACCGGCTCCCACACGCTCTGCATAATTGCCCTTCCTCAGCAAACGGTGGACTCTGCCGACTGGGAACTGAAGTCCCGCTCGGGATGAGCGAGTCTTCGCCTTTGCACGGGTCTTTCCACCTTGCTTTCCGCGGCCAGACATGTTTGTTCTTGATTGAATGCAAGAAGATGAAAACTCCTCCCCTACCACAGGCTATTTATAAACACACTCTGCTCTGTGATTGGATGACTTTACAAGCAGCCAATTAGAGACACGTTATACAGGGAACCAATCTATTGCTGGAGCTAGTGTTAAACAGCCGCTTCCTTACGTCATCTGACTTTAGCAACCAATCGCAGGAAGGGAAGCGGAAGGGCCTCATTTACATGGTCCGCCTATAAATAGAACCGCCGGAGCAAGCAGCTTGCTATTCGCTCGCGAGCTAACAGCGTTAATCATGCCTGATCCAGCAAAGTCCGCACCAGCCCCCAAGAAAGGCTCCAAAAAAGCCGTCACCAAGACTCAGAAGAAAGATGGCAAGAAGCGTAGAAAGAGCAGGAAGGAGAGCTATGCCATCTACGTGTACAAGGTGCTGAAGCAGGTCCATCCCGACACCGGCATCTCCTCCAAGGCAATGGGGATCATGAACTCCTTTGTCAATGATATCTTTGAGCGCATCGCAGGAGAAGCTTCTCGCCTGGCTCACTACAACAAGCGCTCCACCATCACCTCCCGGGAGATCCAGACTGCCGTGCGCCTGCTACTACCCGGAGAGCTGGCAAAGCACGCCGTGTCTGAGGGCACCAAGGCTGTCACAAAGTACACCAGCGCCAAGTAAATGTCCGCCTCCCTGACCACCCGCTAACACAAAGGCTCTTTTAAGAGCCACCCACACTGTCTCTCTCAGAGCTGGCATCACACCCATGCATCAACTCTACAGCTTACTTGCTGCCCACCACAAGCTCACGCAAACGTGTAGCTTTCCTTTCACTTAACCCTTTCCATGCTGTCCTGTAACTCTGAAGATCTCGAGCTGCTCGTGTTTGCACATTTTAGACACTTGTATCACTCACATGCTGATTTAGCCACCTAATGCTCAGTTTGCTCCGCTCTATTACTTTCAAGTCTACCTAGATACCGGACTTGATCTTAGAAGATATTCGTTGGGCGGCTGTATATCTAGTAACTGTAGATTAGGGACAGGCTTCTTATTCAGGGTAGCGCTTGAAGTCGCATTAGGGATATTATAAAAGCTGCTACTGTAGGAGATCTTATACCTAATACTTTACCAAATGGCTACATGGCCAGGGATTTCACTCGATAAGTGTATCCGTTTCTTTCTCTTTTGTTATAGCCTATTGAAACAATGTTTCACTTCATCCTGATACTGTCTATTACTATGTTGCAACTCATGGAAGCCTAGTATGTGGTTCTATCGTCTTTTTGCTCACGCTAGTATTTTACTAGACTTTAAAAGGTCTTTTTGACATATATACCTCAAAACAGCTAGTGTGCAATATCTAGCCTACCTACCCTATTTTCTATCATTTCCACTAGTTATGGGGAATGTGCGCAGGCTTACTTTGGAACATTTAGCAGGCTTTTCCCTTTATTGCACATTGGATATGTACGGATTTATTTTTGTAATTGTCTTTATTTTGTGTAAGTCTTGATATTGGTGACTTCTTTTGGGGTATCCCACCCCTTTAGCTTTATTCTTATTAAAGGTTTAGTTGTATCCATTTGTTCAGCCAACCCCCGACTGAATTAGATACCTGTCCTTAGAAAGTATCTACATTAGTCCACATACGATTGTTCATTACTTTTTGGATACATGGAAATCCTCCTTTTTTTTTTTTTTTTTTTTGATTTGGTGTTTGCCAGTAAAGAACAATTTAGACCATTGAGGCTTCATCTAAATATCAGCATGATGATTTCAGTGTCTGCAGACATGTTGAGCTTATTAAAGACAATCTGATAAGCCTGTTTTGATCTTAAAGACATAAGCATTTTATTTTTTTTGTAACTTGCCTTTTTTTCCTGTTTATTGCGCCAACACATTATACACTTTCTCACCAGATGTGCCTGTATACACTCAAACAGCGTTTTCCAATTGGTTTTCTGCAGGAACCTATGGTCCAGCGAGAACAAAACTGGAGTTCTGTAGTGATTTGCCCATTGGGTAGCCCATACACTTAAAGAAACCTGATGGGCATTGCTGCAGAGGGACTCGGTAAGCACTGTTTAATTGCCCAACGGAATCCCTGTAGCATGAGATGCTGGGAAGTGACTGACTATCATTACCTCCCAGCTTCAAATAGAAAATGCTGCACTGGAGGGAGAGAGACCGCAGTCGGCACTGAGCAGCGATTTAGGCGGCTGCCTAAGGCCTAACTCGCCATCGGGCAGGCATACTGTGTCAGGTACAAGGACCCCACACCTTGCCCGGTATGCTGCTGGTTGCGAGGTCCCTCCACTCTGTCCTGAGAAGCAGAAAGCCAGCACAGTCTGCAGCTCCGCTGACTATGCAGTGTCTCGCGATCTCTGGCCAATCAGACCGTCGCCGCGGGATACCACTTCAATGCTCTGTTTTCTGGATATTGTGAGGCACTGCACAATCTGCAGCTCACACCTGGTGGAGTTGCAGACTGTGCAGTCTCTCAGGGCAAATTGTAGAGAGAGCTTACTGGAGCACCAGGGATCAAAGACACCAAGCTCTAAAAACACAAAGACAAACCACATTTATCTCATCCATACAGACTCCACAAGGGACCAAGTCAAATCTGATGGCGGACATCATGCTAGCCTTCCAGGAGTTTTACCACAAACTTTACAACTTGAGGGACTCTCCCCCCAGATGTTACTGACATAACTGACATAAGAGCCTTCCTCAAACAAAGGATCGCCAAGACAATCCCACTCAACGTACAACAAAGACTTGACTCTCCCACAACTAAAGAGGAGTTAGAAGTAGTGATACACTCCCTCCCACTAGGAAAGAGCCCGGGCCCAGATGTCTTCACGGCCAAATACTACAAGAGCTTTTCCATCCAGCTCATACCCCCACTCCTAGACGCACTCAACTCCCTACTTAAAGACAATTCCATACCCCCACAGGCATCGGAAGCCACTATTGCACTCTACCCAAACCAGGTAAAGATTTGACCCAATGTGGGAGTTATTGGCCTATCTCACTTAAAAATATTGATTTAAAAAATGTTCACTAAAACACTAGCTAACCGCCTACGCCTCAAGCTCCCAGAGCTAATTCACCCAGACCAGGCTGGATTTATACAAGGCCGAGAAGCTAAAAAATAATATCACCAAACTCATTAATCTCATGCATCACTCTGAACACACAAACACCCAGACACTGTTACTCTCCAGAGATGCCGAAAAGGCTTTCAACAGGGTGGACTGGTCCCTGATGCTTGCCACCCTGGAACAGATGGGCTTTGGCCCAAACTGGCTAAGGTGGATGGGAGCTATATACTCCAGACCAACGGCTAGGCTACTCGTGAACGGCCAACTCTCACTCCCAGTACCCATCTCCAATAGCACCCCTCTTTGTTTCGTCCTGGTCCTGGAGCCATTCCTCCAGGGAGTTAGAGAAAATCCTAACATCAAGGGTTTCAAATTTGGATGGGCAGAACACAAAATATCAGCATTTGCAGATGACATGCTATTCACGGTCTCCGAACCCAGCTCCTCACTCCCTCATATACTGGAGGAGATGTCTCTCTATAGCAAAGTGTTCACCTTTCATGCCACTCTAGGTAAATGTGAACTCCTCCCACTGAAAGTACTAAACTCGACCAAAACACATCTACAATCAAACTTCCCATTCTCCTGGGGAACAGAGCATATAACATATCTGGGGGTAGCACTACCATCCGTTATCTCACGACTATATGAAACCACCCCCCACCCCCCTGCTAATCCAAGCTAGAACTAAAGATCTTACTAAATGGCACACTTCGCAGTTCAGCTGGTTTTGCAGGATAAATATCCTGAAAATTAGTATTCTCCCAAGAATATTATACTTGCTGCAAGTTCTCCCGATCACTCTACCCACAACCTTCTTTGCTGCCATACAAAAACTATTTACAACATTTATTTGGTCCCACAAACGCCCCAGGCTAGCCTATCAGCTGCTCACAAGATCAAAGACGGAGGGGGGTCTGGGGCTGCCAGATGTGGAACGATACCACAGTGCAGTACTATTGGCCAGGATTTATGACTGGACAGGCAAGAACACGACCAAACAATGGGTAGATGTAGAGAATAACATCTTCCGTGTCCCCATACACACAATACCATGGCACAACTCTGGCCAATCCTTCCTTATGCACAAACAACACCCGACCATTACTCCGACACTGAGAATGTGGTCACACATGAGTCATTGGCGGCGGACATATCACCATACCCATCACCGCTATATCCACTGACTCACAATCCGCTCTTCAAGCCTGGTGAATCGGGAGCGGCATACAGATAATATCATACCACAGCATACCTACCTTCACGAGACCTCCTTGACAATGAGGGAGTTAGGCCCCTGTCGTCCCTACACCCGCAGGGAACTCCCACGACCCTTCAAAAATTTCTCTACGATCAACTCATTCACTTTTTGCGGACCAACAAATACCCCCAACAAGGTCACCGAGCACTGACCAAATTCGAACTTACGTGCACCCAATGCACACTCAAAAAGAAACAGGTCAAAACCACATATGCCTACTACAGGACACTAGCCAACCAATCAACCTACTCTACAAAAAACACTGGGAACAAGAACTGCACTTATCTTTCGCAGATAATGACTGGAAGCAAATATTCCTCCTGACACAAAAATCATCCACCAGCTTAGCGACACAAGAAAGTAACTATAAGAAGATAGCTAGATGGCACTACACCCCATCCAAACTCAAACGGGCATTCCCAGGCACGTCCAATAACTGCTGTAGATGACTAGAGGCCATTGGGGACACGGCTCACATCTGGTGGTCATGCACGGTGAACCAAAAGTTCTGGTCACGGATCTCCAGTCTCATACACCTCATAACGGGAACCACCATACCCTACCCACCTTAAACACTCCTATATCTTATATTGCCTCCCTCCATACCAAGGGACACTAGGACCCTAGACATACATCTGCTCAAAGCAGCAAATCTGCTTATCACCCTCCACTGGAAAAAAAAAAATATACATGACCTCCTGGGAACCCTAGTGTAACTTCATGAACACCAGTCAAACAGACCGATAGTGACACCCAGCTGGAGATAATATGAGACCTTGAACTACCAGCGAATCTATTTGAATATCAACACCCTTATTATTTTTGGTCTTCACTTCCCCTCTATGTCGACTACAAGTATTTCTGTTACTGAATGTGAACTTTGTACTAGACATTATGACTAAAGCAGCAATGTTATACACATTTTTGAAGTATCAATTGTTACATTTGCAAGAATTTTAAAATAAACAATTTCTAAAAAAAAAAGGAAAAAGGAAAAAAAGCCGAACAGACACTGCTTGATCTGTTTTAGGTCAGCTTTGGGATTTCTAGGTAGTCTCAGTAAAATCCATTCTGAGTTCTCCTTATAACCGGCAGAAAAATGGAGTAATAAAACGAAAAAAAAAAAAAAACAAATAGATAATGCTGCTTCTATCTATAACAAGCTCGTGTTGGGATAAAGTCACCCTCACAGGCCAGCAGTATGCATAAGGGCTAGTACTCGTGTTCGCCAAGAGGGACAGTTAATGTCCAGGGTGTAGTAGCAGTTTGTGAGTACGTCTCTCAACAGTCATGCTGTCCCAGGGCCGGTCCGACCCTCAGCCTGTTCCCCGTCTGGGAGAGTGCAGCAGGTCTGTGCCAAGGTGCTGGTCATATCGGGTGTTGGGCATTGCATGATGGGTGACTACCTTCGGGTGGGCCCGCTGCGTCTCCGATTTCTCCGATGTAGGAGCCGCTTTAGAGGCTGTTGGCGGTCCCCGCTGTTTGGTAGGCATGTAAGGGGTACGGAGATGAGTGCACCCGCTTGTCAGCTCTGTGTCGGGACGCTTTGTGCGGCTTCCTCCTCCGCTTCCCCGCTTGTGTAGCGCCAGCTTTCCGCCCTGGCTGTGGTGGTTTGTCCCCGTTCTGTGGAGGGCTTGTTGCAGCCGTGGGTCTTGTTTGGCTCTGTTTAGCTTGTTCCCAGTATTGCTCCCAAAAGCGTTCAAATGCCAGGGCAATGGGATCCCTGGAGTCTGGGACACACTTGGTCACGTGTTGGCGGCCATCTTTGCCCACTCCAAGCCGCACTCTTGCTGGGCTCATGTTTGGGTGAGACAGCTATACTCTGTGCAAGAGAGCTTAATCACTAGGACCCTGTTACAGGTTAGGAAAGTTTGGATAGACCCCAGCCAAGCTGCAGCGGGTAGGGGCTATAGCACTACTGGTGTCCCAGTGATAGCTAGGAAGCAAGCTTGGCAGAGGTGCCCAGTCAGGGTACCATGCAGTCCATCAAAGTGTGTCCAGGATTGTGTGTCCATGAATGGAGACCCCATGCTGGGGGTCTGTGTATAAATTCTGTGTGCCTTGCCTGAATAAACCAGATCTACTCCCAGCACTGGCGTACATACCGCGGTCGCAGGGGTTGCAGCTGCGACTGGGCCCGGCCCACCAGGGGGCCCGGCCACCTAGCGACTCGGTATGTACGCCAGTGTGGGCAGACTCTTCTACTGGGGGGACAAGGAGCTGGCCACATCAGGGCCCCCGAGGCCGGCCCTGGTGTTACCGGGCGCGCGCGCGCGAGGGAGCACTCTCCCCTGAGCGCTCTCTGATCAGCTCCCTTGCGCGCCCCGCACTTATGCTGCAGCCGGAATATGAAGTTATATTCTGGCTCCGGCATCAGTAAAAATGTGCGAGGGAGCTGGGCAGAGAGCGCTCAGGGGACAGTGTTCCCTCACGAGCCAGCAGGACCGGCCGCCGGGCAGCCCCTGGACTGGACTGGAAAGGGAGGCTGCGGGATTAAATCTGAAAAAAAAAGCACACAAAAAACGTGTGTATGTGTGTTAGTGCTACAGTGTGTGTGTGTGTGTGTGTGTGTGTGTTAGTGCACATTTTTGTGCCAGTGTGTGTGTGTTACTGTGTCTGCTAGTGAGTGTCAGTGAGTGTGTTAGTTTTTGTTTGCGTGTGTTACTGTGTGTTAGTTGTGTGTGTCTGTTATTGAGTGTGTGTCTGTTAGTGAGTGTCAGTGTGTGTGTCTGTGTGTGAGTGAGTGTGTGTGTCTGTTACTGAGTGTGCTAGTTTGTGTGTGTCTGTTAGTGAGTCTGTTAGTGAGTCTAGTGAGTCTTAGGTTAGTGAGTCTAGTGAGTCTTAGGTGTCTTAGTGAGTGTGTGTTTGTCAGTGAGAGTGTGTGTTTTATAAGTGAGTGTGTATGTGTCTCTGTCTGTCACTGAGTGTGTCTTTGGCAGTAAATTTGTGTGTCTGTTAGCTAGTGTGTATGCGTCTGTTCGTGAGAGTGTGTGTGTGTTTTAAACCCCTTAAGCACTTACCTTTCTCCAGCGCCGGACTCCCTTGGCGCTGGGGATCCCTCCGCCCCGACCTGCCTCTCAGCTCCCAATGCGCATGCGTGGCAAGAGCCGCGCGCGCATTCAAACCGCCCATAGAAAAGCATTACTCAATGCTTTCCTATGGACGTCGAGCGTCTTCTCACTGTGATTTTCACAGGGAGAATCGCGGAAGCGCCTCTAGCCGCTGTCAGTGACACAGCCACTAGAGGCTGGATTAACCATCAGTGAAACATAGCAGTTTCTCTGAAACTGCTATGTATTCAGCTGCAGGGTTAAACTAGAGGGCCCTGGAACCCAGACCACTTCATTGAGCTGAAGTGATCTGGGTGTCTAAAGTGGTCCTTTAAGTGTATGTGTATCTGCATACACTTGCGTACATACCGCGGTCGCAGCCCTGCAACCCGGAGCCTGCCGCCATCTGTTGCGACCCCGGCCCGCGCAGAGTAAGTGCGGGGGGAAGGGCACGGATCAATTTTAGCACCGGGGCCCCATGGGTCGTGTGTACGCCACTGACTCCCAGCATTACGTTTAGACAAATGTATTTGTGGAAAGCTGTACTAGCTAATACAACGGGAAAGGGAATCCATGAAGGTGATACCCTGGTGGTCCGCCACACAGATCAACATGTTAGCTCCTAATTTGGTGCTAAAATCAGGACAATTTTTGCTGTCATGTTTTTATCATGATTTGAAATAGCATTGAAATGTTTTTGATGTTTTGGAAAAAAGTCCCTAGAGTGCGGAACTCATTGCTGTTGTTTAAGGTGCCAGACCTACACCAGGCTTCATAAAGGATTTCCTGGAGAACACAGTGTGTGTGTTTTAATATAACTGGTCTTAGTTGTTGTTAGAGGGTAAACATAGATATATAACATACAATTATGTAATTATGTAATTTAAAAATTGCCACGACTAAGAGCTCTTCTGCTATGATCTTACTACATCCTACCTGAGCTACCTGTCTGAACAAACGAGGATCAAAATCCCTTTTCTCTGTTTCTTTACGACACGAGCTTCAACCCACCTTGATAACACGGGCCCCTTCCCTTTCTTGCATAAGAGTGAGAAAGAAAACCTTGGAATATATTCTTTTAATAGTTATCACAGTAATGTTTGTGGAGAACATCAGGCTCATCCCAAAGGAGATGTGTCAGCTTTCACCGGCTCTGCTAGATCGTGACAACCCTCGGGACCCATGGAGCTGCTAATGAATTCTTGGTTAGATAGTTTAGTACATTCCACGATAGATGGCATCGACCTCCGTCCTCTTATTTTACCTAAATGTATTCGTTTTATCCATTCGGAAACACAGTGTGAGAGCAGAGTGTGAAAAGATGGAGTAGGGACAGTGGAGGGTGTGTCATAAGACTGTATCCAATCAGAGCGTGGTTAGATCAGCCAATAAGATGCTAGCTGGAGTTGTATAATTTGGAGGCTGCTGCGGGCGCGTATTATTGCTTGATCTTCATAGAGAATAGTGACCATGTCTGAAGCCGCCCCAGCTCCCGCCGCCGCACCTGCGGTAGAAAGCGCCTCCAAGAAGAAGCAGCCCAAGAAAGCAGCCGGTGTCAAGAAAGCCGCTAAGCCCTCCGGTCCTAGCGTGTCCGAGCTCATTGTCAAAGCTGTGTCCGCTTCTAAAGAGCGCAGCGGGGTGTCCCTGGCAGCTCTGAAGAAGGCTTTGGCTGCTTCTGGTTATGATGTGGAAAAGAATAACAGCCGCCTCAAGCTGGCTCTCAAGGGCTTGGTGACTAAAAGCACTCTCGTCCAGGTCAAAGGAAGCGGAGCTTCCGGCTCCTTCAAGCTCAACAAAAAGCAGGCGGAGAGCAAGGACAAGGCTACCAAGAAAAAGGCACCGGCTAAAGTCAAGAAGCCTGCCCCGAAGAAAGCCACCAAGTCTCCAGCCAAACCTAAGAAGGTAGCTGCAAAGAGCCCGAAAAAGGCCAAAAAGCCGGCCGCCTCCGCTAAAAAGGCCACCAAAAGTCCGAAGAAAGTCAAAGCCGCCAAGCCCAAGAAGGTAGTGAAAAGCCCGGCTAAGAAGACCGTGAAGAGCCCTGCCAAAAAGGCAGCCAAACCCAAAGCCGCAAAGAGTCCTGCAAAGGCTAAAAAGGCAGCTCCCAAAAAGAAATAAGCCTTGCTCGCATTTAATTTTATTTTCCAAACCCCAAAGGCTCTTGTAAGAGCCACCACATTCTCATTTCAGAGCTATATATCAGTGATGGCAACGTGTTTGTTTTGGTGTCATGTCACACATATCGTTCCCCCTCCATCCCTCATTCTAAAGTCAGGAATAACCTAATGAATCCTGTAATCCCAGCATCTAGTGCTCGAAAAGATTACACAGGAATGTATCTTGTCGGTGTGGCCAAGTCCCCGTATACCAGTGCTACACTTGAGCGTTGATTTTTTTTATTTTTTTTGGCTTAGAAATTTCCTCCGTTCTAAGATACTGAGGGTGTTTCTTCATTAAATTGCGAAAGGCCAGTTTTAGTGAGAAACGCATATAATATATAGAATATCACACAGTGTCCTTCCAGACTAGATTTAATGTTATTGCCTTTTTCAGTAAGATAATAAAGCAGAACATATTTTAGGGATTGCGATTTTGTACATGGTGATAATAAAAGGGACTGTCCTCGTCCTCTCTCCACGTGTGAAACGGGCGCTTATTTCGATATTCAAAGAGTGATAAAGCCCAAGAAATGATACCTTGTGCAGTAGCTAAGCCGACTATCAAAGAAACACTAAAGACATGATAAAATGATTATACTTCAAAAGATTTCACGATTGTGAAATCTTTTGAAGCATAAACAGCTTTGGTTTTAAAAGCCAGAACCATTTCGAGCACGGAAGGAGAGGGTTAAGCATATTATTGAGAGGAAAAAAAAAAAGTGAAGGGGCGTATTTAAAACGCCTGCCTCCTTTGATGCAGGTCCCCATACGGTCCGTCCGAGGAGTATATAAGGAAGAGCTTTGCACAGCATCTCATATCGTTCGTGCAGAAAGAAAAGCAGAACCATGTCTGGCAGAGGCAAAGGAGGAAAGGGTCTCGGAAAAGGTGGCGCTAAGCGTCACAGGAAGGTTCTTCGTGACAACATCCAGGGCATTACCAAGCCTGCAATTCGTCGCCTTGCTCGCAGGGGAGGCGTGAAGCGTATTTCCGGCCTCATCTATGAGGAGACTCGCGGGGTGCTGAAGGTATTCCTGGAGAACGTCATCCGGGACGCCGTCACTTACACCGAGCATGCCAAGAGGAAGACTGTCACCGCCATGGACGTAGTTTATGCTCTTAAGCGCCAGGGCCGCACTCTCTATGGCTTCGGAGGTTAAAACTCGGGCTTGACTTTACCGCACACCCCATTAACCCAAAGGCCCTTTTCAGGGCCACCCACTTTTTCACTAAAAGACTGAACCTAATCACTTTAACCCCTTCCACACCTGATAAATTGCCTGCTATCTACATAGATACACCGAGAAGGAGATAGTAGTAGAGGCTGCTCCCAAACATCTAGACGGGAAAGGTTGCTAAACACTGTATTTGTAGACCGCATTTTTGAACCATCGGAGGATTTGGAGCCGCCTTCTGTTAATGGTAGGGGATGTAAAAAAATATGAGCAAGTACGTACACACACACTGTCAAGAAAGCTCTGGTTTTGGTGTATTGTTACTGTTGCCTACATTTAATACATGCTTGCAGCCACTTAAATAGAAACATTGTTACTAGCTTTGCATATGCACTCCTGTGTTAACTATGTATTCTCCTCTAAGCGAAAAAGTAGTCTTTTTCCTGCTGCCTCTCCACACGATGGATTCTAAATAGTGAAGTTATTGTAAAATCGCCAGTGAAATAGACCAGCAGAGATGATGGCTACATCGTTGCCTGACGTGAAAATGGGATATGTGGGGACATTTGAGCATTGTAGTGTGTGGGCTCCGTAGCTAGCCCGCTCAAAGTCACAGGCTAAAAGACACGTTTTTATGAATGTGTTGGAGCTCGTTCGAGTGCAGATTTGGTGGCTCTTAAAAGAGCCTTTGTGTTTTGTGTTAGCAGGTTTCAACTTAAGCACGTTCGCCTCGGATCCTACGAGCCAGCTGGATGTCTTTGGGCATGATTGTGACCCTCTTAGCGTGGATGGCGCACAAGTTGGTATCCTCAAAAAGACCAACCAGGTAAGCCTCGCTAGCCTCTTGCAGAGCCATGACAGCAGAGCTCTGGAAGCGCAGATCAGTCTTGAAATCCTGAGCGATCTCACGGACAAGGCGCTGGAAGGGCAGCTTGCGGATGAGCAGCTCGGTGGACTTCTGATAACGGCGGATCTCCCTGAGAGCCACAGTTCCTGGACGGTAACGGTGAGGCTTTTTCACTCCCCCGGTAGCTGGGGCGCTCTTTCTAGCAGCTTTGGTGGCTAGCTGCTTGCGGGGAGCCTTGCCTCCGGTCGACTTACGGGCTGTCTGCTTAGTTCTGGCCATTGTAGCAAAACGAAAGGGAATGAACGCTGCTCGCTGTAGCCTGGGCTTTATAGCCGATACGGCGTTTTCATTGGTTCATCAAGTGGGTGGTATGTTCTGATTGGCTGAAAACAAATAGTAAACCATTTCAAAATACCCGCTCAAATCAACTGCTTCTCATCCCCTCCCCCACATTCAAAATGCCCGCTCAAATCAACTGCTTCATCCCCTCCCCCCTCCTCCATCTATTGAGACCACGCGCCCAAAGAAGGGATCTAAGCCTTTAGTGACCCTTCCTGTCCTGACAGCATTTATTATAGACGCTACTAGTTGAAAGGAATGGCAGTGGGCAGTAATGGACGTATTCCTCCCAACATACTTATTAATAGCTGTATAGGCTTTATCGAGGGGGAGGGGTGCATGGGACATTGACCTCTTACACATGCAGAAAGGCCGCTTCTTTCGATGGGATAGAAGCCACGTCTGATAAAGGACTTTCACTCACAGGACGCTCAGTAGCCATACAAATGAGCTCCAGGAGACAGAGCAGCAGGAAATGTTACAAAGCATCCACTTATTGAAACAATGTTTTCAGCCGAGAGGCCAGGCTATTAAGGCTGCGTTAACTCATCCAGCAGCACAGACAACAGAGCTGTAGCGCCGCTAGGATTTGAACGCTCATAGTAGGTTTCACCCGGCATGTCCTCCAGACAGCGGGAGAGGGGGGAATCCTGAGAGTGAGCGACATGTAGAGATGCCCCGCTTAACAAAAGAGGACCTGTACACTATATACACTTGCCCCAATTGGTATTAATTTGCTGCTGCGTTTATCATAGACATGCATGGCAGCCATTGATTTTAACTAGTTCTATAGCTGGAATGTTGGACAGGATATGGACTGCAAATGGGACTCAGTCAGTGCTGTGACAGAAGCGCCCTAATATTTTAGCTTGCTTATGAGCTGCCAGCGTGGTGTGTGTGTGTGTGTGTGTGTGTGTAGATACAGGGAACGGTTTGCGCGCAGCAGAACAATTAATCGGCTCTTTGTGGAGAACGTGGGTGGCTCTTAAAAGAGCCTTTGTGTTTGGTAGGTGAGGGAGGCAGGTGCAGCAGCTGTCCGCTTTACTTGCTCTTGGGCTTGTGGCTCTCGGTCTTCTTGGGCAGCAGCACAGCCTGGATGTTAGGCAGGACACCTCCCTGGGCGATAGTCACTCCTCCCAGCAGTTTGTTGAGCTCTTCATCGTTACGGACAGCGAGCTGGAGATGGCGGGGAATGATGCGGGTCTTTTTGTTGTCTCTAGCGGCATTCCCTGCCAGCTCCAGAATCTCAGCGGTCAGGTACTCCAGCACTGCAGCCAGATAGACGGGGGCACCGGCTCCCACACGCTCTGCATAATTGCCCTTCCTCAGCAAACGGTGGACTCTGCCGACTGGGAACTGAAGTCCCGCTCGGGATGAGCGAGTCTTCGCCTTTGCACGGGTCTTTCCACCTTGCTTTCCGCGGCCAGACATGTTTGTTCTTGATTGAATGCAAGAAGATGAAAACTCCTCCCCTACCACAAGCTATTTATAAACACACTGTGCTCTGTGATTGGATGACTTTACAAGCAGCCAATTAGAGACACGTTATACAGGGAACCAATCTATTGCTGGAGCTAGTGTTAAACAGCCGCTTCCTTACGTCATCTGACTTTAGCAACCAATCGCAGGAAGGGAAGCGGAAGGGCCTCATTTACATGGTCCGCCTATAAATAGAACCGCCGAAGCAAGCAGCTTGCTATTCGCTCGCGAGCTAACAGCGTTAATCATGCCTGATCCAGCAAAGTCCGCACCAGCCCCCAAGAAAGGCTCCAAAAAAGCCGTCACCAAGACTCAGAAGAAAGATGGCAAGAAGCGTAGAAAGAGCAGGAAGGAGAGCTATGCCATCTACGTGTACAAGGTGCTGAAGCAGGTCCATCCCGACACCGGCATCTCCTCCAAGGCAATGGGGATCATGAACTCCTTTGTCAATGATATCTTTGAGCGCATCGCAGGAGAAGCTTCTCGCCTGGCTCACTACAACAAGCGCTCCACCATCACCTCCCGGGAGATCCAGACTGCCGTGCGCCTGCTACTACCCGGAGAGCTGGCAAAGCACGCCGTGTCTGAGGGCACCAAGGCTGTCACAAAGTACACCAGCGCCAAGTAAATGTCCGCCTCCCTGACCACCCGCTAACACAAAGGCTCTTTTAAGAGCCACCCACACTGTCTCTCTCAGAGCTGGCATCACACCCATGCATGAACTCTACAGCTTACTTGCTGCCCACCACAAGCTCACGCAAACGTGTAGCTTTCCTTTCACTTAACCCTTTCCATGCTGTCCTGTAACTCTGAAGATCTCGAGCTGCTCGTGTTTGCACATTTTAGACACTTGTATCACTCACATGCTGATTTAGCCACCTAATGCTCAGTTTGCTCCGCTCTATTACTTTAAAGTCTACCTAGATACCGGACTTGATCTTAGAAGATATTCGTTGGGCGGCTGTATATCTAGTAACTGTAGATTAGGGACAGGCTTCTTATTCAGGGTAGCGCTTGAAGTCACATTAGGGATATTATAAAAGCTGCTACTGTAGGAGATCTTATACCTAATACTTTACCAAATGGCTACATGGCCAGGGATTTCACTCGATAAGTGTATCCGTTTCTTTCTCTTTTGTTATAGCCTATTGAAACAATGTTTCACTTCATCCTGATACTGTCTATTACTATGTTGCAACTCATGGAAGCCTAGTATGTGGTTCTAGCGTCTTTTTGCTCACGCTAGTATTTTACTAGACTTTAAAAGGTCTTTTTGACATATATACCTCAAAACAGCTAGTGTGCAATATCTAGCCTACCTACCCTATTTTCTATCATTTCCACTAGTTATGGGGAATGTGCGCAGGCTTACTTTGGAACATTTAGCAGGCTTTTCCCTTTATTGCACATTGGATATGTACGGATTTATTTTTGTAATTGTCTTTATTTTGTGTAAGTCTTGATATTGGTGACTTCTTTTGGGGTATCCCACCCCTTTAGCTTTATTCTTATTAAAGGTTTAGTTGTATCCATTTGTTCAGCCAACCCCCGACTGAATTAGATACCTGTCCTTAGAAAGTATCTACATTAGTCCACATACGATTGTTCATTACTTTTTGGATACATGGAAATCCTCCTTTTTTTTTTTTTTTTTTTGATTTGGTGTTTGCCAGTAAAGAACAATTTAGACCATTGAGGCTTCATCTAAATATCAGCATGATGATTTCAGTGTCTGCAGACATGTTGAGCTTATTAAAGACAATCTGATAAGCCTGTTTTGATCTTAAAGACATAAGCATTTTATTTTTTTTGTAACTTGCCTTTTTTTCCTGTTTATTGCGTCAACACATTATACACTTTCTCACCAGATGTGCCTGTATACACTCAAACAGCGTTTTCCAATTGGTTTTCTGCAGGAACCTATGGTCCAGCGAGAACAAAACTGGAGTTCTGTAGTGATTTGCCCATTGGGTAGCCCATACACTTAAAGAAACCTGATGGGCATTGCTGCAGAGGGACTCGGTAAGCACTGTTTAATTGCCCAACGGAATCCCTGTAGCATGAGATGCTGGGAAGTGACTGACTATCATTACCTCCCAGCTTCAAATAGAAAATGCTGCACTGGAGGGAGAGAGACCGCAGTCGGCACTGAGCAGCGATTTAGGCGGCTGCCTAAGGCCTAACTCGCCATCGGGCAGGCATACTGTGTCAGGTACAAGGACCCCACACCTTGCCCGGTATGCTGCTGGTTGCGAGGTCCCTCCACTCTGTCCTGAGAAGCAGAAAGCCAGCACAGTCTGCAGCTCCGCTGACTATGCAGTGTCTCGCGATCTCTGGCCAATCAGACCGTCGCCGCGGGATACCACTTCAATGCTCTGTTTTCTGGATATTGTGAGGCACTGCACAATCTGCAGCTCACACCTGGTGGAGTTGCAGACTGTGCAGTCTCTCAGGGCAAATTGTAGAGAGAGCTTACTGGAGCACCAGGGATCAAAGACACCAAGCTCTAAAAACACAAAGACAAACCACATTTATCTCATCCATACAGACTCCACAAGGGACCAAGTCAAATCTGATGGCGGACATCATGCTAGCCTTCCAGGAGTTTTACCACAAACTTTACAACTTGAGGGACTCTCCCCCCAGATGTTACTGACATAACTGACATAAGAGCCTTCCTCAAACAAAGGATCGCCAAGACAATCCCACCCAACGTACAACAAAGACTTGACTCTCCCACAACTAAAGAGGAGTTAGAAGTAGTGATACACTCCCTCCCACTAGGAAAGAGCCCGGGCCCAGATGTCTTCACGGCCAAATACTACAAGAGCTTTTCCATCCAGCTCATACCCCCACTCCTAGACGCACTCAACTCCCTACTTAAAGACAATTCCATACCCCCACAGGCATCGGAAGCCACTATTGCACTCTACCCAAACCAGGTAAAGATTTGACCCAATGTGGGAGTTATTGGCCTATCTCACTTAAAAATATTGATTTAAAAAATGTTCACTAAAACACTAGCTAACCGCCTACGCCTCAAGCTCCCAGAGCTAATTCACCCAGACCAGGCTGGATTTATACAAGGCCGAGAAGCTAAAAAATAATATCACCAAACTCATTAATCTCATGCATCACTCTGAACACACAAACACCCAGACACTGTTACTCTCCAGAGATGCCGAAAAGGCTTTCAACAGGGTGGACTGGTCCCTGATGCTTGCCACCCTGGAACAGATGGGCTTTGGCCCAAACTGGCTAAGGTGGATGGGAGCTATATACTCCAGACCAACGGCTAGGCTACTCGTGAACGGCCAACTCTCACTCCCAGTACCCATCTCCAATAGCACCCCTCTTTGTTTCGTCCTGGTCCTGGAGCCATTCCTCCAGGGAGTTAGAGAAAATCCTAACATCAAGGGTTTCAAATTTGGATGGGCAGAACACAAAATATCAGCATTTGCAGATGACATGCTATTCACGGTCTCCGAACCCAGCTCCTCACTCCCTCATATACTGGAGGAGATGTCTCTCTATAGCAAAGTGTTCACCTTTCATGCCACTCTAGGTAAATGTGAACTCCTCCCACTGAAAGTACTAAACTCGACCAAAACACATCTACAATCAAACTTCCCATTCTCCTGGGGAACAGAGCATATAACATATCTGGGGGTAGCACTACCATCCGTTATCTCACGACTATATGAAACCACCCCCCACCCCCCTGCTAATCCAAGCTAGAACTAAAGATCTTACTAAATGGCACACTTCGCAGTTCAGCTGGTTTTGCAGGATAAATATCCTGAAAATTAGTATTCTCCCAAGAATATTATACTTGCTGCAAGTTCTCCCGATCACTCTACCCACAACCTTCTTTGCTGCCATACAAAAACTATTTACAACATTTATTTGGTCCCACAAACGCCCCAGGCTAGCCTATCAGCTGCTCACAAGATCAAAGACGGAGGGGGGTCTGGGGCTGCCAGATGTGGAACGATACCACAGTGCAGTACTATTGGCCAGGATTTATGACTGGACAGGCAAGAACACGACCAAACAATGGGTAGATGTAGAGAATAACATCTTCCGTGTCCCCATACACACAATACCATGGCACAACTCTGGCCAATCCTTCCTTATGCACAAACAACACCCGACCATTACTCCGACACTGAGAATGTGGTCACACATGAGTCATTGGCGGCGGACATATCACCATACCCATCACCGCTATATCCACTGACTCACAATCCGCTCTTCAAGCCTGGTGAATCGGGAGCGGCATACAGATAATATCATACCACAGCATACCTACCTTCACGAGACCTCCTTGACAATGAGGGAGTTAGGCCCCTGTCGTCCCTACACCCGCAGGGAACTCCCACGACCCTTCAAAAATTTCTCTACGATCAACTCATTCACTTTTTGCGGACCAACAAATACCCCCAACAAGGTCACCGAGCACTGACCAAATTCGAACTTACGTGCACCCAATGCACACTCAAAAAGAAACAGGTCAAAACCACATATGCCTACTACAGGACACTAGCCAACCAATCAACCTACTCTACAAAAAACACTGGGAACAAGAACTGCACTTATCTTTCGCAGATAATGACTGGAAGCAAATATTCCTCCTGACACAAAAATCATCCACCAGCTTAGCGACACAAGAAAGTAACTATAAGAAGATAGCTAGATGGCACTACACCCCATCCAAACTCAAACGGGCATTCCCAGGCACGTCCAATAACTGCTGTAGATGACTAGAGGCCATTGGGGACACGGCTCACATCTGGTGGTCATGCACGGTGAACCAAAAGTTCTGGTCACGGATCTCCAGTCTTATACACCTCATAACGGGAACCACCATACCCTACCCACCTTAAACACTCCTATATCTTATATTGCCTCCCTCCATACCAAGGGACACTAGGACCCTAGACATACATCTGCTCAAAGCAGCAAATCTGCTTATCACCCTCCACTGGAAAAAAAAAAATATACATGACCTCCTGGGAACCCTAGTGTAACTTCATGAACACCAGTCAAACAGACCGATAGTGACACCCAGCTGGAGATAATATGAGACCTTGAACTACCAGCGAATCTATTTGAATATCAACACCCTTATTATTTTTGGTCTTCACTTCCCCTCTATGTCGACTACAAGTATTTCTGTTACTGAATGTGAACTTTGTACTAGACATTATGACTAAAGCAGCAATGTTATACACATTTTTGAAGTATCAATTGTTACATTTGCAAGAATTTTAAAATAAACAATTTCTAAAAAAAAAAGGAAAAAGGAAAAAAAGCCGAACAGACACTGCTTGATCTGTTTTAGGTCAGCTTTGGGATTTCTAGGTAGTCTCAGTAAAATCCATTCTGAGTTCTCCTTATAACCGGCAGAAAAATGGAGTAATAAAACGAAAAAAAAAAAAAAACAAATAGATAATGCTGCTTCTATCTATAACAAGCTCGTGTTGGGATAAAGTCACCCTCACAGGCCAGCAGTATGCATAAGGGCTAGTACTCGTGTTCGCCAAGAGGGACAGTTAATGTCCAGGGTGTAGTAGCAGTTTGTGAGTACGTCTCTCAACAGTCATGCTGTCCCAGGGCCGGTCCGACCCTCAGCCTGTTCCCCGTCTGGGAGAGTGCAGCAGGTCTGTGCCAAGGTGCTGGTCATATCGGGTGTTGGGCATTGCATGATGGGTGACTACCTTCGGGTGGGCCCGCTGCGTCTCCGATTTCTCCGATGTAGGAGCCGCTTTAGAGGCTGTTGGCGGTCCCCGCTGTTTGGTAGGCATGTAAGGGGTACGGAGATGAGTGCACCCGCTTGTCAGCTCTGTGTCGGGACGCTTTGTGCGGCTTCCTCCTCCGCTTCCCCGCTTGTGTAGCGCCAGCTTTCCGCCCTGGCTGTGGTGGTTTGTCCCCGTTCTGTGGAGGGCTTGTTGCAGCCGTGGGTCTTGTTTGGCTCTGTTTAGCTTGTTCCCAGTATTGCTCCCAAAAGCGTTCAAATGCCAGGGCAATGGGATCCCTGGAGTCTGGGACACACTTGGTCACGTGTTGGCGGCCATCTTTGCCCACTCCAAGCCGCACTCTTGCTGGGCTCATGTTTGGGTGAGACAGCTATACTCTGTGCAAGAGAGCTTAATCACTAGGACCCTGTTACAGGTTAGGAAAGTTTGGATAGACCCCAGCCAAGCTGCAGCGGGTAGGGGCTATAGCACTACTGGTGTCCCAGTGATAGCTAGGAAGCAAGCTTGGCAGAGGTGCCCAGTCAGGGTACCATGCAGTCCATCAAAGTGTGTCCAGGATTGTGTGTCCATGAATGGAGACCCCATGCTGGGGGTCTGTGTATAAATTCTGTGTGCCTTGCCTGAATAAACCAGATCTACTCCCAGCACTGGCGTACATACCGCGGTCGCAGGGGTTGCAGCTGCGACTGGGCCCGGCCCACCAGGGGGCCCGGCCACCTAGCGACTCGGTATGTACGCCAGTGTGGGCAGACTCTTCTACTGGGGGGACAAGGAGCTGGCCACATCAGGGCCCCCGAGGCCGGCCCTGGTGTTACCGGGCGCGCGCGCGCGAGGGAGCACTCTCCCCTGAGCGCTCTCTGATCAGCTCCCTTGCGCGCCCCGCACTTATGCTGCAGCCGGAATATGAAGTTATATTCTGGCTCCGGCATCAGTAAAAATGTGCGAGGGAGCTGGGCAGAGAGCGCTCAGGGGACAGTGTTCCCTCACGAGCCAGCAGGACCGGCCGCCGGGCAGCCCCTGGACTGGACTGGAAAGGGAGGCTGCGGGATTAAATCTGAAAAAAAAAGCACACAAAAAACGTGTGTATGTGTGTTAGTGCTACAGTGTGTGTGTGTGTGTGTGTGTGTTAGTGCACATTTTTGTGCCAGTGTGTGTGTGTTACTGTGTCTGCTAGTGAGTGTCAGTGAGTGTGTTAGTTTTTGTTTGCGTGTGTTACTGTGTGTTAGTTGTGTGTGTCTGTTATTGAGTGTGTGTCTGTTAGTGAGTGTCAGTGTGTGTGTCTGTGTGTGAGTGAGTGTGTGTGTCTGTTACTGAGTGTGCTAGTTTGTGTGTGTCTGTTAGTGAGTCTGTTAGTGAGTCTAGTGAGTCTTAGGTTAGTGAGTCTAGTGAGTCTTAGGTGTCTTAGTGAGTGTGTGTTTGTCAGTGAGAGTGTGTGTTTTATAAGTGAGTGTGTATGTGTCTCTGTCTGTCACTGAGTGTGTCTTTGGCAGTAAATTTGTGTGTCTGTTAGCTAGTGTGTATGCGTCTGTTCGTGAGAGTGTGTGTGTGTTTTAAACCCCTTAAGCACTTACCTTTCTCCAGCGCCGGACTCCCTTGGCGCTGGGGATCCCTCCGCCCCGACCTGCCTCTCAGCTCCCAATGCGCATGCGTGGCAAGAGCCGCGCGCGCATTCAAACCGCCCATAGAAAAGCATTACTCAATGCTTTCCTATGGACGTCGAGCGTCTTCTCACTGTGATTTTCACAGGGAGAATCGCGGAAGCGCCTCTAGCCGCTGTCAGTGACACAGCCACTAGAGGCTGGATTAACCATCAGTGAAACATAGCAGTTTCTCTGAAACTGCTATGTATTCAGCTGCAGGGTTAAACTAGAGGGCCCTGGAACCCAGACCACTTCATTGAGCTGAAGTGATCTGGGTGTCTAAAGTGGTCCTTTAAGTGTATGTGTATCTGCATACACTTGCGTACATACCGCGGTCGCAGCCCTGCAACCCGGAGCCTGCCGCCATCTGTTGCGACCCCGGCCCGCGCAGAGTAAGTGCGGGGGGAAGGGCACGGATCAATTTTAGCACCGGGGCCCCATGGGTCGTGTGTACGCCACTGACTCCCAGCATTACGTTTAGACAAATGTATTTGTGGAAAGCTGTACTAGCTAATACAACGGGAAAGGGAATCCATGAAGGTGATACCCTGGTGGTCCGCCACACAGATCAACATGTTAGCTCCTAATTTGGTGCTAAAATCAGGACAATTTTTGCTGTCATGTTTTTATCATGATTTGAAATAGCATTGAAATGTTTTTGATGTTTTGGAAAAAAGTCCCTAGAGTGCGGAACTCATTGCTGTTGTTTAAGGTGCCAGACCTACACCAGGCTTCATAAAGGATTTCCTGGAGAACACAGTGTGTGTGTTTTAATATAACTGGTCTTAGTTGTTGTTAGAGGGTAAACATAGATATATAACATACAATTATGTAATTATGTAATTTAAAAATTGCCACGACTAAGAGCTCTTCTGCTATGATCTTACTACATCCTACCTGAGCTACCTGTCTGAACAAACGAGGATCAAAATCCCTTTTCTCTGTTTCTTTACGACACGAGCTTCAACCCACCTTGATAACACGGGCCCCTTCCCTTTCTTGCATAAGAGTGAGAAAGAAAACCTTGGAATATATTCTTTTAATAGTTATCACAGTAATGTTTGTGGAGAACATCAGGCTCATCCCAAAGGAGATGTGTCAGCTTTCACCGGCTCTGCTAGATCGTGACAACCCTCGGGACCCATGGAGCTGCTAATGAATTCTTGGTTAGATAGTTTAGTACATTCCACGATAGATGGCATCGACCTCCGTCCTCTTATTTTACCTAAATGTATTCGTTTTATCCATTCGGAAACACAGTGTGAGAGCAGAGTGTGAAAAGATGGAGTAGGGACAGTGGAGGGTGTGTCATAAGACTGTATCCAATCAGAGCGTGGTTAGATCAGCCAATAAGATGCTAGCTGGAGTTGTATAATTTGGAGGCTGCTGCGGGCGCGTATTATTGCTTGATCTTCATAGAGAATAGTGACCATGTCTGAAGCCGCCCCAGCTCCCGCCGCCGCACCTGCGGTAGAAAGCGCCTCCAAGAAGAAGCAGCCCAAGAAAGCAGCCGGTGTCAAGAAAGCCGCTAAGCCCTCCGGTCCTAGCGTGTCCGAGCTCATTGTCAAAGCTGTGTCCACTTCTAAAGAGCGCAGCGGGGTGTCCCTGGCAGCTCTGAAGAAGGCTTTGGCTGCTTCTGGTTATGATGTGGAAAAGAATAACAGCCGCCTCAAGCTGGCTCTCAAGGGCTTGGTGACTAAAAGCACTCTCGTCCAGGTCAAAGGAAGCGGAGCTTCCGGCTCCTTCAAGCTCAACAAAAAGCAGGCGGAGAGCAAGGACAAGGCTACCAAGAAAAAGGCACCGGCTAAAGTCAAGAAGCCTGCCCCGAAGAAAGCCACCAAGTCTCCAGCCAAACCTAAGAAGGTAGCTGCAAAGAGCCCGAAAAAGGCCAAAAAGCCGGCCGCCTCCGCTAAAAAGGCCACCAAAAGTCCGAAGAAAGTCAAAGCCGCCAAGCCCAAGAAGGTAGTGAAAAGCCCGGCTAAGAAGACCGTGAAGAGCCCTGCCAAAAAGGCAGCCAAACCCAAAGCCGCAAAGAGTCCTGCAAAGGCTAAAAAGGCAGCTCCCAAAAAGAAATAAGCCTTGCTCGCATTTAATTTTATTTTCCAAACCCCAAAGGCTCTTGTAAGAGCCACCACATTCTCATTTCAGAGCTATATATCAGTGATGGCAACGTGTTTGTTTTGGTGTCATGTCACACATATCGTTCCCCCTCCATCCCTCATTCTAAAGTCAGGAATAACCTAATGAATCCTGTAATCCCAGCATCTAGTGCTCGAAAAGATTACACAGGAATGTATCTTGTCGGTGTGGCCAAGTCCCCGTATACCAGTGCTACACTTGAGCGTTGATTTTTTTTATTTTTTTTGGCTTAGAAATTTCCTCCGTTCTAAGATACTGAGGGTGTTTCTTCATTAAATTGCGAAAGGCCAGTTTTAGTGAGAAACGCATATAATATATAGAATATCACACAGTGTCCTTCCAGACTAGATTTAATGTTATTGCCTTTTTCAGTAAGATAATAAAGCAGAACATATTTTAGGGATTGCGATTTTGTACATGGTGATAATAAAAGGGACTGTCCTCGTCCTCTCTCCACGTGTGAAACGGGCGCTTATTTCGATATTCAAAGAGTGATAAAGCCCAAGAAATGATACCTTGTGCAGTAGCTAAGCCGACTATCAAAGAAACACTAAAGACATGATAAAATGATTATACTTCAAAAGATTTCACGATTGTGAAATCTTTTGAAGCATAAACAGCTTTGGTTTTAAAAGCCAGAACCATTTCGAGCACGGAAGGAGAGGGTTAAGCATATTATTGAGAGGAAAAAAAAAAAGTGAAGGGGCGTATTTAAAACGCCTGCCTCCTTTGATGCAGGTCCCCATACGGTCCGTCCGAGGAGTATATAAGGAAGAGCTTTGCACAGCATCTCATATCGTTCGTGCAGAAAGAAAAGCAGAACCATGTCTGGCAGAGGCAAAGGAGGAAAGGGTCTCGGAAAAGGTGGCGCTAAGCGTCACAGGAAGGTTCTTCGTGACAACATCCAGGGCATTACCAAGCCTGCAATTCGTCGCCTTGCTCGCAGGGGAGGCGTGAAGCGTATTTCCGGCCTCATCTATGAGGAGACTCGCGGGGTGCTGAAGGTATTCCTGGAGAACGTCATCCGGGACGCCGTCACTTACACCGAGCATGCCAAGAGGAAGACTGTCACCGCCATGGACGTAGTTTATGCTCTTAAGCGCCAGGGCCGCACTCTCTATGGCTTCGGAGGTTAAAACTCGGGCTTGACTTTACCGCACACCCCATTAACCCAAAGGCCCTTTTCAGGGCCACCCACTTTTTCACTAAAAGACTGAACCTAATCACTTTAACCCCTTCCACACCTGATAAATTGCCTGCTATCTACATAGATACACCGAGAAGGAGATAGTAGTAGAGGCTGCTCCCAAACATCTAGACGGGAAAGGTTGCTAAACACTGTATTTGTAGACCGCATTTTTGAACCATCGGAGGATTTGGAGCCGCCTTCTGTTAATGGTAGGGGATGTAAAAAAATATGAGCAAGTACGTACACACACACTGTCAAGAAAGCTCTGGTTTTGGTGTATTGTTACTGTTGCCTACATTTAATACATGCTTGCAGCCACTTAAATAGAAACATTGTTACTAGCTTTGCATATGCACTCCTGTGTTAACTATGTATTCTCCTCTAAGCGAAAAAGTAGTCTTTTTCCTGCTGCCTCTCCACACGATGGATTCTAAATAGTGAAGTTATTGTAAAATCGCCAGTGAAATAGACCAGCAGAGATGATGGCTACATCGTTGCCTGACGTGAAAATGGGATATGTGGGGACATTTGAGCATTGTAGTGTGTGGGCTCCGTAGCTAGCCCGCTCAAAGTCACAGGCTAAAAGACACGTTTTTATGAATGTGTTGGAGCTCGTTCGAGTGCAGATTTGGTGGCTCTTAAAAGAGCCTTTGTGTTTTGTGTTAGCAGGTTTCAACTTAAGCACGTTCGCCTCGGATCCTACGAGCCAGCTGGATGTCTTTGGGCATGATTGTGACCCTCTTAGCGTGGATGGCGCACAAGTTGGTATCCTCAAAAAGACCAACCAGGTAAGCCTCGCTAGCCTCTTGCAGAGCCATGACAGCAGAGCTCTGGAAGCGCAGATCAGTCTTGAAATCCTGAGCGATCTCACGGACAAGGCGCTGGAAGGGCAGCTTGCGGATGAGCAGCTCGGTGGACTTCTGATAACGGCGGATCTCCCTGAGAGCCACAGTTCCTGGACGGTAACGGTGAGGCTTTTTCACTCCCCCGGTAGCTGGGGCGCTCTTTCTAGCAGCTTTGGTGGCTAGCTGCTTGCGGGGAGCCTTGCCTCCGGTCGACTTACGGGCTGTCTGCTTAGTTCTGGCCATTGTAGCAAAACGAAAGGGAATGAACGCTGCTCGCTGTAGCCTGGGCTTTATAGCCGATACGGCGTTTTCATTGGTTCATCAAGTGGGTGGTATGTTCTGATTGGCTGAAAACAAATAGTAAACCATTTCAAAATACCCGCTCAAATCAACTGCTTCTCATCCCCTCCCCCACATTCAAAATGCCCGCTCAAATCAACTGCTTCATCCCCTCCCCCCTCCTCCATCTATTGAGACCACGCGCCCAAAGAAGGGATCTAAGCCTTTAGTGACCCTTCCTGTCCTGACAGCATTTATTATAGACGCTACTAGTTGAAAGGAATGGCAGTGGGCAGTAATGGACGTATTCCTCCCAACATACTTATTAATAGCTGTATAGGCTTTATCGAGGGGGAGGGGTGCATGGGACATTGACCTCTTACACATGCAGAAAGGCCGCTTCTTTCGATGGGATAGAAGCCACGTCTGATAAAGGACTTTCACTCACAGGACGCTCAGTAGCCATACAAATGAGCTCCAGGAGACAGAGCAGCAGGAAATGTTACAAAGCATCCACTTATTGAAACAATGTTTTCAGCCGAGAGGCCAGGCTATTAAGGCTGCGTTAACTCATCCAGCAGCACAGACAACAGAGCTGTAGCGCCGCTAGGATTTGAACGCTCATAGTAGGTTTCACCCGGCATGTCCTCCAGACAGCGGGAGAGGGGGGAATCCTGAGAGTGAGCGACATGTAGAGATGCCCCGCTTAACAAAAGAGGACCTGTACACTATATACACTTGCCCCAATTGGTATTAATTTGCTGCTGCGTTTATCATAGACATGCATGGCAGCCATTGATTTTAACTAGTTCTATAGCTGGAATGTTGGACAGGATATGGACTGCAAATGGGACTCAGTCAGTGCTGTGACAGAAGCGCCCTAATATTTTAGCTTGCTTATGAGCTGCCAGCGTGGTGGGTGTGTGTGTGTGTGTGTGTGTGTGTGTGTGTGTAGATACAGGGAACGGTTTGCGCGCAGCAGAACAATTAATCGGCTCTTTGTGGAGAACGTGGGTGGCTCTTAAAAGAGCCTTTGTGTTTGGTAGGTGAGGGAGGCAGGTGCAGCAGCTGTCCGCTTTACTTGCTCTTGGGCTTGTGGCTCTCGGTCTTCTTGGGCAGCAGCACAGCCTGGATGTTAGGCAGGACACCTCCCTGGGCGATAGTCACTCCTCCCAGCAGTTTGTTGAGCTCTTCATCGTTACGGACAGCGAGCTGGAGATGGCGGGGAATGATGCGGGTCTTTTTGTTGTCTCTAGCGGCATTCCCTGCCAGCTCCAGAATCTCAGCGGTCAGGTACTCCAGCACTGCAGCCAGATAGACGGGGGCACCGGCTCCCACACGCTCTGCATAATTGCCCTTCCTCAGCAAACGGTGGACTCTGCCGACTGGGAACTGAAGTCCCGCTCGGGATGAGCGAGTCTTCGCCTTTGCACGGGTCTTTCCACCTTGCTTTCCGCGGCCAGACATGTTTGTTCTTGATTGAATGCAAGAAGATGAAAACTCCTCCCCTACCACAAGCTATTTATAAACACACTGTGCTCTGTGATTGGATGACTTTACAAGCAGCCAATTAGAGACACGTTATACAGGGAACCAATCTATTGCTGGAGCTAGTGTTAAACAGCCGCTTCCTTACGTCATCTGACTTTAGCAACCAATCGCAGGAAGGGAAGCGGAAGGGCCTCATTTACATGGTCCGCCTATAAATAGAACCGCCGGAGCAAGCAGCTTGCTATTCGCTCGCGAGCTAACAGCGTTAATCATGCCTGATCCAGCAAAGTCCGCACCAGCCCCCAAGAAAGGCTCCAAAAAAGCCGTCACCAAGACTCAGAAGAAAGATGGCAAGAAGCGTAGAAAGAGCAGGAAGGAGAGCTATGCCATCTACGTGTACAAGGTGCTGAAGCAGGTCCATCCCGACACCGGCATCTCCTCCAAGGCAATGGGGATCATGAACTCCTTTGTCAATGATATCTTTGAGCGCATCGCAGGAGAAGCTTCTCGCCTGGCTCACTACAACAAGCGCTCCACCATCACCTCCCGGGAGATCCAGACTGCCGTGCGCCTGCTACTACCCGGAGAGCTGGCAAAGCACGCCGTGTCTGAGGGCACCAAGGCTGTCACAAAGTACACCAGCGCCAAGTAAATGTCCGCCTCCCTGACCACCCGCTAACACAAAGGCTCTTTTAAGAGCCACCCACACTGTCTCTCTCAGAGCTGGCATCACACCCATGCATCAACTCTACAGCTTACTTGCTGCCCACCACAAGCTCACGCAAACGTGTAGCTTTCCTTTCACTTAACCCTTTCCATGCTGTCCTGTAACTCTGAAGATCTCGAGCTGCTCGTGTTTGCACATTTTAGACACTTGTATCACTCACATGCTGATTTAGCCACCTAATGCTCAGTTTGCTCCGCTCTATTACTTTAAAGTCTACCTAGATACCGGACTTGATCTTAGAAGATATTCGTTGGGCGGCTGTATATCTAGTAACTGTAGATTAGGGACAGGCTTCTTATTCAGGGTAGCGCTTGAAGTCACATTAGGGATATTATAAAAGCTGCTACTGTAGGAGATCTTATACCTAATACTTTACCAAATGGCTACATGGCCAGGGATTTCACTCGATAAGTGTATCCGTTTCTTTCTCTTTTGTTATAGCCTATTGAAACAATGTTTCACTTCATCCTGATACTGTCTATTACTATGTTGCAACTCATGGAAGCCTAGTATGTGGTTCTAGCGTCTTTTTGCTCACGCTAGTATTTTACTAGACTTTAAAAGGTCTTTTTGACATATATACCTCAAAACAGCTAGTGTGCAATATCTAGCCTACCTACCCTATTTTCTATCATTTCCACTAGTTATGGGGAATGTGCGCAGGCTTACTTTGGAACATTTAGCAGGCTTTTCCCTTTATTGCACATTGGATATGTACGGATTTATTTTTGTAATTGTCTTTATTTTGTGTAAGTCTTGATATTGGTGACTTCTTTTGGGGTATCCCACCCCTTTAGCTTTATTCTTATTAAAGGTTTAGTTGTATCCATTTGTTCAGCCAACCCCCGACTGAATTAGATACCTGTCCTTAGAAAGTATCTACATTAGTCCACATACGATTGTTCATTACTTTTTGGATACATGGAAATCCTCCTTTTTTTTTTTTTTTTTTTGATTTGGTGTTTGCCAGTAAAGAACAATTTAGACCATTGAGGCTTCATCTAAATATCAGCATGATGATTTCAGTGTCTGCAGACATGTTGAGCTTATTAAAGACAATCTGATAAGCCTGTTTTGATCTTAAAGACATAAGCATTTTATTTTTTTTGTAACTTGCCTTTTTTTCCTGTTTATTGCGCCAACACATTATACACTTTCTCACCAGATGTGCCTGTATACACTCAAACAGCGTTTTCCAATTGGTTTTCTGCAGGAACCTATGGTCCAGCGAGAACAAAACTGGAGTTCTGTAGTGATTTGCCCATTGGGTAGCCCATACACTTAAAGAAACCTGATGGGCATTGCTGCAGAGGGACTCGGTAAGCACTGTTTAATTGCCCAACGGAATCCCTGTAGCATGAGATGCTGGGAAGTGACTGACTATCATTACCTCCCAGCTTCAAATAGAAAATGCTGCACTGGAGGGAGAGAGACCGCAGTCGGCACTGAGCAGCGATTTAGGCGGCTGCCTAAGGCCTAACTCGCCATCGGGCAGGCATACTGTGTCAGGTACAAGGACCCCACACCTTGCCCGGTATGCTGCTGGTTGCGAGGTCCCTCCACTCTGTCCTGAGAAGCAGAAAGCCAGCACAGTCTGCAGCTCCGCTGACTATGCAGTGTCTCGCGATCTCTGGCCAATCAGACCGTCGCCGCGGGATACCACTTCAATGCTCTGACTTCTGGATATTGTGAGGCACTGCACAATCTGCAGCTCACACCTGGTGGAGTTGCAGACTGTGCAGTCTCTCAGGGCAAATTGTAGAGAGAGCTTACTGGAGCACCAGGGATCAAAGACACCAGGGGCCACCAGTTGCAATCCCCTCCCTCACTTTCACACCACTGTGCAACCCGCTCCCTTACTGTGTCACCCCGTCTCTCCCTCAGGCACTCTACCACCGTTCAACCTCTACCACCGTGAGGTTGGAGTGCCTCGTGTCGCCTGCTGCGTTCAGATAGCTGGGGTGGTGATTGATGCCACAGTCTGTTCCCCCAGTGGGGACCGGGATAACCCCCACCGGTCCAGAGGGGGGGGGGGGTAGGAGACCTGTAGAGACGCTTGGTGTGTCTGGCGTCGGGGTGAGCGGCCGTCTCTCCCCGGCTCCAACTTTAGTAGGCCGCACTCGGCGTTTCGGTTTCCCTGCCTCGACGGGTTTCAGAGGGGTGTCCTTCGGTTCCGCAGTGCATTCCCAGCACGGGTAGCACAACCCGGTGAGTCTGCGGTCAGTGTAGCCGTTGAGTTTGACCCAAATTTGGCCCGTCAGGCGAGAGCTCGTGGTGCCCACGTCTGTACTGCTTGGCGGTCAGGCTCCGCCCCCTGGGTACGGATTTTTATTTAGCTTTCGGGTATTCACCTTTTTTCTCTACTCGCTGACACATATCAAAGGTTTGGCTATATCCCTGTATGATCCGATGATTCGCTTTCCAAATGCCTAATTGCCCTGCAAGGGGAATATCATGGCTGAGCTTCAAAATGCCCATTTGGTATAGTAGTCTTTGTGCCCTTAACGTAATCCTCTAGTTTGTTTGTTTGTCCGGTAGGTTTCCGGGGTTATATTGTATTGAACCATTCATTTCTCCTTGACCTTCTCGTATAGATGCATTTCTGATACTGCTCGATATGCCTCTGCCGGACAATTTGCTAGTTAAAATAGGTGCCCGGTTGTTTGTTGAAACACTTGAATCCACAGACAAAAACAACCTAGACCTCACCACATATAAAACACTTTTGGATAAACGCTCAGAGCTAGCCACCCTTTATGGAACACAAATCAAGAAAAGTCTTCTTCTTACCAGACACCGGTACTATACCCAAGGGGGCAAAGGGGGACGACTATCAGCGCAAGCTCTAAAAACACAAAGACAAACCACATTTATCTCATCCATACAGACTCCACAAGGGACCAAGTCAAATCTGATGGCGGACATCATGCTAGCCTTCCAGGAGTTTTACCACAAACTTTACAACTTGAGGGACTCTCCCCCCAGATGTTACTGACATAAGAGCCTTCCTCAAACAAAGGATCGCCAAGACAATCCCACCCAACGTACAACAAAGACTTGACTCTCCCACAACTAAAGAGGAGTTAGAAGTAGTGATACACTCCCTCCCACTAGGAAAGAGCCCGGGCCCAGATGTCTTCACGGCCAAATACTACAAGAGCTTTTCCATCCAGCTCATACCCCCACTCCTAGACGCACTCAACTCCCTACTTAAAGACAATTCCATACCCCCACAGGCATCGGAAGCCACTATTGCACTCTACCCAAACCAGGTAAAGATTTGACCCAATGTGGGAGTTATTGGCCTATCTCACTTAAAAATATTGATTTAAAAAATGTTCACTAAAACACTAGCTAACCGCCTACGCCTCAAGCTCCCAGAGCTAATTCACCCAGACCAGGCTGGATTTATACAAGGCCGAGAAGCTAAAAAATAATATCACCAAACTCATTAATCTCATGCATCACTCTGAACACACAAACACCCAGACACTGTTACTCTCCAGAGATGCCGAAAAGGCTTTCAACAGGGTGGACTGGTCCCTGATGCTTGCCACCCTGGAACAGATGGGCTTTGGCCCAAACTGGCTAAGGTGGATGGGAGCTATATACTCCAGACCAACGGCTAGGCTACTCGTGAACGGCCAACTCTCACTCCCAGTACCCATCTCCAATAGCACCCCTCTTTGTTTCGTCCTGGTCCTGGAGCCATTCCTCCAGGGAGTTAGAGAAAATCCTAACATCAAGGGTTTCAAATTTGGATGGGCAGAACACAAAATATCAGCATTTGCAGATGACATGCTATTCACGGTCTCCGAACCCAGCTCCTCACTCCCTCATATACTGGAGGAGATGTCTCTCTATAGCAAAGTGTTCACCTTTCATGCCACTCTAGGTAAATGTGAACTCCTCCCACTGAAAGTACTAAACTCGACCAAAACACATCTACAATCAAACTTCCCATTCTCCTGGGGAACAGAGCATATAACATATCTGGGGGTAGCACTACCATCCGTTATCTCACGACTATATGAAACCACCCCCCACCCCCCTGCTAATCCAAGCTAGAACTAAAGATCTTACTAAATGGCACACTTCGCAGTTCAGCTGGTTTTGCAGGATAAATATCCTGAAAATTAGTATTCTCCCAAGAATATTATACTTGCTGCAAGTTCTCCCGATCACTCTACCCACAACCTTCTTTGCTGCCATACAAAAACTATTTACGACATTTATTTGGTCCCACAAACGCCCCAGGCTAGCCTATCAGCTGCTCACAAGATCAAAGACGGAGGGGGGTCTGGGGCTGCCAGATGTGGAACGATACCACAGTGCAGTACTATTGGCCAGGATTTATGACTGGACAGGCAAGAACACGACCAAACAATGGGTAGATGTAGAGAATAACATCTTCCGTGTCCCCATACACACAATACCATGGCACAACTCTGGCCAATCCTTCCTTATGCACAAACAACACCCGACCATTACTCCGACACTGAGAATGTGGTCACACATGAGTCATTGGCGGCGGACATATCACCATACCCATCACCGCTATATCCACTGACTCACAATCCGCTCTTCAAGCCTGGTGAATCGGGAGCGGCATACAGATAATATCATACCACAGCATACCTACCTTCACGAGACCTCCTTGACAATGAGGGAGTTAGGCCCCTGTCGTCCCTACACCCGCAGGGAACTCCCACGACCCTTCAAAAATTTCTCTACGATCAACTCATTCACTTTTTGCGGACCAACAAATACCCCCAACAAGGTCACCGAGCACTGACCAAATTCGAACTTACGTGCACCCAATGCACACTCAAAAAGAAACAGGTCAAAACCACATATGCCTACTACAGGACACTAGCCAACCAATCAAACTACTCTACAAAAAACACTGGGAACAAGAACTGCACTTATCTTTCGCAGATAATGACTGGAAGCAAATATTCCTCCTGACACAAAAATCATCCACCAGCTTAGCGACACAAGAAAGTAACTATAAGAAGATAGCTAGATGGCACTACACCCCATCCAAACTCAAACGGGCATTCCCAGGCACGTCCAATAACTGCTGTAGATGACTAGAGGCCATTGGGGACACGGCTCACATCTGGTGGTCATGCACGGTGAACCAAAAGTTCTGGTCACGGATCTCCAGTCTCATACACCTCATAACGGGAACCACCATACCCTACCCACCTTAAACACTCCTATATCTTATATTGCCTCCCTCCATACCAAGGGACACTAGGACCCTAGACATACATCTGCTCAAAGCAGCAAATCTGCTTATCACCCTCCACTGGAAAAAAAAAAATATACATGACCTCCTGGGAACCCTAGTGTAACTTCATGAACACCAGTCAAACAGACCGATAGTGACACCCAGCTGGAGATAATATGAGACCTTGAACTACCAGCGAATCTATTTGAATATCAACACCCTTATTATTTTTGGTCTTCACTTCCCCTCTATGTCGACTACAAGTATTTCTGTTACTGAATGTGAACTTTGTACTAGACATTATGACTAAAGCAGCAATGTTATACACATTTTTGAAGTATCAATTGTTACATTTGCAAGAATTTTAAAATAAACAATTTCTAAAAAAAAAAGGAAAAAGGAAAAAAAGCCGAACAGACACTGCTTGATCCGTTTTAGGTCAGCTTTGGGATTTCTAGGTAGTCTCAGTAAAATCCATTCTGAGTTCTCCTTATAACCGGCAGAAAAAAAAAAAAAAAATATATATATATATATATATATATATATATATATATATCTGCGAGCGGTTCAACAGAACACTGCTTGCCGAGACTGGGAGCGACTCCTACCGCACTTCTTATGTGCATATTGGGAGGTGCCGCAGGAACTGCTTTGGACTATTATATGGGAGAAGATTACGAGGACCTCATCACAGTGCATTGGGATGGGGGAATGTGCTAAAACTCTGTGACCACATGGAACAGTTGGCTAAGTTGGTAAAAGAGAACCTCCAAGCTGACAAGGGGTGACAGAAAGTATGGTATGACCGGGGTACCCGACTGCGTAGTTTCCGTGTTGGACAAAAGATTAAACCGGTCTGACATGATTAATTACAGGCGGCATGGCAGGGTCCCTACAAGGTGGTGGAGCATATCTGCAATACCACCTATGTGGTAGCCAGCTGTGCAGATGAGAGAGTAAACTGCTCCTTCCACGTTAATATGCTTAAAGAGTACAAAAAAAGGAAGGACGATGTAACTGCAGTGTGCGCCCCAGCTTCTGAGGATCTAGACAGCCTCGCATTACCTGACTTGCTAGAGGGAGACTCCCAAGTTGACCTTATCGCTCAAGTCAAACTAGGAGACAAACTGACTGATAAAGAAATAGTTCAGGCCCACAAATTATTGAAAGCTAAACGAAAGACCTTCTCCCAAGACCCTGGGTACATCACCCTGGCTGTACACAACGTGGAAATCCCAGGACAAGCACCTATGAGGCAACCACCCCTACCACATTCTCGAGGCAGTCCGGTAAGAGATACGGAAGGATATACAGTAAATGCTGTGACTAGGAGTGATTGAGGCTTCAGACTTGGCTTGTAGTCCTAGTACCGAAGCGGGACGGAACAACACTCTTCTGCGTGGACTACAGGCGACTGAACGATCGGACTCTTACCAACTCTTATCCCATGCCCTGGAGGAACTATTTCATCATATAGCATGGGGACAGTATCTCGCCACAACAGACCTATGCAAGGGCTACTAGCAGATTCACCTGGCCGAGGAGGCTATCCCCAAGTCGGCATTCGTCACCCCGCTTGGCCTATTCCAATATCAGGTCATGCCGTTCTAGATGAAGAATGTCCCAGCCACCTTTCAACGTATGGTGGATAGGTTCCTCAATGGCTTCCAGGAATTTGCACGTGCGTACCTGGACAGCATAGCTATCAATTGTGACTCATAGGAGGAAGATTTCCCATGTAGGGAAGGTTATCGGCCGAATTAGAGCAGCTGGCTTAACTCTGAAGCCAGACAAGTGTCACATTGGTATGGCTGAAGTGCGGTATCTGGGACACAGAGTAGCTGGGAGACTTCTGCCCCTACCCGAGTGGCCACCACACACTGGATAACACAGTTCTACTTCACCCTTTACTAAGTCTTGGCTCGTGTTTTTTTTTAAATTCTTTATTTTATTTGTGCATGAAAAATCACATAAAGCACACAATGCCACAACAGCTAGAGCATGCAGAGCGTCATACATAGATTTACATTGGTTAGGCATTAAAACATAGCACAGTTTTATGGATTATTATCGCATGACAAAGAGTTATATCTAATAATATTATCAATAACAGCGTTAAACTAGGTTATCCAGGTTAGATTGTTATCAGCTATATATCAGAGAATTTACAACATTGAAAACAGGTTAGACTACAATGTTAAACCGGTGAGCTATAAAACCACCTGGTAAGCACGTTAATAGAGGTGAGATATCCCCAGCAGTACCTTTCTACATTAGTAAGCATGTTGGTAGCCTGGCTGTAATCAGGCTAAGTTAAGTAATGACATGCAATTAGCCGGCATAGATGTATCTGTGCCATGGAGTAATAAAACGAAAAAAAAAAAAACAAATAGATAATGCTGCTTCTATCTATAACAAGCTCGTGTTGGGATAAAGTCACACTCACAGGCCAGCAGTATGCATAAGGGCTAGTACTCGTGTTCGCCAAGAGGGACAGTTAATGTCCAGGGTGTAGTAGCAGTTTGTGAGTACGTCTCTCAACAGTCATGCTGTCCCAGGGCCGGTCCGACCCTCAGCCTGTTCCCCGTCTGGGAGAGTGCAGTAGGTCTGTGCCAAGGTGCTGGTCATATCGGGTGTTGGGCATTGCATGATGGGTGACTACCTTCGGGTGGGCCCGCTGCGTCTCCGATTTCTCCGATGTAGGAGCCGCTTTAGAGGCTGTTGGCGGTCCCCGCTGTTTGGTAGGCATGTAAGGGGTACGGAGATGAGTGCACCCGCTTGTCAGCTCTGTGTCGGGACGCTTTGTGCGGCTTCCTCCTCCGCTTCCCCGCTTGTGTAGCGCCAGCTTTCCGCCCTGGCTGTGGTGGTTTGTCCCCGTTCTGTGGAGGGCTTGTTGCAGCCGTGGGTCTTGTTTGGCTCTGTTTAGCTTGTTCCCAGTATTGCTCCCGCCAGTGAAATAGACCAGCAGAGATGATGGCTACATCGTTGCCTGACGTGAAAATGGGATATGTGGGGACATTTGAGCATTGTAGTGTGTGGGCTCCGTAGCAAGCCCGCTCAAAGTCACAGGCTAAAAGACACGTTTTTATGAATGTGTTGGAGCTCGTTCGAGTGCAGATTTGGTGGCTCTTAAAAGAGCCTTTGTGTTTTGTGTTAGCAGGTTTCAACTTAAGCACGTTCGCCTCGGATCCTACGAGCCAGCTGGATGTCTTTGGGCATGATTGTGACCCTCTTAGCGTGGATGGCGCACAAGTTGGTATCCTCAAAAAGACCAACCAGGTAAGCCTCGCTAGCCTCTTGCAGAGCCATGACAGCAGAGCTCTGGAAGCGCAGATCAGTCTTGAAATCCTGAGCGATCTCACGGACAAGGCGCTGGAAGGGCAGCTTGCGGATGAGCAGCTCGGTGGACTTCTGATAACGGCGGATCTCCCTGAGAGCCACAGTTCCTGGACGGTAACGGTGAGGCTTTTTCACTCCCCCGGTAGCTGGGGCGCTCTTTCTAGCAGCTTTGGTGGCTAGCTGCTTGCGGGGAGCCTTGCCTCCGGTCGACTTACGGGCTGTCTGCTTAGTTCTGGCCATTGTAGCAAAACGAAAGGGAATGAACGCTGCTCGCTGTAGCCTGGGCTTTATAGCCGATACGGCGTTTTCATTGGTTCATCAAGTGGGTGGTATGTTCTGATTGGCTGAAAACAAATAGTAAACCATTTCAAAATACCCGCTCAAATCAACTGCTTCTCATCCCCTCCCCCACATTCAAAATGCCCGCTCAAATCAACTGCTTCATCCCCTCCCCCCTCCTCCATCTATTGAGTCCACGCGCCCAAAGAAGGGATCTAAGCCTTTAGTGACCCTTCCTGTCCTGACAGCATTTATTATAGACGCTACTAGTTGAAAGGAATGGCAGTGGGCAGTAATGGACGTATTCCTCCCAACATACTTATTAATAGCTGTATAGGCTTTATCGAGGGGGAGGGGTGCATGGGACATTGACCTCTTACACATGCAGAAAGGCCGCTTCTTTCGATGGGATAGAAGCCACGTCTGATAAAGGACTTTCACTCACAGGACGCTCAGTAGCCATACAAATGAGCTCCAGGAGACAGAGCAGCAGGAAATGTTACAAAGCATCCACTTATTGAAACAATGTTTTCAGCCGAGAGGCCAGGCTATTAAGGCTGCGTTAACTCATCCAGCAGCACAGACAACAGAGCTGTAGCGCCGCTAGGATTTGAACGCTCATAGTAGGTTTCACCCGGCATGTCCTCCAGACAGCGGGAGAGGGGGGAATCCTGAGAGTGAGCGACATGTAGAGATGCCCCGCTTAACAAAAGAGGACCTGTACACTATATACACTTGCCCCAATTGGTATTAATTTGCTGCTGCGTTTATCATAGACATGCATGGCAGCCATTGATTTTAACTAGTTCTATAGCTGGAATGTTGGACAGGATATGGACTGCAAATGGGACTCAGTCAGTGCTGTGACAGAAGCGCCCTAATATTTTAGCTTGCTTATGAGCTCCCAGCGTGGTGTGTGTGTGTGTGTGTGTAGATACAGGGAACGGTTTGCGCGCAGCAGAACAATTAATCGGCTCTTTGTGGAGAACGTGGGTGGCTCTTAAAAGAGCCTTTGTGTTTGGTAGGTGAGGGAGGCAGGTGCAGCAGCTGTCCGCTTTACTTGCTCTTGGGCTTGTGGCTCTCGGTCTTCTTGGGCAGCAGCACAGCCTGGATGTTAGGCAGGACACCTCCCTGGGCGATAGTCACTCCTCCCAGCAGTTTGTTGAGCTCTTCATCGTTACGGACAGCGAGCTGGAGATGGCGGGGAATGATGCGGGTCTTTTTGTTGTCTCTAGCGGCATTCCCTGCCAGCTCCAGAATCTCAGCGGTCAGGTACTCCAGCACTGCAGCCAGATAGACGGGGGCACCGGCTCCCACACGCTCTGCATAATTGCCCTTCCTCAGCAAACGGTGGACTCTGCCGACTGGGAACTGAAGTCCCGCTCGGGATGAGCGAGTCTTCGCCTTTGCACGGGTCTTTCCACCTTGCTTTCCGCGGCCAGACATGTTTGTTCTTGATTGAATGCAAGAAGATGAAAACTCCTCCCCTACCACAGGCTATTTATAAACACACTGTGCTCTGTGATTGGATGACTTTACAAGCAGCCAATTAGAGACACGTTATACAGGGAACCAATCTATTGCTGGAGCTAGTGTTAAACAGCCGCTTCCTTACGTCATCTGACTTTAGCAACCAATCGCAGGAAGGGAAGCGGAAGGGCCTCATTTACATGGTCCGCCTATAAATAGAACCGCCGGAGCAAGCAGCTTGCTATTCGCTCGCGAGCTAACAGCGTTAATCATGCCTGATCCAGCAAAGTCCGCACCAGCCCCCAAGAAAGGCTCCAAAAAAGCCGTCACCAAGACTCAGAAGAAAGATGGCAAGAAGCGTAGAAAGAGCAGGAAGGAGAGCTATGCCATCTACGTGTACAAGGTGCTGAAGCAGGTCCATCCCGACACCGGCATCTCCTCCAAGGCAATGGGGATCATGAACTCCTTTGTCAATGATATCTTTGAGCGCATCGCAGGAGAAGCTTCTCGCCTGGCTCACTACAACAAGCGCTCCACCATCACCTCCCGGGAGATCCAGACTGCCGTGCGCCTGCTACTACCCGGAGAGCTGGCAAAGCACGCCGTGTCTGAGGGCACCAAGGCTGTCACAAAGTACACCAGCGCCAAGTAAATGTCCGCCTCCCTGACCACCCGCTAACACAAAGGCTCTTTTAAGAGCCACCCACACTGTCTCTCTCAGAGCTGGCATCACACCCATGCATCAACTCTACAGCTTACTTGCTGCCCACCACAAGCTCACGCAAACGTGTAGCTTTCCTTTCACTTAACCCTTTCCATGCTGTCCTGTAACTCTGAAGATCTCGAGCTGCTCGTGTTTGCACATTTTAGACACTTGTATCACTCACATGCTGATTTAGCCACCTAATGCTCAGTTTGCTCCGCTCTATTACTTTAAAGTCTACCTAGATACCGGACTTGATCTTAGAAGATATTCGTTGGGCGGCTGTATATCTAGTAACTGTAGATTAGGGACAGGCTTCTTATTCAGGGTAGCGCTTGAAGTCACATTAGGGATATTATAAAAGCTGCTACTGTAGGAGATCTTATACCTAATACTTTACCAAATGGCTACATGGCCAGGGATTTCACTCGATAAGTGTATCCGTTTCTTTCTCTTTTGTTATAGCCTATTGAAACAATGTTTCACTTCATCCTGATACTGTCTATTACTATGTTGCAACTCATGGAAGCCTAGTATGTGGTTCTAGCGTCTTTTTGCTCACGCTAGTATTTTACTAGACTTTAAAAGGTCTTTTTGACATATATACCTCAAAACAGCTAGTGTGCAATATCTAGCCTACCTACCCTATTTTCTATCATTTCCACTAGTTATGGGGAATGTGCGCAGGCTTACTTTGGAACATTTAGCAGGCTTTTCCCTTTATTGCACATTGGATATGTACGGATTTATTTTTGTAATTGTCTTTATTTTGTGTAAGTCTTGATATTGGTGACTTCTTTTGGGGTATCCCACCCCTTTAGCTTTATTCTTATTAAAGGTTTAGTTGTATCCATTTGTTCAGCCAACCCCCGACTGAATTAGATACCTGTCCTTAGAAAGTATCTGCATTAGTCCACATACGATTGTTCATTACTTTTTGGATACATGGAAATCCTCCTTTTTTTTTTTTTTTTTTTTGATTTGGTGTTTGCCAGTAAAGAACAATTTAGACCATTGAGGCTTCATCTAAATATCAGCATGATGATTTCAGTGTCTGCAGACATGTTGAGCTTATTAAAGACAATCTGATAAGCCTGTTTTGATCTTAAAGACATAAGCATTTTATTTTTTTTGTAACTTGCCTTTTTTTCCTGTTTATTGCGCCAACACATTATACACTTTCTCACCAGATGTGCCTGTATACACTCAAACAGCGTTTTCCAATTGGTTTTCTGCAGGAACCTATGGTCCAGCGAGAACAAAACTGGAGTTCTGTAGTGATTTGCCCATTGGGTAGCCCATACACTTAAAGAAACCTGATGGGCATTGCTGCAGAGGGACTCGGTAAGCACTGTTTAATTGCCCAACGGAATCCCTGTAGCATGAGATGCTGGGAAGTGACTGACTATCATTACCTCCCAGCTTCAAATAGAAAATGCTGCACTGGAGGGAGAGAGACCGCAGTCGGCACTGAGCAGCGATTTAGGCGGCTGCCTAAGGCCTAACTCGCCATCGGGCAGGCATACTGTGTCAGGTACAAGGACCCCACACCTTGCCCGGTATGCTGCTGGTTGCGAGGTCCCTCCACTCTGTCCTGAGAAGCAGAAAGCCAGCACAGTCTGCAGCTCCGCTGACTATGCAGTGTCTCGCGATCTCTGGCCAATCAGACCGTCGCCGCGGGATACCACTTCAATGCTCTGACTTCTGGATATTGTGAGGCACTGCACAATCTGCAGCTCACACCTGGTGGAGTTGCAGACTGTGCAGTCTCTCAGGGCAAATTGTAGAGAGAGCTTACTGGAGCACCAGGGATCAAAGACACCAGGGGCCACCAGTTGCAATCCCCTCCCTCACTTTCACACCACTGTGCAACCCGCTCCCTTACTGTGTCACCCCGTCTCTCCCTCAGGCACTCTACCACCGTTCAACCTCTACCACCGTGAGGTTGGAGTGCCTCGTGTCGCCTGCTGCGTTCAGATAGCTGGGGTGGTGATTGATGCCACAGTCTGTTCCCCCAGTGGGGACCGGGATAACCCCCACCGGTCCAGAGGGGGGGGGGGGGGGGGGTAGGAGACCTGTAGAGACGCTTGGTGTGTCTGGCATCGGGGTGAGCGGCCGTCTCTCCCCGGCTCCAACTTTAGTAGGCCGCACTCGGCGTTTCGGTTTCCCTGCCTCGACGGGTTTCAGAGGGGTGTCCTTCGGTTCCGCAGTGCATTCCCAGCACGGGTAGCACAACCCGGTGAGTCTGCGGTCAGTGTAGCCGTTGAGTTTGACCCAAATTTGGCCCGTCAGGCGAGAGCTCGTGGTGCCCACGTCTGTACTGCTTGGCGGTCAGGCTCCGCCCCCTGGGTACGGATTTTTATTTAGCTTTCGGGTATTCACCTTTTTTCTCTACTCGCTGACACATATCAAAGGTTTGGCTATATCCCTGTATGATCCGATGATTCGCTTTCCAAATGCCTAATTGCCCTGCAAGGGGAATATCATGGCTGAGCTTCAAAATGCCCATTTGGTATAGTAGTCTTTGTGCCCTTAACGTAATCCTCTAGTTTGTTTGTTTGTCCAGTAGGTTTCCGGGGTTATATTGTATTGAACCATTCATTTCTCCTTGACCTTCTCGTATAGATGCATTTCTGATACTGCTCGATATGCCTCTGCCGGACAATTTGCTAGTTAAAATAGGTGCCCGGTTGTTTGTTGAAACACTTGAATCCACAGACAAAAACAACCTAGACCTCACCACATATAAAACACTTTTGGATAAACGCTCAGAGCTAGCCACCCTTTATGGAACACAAATCAAGAAAAGTCTTCTTCTTACCAGACACCGGTACTATACCCAAGGGGGCAAAGGGGGACGACTATCAGCGCAAGCTCTAAAAACACAAAGACAAACCACATTTATCTCATCCATACAGACTCCACAAGGGACCAAGTCAAATCTGATGGCGGACATCATGCTAGCCTTCCAGGAGTTTTACCACAAACTTTACAACTTGAGGGACTCTCCCCCCAGATGTTACTGACATAAGAGCCTTCCTCAAACAAAGGATCGCCAAGACAATCCCACCCAACGTACAACAAAGACTTGACTCTCCCACAACTAAAGAGGAGTTAGAAGTAGTGATACACTCCCTCCCACTAGGAAAGAGCCCGGGCCCAGATGTCTTCACGGCCAAATACTACAAGAGCTTTTCCATCCAGCTCATACCCCCACTCCTAGACGCACTCAACTCCCTACTTAAAGACAATTCCATACCCCCACAGGCATCGGAAGCCACTATTGCACTCTACCCAAACCAGGTAAAGATTTGACCCAATGTGGGAGTTATTGGCCTATCTCACTTAAAAATATTGATTTAAAAAATGTTCACTAAAACACTAGCTAACCGCCTACGCCTCAAGCTCCCAGAGCTAATTCACCCAGACCAGGCTGGATTTATACAAGGCCGAGAAGCTAAAAAATAATATCACCAAACTCATTAATCTCATGCATCACTCTGAACACACAAACACCCAGACACTGTTACTCTCCAGAGATGCCGAAAAGGCTTTCAACAGGGTGGACTGGTCCCTGATGCTTGCCACCCTGGAACAGATGGGCTTTGGCCCAAACTGGCTAAGGTGGATGGGAGCTATATACTCCAGACCAACGGCTAGGCTACTCGTGAACGGCCAACTCTCACTCCCAGTAACCATCTCCAATAGCACCCCTCTTTGTTTCGTCCTGGTCCTGGAGCCATTCCTCCAGGGAGTTAGAGAAAATCCTAACATCAAGGGTTTCAAATTTGGATGGGCAGAACACAAAATATCAGCATTTGCAGATGACATGCTATTCACGGTCTCCGAACCCAGCTCCTCACTCCCTCATATACTGGAGGAGATGTCTCTCTATAGCAAAGTGTTCACCTTTCATGCCACTCTAGGTAAATGTGAACTCCTCCCACTGAAAGTACTAAACTCGACCAAAACACATCTACAATCAAACTTCCCATTCTCCTGGGGAACAGAGCATATAACATATCTGGGGGTAGCACTACCATCCGTTATCTCACGACTATATGAAACCACCCCCCACCCCCCTGCTAATCCAAGCTAGAACCAAAGATCTTACTAAATGGCACACTTCGCAGTTCAGCTGGTTTTGCAGGATAAATATCCTGAAAATTAGTATTCTCCCAAGAATATTATACTTGCTGCAAGTTCTCCCGATCACTCTACCCACAACCTTCTTTGCTGCCATACAAAAACTATTTACGACATTTATTTGGTCCCACAAACGCCCCAGGCTAGCCTATCAGCTGCTCACAAGATCAAAGACGGAGGGGGGTCTGGGGCTGCCAGATGTGGAACGATACCACAGTGCAGTACTATTGGCCAGGATTTATGACTGGACAGGCAAGAACACGACCAAACAATGGGTAGATGTAGAGAATAACATCTTCCGTGTCCCCATACACACAATACCATGGCACAACTCTGGCCAATCCTTCCTTATGCACAAACAACACCCGACCATTACTCCGACACTGAGAATGTGGTCACACATGAGTCATTGGCGGCGGACATATCACCATACCCATCACCGCTATATCCACTGACTCACAATCCGCTCTTCAAGCCTGGTGAATCGGGAGCGGCATACAGATAATATCATACCACAGCATACCTACCTTCACGAGACCTCCTTGACAATGAGGGAGTTAGGCCCCTGTCGTCCCTACACCCGCAGGGAACTCCCACGACCCTTCAAAAATTTCTCTACGATCAACTCATTCACTTTTTGCGGACCAACAAATACCCCCAACAAGGTCACCGAGCACTGACCAAATTCGAACTTACGTGCACCCAATGCACACTCAAAAAGAAACAGGTCAAAACCACATATGCCTACTACAGGACACTAGCCAACCAATCAACCTACTCTACAAAAAACACTGGGAACAAGAACTGCACTTATCTTTCGCAGATAATGACTGGAAGCAAATATTCCTCCTGACACAAAAATCATCCACCAGCTTAGCGACACAAGAAAGTAACTATAAGAAGATAGCTAGATGGCACTACACCCCACCCAAACTCAAACGGGCATTCCCAGGCACGTCCAATAACTGCTGTAGATGACTAGAGGCCATTGGGGACACGGCTCACATCTGGTGGTCATGCACGGTGAACCAAAAGTTCTGGTCACGGATCTCCAGTCTCATACACCTCATAACGGGAACCACCATACCCTACCCACCTTAAACACTCCTATATCTTATATTGCCTCCCTCCATACCAAGGGACACTAGGACCCTAGACATACATCTGCTCAAAGCAGCAAATCTGCTTATCACCCTCCACTGGAAAAAAAAAATATACATGACCTCCTGGGAACCCTAGTGTAACTTCATGAACACCAGTCAAACAGACCGATAGTGACACCCAGCTGGAGATAATATGAGACCTTGAACTACCAGCGAATCTATTTGAATATCAACACCCTTATTATTTTTGGTCTTCACTTCCCCTCTATGTCGACTACAAGTATTTCTGTTACTGAATGTGAACTGTGTACTAGACATTATGACTAAAGCAGCAATGTTATACACATTTTTGAAGTATCAATTGTTACATTTGCAAGAATTTTAAAATAAACAATTTCTAAAAAAAAAAGGAAAAAGGAAAAAAAGCCGAACAGACACTGCTTGATCCGTTTTAGGTCAGCTTTGGGATTTCTAGGTAGTCTCAGTAAAATCCATTCTGAAAAAAAATAAAAAAAATATATATATATATATATATATATATATATATATATATATCTGCGAGCGGTTCAACAGAACACTGCTTGCCGAGACTGGGAGCGACTCCTACCGCACTTCTTATGTGCATATTGGGAGGTACCGCAGGAACTGCTTTGGACTATTATATGGGAGAAGATTACGAGGACCTCATCACAGTGCATTGGGATGGGGGAATGTGCTAAAACTCTGTGACCACATGGAACAGTTGGCTAAGTTGGTAAAAGAGAACCTCCAAGCTGACAAGGGGTGACAGAAAGTATGGTATGACCGGGGTACCCGACTGCGTAGTTTCCGTGTTGGACAAAAGATTAAACCGGTCTGACATGATTAATTACAGGCGGCATGGCAGGGTCCCTACAAGGTGGTGGAGCATATCTGCAATACCACCTATGTGGTAGCCAGCTGTGCAGATGAGAGAGTAAACTGCTCCTTCCACGTTAATATGCTTAAAGAGTACAAAAAAAGGAAGGACGATGTAACTGCAGTGTGCGCCCCAGCTTCTGAGGATCTAGACAGCCTCGCATTACCTGACTTGCTAGAGGGAGACTCCCAAGTTGACCTTATCGCTCAAGTCAAACTAGGAGACAAACTGACTGATAAAGAAATAGTTCAGGCCCACAAATTATTGAAAGCTAAACGAAAGACCTTCTCCCAAGACCCTGGGTACATCACCCTGGCTGTACACAACGTGGAAATCCCAGGACAAGCACCTATGAGGCAACCACCCCTACCACATTCTCGAGGCAGTCCGGTAAGAGATACGGAAGGATATACAGTAAATGCTGTGACTAGGAGTGATTGAGGCTTCAGACTTGGCTTGTAGTCCTAGTACCGAAGCGGGACGGAACAACACTCTTCTGCGTGGACTACAGGCGACTGAACGATCGGACTCTTACCAACTCTTATCCCATGCCCTGGAGGAACTATTTCATCATATAGCATGGGGACAGTATCTCGCCACAACAGACCTATGCAAGGGCTACTAGCAGATTCACCTGGCCGAGGAGGCTATCCCCAAGTCGGCATTCGTCACCCCGCTTGGCCTATTCCAATATCAGGTCATGCCGTTCTAGATGAAGAATGTCCCAGCCACCTTTCAACGTATGGTGGATAGGTTCCTCAATGGCTTCCAGGAATTTGCACGTGCGTACCTGGACAGCATAGCTATCAATTGTGACTCATAGGAGGAAGATTTCCCATGTAGGGAAGGTTATCGGCCGAATTAGAGCAGCTGGCTTAACTCTGAAGCCAGACAAGTGTCACATTGGTATGGCTGAAGTGCGGTATCTGGGACACAGAGTAGCTGGGAGACTTCTGCCCCTACCCGAGTGGCCACCATACACTGGATAACACAGTTCTACTTCACCCTTTACTAAGTCTTGGCTCGTGTTTTTTTTTAAATTCTTTATTTTATTTGTGCATGAAAAATCACATAATGCACACAATGCCACAACAGCTAGAGCATGCAGAGCGTCATACATAGATTTACATTGGTTAGGCATTAAAACATAGCACAGTTTTATGGATTATTATCGCATGACAAAGAGTTATATCTAATAATATTATTAATAACAGCGTTAAACTAGGTTATCCAGGTTAGATTGTTATCAGCTATATATCAGAGAATTTACAACATTGAAAACAGGTTAGACTACAATGTTAAACCGGTGAGCTATAAAACCACCTGGTAAGCACGTTAATAGAGGTGAGATATCCCCAGCAGTACCTTTCTACATTAGTAAGCATGTTGGTAGCCTGGCTGTAATCAGGCTAAGTTAAGTAATGACATGCAATTAGCCGGCATAGATGTATCTGTGCCATGGAGTAATAAAACGAAAAAAAAAAAAACAAATAGATAATGCTGCTTCTATCTATAACAAGCTCGTGTTGGGATAAAGTCACCCTCACAGGCCAGCAGTATGCATAAGGGCTAGTACTCGTGTTCGCCAAGAGGGACAGTTAATGTCCAGGGTGTAGTAGCAGTTTGTGAGTATGTCTCTCAACAGTCATGCTGTCCCAGGGCCGGTCCGACCCTCAGCCTGTTCCCCGTCTGGGAGAGTGCAGCAGGTCTGTGCCAAGGTGCTGGTCATATCGGGTGTTGGGCATTGCATGATGGGTGACTACCTTCGGGTGGGCCCGCTGCGTCTCCGATTTCTCCGATGTAGGAGCCGCTTTAGAGGCTGTTGGCGGTCCCCGCTGTTTGGTAGGCATGTAAGGGGTACGGAGATGAGTGCACCCGCTTGTCAGCTCTGTGTCGGGACGCTTTGTGCGGCTTCCTCCTCCGCTTCCCCGCTTGTGTAGCGCCAGCTTTCCGCCCTGGCTGTGGTGGTTTGTCCCCGTTCTGTGGAGGGCTTGTTGCAGCCGTGGGTCTTGTTTGGCTCTGTTTAGCTTGTTCCCAGTATTGCTCCCAAAAGCGTTCAAATGCCAGGGCAATGGGATCCCTGGAGTCTGGGACAAACTTGGTCACGTGTTGGCGGCCATCTTTGCCCACTCCAAGCCGCACTCTTGCTGGGCTCATGTTTGGGTGAGACAGCTATACTCTGTGCAAGAGAGCTTAATCACTAGGACCCTGTTACAGGTTAGGAAAGTTTGGATAGACCCCAGCCAAGCTGCAGCGGGTAGGGGCTATAGCACTACTGGTGTCCCAGTGATAGCTAGGAAGCAAGCTTGGCAGAGGTGCCCAGTCAGGGTACCATGCAGTCCATCAAAGTGTGTCCAGGATTGTGTGTCCATGAATGGAGACCCCATGCTGGGGAGTCTGTGTATAAATTCTGTGTGCCTTGCCTGAATAAACCAGATCTACTCCCAGCACTGGCGTACATACCGCGGTCGCAGGGGTTGCAGCTGCGACTGGGCCCGGCCCACCAGGGGGCCCGGCCACCTAGCGACTCGGTATGTACGCCAGTGTGGGCAGACTCTTCTACTGGGGGGACAAGGAGCTGGCCACATCAGGGCCCCCGAGGCCGGCCCTGGTGTTACCGGGCGCGCGCGCGCGAGGGAGCACTCTCCCCTGAGCGCTCTCTGATCAGCTCCCTTGCGCGCCCCGCACTTATGCTGCAGCCGGAATATGAAGTTATATTCTGGCTCCGGCATCAGTAAAAATGTGCGAGGGAGCTGGGCAGAGAGCGCTCAGGGGACAGTGTTCCTTCACGAGCCAGCAGGACCGGCCGCCGGGCAGCCCCTGGACTGGACTGGAAAGGGAGGCTGCGGGATTAAATCTGAAAAAAAAAACACACAAAAAACGTGTGTATGTGTGTTAGTGCTACAGTGTGTGTGTGTGTGTGTGTGTTAGTGCACATTTTTGTGCCAGTGTGTGTGTTACTGTGTCTGCTAGTGAGTGTCAGTGAGTGTGTTAGTTTTTGTTTGCGTGTGTTACTGTGTGTTAGTTGTGTGTGTCTGTTATTGAGTGTGTGTCTGTTAGTGAGTGTCAGTGTGTGTGTCTGTGTGTGAGTGAGTGTGTGTGTCTGTTACTGAGTGTGCTAGTTTGTGTGTGTCTGTTAGTGAGTCTGTTAGTGAGTCTAGTGAGTCTTAGGTTAGTGAGTCTAGTGAGTCTTAGGTGTCTTAGTGAGTGTGTGTTTGTCAGTGAGAGTGTGTGTTTTATAAGTGAGTGTGTATGTGTCTCTGTCTGTCACTGAGTGTGTCTTTGGCAGTAAATTTGTGTGTCTGTTAGCTAGTGTGTATGCGTCTGTTCGTGAGAGTGTGTGTGTGTTTTAAACCCCTTAAGCACTTACCTTTCTCCAGCGCCGGACTCCCTTGGCGCTGGGGATCCCTCCGCCCCGACCTGCCTCTCAGCTCCCAATGCGCATGCGTGGCAAGAGCCGCGCGCGCATTCAAACCGCCCATAGAAAAGCATTACTCAATGCTTTCCTATGGACGTCGAGCGTCTTCTCACTGTGATTTTCACAGGGAGAATCGCGGAAGCGCCTCTAGCCGCTGTCAGTGACACAGCCACTAGAGGCTGGATTAACCATCAGTGAAACATAGCAGTTTCTCTGAAACTGCTATGTATTCAGCTGCAGGGTTAAACTAGAGGGCCCTGGAACCCAGACCACTTCATTGAGCTGAAGTGATCTGGGTGTCTAAAGTGGTCCTTTAAGTGTATGTGTATCTGCATACACTTGCGTACATACCGCGGTCGCAGCCCTGCAGCCCTGCAACCCGGAGCCTGCCGCCATCTGTTGCCCGCGCAGAGTAAGTGCGGGGGGAAGGGCACGGATCAATTTTAGCACCGGGGCCCCATGGGTCGTGTGTACGCCACTGACTCCCAGCATTACGTTTAGACAAATGTATTTGTGGAAAGCTGTACTAGCTAATACAACGGGAAAGGGAATCCATGAAGGTGATACCCTGGTGGTCCGCCACACAGATCAACATGTTAGCTCCTAATTTGGTGCTAAAATCAGGACAATTTTTGCTGTCATGTTTTTATCATGATTTGAAATAGCATTGAAATGTTTTTGATGTTTTGGAAAAAAGTCCCTAGAGTGCGGAACTCATTGCTGTTGTTTACTGTGCCAGACCTACACCAGGCTTCATAAAGGATTTCCTGGAGAGCACAGTGTGTGTGTGTTTTAATATAACTGGTCTTAGTTGTTGTTAGAGGGTAAACATAGATATATAACATACAATTATGTAATTATGTAATTTAAAAATTGCCACGACTAAGAGCTCTTCTGCTATGATCTTACTACATCCTACCTGAGCTACCTGTCTGAACAAACGAGGATCAAAATCCCTTTTCTCTGTTTCTTTACGACACGAGCTTCAACCCACCTTGATAACACGGGCCCCTTCCCTTTCTTGCATAAGAGTGAGAAAGAAAACCTTGGAATATATTCTTTTAATAGTTATCACAGTAATGTTTGTGGAGAACATCAGGCTCATCCCAAAGGAGATGTGTCAGCTTTCACCGGCTCTGCTAGATCGTGACAACCCTCGGGACCCATGGAGCTGCTAATGAATTCTTGGTTAGATAGTTTAGTACATTCCACGATAGATGGCATCGACCTCCGTCCTCTTATTTTACCTAAATGTATTCGTTTTATCCATTCGGAAACACAGTGTGAGAGCAGAGTGTGAAAAGATGGAGTAGGGACAGTGGAGGGTGTGTCATAAGACTGTATCCAATCAGAGCGTGGTTAGATCAGCCAATAAGATGCTAGCTGGAGATGTATAATTTGGAGGCTGCTGCGGGCGCGTATTATTGCTTGATCTTCATAGAGAATAGTGACCATGTCTGAAGCCGCCCCAGCTCCCGCCGCCGCACCTGCGGTAGAAAGCGCCTCCAAGAAGAAGCAGCCCAAGAAAGCAGCCGGTGTCAAGAAAGCCGCTAAGCCCTCCGGTCCTAGCGTGTCCGAGCTCATTGTCAAAGCTGTGTCCGCTTCTAAAGAGCGCAGCGGGGTGTCCCTGGCAGCTCTGAAGAAGGCTTTGGCTGCTTCTGGTTATGATGTGGAAAAGAATAACAGCCGCCTCAAGCTGGCTCTCAAGGGCTTGGTGACTAAAAGCACTCTCGTCCAGGTCAAAGGAAGCGGAGCTTCCGGCTCCTTCAAGCTCAACAAAAAGCAGGCGGAGAGCAAGGACAAGGCTACCAAGAAAAAGGCACCGGCTAAAGTCAAGAAGCCTGCCCCGAAGAAAGCCACCAAGTCTCCAGCCAAACCTAAGAAGGTAGCTGCAAAGAGCCCGAAAAAGGCCAAAAAGCCGGCCGCCTCCGCTAAAAAGGCCACCAAAAGTCCGAAGAAAGTCAAAGCCGCCAAGCCCAAGAAGGTAGTGAAAAGCCCGGCTAAGAAGACCGTGAAGAGCCCTGCCAAAAAGGCAGCCAAACCCAAAGCCGCAAAGAGTCCTGCAAAGGCTAAAAAGGCAGCTCCCAAAAAGAAATAAGCCTTGCTCGCATTTAATTTTATTTTCCAAACCCCAAAGGCTCTTGTAAGAGCCACCACATTCTCATTTCAGAGCTATATATCAGTGATGGCAACGTGTTTGTTTTGGTGTCATGTCACACATATCGTTCCCCCTCCATCCCTCATTCTAAAGTCAGGAATAACCTAATGAATCCTGTAATCCCAGCATCTAGTGCTCGAAAAGATTACACAGGAATGTATCTTGTCGGTGTGGCTAAGTCCCCGTATACCAGTGCTACACTTGAGCGTTGATTTTTTTTATTTTTTTTGGCTTAGAAATTCCCTCCGTTCTAAGATAGTGAGGGTGTTTCTTCATTAAATTGCGAAAGGCCAGTTTTAGTGAGAAACTCATATAATATATAGAATATCACACAGTGTCCTTCCAGACTAGATTTAATGTTATTGCCTTTTTCAGTAAGATAATAAAGCAGAACATATTTTAGGGATTGCGATTTTGTACATGGTGATAATAAAAGGGACTGTCCTCGTCCTCTCTCCACGTGTGAAACGGGCGCTTATTTCGATATTCAAAGAGTGATAAAGCCCAAGAAATGATACCTTGTGCAGTAGCTAAGTCGACTATCAAAGAAACACTAAAGACATGATAAAATGATTATACTTCAAAAGATTTCACGATTGTGAAATCTTTTGAAGCATAAACAGCTTTGGTTTTAAACGCCAGAACCATTTCGAGCACGGAAGGAGAGGGTTAAGCATATTATTGAGAGGGAAAAAAAAAAGTGAAGGGGCGTATTTAAAACGCCCGCCTCCTTTGCTGCAGGTCACCATACGGTCCGTCCGAGGAGTATATAAGGAAGAGCTTTGCACAGCATTTCATATCGTTCGTGCAGAAAGAAGAGCAGAACCATGTCTGGCAGAGGCAAAGGAGGAAAGGGTCTCGGAAAAGGTGGCGCTAAGCGTCACAGGAAGGTTCTTCGTGACAACATCCAGGGCATTACCAAGCCTGCAATTCGTCGCCTTGCTCGCAGGGGAGGCGTGAAGCGTATTTCCGGCCTCATCTATGAGGAGACTCGCGGGGTGCTGAAGGTATTCCTGGAGAACGTCATCCGGGACGCCGTCACTTACACCGAGCATGCCAAGAGGAAGACTGTCACCGCCATGGACGTAGTTTATGCTCTTAAGCGCCAGGGCCGCACTCTCTATGGCTTCGGAGGTTAAAACTCGGGCTTGACTTTACCGCACACCCCATTAACCCAAAGGCCCTTTTCAGGGCCACCCACTTTTTCACTAAAAGACTGAACCTAATCACTTTAACCCCTTCCACACCTGATAAATTGCCTGCTATCTACATAGATACACCGAGAAGGAGATAGTAGTAGAGGCTGCTCCCAAACATCTAGACGGGAAAGGTTGCTAAACACTGTATCTGTAGACCGCATGTTTGAACCATCGGAGGATTTGGAGCCGCCTTCTGTTAATGGTAGGGGATGTAAAAAAATGAGCAAGTACGTACACACACACTGTCAAGAAAGCTCTGGTTTTGGTGTATTGTTACTGTTGCCTACATTTAATACATGCTTGCAGCCACTTAAATAGAAACATTGTTACTAGCTTTGCATATGCACTCCTGTGTTAACTATGTATTCTCCTCTAAGCGAAAAAGTAGTCTTTTTCCTGCTGCCTCTCCACACGATGGATTCTAAATAGTGAAGTTATTGTAAAATCGCCAGTGAAATAGACCAGCAGAGATGATGGCTACATCGTTGCCTGACGTGAAAATGGGATATGTGGGGACATTTGAGCATTGTAGTGTGTGGGCTCCGTAGCTAGCCCGCTCAAAGTCACAGGCTAAAAGACACGTTTTTATGAATGTGTTGGAGCTCGTTCGAGTGCAGATTTGGTGGCTCTTAAAAGAGCCTTTGTGTTTTGTGTTAGCAGGTTTCAACTTAAGCACGTTCGCCTCGGATCCTACGAGCCAGCTGGATGTCTTTGGGCATGATTGTGACCCTCTTAGCGTGGATGGCGCACAAGTTGGTATCCTCAAAAAGACCAACCAGGTAAGCCTCGCTAGCCTCTTGCAGAGCCATGACAGCAGAGCTCTGGAAGCGCAGATCAGTCTTGAAATCCTGAGCGATCTCACGGACAAGGCGCTGGAAGGGCAGCTTGCGGATGAGCAGCTCGGTGGACTTCTGATAACGGCGGATCTCCCTGAGAGCCACAGTTCCTGGACGGTAACGGTGAGGCTTTTTCACTCCCCCGGTAGCTGGGGCGCTCTTTCTAGCAGCTTTGGTGGCTAGCTGCTTGCGGGGAGCCTTGCCTCCGGTCGACTTACGGGCTGTCTGCTTAGTTCTGGCCATTGTAGCAAAACGAAAGGGAATGAACGCTGCTCGCTGTAGCCTGGGCTTTATAGCCGATACGGCGTTTTCATTGGTTCATCAAGTGGGTGGTATGTTCTGATTGGCTGAAAACAAATAGTAAACCATTTCAAAATACCCGCTCAAATCAACTGCTTCTCATCCCCTCCCCCACATTCAAAATGCCCACTCAAATCAACTGCTTCATCCCCTCCCCCCTCCTCCATCTATTGAGACCACGCGCCCAAAGAAGGGATCTAAGCCTTTAGTGACCCTTCCTGTCCTGACAGCATTTATTATAGACGCTACTAGTTGAAAGGAATGGCAGTGGGCAGTAATGGACGTATTCCTCCCAACATACTTATTAATAGCTGTATAGGCTTTATCGAGGGGGAGGGGTGCATGGGACATTGACCTCTTACACATGCAGAAAGGCCGCTTCTTTCGATGGGATAGAAGCCACGTCTGATAAAGGACTTTCACTCACAGGACGCTCAGTAGCCATACAAATGAGCTCCAGGAGACAGAGCAGCAGGAAATGTTACAAAGCATCCACTTATTGAAACAATGTTTTCAGCCGAGAGGCCAGGCTATTAAGGCTGCGTTAACTCATCCAGCAGCACAGACAACAGAGCTGTAGCGCCGCTAGGATTTGAACGCTCATAGTAGGTTTCACCCGGCATGTCCTCCAGACAGCGGGAGAGGGGGGAATCCTGAGAGTGAGCGACATGTAGAGATGCCCCGCTTAACAAAAGAGGACCTGTACACTATATACACTTGCCCCAATTGGTATTAATTTGCTGCTGCGTTTATCATAGACATGCATGGCAGCCATTGATTTTAACTAGTTCTATAGCTGGAATGTTGGACAGGATATGGACTGCAAATGGGACTCAGTCAGTGCTGTGACAGAAGCGCCCTAATATTTTAGCTTGCTTATGAGCTGCCAGCGTGGTGTGTGTGTGTGTGTGTGTGTGTGTGTGTGTGTGTGTGTGTGTGTGTGTAGATACAGGGAACGGTTTGCGCGCAGCAGAACAATTAATCGGCTCTTTGTGGAGAACGTGGGTGGCTCTTAAAAGAGCCTTTGTGTTTGGTAGGTGAGGGAGGCAGGTGCAGCAGCTGTCCGCTTTACTTGCTCTTGGGCTTGTGGCTCTCGGTCTTCTTGGGCAGCAGCACAGCCTGGATGTTAGGCAGGACACCTCCCTGGGCGATAGTCACTCCTCCCAGCAGTTTGTTGAGCTCTTCATCGTTACGGACAGCGAGCTGGAGATGGCGGGGAATGATGCGGGTCTTTTTGTTGTCTCTAGCGGCATTCCCTGCCAGCTCCAGAATCTCAGCGGTCAGGTACTCCAGCACTGCAGCCAGATAGACGGGGGCACCGGCTCCCACACGCTCTGCATAATTGCCCTTCCTCAGCAAACGGTGGACTCTGCCGACTGGGAACTGAAGTCCCGCTCGGGATGAGCGAGTCTTCGCCTTTGCACGGGTCTTTCCACCTTGCTTTCCGCGGCCAGACATGTTTGTTCTTGATTGAATGCAAGAAGATGAAAACTCCTCCCCTACCACAAGCTATTTATAAACACACTGTGCTCTGTGATTGGATGACTTTACAAGCAGCCAATTAGAGACACGTTATACAGGGAACCAATCTATTGCTGGAGCTAGTGTTAAACAGCCGCTTCCTTACGTCATCTGACTTTAGCAACCAATCGCAGGAAGGGAAGCGGAAGGGCCTCATTTACATGGTCCGCCTATAAATAGAACCGCCGGAGCAAGCAGCTTGCTATTCGCTCGCGAGCTAACAGCGTTAATCATGCCTGATCCAGCAAAGTCCGCACCAGCCCCCAAGAAAGGCTCCAAAAAAGCCGTCACCAAGACTCAGAAGAAAGATGGCAAGAAGCGTAGAAAGAGCAGGAAGGAGAGCTATGCCATCTACGTGTACAAGGTGCTGAAGCAGGTCCATCCCGACACCGGCATCTCCTCCAAGGCAATGGGGATCATGAACTCCTTTGTCAATGATATCTTTGAGCGCATCGCAGGAGAAGCTTCTCGCCTGGCTCACTACAACAAGCGCTCCACCATCACCTCCCGGGAGATCCAGACTGCCGTGCGCCTGCTACTACCCGGAGAGCTGGCAAAGCACGCCGTGTCTGAGGGCACCAAGGCTGTCACAAAGTACACCAGCGCCAAGTAAATGTCCGCCTCCCTGACCACCCGCTAACACAAAGGCTCTTTTAAGAGCCACCCACACTGTCTCTCTCAGAGCTGGCATCACACCCATGCATCAACTCTACAGCTTACTTGCTGCCCACCACAAGCTCACGCAAACGTGTAGCTTTCCTTTCACTTAACCCTTTCCATGCTGTCCTGTAACTCTGAAGATCTCGAGCTGCTCGTGTTTGCACATTTTAGACACTTGTATCACTCACATGCTGATTTAGCCACCTAATGCTCAGTTTGCTCCGCTCTATTACTTTCAAGTCTACCTAGATACCGGACTTGATCTTAGAAGATATTCGTTGGGCGGCTGTATATCTAGTAACTGTAGATTAGGGACAGGCTTCTTATTCAGGGTAGCGCTTGAAGTCACATTAGGGATATTATAAAAGCTGCTACTGTAGGAGATCTTATACCTAATACTTTACCAAATGGCTACATGGCCAGGGATTTCACTCGATAAGTGTATCCGTTTCTTTCTCTCTTTTGTTATAGCCTATTGAAACAATGTTTCACTTCATCCTGATACTGTCTATTACTATGTTGCAACTCATGGAAGCCTAGTATGTGGTTCTAGCGTCTTTTTGCTCACGCTAGTATTTTACTAGACTTTAAAAGGTCTTTTTTTGACATATATACCTCAAAACAGCTAGTGTGCAATATCTAGCCTACCTACCCTATTTTCTATCATTTCCACTAGTTATGGGGAATGTGCGCAGGCTTACTTTGGAACATTTAGCAGGCTTTTCCCTTTATTGCACATTGGATATGTACGGATTTATTTTTGTAATTGTCTTTATTTTGTGTAAGTCTTGATATTGGTGACTTATTTTGGGGTATCCCACCCCTTTAGCTTTATTCTTATTAAAGGTTTAGTTGTATCCATTTGTTCAGCCAACCCCCGACTGAATTAGATACCTGTCCTTAGAAAGTATCTACATTAGTCCACATACGATTGTTCATTACTTTTTGGATACATGGAAATCCTCCTTTTTTTTTTTTTTGATTTGGTGTTTGCCATTAAAGAACAATTTAGACCATTGAGGCTTCATCTAAATATCAGCATGATGATTTCAGTGTCTGCAGACATGTTGAGCTTATTAAAGACAATCTGATAAGCCTGTTTTGATCTTAAAGACATAAGCATTTTATTTTTTTTGTAACTTGCCTTTTTTTCCTGTTTATTGCGCCAACACATTATACACTTTCTCACCAGATGTGCCTGTATACACTCAAACAGCGTTTTCCAATTGGTTTTCTGCAGGAACCTATGGTCCAGCGAGAACAAAACTGGAGTTCTGTAGTGATTTGCCCATTGGGTAGCCCATACACTTAAAGAAACCTGATGGGCATTGCTGCAGAGGGACTCGGTAAGCACTGTTTAATTGCCCAACGGAATCCCTGTAGCATGAGATGCTGGGAAGTGACTGACTATCATTACCTCCCAGCTTCAAATAGAAAATGCTGCACTGGAGGGAGAGAGACCGCAGTCGGCACTGAGCAGCGATTTAGGCGGCTGCCTAAGGCCTAACTCGCCATCGGGCAGGCATACTGTGTCAGGTACAAGGACCCCACACCTTGCCCGGTATGCTGCTGGTTGCGAGGTCCCTCCACTCTGTCCTGAGAAGCAGAAAGCCAGCACAGTCTGCAGCTCCGCTGACTATGCAGTGTCTCGCGATCTCTGGCCAATCAGACCGTCGCCGCGGGATACCACTTCAATGCTCTGACTTCTGGATATTGTGAGGCACTGCACAATCTGCAGCTCACACCTGGTGGAGTTGCAGACTGTGCAGTCTCTCAGGGCAAATTGTAGAGAGAGCTTACTGGAGCACCAGGGATCAAAGACACCAGGGGCCACCAGTTGCAATCCCCTCCCTCACTTTCACACCACTGTGCAACCCGCTCCCTTACTGTGTCACCCCGTCTCTCCCTCAGGCACTCTACCACCGTTCAACCTCTACCACCGTGAGGTTGGAGTGCCTCGTGTCGCCTGCTGCGTTCAGATAGCTGGGGTGGTGATTGATGCCACAGTCTGTTCCCCCAGTGGGGACCGGGATAACCCCCACCGGTCCAGAGGGGGGGGGGGGGGGTAGGAGACCTGTAGAGACGCTTGGTGTGTCTGGCGTCGGGGTGAGCGGCCGTCTCTCCCCGGCTCCAACTTTAGTAGGCCGCACTCGGCGTTTCGGTTTCCCTGCCTCGACGGTTTTCAGAGGGGTGTCCTTCGGTTCCGCAGTGCATTCCCAGCATGGGTAGCACAACCCGGTGAGTCTGCGGTCAGTGTAGCCGTTGAGTTTGACCCAAATTTGGCCCGTCAGGCGAGAGCTCGTGGTGCCCACGTCTGTACTGCTTGGCGGTCAGGCTCCGCCCCCTGGGTACGGATTTTTATTTAGCTTTCGGGTATTCACCTTTTTTCTCTACTCGCTGACACATATCAAAGGTTTGGCTATATCCCTGTACGATCCGATGATTCGCTTTCCAAATGCCTAATTGCCCTGCAAGGGGAATATCATGGCTGAGCTTCAAAATGCCCATTTGGTATAGTAGTCTTTGTGCCCTTAACGTAATCCTCTTGTTTGTTTGTTTTTCCGGTAGGTTTCCGGGGTTAAATTGTATTGAACCATTCATTTCTCCTTGACCTTCTCGTATAGATGCATTTCCGATTCTGATACTGCTCGATATGCCTCTGCAGCTCTGCCGGACAATTTGCTAGTTAAAATAGGTGCCCGGTTGTTTGTTGAAACACTTGAATCCACAGACAAAACCAACCTAGACCTCACTTCATATAAAACACTTTTGGATAAACGCTCAGAGCTAGCCACCCTTAATGGAACACAAATCAAGAAAAGTCTTCTTCTTACCAGACACCGGTACTATACCCAAGGGGGCAAAGGGGGACGACTATCAGCGCAAGCTCTAAAAACACAAAGACAAACCACATTTATCTCATCCATACAGACTCCACAAGGGACCAAGTCAAATCTGATGGCGGACATCATGCTAGCCTTCCAGGAGTTTTACCACAAACTTTACAACTTGAGGGACTCTCCCCCCAGATGTTACTGACATAAGAGCCTTCCTCAAACAAAGGATCGCCAAGACAATCCCACCCAACGTACAACAAAGACTTGACTCTCCCACAACTAAAGAGGAGTTAGAAGTAGTGATAGAGGGGCGTGTCCGACTTCCGGCGAGTGCAGTCGCATGGACTGAGAGCTCCGTCGACCTGCAAACCTAACGAGCGACAATATCAGCATTAACTGCTAAATTTCAACTAATTATATACCCAAGGAGCATCCCTCACTAATGTCTCCTCCCAAGCAACTGAAACTGCCCGATATGGCAAGAAATAACAAGAAAAAAGATCGCAGACGAGAAATCCAAGATGGCGGCGACAGAGCTACCTTATCGGAAGCCAACTCTGACTGCGAATCGACCTCCTCAAAACACTCTGATATCGCGGTCACGGACCGTAGCCTGCACAAAATGCTCCAGGAACTCTGATCGACTATACGTCAAGACTTCCTGAAGATTGACCGGGAGCTAAGGAAAGAAATTTCGGCCCTGGGTGACAGAACGAGCCAACTTGAACATAGATCCGATGAGATTTGCTCAGCCCACAACGAAATGGCTGATAAGTTACAGAAAATCTCGGAAGAAAATACCACGCTCAAATTTAAATTAGCTGACCTAGAAGATAGGTCGAGAAGACAAAATGTTCGGTTCAGGGGCATACCGGACGATGTGTCCCACGACGCTTTACCAGCATTCATACTAGCTGTATGTAAATCCTTGGTCCCGGAACTGCCAGACTCTGCATGGACCTTTGACCGCATGCACAGGCTACCACGACCGGCCCGCATGTCTAGTGATGTACCGAAGGACGTCATAGTGAAATTTCATTATTTCACACACAAAGACGCTCTGCTGAATGCGGCCAGGAAAGCTGATCAGCTCCCGGATCCCTACCAACAAATATCCTTGTATGCTGATTTATCGGCCACTACCATGGCACGAAGGAAGGAATTCCTAACCGTCACAAAGACACTACGCAACAACAAAGTCTCTTACAGATGGGGTTACCCCACAAAAGTTTTGATTTGGCGACAAGGAAAAACATATGCAATCAACGAACCAGAAGACGGGATGAAACTCCTCATCAAATGGGGCCTATGGACTAACTCCAACGCTGTTCCGCTTAATTCCCCGTCTAGAAGCTGCTCTCCCAGACGACTTCAAAAGGAGTGGAAGATGGCGGGCTCGCCGGCTCGCAACACATGAACTTTCCGTCCATTATAAATTGCGATGAGTATAAGTTCTTATTGTGGTGCTACTTAAGTGTATCTTATTTTATAACTGACAACCCAATCCATTCTTAGTAATTAACACCGATCATTTATACCATCTTCGGCACTAATCTGTATAACTTAATTACTTGGTTTATAGCGGCAGGTCGACAATCTACTATTAGAGCACGTCCACGTGCTTCTCAATCTCTGTCCTGCAGGTCGACAACCATCCTGCCACATTCGATTTTAACACTACAACATATACACAATTGGATTTGTGGGTTCCCTACACAATAAGTACACTTCGCATATACAGTACCTACACGGCGATATGTAATCAACACCCGACGTGAACCACTTTCACGATCATAAATTCCCTCCTATCATTACACATATGCCCAGTTGTTGTTTATGTACAACACTTTTCCTTGCTGCATACGGAATCGTATTTGTTGTAACGTTTTACTGTTATATCCCAAATCGTTGCTTTTACTTATTATTTTGAGATCTATGCTATGCTTAAGGGTAACGCACCATGTAGGCCACATGGCTATTACGTCCGTTGACTGTTTTCCTTACAGTCCAGTATATGGTCACAATACACCACCGATCCAAGCGTTTCATATCCGCATCCCGGAGGCACGCTTCACGGGCCTTAATCATCTGACGACAGGTTCTTACCCCGGGCCACCCACTACCCGCATGGCTATCCTATTTTGTAGGTCCTCCCTAATTCACATATAGCGTCCCGATCTCGACTATATACGACTATGCACACCTCCAGCCAGCAATTCAAGTGCAAAGGATAAGCATACGTATAGCAAACATTTATTGGTCTGTTTCTATTATTGCCTTTTTTTCATGTTTATAATTTATGTTTTAATACTTCGAGAACTAGGCTTGCTCATAACTAAGGTGTACGGGTCCTACAATGATGATAAGTACGATATTTACCATCCCCAAACCTAAGTAAATGTTCACAACGCTCTAAACAATTTTTTTGCAAGCCCTCTCCAATCACACATGAGGCCCTAACTCTGACCATTTATACCTCCAGTCCCTGCTTCAAGCTCAATTGCTGAGGGCACATATTGCAGAAATTTTTTTTTCAGTTATCTCCGATATTGTCTATTTTTATTGATTATGTTTTAATATGCAAAAAACTTTGTAATTGTTCATGGGAAATATGTTACGTATATGTTTAGACAATTATACATGATATTTGCTACCCTCAACTCACGATAATTGGCTTCATCGCACCACCCTACACTTAGAGTTAATATCAATCACTCAGTTGATTTGCACTCACTGCAACTATTTGCTAACGTGCAAATACTCCCCAATCTATACCTACATTCCACTTGTTTCGACTCGGAAATCCTTGCACGAAACTCCTGTCATTCAAAGCCCTAGCCACACCACTGTTGGCAATTTTCTACTCTATATAGAATATAAGATAAATGCTTTCCCGCAGTTATTTATTTTATGATCAATATAACCTGGTTGCAGGACCTCTCACACCTCCCTCCCTCCCCCGGCCATCACTTGAGGCACTCCTAGTGTCTAAAAATGGCCACTCTACGTTTTCCACTTCAAGGAAATGTCTGTGTATATAGTTATCCCGTTACTGCCACTACCCCTCCCCTACTTCCCCCTTGCACTCCTCCAAGGTACCAGAATTTACCCCCTAGGGATCACGACGCACCCTTCGTTACCTATCTTCAAGCCCCATTACTGAGGCCCTTTACTGCGTGCAATATCCAACGGAAGCTTAGGACATTCCTATTCATTCTAGAGTATCCATTCTTTCCACTCGTGCACCATACTTACCTAAAATGAGGACTAATACATTAAAAATCCTTTCCCTCAATGCAAAAGGCCTAAACAGCCCCTACAAAAGAAGTCAAGTGTTAAGAGATATGCATAACTCTGAGGCTGCCATAGTCTGCCTCCAAGAAACTCACTTCTGCAAAAACAATCCACCCCACATAAGATCATCCAAATACCCTACAGAATACCATGCATACGCACCAAATAAATCTAAAGGAGTGGCAATTATATTTCACAAGGACTGGGTATTCACTCCCATTAGACAATACGCTGACCCCACGGGCAGACTGCTTATTTTGGTTGGTGAACTTAATGGTATTCAAGTTACAATCTCTTCCCTCTATGCGCCCAATGACGCTCAATTCTCCTTTCTCAACAAGGCTATTAAAAAGATATCTACCCTAAAACAAGGTCATGTCATAATATGTGGTGACTGTAACTGCACACTTGATCCCTTACTAGACGTCCAACGGGTCAACAACCTAAAACCTAACAAACTCACTGTGCATAACAGTAAACTGTTTTCGAACCTTATTTTCACACACGATCTCTTTGACACCTGGAGAAATCTATTCCCCACAGCCAAAGATTATACCTTTTTCTCTCCAGTTCATTTGACTTATACAAGGATAGACTTATGTTTACTCGATAAATCGACCCTGCCCCACCTCTTAGATCAAACCATAGGACAACGGACGTGGTCCGATCATGCACCTATTATAGTCACCATAGCAGTACCCTATCCCACAAAAGGCCGCGGCACTTGGCGCTTAAACGAATCCATCCTAGACTCGCCTGACAATTTACAAACAGTTGCCTTGGAAATACAGGACTACTTTAATAACAATGTCACTACAGACACATCTACAGAAACCCAATGGCTAGCGCACAAAAGTGTAATAAGAGGAACGTTCATCAAACTAGGATCAATCAAAAAAAGAACAGCTAGTAACCTAAATACTTCACTTCAAAGAAAGCTTGAAACATTGGAAAACTCCAACAAAATCTCACCCTCTCATTCTACCACGAAACAAATCGCAATAATTCGTGAACAAATACTAAATCTGAGAATTGAGGATTTTACCAATAAGGCGACTAAACTCCAGCAGAGATATTACACCTTAGGCAATAAAGCCGGCAAACTTCTAGCTAATCAGCTTAAATCTAGATACCTCCAGACAAAAATCCCTTATATTCTTTCCAAATCGCACACAAAATTATTTAACCCCATAGACATAGTCAATGAATTATCATCATTCTACAACGATCTTTATAACTTAGACAAGAATACCTACATCCCGAGCGCCCAGAACATATCGACGTTTCTACAACGTATTTCACTTCCACAGGTTACACCACAACAAAATGATCAATTGACCACTCCATTTACGGAGCACGAGGTAGCCACAGCCATAAGGTCCCTACCAAAGCATAAAGCCCCTGGTCCAGATGGACTCCCCAACTATTATTATATTAAAATGGAACCTCAACTCACCCCACACATCACGAAACTCTTCAACACAATACAAAAAATAGGTAGCTTCCCGAAGGAAATGTTGGAAGCATATATCATTACCCTGCCCAAACCCAACAAACCGCCCACATCATGTAGTAACTTACGCCCAATTTCTCTGCTAAACGCAGACGTGAAACTATATGCTAAACTGATAGCTAATAGATTAAAACAGATATTACCGAACTTAGTCTCTGAAGAACAAGCGGGTTTCGTGCCAGGCAAACAGGTGGGAGATAACACCAGATTCTGTACAGACTTGATAGATTGGGCCACTCGTCATCGCCAATCCGGGGTCCTTATGGCCCTCGATGCAGAAAAGGCCTTCGACCGCCTGAACTGGTCTTATATGTTGGCCACCCTTAAAGCCTATGGTTTCTCTGACTCCTTTCTCACTAGCATCATGGCCCTTTACTCCATGTCCTCAGCAAGAGTTTTCAATACGGGTTCTCATCCATCAATTTTAATATCTCTAATGGTACCAGACAGGGATGCCCTTTGTCCCCTCTAATATTCATTCTCTGCTTAGAGCCTCTTCTTCGCACAATTAAAAACGATCCCTTACTCCCAGGCCTTCAAACCCCTGCAGGAGAAAAAAAGCTAGCTGCATTTGCGGATGATATTATTATTTTTTTGCAACACCCGACTTCTTCTATTCCCTACCTCCTACAAACTCTGAATATGTATGGTACGGTTTCGTACTACAAAAACAACATCGCTAAAACCCAGATACTTCCATTGAACTTAAATCCTCAAACAATCGATACTCTAAAATCACAATTCCCCTTTGATTGGCGCAAGACTTCCATCACCTACCTGGGCATTAAATTAACCCAATCCAAATCACAAACTATAAAAGAGAACCACGAAGCGGTTCTGCACAAAATCTCAACTCAATTGAAACAATGGGACAAACTAAATACCTCTTGGATAGGCAGGATAAATTCGATCAAAATGATGGCACTTCCTCACATACTCTACCTATTCCGCACACTACCCATCACTGTCCCGAACTCTATCCTTACCAAGTTTCAAACTGTTCTAAATGCACATATTTGGAGGAGAAAACCCCCAAGAATCGCACTCCACTCATTATGGCGCCCCATCCACCGAGGAGGGTTAGGCATCCCCAACGTCAGTAAATATTATAGGGCCTCTTCTTTAGCACAGAGCTTGGACATCATGACCAAGAAAGCTAACCCGGTCTGGCTTAAATTGGAACAAGCATGTGGCAACATCCCATCCCTACCCAATGTACTGTGGTCCAAGTGCAACCATTCTTCCACGTCTTTATTGCCAAGCACAACATTTCTTCTATGCTCCTGGAACTCATGGAGCACAATGTTATGTCCCAAAGAAGAACTACTTTACTTAGCTCCTCTAAGAGCTCTTACTGCGTTATCACCAGATCTTCCCATACACCACTGGCCAACACACGGTCTGACCAATGTTTACTCCTTATTTGACTCAACAGGCCTTCGATCCTTTCCTGACCTACAGTCCACTCATAACTTACTACATCGAGATATATTCCTTTACTTAAGAATAAAACACATAATACACACGGCTAATATCACACGCCTCGATTTATCATCATTAAGCCTGATAGGCCACACTTGCTACATGTCTGACAAATCTCGTTTCCCTCAGAAATTCCTTAAACTATGCTACCTAGCACAAGCAGAGGCCCGTAACCCTGTTAAACTCCCCTATATGATCAAATGGGAACGAGAGCTGGGCGTAGAATTTCACACACAAGATTGGCTCACAGCTATTTCATCCACTAAAAGATCCACTAAATGCGTAACTCTATGGGAGGCGTACTTCAAAGTGCTAATGTGATGGTACCTAGTTCCTAACAGACTTACCAAGATTTACCTTACCTCCACACCCACGTGCTGGAGATGCAACAAAGGTACAGGCTCATTCCTACACATTTTTTTGGGACTGCCCGAAACTTCAAACCTTTTGGTATTTTGTAAAAAAAATTATACACTCTTTGTATGGCATGCAATTAACTTTAAACCCAGCAGGTTGCTTACTCCACTTGCTACCTGAGTTGCTATGTACCCCTATGAAAGTAGCGATTATCAATATCTTAATAGCTGCTAAATCATGTATTGCTACTCATTGGAAAAAGCAACATCTCCCCCTCTCTGCAAGAATTACTTAACAAAGTTAATACTATTTACTGTCATGAGAGAGAATGGGCCAAGAGAGTTGACTTGACCAATTTCAACGAACACTGGGAGAACTGGGAATCCATCTATAACCAATTTACCAAATTGATCTGATGCTCTTCACTACACCAACTACACTCCATAATTATGCATCACACTAGTGTGGCTCTCTAGCCTACTCCTCTTTTCACCCAATAACGCCTTGTTATTTTACACAACTGACACCCCCTACCTCCTATCCCTCTCACAAGTGAAGACGTACGCAACCTTGCAGCTGTGTGCAAACTTGCATTTAATTGAAGTTCTTTGTAAACGAGATACACTAAATGGCCCTATGTAATAGGTTATTGCACCCTCTACCTCTACCTGCTATTTATCCCTGCTATTTGTCTCGGCAAAGACGTAAATGCACACACCAATATTATATCTTGCTGTGCTTCTACACATTACATCTTGACTGTGTTTATGATTACATATGTTTCTGTTTATATGTATAAGTTTATATGCATTTGCACGACCATAATTTTGGGTACATGGCCCTTGCAACCAACACACTGTGGTACAGTTTGCCATTACCTCCTATATGGCATAGTTGAAATCTTATCTGACGGTAAATGATGCTTAATCCTATATCTGCAAATATAATTAAGCGACGGTTTATATGCTATGCACACTGTTGTAACAGAATCTCTATGTTTTTATACCCACCTGTAACTAACCTGTAAAAGCGTAATATGACTGTGTCCGATCTCATCAATTATATCATAACGTACCTTTACCCCTTCCCCTTTTTCCTTTCTGTACCCCATTGTATGTTATTTCGAAGAAAATGTTAATAAAAATCAAACATTGAAAAAAAAAAAGAAGTAGTGATACACTCCCTCCCACATGAAAGAGCCCGGGCCAAGATGTCTTCACGGCCAAATACTACAAGAGCTTTTCCAACCAGCTCATACCCCCACTCCTAGACGCACTCAACTCCCTACTTAAAGACAATTCCATACCCCCACAGGCATCGGAAGCCACTATTGCACTCTACCCAAACCAGGTAAAGATTTGACCCAATGTGGGAGTTATTGGCCTATCTCACTTAAAAATATTGATTTAAAAAATGTTCACTAAAACACTAGCTAACCGCCTACGCCTCAAGCTCCCAGAGCTAATTCACCCAGACCAGGCTGGATTTATACAAGGCCGAGAAGCTAAAAAATAATATCACCAAACTCATTAATCTCATGCATCACTCTGAACACACAAACACCCAGACACTGTTACTCTCCAGAGATGCCGAAAAGGCTTTCAACAGGGTGGACTGGTCCCTGATGCTTGCCACCCTGGAACAGATGGGCTTTGGCCCAAACTGGCTAAGGTGGATGGGAGCTATATACTCCAGACCAACGGCTAGGCTACTCGTGAACGGCCAACTCTCACTCCCAGTACCCATCTCCAATAGCACCCCTCTTTGTTTCGTCCTGGTCCTGGAGCCATTCCTCCAGGGAGTTAGAGAAAATCCTAACATCAAGGGTTTCAAATTTGGAGGGGCAGAACACAAAATATCAGCATTTGCAGATGACATGCTATTCACGGTCTCCGAACCCAGCTCCTCACTCCCTCATATACTGGAGGAGATGTCTCTCTATAGCAAAGTGTTCACCTTTCATGCCACTCTAGGTAAATGTGAACTCCTCCCACTGAAAGTACTAAACTCGACCAAAACACATCTACAATCAAACTTCCCATTCTCCTGGGGAACAGAGCATATAACATATCTGGGGGTAGCACTACCATCCGTTATCTCACGACTATATGAAACCACCCCCCACCCCCCTGCTAATCCAAGCTAGAACCAAAGATCTTACTAAATGGCACACTTCGCAGTTCAGCTGGTTTTGCAGGATAAATATCCTGAAAATTAGTATTCTCCCAAGAATATTATACTTGCTGCAAGTTCTCCCGATCACTCTACCCACAACCTTCTTTGCTGCCATACAAAAACTATTTACGACATTTATTTGGTCCCACAAACGCCCCAGGCTAGCCTATCAGCTGCTCACAAGATCAAAGACGGAGGGGGGTCTGGGGCTGCCAGATGTGGAACGATACCACAGTGCAGTACTATTGGCCAGGATTTATGACTGGACAGGCAAGAACACGACCAAACAATGGGTAGATGTAGAGAATAACATCTTCCGTGTCCCCATACACACAATACCATGGCACAACTCTGGCCAATCCTTCCTTATGCACAAACAACACCCGACCATTACTCCGACACTGAGAATGTGGTCACACATGAGTCATTGGCGGCGGACATATCACCATACCCATCACCGCTATATCCACTGACTCACAATCCGCTCTTCAAGCCTGGTGAATCGGGAGCGGCATACAGAGAATATCATACCACAGCATACCTACCTTCACGAGACCTCCTTGACAATGAGGGAGTTAGGCCCCTGTCGTCCCTACACCCGCAGGGAACTCCCACGACCCTTCAAAAATTTCTCTACAATCAACTCATTCACTTTTTGCGGACCAACAAATACCCCCAACAAGGTCACCGAGCACTGACCAAATTCGAACTTACGTGCACCCAATGCACACTCAAAAAGAAACAGGTCAAAACCACATATGCCTACTACAGGACACTAGCCAACCAATCAACCTACTCTACAAAAAAGGACAGCAGGGAGTGAAAAAGAGCCAGAGGGGAAATACACTTTTTAGAGAACGGGGGGTAACCCCAAAAGTAACATAGCGACAAAAAAAGGCAAAAGTGTACCTATGTATATTGAGTGGTTGCTCAAAAATACGTTAATGCGGAGAGAGCTAAGGTGAGCTATACACAGAGTATTCAACTGTGGGACAACGTCTACCTTAGGTACGATGCTCAGCAAAAAAGAAAAGAAAAAGAAAAATAAATAAATTTTATTAATAAATATAAAACCACAACGTGCTAGTGTACAAAACTGTAAACCTAAGTTAGTGTTAACCAAAAAAAACAACATAGGTGTAGTAAGTGAAAGAAATTAAAAAGAGAGAGCAATCTCTTCCAGGAACTCTATCTTATTTATATATAGTAAGGAATATCAGGACTTATTGAGTTTATTCTAGGCCGCTGGGTAGGTGTGTAGAAGACCTCAAAACCTTCTTGCGGTAACACCCGGGAGATACGTATATTGTAGGCCCATATAATAAGGTTGCGTCCTTAATTGTGAATATATAGGTAAAGATAGACCGAGGAAACAGGCACTTTAGCACCGTGCCCGCGGGAAAATAGTGGCGGTCACAGTTGTATACACACTGTTACTGTGTAGCTAAATTAGTAATTTATTAGCGGTCTAGTTGTAAGATACTTGGTGACCGTAGGATTGTCCATATGATATCTGCAGCCTAAAGTCGTTGATAGTCAAATATTACATAAATTGTCGGCTGTTTGTATAATTAACGGACTCCTCACATGGACACTAATAAAGTGCTGTACACAGTGCAGTGGTTGTAATGACTTAGTGCGGAAACCAAGCAAAATCTATGAGCGGTCTAGTGAAAGGAACCGCCACTCCCCGTGCCTTCGAGGGCACCTAACACCCAACCCGCTCGAACAAACAAAGTAGACTGAGTATATAAAAATTAGCTTAGTATGGTTACTAGAGCGGAGTTAGTCAGTCGTCTTATGAGGAGAGAAATTTGCTAGTCCCCGTGCCTTCATGGGCACCTAACAGTAATCCCACTAAGTCGATTAAGATTGTCTTAGTTAATCAAAGTAGATAATTAATTTCAAAAGTTATTATCGCTAGGTGAGAAGGCTGGTCTGCCTGAGTGGCCAAGTTATTCTGCCATCGCCCTGGAGGACTGTGCCTTCGAGGGCACCTAAATGCTAACACCCCTGGAAGAGATGTCTATCCTCAGTGTAGCGAGGATCTGATAAGAACTTCTAACTGATAGTGCGCTGCCTAACGGCTCGAATGGGCACACAAGCCTTCGAATGTAGGAGAAATTCAATATAGTTAGAGAGTAGCGTGGTCGCTGGTTACAGTGCTTAACACTAAATCATAGGAGAAGCACTGGAGGACACCCTGACGCGCGCGTTTCGCCCGACCTGGCTCGTCAGAGGGGAACCGACCGGTACACTGCGTCTGGTTTAAATATGGAGGAAAGGATTCCTATTGGGTGAGAAGGACCATCGTCTGATAGGTGAATTCTCATTCCGTCATTAGTGACGGAGTGAGTGGGCGGGGCTTATTCGCGGAGTCGCTTAACCCCTTCAGCGCTGGGTTTGATGATAGGAACAAGGGATTCTAATAGTGTTGAATATGCTGAAATTGCCAGTACATGGGGCAGACATCCTGATGGGTGCCTGTATTTAGTTATAACTCGATGTTGATGGGGCTGCAGCGTAATTATATCATATTCTGCTACCCACTAGACTGTACCTCTGGTGAGAGAATGGGCTAAAAAATCTGTTAAATTTCGTATAAGCATGGACCGATCAAGTTGTGTATATATACATATTGGCCCGGTTCTAGTGGAATAGACCTCCAAAGGATGGTGCCCGTGTGTGTCATGTTCTATGCTTAAGGCAAAAGTTTCTTATAGGTTGTTCATTGGTGTATGAAAGGAGTGAAATTGAACTCTTCGTTCAGACCGTCAGGTGTTAGTGTTTTTAAGGCATAGATCCATCTGGACTCTTTCATCAGAAGAATTTTGTTAAAGTTCCCTTTTCTGGAGTTTAAAGTTAGTCTTTCCAGTGCCTGGAATGTAAGGTGTGTTGGGTCACCCTGATGAAAATTGCGGACGTGGTTCGATACTGGAGTGGAGATGTTTGGGTTAGTAATAGAGCAGATATGTTGTAATATCCTGCGTTTCAGTTGTTGATAAGTTTTTCCCACATATTGGATACTGCAGCTGCACGTGATCAAATACACTACTCTCGTCGAGCTACAATTAATAAACTCCTTAGTTTTATATTCTTTTTTTGTTATGGAGCTTGTAACGATTTTAGTGGGTTTAATGTATTTGCATGCCTTGCAGTGTCCGCAGCGGTAGGTTCCAGTAGTCTGCGTAAGCCATGTGGATTGCGATGGTCTGGTTGGTTCAGTATGGCTATGGACCAAAACGTCTCTCATGTTTTTTGCCCTACGTGCAGTAATCTGAGGATAGCTGCCAATATTTTCACCAAGGTCTATGTCATGTTGGAGTATCGGCCAGTTGTGTGCCATTATACTTCTTACTTGGTCCCAATATAGATCACAGGTGCCTATGCAACGAGTAATTTTTGTTTCCAGCTTTGGTTTATTGGTTCTTATGCTTACGCTTCTGTCTATTGATAATGCTCGTTGAAAGGCGCGTTTTAAGACTCTATTTGGATATCCTTTCTGCTTAAACATAGTTCTCAGTTTACTCGCTTCCAGTAGGAAGCTTGTTTCGGTCGAGCAATTGCGTCTTGCGCGCAGATACTGGCCAAAAGGTATGCCTGACTTCAGCTTTATTGGGTGATAGCTTCTCCAGTGGAGCAGGCTATTGGTTGCTGTGTCTTTTCTAAATAGTTCAGTTTCTACTTTTCCATCTTCCAGGATTTTTATGTTTAGGTCTAGGAATACCAGATGTTCCGAGTCAATCACGTGGGTAAGTTGGAGGCCTATGGTATTATTGTTCAGGTCTCTTACCAGATTGAGAAATTCTTCCACAGAACCTAACCAAAAGACCAGTATGTCATCAATGTATCTATGCCAGCTGTAGATACATGTGTCATACTGGTCTTTGGTGACGGTTGGCAAGATGGTCTCCTTCCACCACCCTAAGTATAGGTTGGCGTAGCTGGGAGCACACGCCGTCCCCATAGCAGTCCCCTTAAGTTGCAGGTAGTGTTGGCCATTGAAGACAAAGAAGTTGTGCATTAAACACTAGCTAACCGCCTACGCCTCAAGCTCCCAGAGCTAATTCACCCAGACCAGGCTGGATTTATACAAGGCCGAGAAGCTAAAAAATAATATCACCAAACTCATTAATCTCATGCATCACTCTGAACACACAAACACCCAGACACTGTTACTCTCCAGAGATGCCGAAAAGGCTTTCAACAGGGTGGACTGGTCCCTGATGCTTGCCACCCTGGAACAGATGGGCTTTGGCCCAAACTGGCTAAGGTGGATGGGAGCTATATACTCCAGACCAACGGCTAGGCTACTCGTGAACGGCCAACTCTCACTCCCAGTACCCATCTCCAATAGCACCCCTCTTTGTTTCGTCCTGGTCCTGGAGCCATTCCTCCAGGGAGTTAGAGAAAATCCTAACATCAAGGGTTTCAAATTTGGAGGGGCAGAACACAAAATATCAGCATTTGCAGATGACATGCTATTCACGGTCTCCGAACCCAGCTCCTCACTCCCTCATATACTGGAGGAGATGTCTCTCTATAGCAAAGTGTTCACCTTTCATGCCACTCTAGGTAAATGTGAACTCCTCCCACTGAAAGTACTAAACTCGACCAAAACACATCTACAATCAAACTTCCCATTCTCCTGGGGAACAGAGCATATAACATATCTGGGGGTAGCACTACCATCCGTTATCTCACGACTATATGAAACCACCCCCCACCCCCCTGCTAATCCAAGCTAGAACCAAAGATCTTACTAAATGGCACACTTCGCAGTTCAGCTGGTTTTGCAGGATAAATATCCTGAAAATTAGTATTCTCCCAAGAATATTATACTTGCTGCAAGTTCTCCCGATCACTCTACCCACAACCTTCTTTGCTGCCATACAAAAACTATTTACGACATTTATTTGGTCCCACAAACGCCCCAGGCTAGCCTATCAGCTGCTCACAAGATCAAAGACGGAGGGGGGTCTGGGGCTGCCAGATGTGGAACGATACCACAGTGCAGTACTATTGGCCAGGATTTATGACTGGACAGGCAAGAACACGACCAAACAATGGGTAGATGTAGAGAATAACATCTTCCGTGTCCCCATACACACAATACCATGGCACAACTCTGGCCAATCCTTCCTTATGCACAAACAACACCCGACCATTACTCCGACACTGAGAATGTGGTCACACATGAGTCATTGGCGGCGGACATATCACCATACCCATCACCGCTATATCCACTGACTCACAATCCGCTCTTCAAGCCTGGTGAATCGGGAGCGGCATACAGAGAATATCATACCACAGCATACCTACCTTCACGAGACCTCCTTGACAATGAGGGAGTTAGGCCCCTGTCGTCCCTACACCCGCAGGGAACTCCCACGACCCTTCAAAAATTTCTCTACGATCAACTCATTCACTTTTTGCGGACCAACAAATACCCCCAACAAGGTCACCGAGCACTGACCAAATTCGAACTTACGTGCACCCAATGCACACTCAAAAAGAAACAGGTCAAAACCACATATGCCTACTACAGGACACTAGCCAACCAATCAACCTACTCTACAAAAAAGGACAGCAGGGAGTGAAAAAGAGCCAGAGGGGAAATACACTTTTTAGAGAACGGGGGGTAACCCCAAAAGTAACATAGCGACAAAAAAAGGCAAAAGTGTACCTATGTATATTGAGTGGTTGCTCAAAAATACGTTAATGCGGAGAGAGCTAAGGTGAGCTATACACAGAGTATTCAACTGTGGGACAACGTCTACCTTAGGTACGATGCTCAGCAAAAAAGAAAAGAAAAAGAAAAATAAATAAATTTTATTAATAAATATAAAACCACAACGTGCTAGTGTACAAAACTGTAAACCTAAGTTAGTGTTAACCAAAAAAAACAACATAGGTGTAGTAAGTGAAAGAAATTAAAAAGAGAGAGCAATCTCTTCCAGGAACTCTATCTTATTTATATATAGTAAGGAATATCAGGACTTATTGAGTTTATTCTAGGCCGCTGGGTAGGTGTGTAGAAGACCTCAAAACCTTCTTGCGGTAACACCCGGGAGATACGTATATTGTAGGCCCATATAATAAGGTTGCGTCCTTAATTGTGAATATATAGGTAAAGATAGACCGAGGAAACAGGCACTTTAGCACCGTGCCCGCGGGAAAATAGTGGCGGTCACAGTTGTATACACACTGTTACTGTGTAGCTAAATTAGTAATTTATTAGCGGTCTAGTTGTAAGATACTTGGTGACCGTAGGATTGTCCATATGATATCTGCAGCCTAAAGTCGTTGATAGTCAAATATTACATAAATTGTCGGCTGTTTGTATAATTAACGGACTCCTCACATGGACACTAATAAAGTGCTGTACACAGTGCAGTGGTTGTAATGACTTAGTGCGGAAACCAAGCAAAATCTATGAGCGGTCTAGTGAAAGGAACCGCCACTCCCCGTGCCTTCGAGGGCACCTAACACCCAACCCGCTCGAACAAACAAAGTAGACTGAGTATATAAAAATTAGCTTAGTATGGTTACTAGAGCGGAGTTAGTCAGTCGTCTTATGAGGAGAGAAATTTGCTAGTCCCCGTGCCTTCATGGGCACCTAACAGTAATCCCACTAAGTCGATTAAGATTGTCTTAGTTAATCAAAGTAGATAATTAATTTCAAAAGTCATTATCGCTAGGTGAGAAGGCTGGTCTGCCTGAGTGGCCAAGTTATTCTGCCATCGCCCTGGAGGACTGTGCCTTCGAGGGCACCTAAATGCTAACACCCCTGGAAGAGATGTCTATCCTCAGTGTAGCGAGGATCTGATAAGAACTTCTAACTGATAGTGCGCTGCCTAACGGCTCGAATGGGCACACAAGCCTTCGAATGTAGGAGAAATTCAATATAGTTAGAGAGTAGCGTGGTCGCTGGTTACAGTGCTTAACACTAAATCATAGGAGAAGCACTGGAGGACACCCTGACGCGCGCGTTTCGCCCGACCTGGCTCGTCAGAGGGGAACCGACCGGTACACTGCGTCTGGTTTAAATATGGAGGAAAGGATTCCTATTGGGTGAGAAGGACCATCGTCTGATAGGTGAATTCTCATTCCGTCATTAGTGACGGAGTGAGTGGGCGGGGCTTATTCGCGGAGTCGCTTAACCCCTTCAGCGCTGGGTTTGATGATAGGAACAAGGGATTCTAATAGTGTTGAATATGCTGAAATTGCCAGTACATGGGGCAGACATCCTGATGGGTGCCTGTATTTAGTTATAACTCGATGTTGATGGGGCTGCAGCGTAATTATATCATATTCTGCTACCCACTAGACTGTACCTCTGGTGAGAGAATGGGCTAAAAAATCTGTTAAATTTCGTATAAGCATGGACCGATCAAGTTGTGTATATATACATATTGGCCCGGTTCTAGTGGAATAGACCTCCAAAGGATGGTGCCCGTGTGTGTCATGTTCTATGCTTAAGGCAAAAGTTTCTTATAGGTTGTTCATTGGTGTATGAAAGGAGTGAAATTGAACTCTTCGTTCAGACCGTCAGGTGTTAGTGTTTTTAAGGCATAGATCCATCTGGACTCTTTCATCAGGAGAATTTTGTTAAAGTTCCCTTTTCTGGAGTTTAAAGTTAGTCTTTCCAGTGCCTGGAATGTAAGGTGTGTTGGGTCACCCTGATGAAAATTGCGGACGTGGTTCGATACTGGAGTGGAGATGTTTGGGTTAGTAATAGAGCAGATATGTTGTAATATCCTGCGTTTCAGTTGTTGATAAGTTTTTCCCACATATTGGATACTGCAGCTGCACGTGATCAAATACACTACTCTCGTCGAGCTACAATTAATAAACTCCTTAGTTTTATATTCTTTTTTTGTTATGGAGCTTGTAACGATTTTAGTGGGTTTAATGTATTTGCATGCCTTGCAGTGTCCGCAGCGGTAGGTTCCAGTAGTCTGCGTAAGCCATGTGGATTGCGATGGTCTGGTTGGTTCAGTATGGCTATGGACCAAAACGTCTCTCAGGTTTTTTGCCCTACGTGCAGTAATCTGAGGATAGCTGCCAATATTTTCACCAAGGTCTATGTCATGTTGGAGTATCGGCCAGTTGTGTGCCATTATACTTCTTACTTGGTCCCAATATAGATCACAGGTGCCTATGCAACGAGTAATTTTTGTTTCCAGCTTTGGTTTATTGGTTCTTATGCTTACGCTTCTGTCTATTGATAATGCTCGTTGAAAGGCGCGTTTTAAGACTCTATTTGGATATCCTTTCTGCTTAAACATAGTTCTCAGTTTACTCGCTTCCAGTAGGAAGCTTGTTTCGGTCGAGCAATTGCGTCTTGCGCGCAGATACTGGCCAAAAGGTATGCCTGACTTCAGCTTTATTGGGTGATAGCTTCTCCAGTGGAGCAGGCTATTGGTTGCTGTGTCTTTTCTAAATAGTTCAGTTTCTACTTTTCCATCTTCCAGGATTTTTATGTTTAGGTCTAGGAATACCAGATGTTCCGAGTCAATCACGTGGGTAAGTTGGAGGCCTATGGTATTATTGTTCAGGTCTCTTACCAGATTGAGAAATTCTTCCACAGAACCTAACCAAAAGACCAGTATGTCATCAATGTATCTATGCCAGCTGTAGATACATGTGTCATACTGGTCTTTGGTGACGGTTGGCAAGATGGTCTCCTCCCACCACCCTAAGTATAGGTTGGCGTAGCTGGGAGCACACGCCGTCCCCATAGCAGTCCCCTTAAGTTGCAGGTAGTGTTGGCCATTGAAGACAAAGAAGTTGTGCATTAAACACTAGCTAACCGCCTACGCCTCAAGCTCCCAGAGCTAATTCACCCAGACCAGGCTGGATTTATACAAGGCCGAGAAGCTAAAAAATAATATCACCAAACTCATTAATCTCATGCATCACTCTGAACACACAAACACCCAGACACTGTTACTCTCCAGAGATGCCGAAAAGGCTTTCAACAGGGTGGACTGGTCCCTGATGCTTGCCACCCTGGAACAGATGGGCTTTGGCCCAAACTGGCTAAGGTGGATGGGAGCTATATACTCCAGACCAACGGCTAGGCTACTCGTGAACGGCCAACTCTCACTCCCAGTACCCATCTCCAATAGCACCCCTCTTTGTTTCGTCCTGGTCCTGGAGCCATTCCTCCAGGGAGTTAGAGAAAATCCTAACATCAAGGGTTTCAAATTTGGAGGGGCAGAACACAAAATATCAGCATTTGCAGATGACATGCTATTCACGGTCTCCGAACCCAGCTCCTCACTCCCTCATATACTGGAGGAGATGTCTCTCTATAGCAAAGTGTTCACCTTTCATGCCACTCTAGGTAAATGTGAACTCCTCCCACTGAAAGTACTAAACTCGACCAAAACACATCTACAATCAAACTTCCCATTCTCCTGGGGAACAGAGCATATAACATATCTGGGGGTAGCACTACCATCCGTTATCTCACGACTATATGAAACCACCCCCCACCCCCCTGCTAATCCAAGCTAGAACCAAAGATCTTACTAAATGGCACACTTCGCAGTTCAGCTGGTTTTGCAGGATAAATATCCTGAAAATTAGTATTCTCCCAAGAATATTATACTTGCTGCAAGTTCTCCCGATCACTCTACCCACAACCTTCTTTGCTGCCATACAAAAACTATTTACGACATTTATTTGGTCCCACAAACGCCCCAGGCTAGCCTATCAGCTGCTCACAAGATCAAAGACGGAGGGGGGTCTGGGGCTGCCAGATGTGGAACGATACCACAGTGCAGTACTATTGGCCAGGATTTATGACTGGACAGGCAAGAACACGACCAAACAATGGGTAGATGTAGAGAATAACATCTTCCGTGTCCCCATACACACAATACCATGGCACAACTCTGGCCAATCCTTCCTTATGCACAAACAACACCCGACCATTACTCCGACACTGAGAATGTGGTCACACATGAGTCATTGGCGGCGGACATATCACCATACCCATCACCGCTATATCCACTGACTCACAATCCGCTCTTCAAGCCTGGTGAATCGGGAGCGGCATACAGAGAATATCATACCACAGCATACCTACCTTCACGAGACCTCCTTGACAATGAGGGAGTTAGGCCCCTGTCGTCCCTACACCCGCAGGGAACTCCCACGACCCTTCAAAAATTTCTCTACGATCAACTCATTCACTTTTTGCGGACCAACAAATACCCCCAACAAGGTCACCGAGCACTGACCAAATTCGAACTTACGTGCACCCAATGCACACTCAAAAAGAAACAGGTCAAAACCACATATGCCTACTACAGGACACTAGCCAACCAATCAACCTACTCTACAAAAAAGGACAGCAGGGAGTGAAAAAGAGCCAGAGGGGAAATACACTTTTTAGAGAACGGGGGGTAACCCCAAAAGTAACATAGCGACAAAAAAAGGCAAAAGTGTACCTATGTATATTGAGTGGTTGCTCAAAAATACGTTAATGCGGAGAGAGCTAAGGTGAGCTATACACAGAGTATTCAACTGTGGGACAACGTCTACCTTAGGTACGATGCTCAGCAAAAAAGAAAAGAAAAAGAAAAATAAATAAATTTTATTAATAAATATAAAACCACAACGTGCTAGTGTACAAAACTGTAAACCTAAGTTAGTGTTAACCAAAAAAAACAACATAGGTGTAGTAAGTGAAAGAAATTAAAAAGAGAGAGCAATCTCTTCCAGGAATTCTATCTTATTTATATATAGTAAGGAATATCAGGACTTATTGAGTTTATTCTAGGCCGCTGGGTAGGTGTGTAGAAGACCTCAAAACCTTCTTGCGGTAACACCCGGGAGATACGTATATTGTAGGCCCATATAATAAGGTTGCGTCCTTAATTGTGAATATATAGGTAAAGATAGACCGAGGAAACAGGCACTTTAGCACCGTGCCCGCGGGAAAATAGTGGCGGTCACAGTTGTATACACACTGTTACTGTGTAGCTAAATTAGTAATTTATTAGCGGTCTAGTTGTAAGATACTTGGTGACCGTAGGATTGTCCATATGATATCTGCAGCCTAAAGTCGTTGATAGTCAAATATTACATAAATTGTCGGCTGTTTGTATAATTAACGGACTCCTCACATGGACACTAATAAAGTGCTGTACACAGTGCAGTGGTTGTAATGACTTAGTGCGGAAACCAAGCAAAATCTATGAGCGGTCTAGTGAAAGGAACCGCCACTCCCCGTGCCTTCGAGGGCACCTAACACCCAACCCGCTCGAACAAACAAAGTAGACTGAGTATATAAAAATTAGCTTAGTATGGTTACTAGAGCGGAGTTAGTCAGTCGTCTTATGAGGAGAGAAATTTGCTAGTCCCCGTGCCTTCATGGGCACCTAACAGTAATCCCACTAAGTCGATTAAGATTGTCTTAGTTAATCAAAGTAGATAATTAATTTCAAAAGTCATTATCGCTAGGTGAGAAGGCTGGTCTGCCTGAGTGGCCAAGTTATTCTGCCATCGCCCTGGAGGACTGTGCCTTCGAGGGCACCTAAATGCTAACACCCCTGGAAGAGATGTCTATCCTCAGTGTAGCGAGGATCTGATAAGAACTTCTAACTGATAGTGCGCTGCCTAACGGCTCGAATGGGCACACAAGCCTTCGAATGTAGGAGAAATTCAATATAGTTAGAGAGTAGCGTGGTCGCTGGTTACAGTGCTTAACACTAAATCATAGGAGAAGCACTGGAGGACACCCTGACGCGCGCGTTTCGCCCGACCTGGCTCGTCAGAGGGGAACCGACCGGTACACTGCGTCTGGTTTAAATATGGAGGAAAGGATTCCTATTGGGTGAGAAGGACCATCGTCTGATAGGTGAATTCTCATTCCGTCATTAGTGACGGAGTGAGTGGGCGGGGCTTATTCGCGGAGTCGCTTAACCCCTTCAGCGCTGGGTTTGATGATAGGAACAAGGGATTCTAATAGTGTTGAATATGCTGAAATTGCCAGTACATGGGGCAGACATCCTGATGGGTGCCTGTATTTAGTTATAACTCGATGTTGATGGGGCTGCAGCGTAATTATATCATATTCTGCTACCCACTAGACTGTACCTCTGGTGAGAGAATGGGCTAAAAAATCTGTTAAATTTCGTATAAGCATGGACCGATCAAGTTGTGTATATATACATATTGGCCCGGTTCTAGTGGAATAGACCTCCAAAGGATGGTGCCCGTGTGTGTCATGTTCTATGCTTAAGGCAAAAGTTTCTTATAGGTTGTTCATTGGTGTATGAAAGGAGTGAAATTGAACTCTTCGTTCAGACCGTCAGGTGTTAGTGTTTTTAAGGCATAGATCCATCTGGACTCTTTCATCAGGAGAATTTTGTTAAAGTTCCCTTTTCTGGAGTTTAAAGTTAGTCTTTCCAGTGCCTGGAATGTAAGGTGTGTTGGGTCACCCTGATGAAAATTGCGGACGTGGTTCGATACTGGAGTGGAGATGTTTGGGTTAGTAATAGAGCAGATATGTTGTAATATCCTGCGTTTCAGTTGTTGATAAGTTTTTCCCACATATTGGATACTGCAGCTGCACGTGATCAAATACACTACTCTTGTCGAGCTACAATTAATAAACTCCTTAGTTTTATATTCTTTTTTTGTTATGGAGCTTGTAACGATTTTAGTGGGTTTAATGTATTTGCATGCCTTGCAGTGTCCGCAGCGGTAGGTTCCAGTAGTCTGCGTAAGCCATGTGGATTGCGATGGTCTGGTTGGTTCAGTATGGCTATGGACCAAAACGTCTCTCAGGTTTTTTGCCCTACGTGCAGTAATCTGAGGATAGCTGCCAATATTTTCACCAAGGTCTATGTCATGTTGGAGTATCGGCCAGTTGTGTGCCATTATACTTCTTACTTGGTCCCAATATAGATCACAGGTGCCTATGCAACGAGTAATTTTTGTTTCCAGCTTTGGTTTATTGGTTCTTATGCTTACGCTTCTGTCTATTGATAATGCTCGTTGAAAGGCGCGTTTTAAGACTCTATTTGGATATCCTTTCTGCTTAAACATAGTTCTCAGTTTACTCGCTTCCAGTAGGAAGCTTGTTTCGGTCGAGCAATTGCGTCTTGCGCGCAGATACTGGCCAAAAGGTATGCCTGACTTCAGCTTTATTGGGTGATAGCTTCTCCAGTGGAGCAGGCTATTGGTTGCTGTGTCTTTTCTAAATAGTTCAGTTTCTACTTTTCCATCTTCCAGGATTTTTATGTTTAGGTCTAGGAATACCAGATGTTCCGAGTCAATCACGTGGGTAAGTTGGAGGCCTATGGTATTATTGTTCAGGTCTCTTACCAGATTGAGAAATTCTTCCACAGAACCTAACCAAAAGACCAGTATGTCATCAATGTATCTATGCCAGCTGTAGATACATGTGTCATACTGGTCTTTGGTGACGGTTGGCAAGATGGTCTCCTCCCACCACCCTAAGTATAGGTTGGCGTAGCTGGGAGCACACGCCGTCCCCATAGCAGTCCCCTTAAGTTGCAGGTAGTGTTGGCCATTGAAGACAAAGAAGTTGTGCATTAAACACTAGCTAACCGCCTACGCCTCAAGCTCCCAGATCTAATTCACCCAGACCAGGCTGGATTTATACAAGGCCGAGAAGCTAAAAAATAATATCACCAAACTCATTAATCTCATGCATCACTCTGAACACACAAACACCCAGACACTGTTACTCTCCAGAGATGCCGAAAAGGCTTTCAACAGGGTGGACTGGTCCCTGATGCTTGCCACCCTGGAACAGATGGGCTTTGGCCCAAACTGGCTAAGGTGGATGGGAGCTATATACTCCAGACCAACGGCTAGGCTACTCGTGAACGGCCAACTCTCACTCCCAGTACCCATCTCCAATAGCACCCCTCTTTGTTTCGTCCTGGTCCTGGAGCCATTCCTCCAGGGAGTTAGAGAAAATCCTAACATCAAGGGTTTCAAATTTGGAGGGGCAGAACACAAAATATCAGCATTTGCAGATGACATGCTATTCACGGTCTCCGAACCCAGCTCCTCACTCCCTCATATACTGGAGGAGATGTCTCTCTATAGCAAAGTGTTCACCTTTCATGCCACTCTAGGTAAATGTGAACTCCTCCCACTGAAAGTACTAAACTCGACCAAAACACATCTACAATCAAACTTCCCATTCTCCTGGGGAACAGAGCATATAACATATCTGGGGGTAGCACTACCATCCGTTATCTCACGACTATATGAAACCACCCCCCACCCCCCTGCTAATCCAAGCTAGAACCAAAGATCTTACTAAATGGCACACTTCGCAGTTCAGCTGGTTTTGCAGGATAAATATCCTGAAAATTAGTATTCTCCCAAGAATATTATACTTGCTGCAAGTTCTCCCGATCACTCTACCCACAACCTTCTTTGCTGCCATACAAAAACTATTTACGACATTTATTTGGTCCCACAAACGCCCCAGGCTAGCCTATCAGCTGCTCACAAGATCAAAGACGGAGGGGGGTCTGGGGCTGCCAGATGTGGAACGATACCACAGTGCAGTACTATTGGCCAGGATTTATGACTGGACAGGCAAGAACACGACCAAACAATGGGTAGATGTAGAGAATAACATCTTCCGTGTCCCCATACACACAATACCATGGCACAACTCTGGCCAATCCTTCCTTATGCACAAACAACACCCGACCATTACTCCGACACTGAGAATGTGGTCACACATGAGTCATTGGCGGCGGACATATCACCATACCCATCACCGCTATATCCACTGACTCACAATCCGCTCTTCAAGCCTGGTGAATCGGGAGCGGCATACAGAGAATATCATACCACAGCATACCTACCTTCACGAGACCTCCTTGACAATGAGGGAGTTAGGCCCCTGTCGTCCCTACACCCGCAGGGAACTCCCACGACCCTTCAAAAATTTCTCTACGATCAACTCATTCACTTTTTGCGGACCAACAAATACCCCCAACAAGGTCACCGAGCACTGACCAAATTCGAACTTACGTGCACCCAATGCACACTCAAAAAGAAACAGGTCAAAACCACATATGCCTACTACAGGACACTAGCCAACCAATCAACCTACTCTACAAAAAAGGACAGCAGGGAGTGAAAAAGAGCCAGAGGGGAAATACACTTTTTAGAGAACGGGGGGTAACCCCAAAAGTAACATAGCGACAAAAAAAGGCAAAAGTGTACCTATGTATATTGAGTGGTTGCTCAAAAATACGTTAATGCGGAGAGAGCTAAGGTGAGCTATACACAGAGTATTCAACTGTGGGACAACGTCTACCTTAGGTACGATGCTCAGCAAAAAAGAAAAGAAAAAGAAAAATAAATAAATTTTATTAATAAATATAAAACCACAACGTGCTAGTGTACAAAACTGTAAACCTAAGTTAGTGTTAACCAAAAAAAACAACATAGGTGTAGTAAGTGAAAGAAATTAAAAAGAGAGAGCAATCTCTTCCAGGAATTCTATCTTATTTATATATAGTAAGGAATATCAGGACTTATTGAGTTTATTCTAGGCCGCTGGGTAGGTGTGTAGAAGACCTCAAAACCTTCTTGCGGTAACACCCGGGAGATACGTATATTGTAGGCCCATATAATAAGGTTGCGTCCTTAATTGTGAATATATAGGTAAAGATAGACCGAGGAAACAGGCACTTTAGCACCGTGCCCGCGGGAAAATAGTGGCGGTCACAGTTGTATACACACTGTTACTGTGTAGCTAAATTAGTAATTTATTAGCGGTCTAGTTGTAAGATACTTGGTGACCGTAGGATTGTCCATATGATATCTGCAGCCTAAAGTCGTTGATAGTCAAATATTACATAAATTGTCGGCTGTTTGTATAATTAACGGACTCCTCACATGGACACTAATAAAGTGCTGTACACAGTGCAGTGGTTGTAATGACTTAGTGCGGAAACCAAGCAAAATCTATGAGCGGTCTAGTGAAAGGAACCGCCACTCCCCGTGCCTTCGAGGGCACCTAACACCCAACCCGCTCGAACAAACAAAGTAGACTGAGTATATAAAAATTAGCTTAGTATGGTTACTAGAGCGGAGTTAGTCAGTCGTCTTATGAGGAGAGAAATTTGCTAGTCCCCGTGCCTTCATGGGCACCTAACAGTAATCCCACTAAGTCGATTAAGATTGTCTTAGTTAATCAAAGTAGATAATTAATTTCAAAAGTCATTATCGCTAGGTGAGAAGGCTGGTCTGCCTGAGTGGCCAAGTTATTCTGCCATCGCCCTGGAGGACTGTGCCTTCGAGGGCACCTAAATGCTAACACCCCTGGAAGAGATGTCTATCCTCAGTGTAGCGAGGATCTGATAAGAACTTCTAACTGATAGTGCGCTGCCTAACGGCTCGAATGGGCACACAAGCCTTCGAATGTAGGAGAAATTCAATATAGTTAGAGAGTAGCGTGGTCGCTGGTTACAGTGCTTAACACTAAATCATAGGAGAAGCACTGGAGGACACCCTGACGCGCGCGTTTCGCCCGACCTGGCTCGTCAGAGGGGAACCGACCGGTACACTGCGTCTGGTTTAAATATGGAGGAAAGGATTCCTATTGGGTGAGAAGGACCATCGTCTGATAGGTGAATTCTCATTCCGTCATTAGTGACGGAGTGAGTGGGCGGGGCTTATTCGCGGAGTCGCTTAACCCCTTCAGCGCTGGGTTTGATGATAGGAACAAGGGATTCTAATAGTGTTGAATATGCTGAAATTGCCAGTACATGGGGCAGACATCCTGATGGGTGCCTGTATTTAGTTATAACTCGATGTTGATGGGGCTGCAGCGTAATTATATCATATTCTGCTACCCACTAGACTGTACCTCTGGTGAGAGAATGGGCTAAAAAATCTGTTAAATTTCGTATAAGCATGGACCGATCAAGTTGTGTATATATACATATTGGCCCGGTTCTAGTGGAATAGACCTCCAAAGGATGGTGCCCGTGTGTGTCATGTTCTATGCTTAAGGCAAAAGTTTCTTATAGGTTGTTCATTGGTGTATGAAAGGAGTGAAATTGAACTCTTCGTTCAGACCGTCAGGTGTTAGTGTTTTTAAGGCATAGATCCATCTGGACTCTTTCATCAGGAGAATTTTGTTAAAGTTCCCTTTTCTGGAGTTTAAAGTTAGTCTTTCCAGTGCCTGGAATGTAAGGTGTGTTGGGTCACCCTGATGAAAATTGCGGACGTGGTTCGATACTGGAGTGGAGATGTTTGGGTTAGTAATAGAGCAGATATGTTGTAATATCCTGCGTTTCAGTTGTTGATAAGTTTTTCCCACATATTGGATACTGCAGCTGCACGTGATCAAATACACTACTCTTGTCGAGCTACAATTAATAAACTCCTTAGTTTTATATTCTTTTTTTGTTATGGAGCTTGTAACGATTTTAGTGGGTTTAATGTATTTGCATGCCTTGCAGTGTCCGCAGCGGTAGGTTCCAGTAGTCTGCGTAAGCCATGTGGATTGCGATGGTCTGGTTGGTTCAGTATGGCTATGGACCAAAACGTCTCTCAGGTTTTTTGCCCTACGTGCAGTAATCTGAGGATAGCTGCCAATATTTTCACCAAGGTCTATGTCATGTTGGAGTATCGGCCAGTTGTGTGCCATTATACTTCTTACTTGGTCCCAATATAGATCACAGGTGCCTATGCAACGAGTAATTTTTGTTTCCAGCTTTGGTTTATTGGTTCTTATGCTTACGCTTCTGTCTATTGATAATGCTCGTTGAAAGGCGCGTTTTAAGACTCTATTTGGATATCCTTTCTGCTTAAACATAGTTCTCAGTTTACTCGCTTCCAGTAGGAAGCTTGTTTCGGTCGAGCAATTGCGTCTTGCGCGCAGATACTGGCCAAAAGGTATGCCTGACTTCAGCTTTATTGGGTGATAGCTTCTCCAGTGGAGCAGGCTATTGGTTGCTGTGTCTTTTCTAAATAGTTCAGTTTCTACTTTTCCATCTTCCAGGATTTTTATGTTTAGGTCTAGGAATACCAGATGTTCCGAGTCAATCACGTGGGTAAGTTGGAGGCCTATGGTATTATTGTTCAGGTCTCTTACCAGATTGAGAAATTCTTCCACAGAACCTAACCAAAAGACCAGTATGTCATCAATGTATCTATGCCAGCTGTAGATACATGTGTCATACTGGTCTTTGGTGACGGTTGGCAAGATGGTCTCCTCCCACCACCCTAAGTATAGGTTGGCGTAGCTGGGAGCACACGCCGTCCCCATAGCAGTCCCCTTAAGTTGCAGGTAGTGTTGGCCATTGAAGACAAAGAAGTTGTGCATTAAACACTAGCTAACCGCCTACGCCTCAAGCTCCCAGATCTAATTCACCCAGACCAGGCTGGATTTATACAAGGCCGAGAAGCTAAAAAATAATATCACCAAACTCATTAATCTCATGCATCACTCTGAACACACAAACACCCAGACACTGTTACTCTCCAGAGATGCCGAAAAGGCTTTCAACAGGGTGGACTGGTCCCTGATGCTTGCCACCCTGGAACAGATGGGCTTTGGCCCAAACTGGCTAAGGTGGATGGGAGCTATATACTCCAGACCAACGGCTAGGCTACTCGTGAACGGCCAACTCTCACTCCCAGTACCCATCTCCAATAGCACCCCTCTTTGTTTCGTCCTGGTCCTGGAGCCATTCCTCCAGGGAGTTAGAGAAAATCCTAACATCAAGGGTTTCAAATTTGGAGGGGCAGAACACAAAATATCAGCATTTGCAGATGACATGCTATTCACGGTCTCCGAACCCAGCTCCTCACTCCCTCATATACTGGAGGAGATGTCTCTCTATAGCAAAGTGTTCACCTTTCATGCCACTCTAGGTAAATGTGAACTCCTCCCACTGAAAGTACTAAACTCGACCAAAACACATCTACAATCAAACTTCCCATTCTCCTGGGGAACAGAGCATATAACATATCTGGGGGTAGCACTACCATCCGTTATCTCACGACTATATGAAACCACCCCCCACCCCCCTGCTAATCCAAGCTAGAACCAAAGATCTTACTAAATGGCACACTTCGCAGTTCAGCTGGTTTTGCAGGATAAATATCCTGAAAATTAGTATTCTCCCAAGAATATTATACTTGCTGCAAGTTCTCCCGATCACTCTACCCACAACCTTCTTTGCTGCCATACAAAAACTATTTACGACATTTATTTGGTCCCACAAACGCCCCAGGCTAGCCTATCAGCTGCTCACAAGATCAAAGACGGAGGGGGGTCTGGGGCTGCCAGATGTGGAACGATACCACAGTGCAGTACTATTGGCCAGGATTTATGACTGGACAGGCAAGAACACGACCAAACAATGGGTAGATGTAGAGAATAACATCTTCCGTGTCCCCATACACACAATACCATGGCACAACTCTGGCCAATCCTTCCTTATGCACAAACAACACCCGACCATTACTCCGACACTGAGAATGTGGTCACACATGAGTCATTGGCGGCGGACATATCACCATACCCATCACCGCTATATCCACTGACTCACAATCCGCTCTTCAAGCCTGGTGAATCGGGAGCGGCATACAGAGAATATCATACCACAGCATACCTACCTTCACGAGACCTCCTTGACAATGAGGGAGTTAGGCCCCTGTCGTCCCTACACCCGCAGGGAACTCCCACGACCCTTCAAAAATTTCTCTACGATCAACTCATTCACTTTTTGCGGACCAACAAATACCCCCAACAAGGTCACCGAGCACTGACCAAATTCGAACTTACGTGCACCCAATGCACACTCAAAAAGAAACAGGTCAAAACCACATATGCCTACTACAGGACACTAGCCAACCAATCAACCTACTCTACAAAAAAGGACAGCAGGGAGTGAAAAAGAGCCAGAGGGGAAATACACTTTTTAGAGAACGGGGGGTAACCCCAAAAGTAACATAGCGACAAAAAAAGGCAAAAGTGTACCTATGTATATTGAGTGGTTGCTCAAAAATACGTTAATGCGGAGAGAGCTAAGGTGAGCTATACACAGAGTATTCAACTGTGGGACAACGTCTACCTTAGGTACGATGCTCAGCAAAAAAGAAAAGAAAAAGAAAAATAAATAAATTTTATTAATAAATATAAAACCACAACGTGCTAGTGTACAAAACTGTAAACCTAAGTTAGTGTTAACCAAAAAAAACAACATAGGTGTAGTAAGTGAAAGAAATTAAAAAGAGAGAGCAATCTCTTCCAGGAACTCTATCTTATTTATATATAGTAAGGAATATCAGGACTTATTGAGTTTATTCTAGGCCGCTGGGTAGGTGTGTAGAAGACCTCAAAACCTTCTTGCGGTAACACCCGGGAGATACGTATATTGTAGGCCCATATAATAAGGTTGCGTCCTTAATTGTGAATATATAGGTAAAGATAGACCGAGGAAACAGGCACTTTAGCACCGTGCCCGCGGGAAAATAGTGGCGGTCACAGTTGTATACACACTGTTACTGTGTAGCTAAATTAGTAATTTATTAGCGGTCTAGTTGTAAGATACTTGGTGACCGTAGGATTGTCCATATGATATCTGCAGCCTAAAGTCGTTGATAGTCAAATATTACATAAATTGTCGGCTGTTTGTATAATTAACGGACTCCTCACATGGACACTAATAAAGTGCTGTACACAGTGCAGTGGTTGTAATGACTTAGTGCGGAAACCAAGCAAAATCTATGAGCGGTCTAGTGAAAGGAACCGCCACTCCCCGTGCCTTCGAGGGCACCTAACACCCAACCCGCTCGAACAAACAAAGTAGACTGAGTATATAAAAATTAGCTTAGTATGGTTACTAGAGCGGAGTTAGTCAGTCGTCTTATGAGGAGAGAAATTTGCTAGTCCCCGTGCCTTCATGGGCACCTAACAGTAATCCCACTAAGTCGATTAAGATTGTCTTAGTTAATCAAAGTAGATAATTAATTTCAAAAGTCATTATCGCTAGGTGAGAAGGCTGGTCTGCCTGAGTGGCCAAGTTATTCTGCCATCGCCCTGGAGGACTGTGCCTTCGAGGGCACCTAAATGCTAACACCCCTGGAAGAGATGTCTATCCTCAGTGTAGCGAGGATCTGATAAGAACTTCTAACTGATAGTGCGCTGCCTAACGGCTCGAATGGGCACACAAGCCTTCGAATGTAGGAGAAATTCAATATAGTTAGAGAGTAGCGTGGTCGCTGGTTACAGTGCTTAACACTAAATCATAGGAGAAGCACTGGAGGACACCCTGACGCGCGCGTTTCGCCCGACCTGGCTCGTCAGAGGGGAACCGACCGGTACACTGCGTCTGGTTTAAATATGGAGGAAAGGATTCCTATTGGGTGAGAAGGACCATCGTCTGATAGGTGAATTCTCATTCCGTCATTAGTGACGGAGTGAGTGGGCGGGGCTTATTCGCGGAGTCGCTTAACCCCTTCAGCGCTGGGTTTGATGATAGGAACAAGGGATTCTAATAGTGTTGAATATGCTGAAATTGCCAGTACATGGGGCAGACATCCTGATGGGTGCCTGTATTTAGTTATAACTCGATGTTGATGGGGCTGCAGCGTAATTATATCATATTCTGCTACCCACTAGACTGTACCTCTGGTGAGAGAATGGGCTAAAAAATCTGTTAAATTTCGTATAAGCATGGACCGATCAAGTTGTGTATATATACATATTGGCCCGGTTCTAGTGGAATAGACCTCCAAAGGATGGTGCCCGTGTGTGTCATGTTCTATGCTTAAGGCAAACGTTTCTTATAGGTTGTTCATTGGTGTATGAAAGGAGTGAAATTGAACTCTTCGTTCAGACCGTCAGGTGTTAGTGTTTTTAAGGCATAGATCCATCTGGACTCTTTCATCAGGAGAATTTTGTTAAAGTTCCCTTTTCTGGAGTTTAAAGTTAGTCTTTCCAGTGCCTGGAATGTAAGGTGTGTTGGGTCACCCTGATGAAAATTGCGGACGTGGTTCGATACTGGAGTGGAGATGTTTGGGTTAGTAATAGAGCAGATATGTTGTAATATCCTGCGTTTCAGTTGTTGATAAGTTTTTCCCACATATTGGATACTGCAGCTGCACGTGATCAAATACACTACTCTCGTCGAGCTACAATTAATAAACTCCTTAGTTTTATATTCTTTTTTTGTTATGGAGCTTGTAACGATTTTAGTGGGTTTAATGTATTTGCATGCCTTGCAGTGTCCGCAGCGGTAGGTTCCAGTAGTCTGCGTAAGCCATGTGGATTGCGATGGTCTGGTTGGTTCAGTATGGCTATGGACCAAAACGTCTCTCAGGTTTTTTGCCCTACGTGCAGTAATCTGAGGATAGCTGCCAATATTTTCACCAAGGTCTATGTCATGTTGGAGTATCGGCCAGTTGTGTGCCATTATACTTCTTACTTGGTCCCAATATAGATCACAGGTGCCTATGCAACGAGTAATTTTTGTTTCCAGCTTTGGTTTATTGGTTCTTATGCTTACGCTTCTGTCTATTGATAATGCTCGTTGAAAGGCGCGTTTTAAGACTCTATTTGGATATCCTTTCTGCTTAAACATAGTTCTCAGTTTACTCGCTTCCAGTAGGAAGCTTGTTTCGGTCGAGCAATTGCGTCTTGCGCGCAGATACTGGCCAAAAGGTATGCCTGACTTCAGCTTTATTGGGTGATAGCTTCTCCAGTGGAGCAGGCTATTGGTTGCTGTGTCTTTTCTAAATAGTTCAGTTTCTACTTTTCCATCTTCCAGGATTTTTATGTTTAGGTCTAGGAATACCAGATGTTCCGAGTCAATCACGTGGGTAAGTTGGAGGCCTATGGTATTATTGTTCAGGTCTCTTACCAGATTGAGAAATTCTTCCACAGAACCTAACCAAAAGACCAGTATGTCATCAATGTATCTATGCCAGCTGTAGATACATGTGTCATACTGGTCTTTGGTGACGGTTGGCAAGATGGTCTCCTCCCACCACCCTAAGTATAGGTTGGCGTAGCTGGGAGCACACGCCGTCCCCATAGCAGTCCCCTTAAGTTGCAGGTAGTGTTGGCCATTGAAGACAAAGAAGTTGTGCATTAAACACTAGCTAACCGCCTACGCCTCAAGCTCCCAGAGCTAATTCACCCAGACCAGGCTGGATTTATACAAGGCCGAGAAGCTAAAAAATAATATCACCAAACTCATTAATCTCATGCATCACTCTGAACACACAAACACCCAGACACTGTTACTCTCCAGAGATGCCGAAAAGGCTTTCAACAGGGTGGACTGGTCCCTGATGCTTGCCACCCTGGAACAGATGGGCTTTGGCCCAAACTGGCTAAGGTGGATGGGAGCTATATACTCCAGACCAACGGCTAGGCTACTCGTGAACGGCCAACTCTCACTCCCAGTACCCATCTCCAATAGCACCCCTCTTTGTTTCGTCCTGGTCCTGGAGCCATTCCTCCAGGGAGTTAGAGAAAATCCTAACATCAAGGGTTTCAAATTTGGAGGGGCAGAACACAAAATATCAGCATTTGCAGATGACATGCTATTCACGGTCTCCGAACCCAGCTCCTCACTCCCTCATATACTGGAGGAGATGTCTCTCTATAGCAAAGTGTTCACCTTTCATGCCACTCTAGGTAAATGTGAACTCCTCCCACTGAAAGTACTAAACTCGACCAAAACACATCTACAATCAAACTTCCCATTCTCCTGGGGAACAGAGCATATAACATATCTGGGGGTAGCACTACCATCCGTTATCTCACGACTATATGAAACCACCCCCCACCCCCCTGCTAATCCAAGCTAGAACCAAAGATCTTACTAAATGGCACACTTCGCAGTTCAGCTGGTTTTGCAGGATAAATATCCTGAAAATTAGTATTCTCCCAAGAATATTATACTTGCTGCAAGTTCTCCCGATCACTCTACCCACAACCTTCTTTGCTGCCATACAAAAACTATTTACGACATTTATTTGGTCCCACAAACGCCCCAGGCTAGCCTATCAGCTGCTCACAAGATCAAAGACGGAGGGGGGTCTGGGGCTGCCAGATGTGGAACGATACCACAGTGCAGTACTATTGGCCAGGATTTATGACTGGACAGGCAAGAACACGACCAAACAATGGGTAGATGTAGAGAATAACATCTTCCGTGTCCCCATACACACAATACCATGGCACAACTCTGGCCAATCCTTCCTTATGCACAAACAACACCCGACCATTACTCCGACACTGAGAATGTGGTCACACATGAGTCATTGGCGGCGGACATATCACCATACCCATCACCGCTATATCCACTGACTCACAATCCGCTCTTCAAGCCTGGTGAATCGGGAGCGGCATACAGAGAATATCATACCACAGCATACCTACCTTCACGAGACCTCCTTGACAATGAGGGAGTTAGGCCCCTGTCGTCCCTACACCCGCAGGGAACTCCCACGACCCTTCAAAAATTTTCTACAATCAACTCATTCACTTTTTGCGGACCAACAAATACCCCCAACAAGGTCACCGAGCACTGACCAAATTCGAACTTACGTGCACCCAATGCACACTCAAAAAGAAACAGGTCAAAACCACATATGCCTACTACAGGACACTAGCCAACCAATCAACCTACTCTACAAAAAAGGACAGCAGGGAGTGAAAAAGAGCCAGAGGGGAAATACACTTTTTAGAGAACGGGGGGTAACCCCAAAAGTAACATAGCGACAAAAAAAGGCAAAAGTGTACCTATGTATATTGAGTGGTTGCTCAAAAATACGTTAATGCGGAGAGAGCTAAGGTGAGCTATACACAGAGTATTCAACTGTGGGACAACGTCTACCTTAGGTACGATGCTCAGCAAAAAAGAAAAGAAAAAGAAAAATAAATAAATTTTATTAATAAATATAAAACCACAACGTGCTAGTGTACAAAACTGTAAACCTAAGTTAGTGTTAACCAAAAAAAACAACATAGGTGTAGTAAGTGAAAGAAATTAAAAAGAGAGAGCAATCTCTTCCAGGAACTCTATCTTATTTATATATAGTAAGGAATATCAGGACTTATTGAGTTTATTCTAGGCCGCTGGGTAGGTGTGTAGAAGACCTCAAAACCTTCTTGCGGTAACACCCGGGAGATACGTATATTGTAGGCCCATATAATAAGGTTGCGTCCTTAATTGTGAATATATAGGTAAAGATAGACCGAGGAAACAGGCACTTTAGCACCGTGCCCGCGGGAAAATAGTGGCGGTCACAGTTGTATACACACTGTTACTGTGTAGCTAAATTAGTAATTTATTAGCGGTCTAGTTGTAAGATACTTGGTGACCGTAGGATTGTCCATATGATATCTGCAGCCTAAAGTCGTTGATAGTCAAATATTACATAAATTGTCGGCTGTTTGTATAATTAACGGACTCCTCACATGGACACTAATAAAGTGCTGTACACAGTGCAGTGGTTGTAATGACTTAGTGCGGAAACCAAGCAAAATCTATGAGCGGTCTAGTGAAAGGAACCGCCACTCCCCGTGCCTTCGAGGGCACCTAACACCCAACCCGCTCGAACAAACAAAGTAGACTGAGTATATAAAAATTAGCTTAGTATGGTTACTAGAGCGGAGTTAGTCAGTCGTCTTATGAGGAGAGAAATTTGCTAGTCCCCGTGCCTTCATGGGCACCTAACAGTAATCCCACTAAGTCGATTAAGATTGTCTTAGTTAATCAAAGTAGATAATTAATTTCAAAAGTCATTATCGCTAGGTGAGAAGGCTGGTCTGCCTGAGTGGCCAAGTTATTCTGCCATCGCCCTGGAGGACTGTGCCTTCGAGGGCACCTAAATGCTAACACCCCTGGAAGAGATGTCTATCCTCAGTGTAGCGAGGATCTGATAAGAACTTCTAACTGATAGTGCGCTGCCTAACGGCTCGAATGGGCACACAAGCCTTCGAATGTAGGAGAAATTCAATATAGTTAGAGAGTAGCGTGGTCGCTGGTTACAGTGCTTAACGCTAAATCATAGGAGAAGCACTGGAGGACACCCTGACGCGCGCGTTTCGCCCGACCTGGCTCGTCAGAGGGGAACCGACCGGTACACTGCGTCTGGTTTAAATATGGAGGAAAGGATTCCTATTGGGTGAGAAGGACCATCGTCTGATAGGTGAATTCTCATTCCGTCATTAGTGACGGAGTGAGTGGGCGGGGCTTATTCGCGGAGTCGCTTAACCCCTTCAGCGCTGGGTTTGATGATAGGAACAAGGGATTCTAATAGTGTTGAATATGCTGAAATTGCCAGTACATGGGGCAGACATCCTGATGGGTGCCTGTATTTAGTTATAACTCGATGTTGATGGGGCTGCAGCGTAATTATATCATATTCTGCTACCCACTAGACTGTACCTCTGGTGAGAGAATGGGCTAAAAAATCTGTTAAATTTCGTATAAGCATGGACCGATCAAGTTGTGTATATATACATATTGGCCCGGTTCTAGTGGAATAGACCTCCAAAGGATGGTGCCCGTGTGTGTCATGTTCTATGCTTAAGGCAAAAGTTTCTTATAGGTTGTTCATTGGTGTATGAAAGGAGTGAAATTGAACTCTTCGTTCAGACCGTCAGGTGTTAGTGTTTTTAAGGCATAGATCCATCTGGACTCTTTCATCAGGAGAATTTTGTTAAAGTTCCCTTTTCTGGAGTTTAAAGTTAGTCTTTCCAGTGCCTGAAATGTAAGGTGTGTTGGGTCACCCTGATGAAAATTGCGGACGTGGTTCGATACTGGAGTGGAGATGTTTGGGTTAGTAATAGAGCAGATATGTTGTAATATCCTGCGTTTCAGTTGTTGATAAGTTTTTCCCACATATTGGATACTGCAGCTGCACGTGATCAAATACACTACTCTCGTCGAGCTACAATTAATAAACTCCTTAGTTTTATATTCTTTTTTTGTTATGGAGCTTGTAACGATTTTAGTGGGTTTAATGTATTTGCATGCCTTGCAGTGTCCGCAGCGGTAGGTTCCAGTAGTCTGCGTAAGCCATGTGGATTGCGATGGTCTGGTTGGTTCAGTATGGCTATGGACCAAAACGTCTCTCAGGTTTTTTGCCCTACGTGCAGTAATCTGAGGATAGCTGCCAATATTTTCACCAAGGTCTATGTCATGTTGGAGTATCGGCCAGTTGTGTGCCATTATACTTCTTACTTGGTCCCAATATAGATCACAGGTGCCTATGCAACGAGTAATTTTTGTTTCCAGCTTTGGTTTATTGGTTCTTATGCTTACGCTTCTGTCTATTGATAATGCTCGTTGAAAGGCGCGTTTTAAGACTCTATTTGGATATCCTTTCTGCTTAAACATAGTTCTCAGTTTACTCGCTTCCAGTAGGAAGCTTGTTTCGGTCGAGCAATTGCGTCTTGCGCGCAGATACTGGCCAAAAGGTATGCCTGACTTCAGCTTTATTGGGTGATAGCTTCTCCAGTGGAGCAGGCTATTGGTTGCTGTGTCTTTTCTAAATAGTTCAGTTTCTACTTTTCCATCTTCCAGGATTTTTATGTTTAGGTCTAGGAATACCAGATGTTCCGAGTCAATCACGTGGGTAAGTTGGAGGCCTATGGTATTATTGTTCAGGTCTCTTACCAGATTGAGAAATTCTTCCACAGAACCTAACCAAAAGACCAGTATGTCATCAATGTATCTATGCCAGCTGTAGATACATGTGTCATACTGGTCTTTGGTGACGGTTGGCAAGATGGTCTCCTCCCACCACCCTAAGTATAGGTTGGCGTAGCTGGGAGCACACGCCGTCCCCATAGCAGTCCCCTTAAGTTGCAGGTAGTGTTGGCCATTGAAGACAAAGAAGTTGTGCATTAAACACTAGCTAACCGCCTACGCCTCAAGCTCCCAGAGCTAATTCACCCAGACCAGGCTGGATTTATACAAGGCCGAGAAGCTAAAAAATAATATCACCAAACTCATTAATCTCATGCATCACTCTGAACACACAAACACCCAGACACTGTTACTCTCCAGAGATGCCGAAAAGGCTTTCAACAGGGTGGACTGGTCCCTGATGCTTGCCACCCTGGAACAGATGGGCTTTGGCCCAAACTGGCTAAGGTGGATGGGAGCTATATACTCCAGACCAACGGCTAGGCTACTCGTGAACAGCCAACTCTCACTCCCAGTACCCATCTCCAATAGCACCCCTCTTTGTTTCGTCCTGGTCCTGGAGCCATTCCTCCAGGGAGTTAGAGAAAATCCTAACATCAAGGGTTTCAAATTTGGAGGGGCAGAACACAAAATATCAGCATTTGCAGATGACATGCTATTCACGGTCTCCGAACCCAGCTCCTCACTCCCTCATATACTGGAGGAGATGTCTCTCTATAGCAAAGTGTTCACCTTTCATGCCACTCTAGGTAAATGTGAACTCCTCCCACTGAAAGTACTAAACTCGACCAAAACACATCTACAATCAAACTTCCCATTCTCCTGGGGAACAGAGCATATAACATATCTGGGGGTAGCACTACCATCCGTTATCTCACGACTATATGAAACCACCCCCCACCCCCCTGCTAATCCAAGCTAGAACCAAAGATCTTACTAAATGGCACACTTCGCAGTTCAGCTGGTTTTGCAGGATAAATATCCTGAAAATTAGTATTCTCCCAAGAATATTATACTTGCTGCAAGTTCTCCCGATCACTCTACCCACAACCTTCTTTGCTGCCATACAAAAACTATTTACGACATTTATTTGGTCCCACAAACGCCCCAGGCTAGCCTATCAGCTGCTCACAAGATCAAAGACGGAGGGGGGTCTGGGGCTGCCAGATGTGGAACGATACCACAGTGCAGTACTATTGGCCAGGATTTATGACTGGACAGGCAAGAACACGACCAAACAATGGGTAGATGTAGAGAATAACATCTTCCGTGTCCCCATACACACAATACCATGGCACAACTCTGGCCAATCCTTCCTTATGCACAAACAACACCCGACCATTACTCCGACACTGAGAATGTGGTCACACATGAGTCATTGGCGGCGGACATATCACCATACCCATCACCGCTATATCCACTGACTCACAATCCGCTCTTCAAGCCTGGTGAATCGGGAGCGGCATACAGAGAATATCATACCACAGCATACCTACCTTCACGAGACCTCCTTGACAATGAGGGAGTTAGGCCCCTGTCGTCCCTACACCCGCAGGGAACTCCCACGACCCTTCAAAAATTTCTCTACGATCAACTCATTCACTTTTTGCGGACCAACAAATACCCCCAACAAGGTCACCGAGCACTGACCAAATTCGAACTTACGTGCACCCAATGCACACTCAAAAAGAAACAGGTCAAAACCACATATGCCTACTACAGGACACTAGCCAACCAATCAACCTACTCTACAAAAAACACTGGGAACAAGAACTGCACTTATCTTTCGCAGATAATGACTGGAAGCAAATATTCCTCCTGACACAAAAATCATCCACCAGCTTAGCGACACAAGAAAGTAACTATAAGAAGATAGCTAGATGGCACTACACCCCATCCAAACTCAAACGGGCATTCCCAGGCACGTCCAATAACTGCTGTAGATGACTAGAGGCCATTGGGGACACGGCTCACATCTGGTGGTCATGCACGGTGAACCAAAAGTTCTGGTCACGGATCTCCAGTCTCATACACCTCATAACGGGAACCACCATACCCTACCCACCTTAAACACTCCTATATCTTATATTGCCTCCCTCCATACCAAGGGACACTAGGACCCTAGACATACATCTGCTCAAAGCAGCAAATCTGCTTATCACCCTCCACTGGAAAAAAAAAAAAAAAAAAAAAAACAGCCCCACCTACCATTAGGGACTGGGTACGGAGAGTAGAAAGCATTAGAACAATGGAGGAAATTAGCTTCTCACTAACCGGCAAATACCGCATATACATGACCTCCTGGGAACCCTAGTGTAACTTCATGAACACCAGTCAAACAGACCGATAGTGACACCCAGCTGGAGATAATATGAGACCTTGAACTACCAGCGAATCTATTTGAATATCAACGCCCTTATTATTTTTGGTCTTCACTTCCCCTCTATGTCGACTACAAGTATTTCTGTTACTGAATGTGAACTTTGTACTAGACATTATGACTAAAGCAGCAATGTTATACACATTTTTGAAGTATCAATTGTTACATTTGCAAGAATTTTAAAATAAACAATTTCTAAAAAAAAAAGGAAAAAGGAAAAAAAGCCGAACAGACACTGCTTGATCCGTTTTAGGTCAGCTTTGGGATTTCTAGGTAGTCTCAGTAAAATCCATTCTGAGTTCTCCTTATAACCGGCAGAAAAAAAAAAAAAAAAATATATATATATATATATATATATATATATATATATATATATATATATATATATATATATATCTGCGAGCGGTTCAACAGAACACTGCTTGCCGAGACTGGGAGCGACTCCTACCGCACTTCTTATGTGCATATTGGGAGGTACCGCAGGAACTGCTTTGGACTATTATATGGGAGAAGATTACGAGGACCTCATCACAGTGCATTGGGATGGGGGAATGTGCTAAAACTCTGTGACCACATGGAACAGTTGGCTAAGTTGGTAAAAGAGAACCTCCAAGCTGACAAGGGGTGACAGAAAGTATGGTATGACCGGGGTACCCGACTGCGTAGTTTCCGTGTTGGACAAAAGATTAAACCGGTCTGACATGATTAATTACAGGCGGCATGGCAGGGTCCCTACAAGGTGGTGGAGCATATCTGCAATACCACCTATGTGGTAGCCAGCTGTGCAGATGAGAGAGTAAACTGCTCCTTCCACGTTAATATGCTTAAAGAGTACAAAAAAAGGAAGGACGATGTAACTGCAGTGTGCGCCCCAGCTTCTGAGGATCTAGACAGCCTCGCATTACCTGACTTGCTAGAGGGAGACTCCCAAGTTGACCTTATCGCTCAAGTCAAACTAGGAGACAAACTGACTGATAAAGAAATAGTTCAGGCCCACAAATTATTGAAAGCTAAACGAAAGACCTTCTCCCAAGACCCTGGGTACATCACCCTGGCTGTACACAACGTGGAAATCCCAGGACAAGCACCTATGAGGAAACCACCCCTACCACATTCTCGAGGCAGTCCGGTAAGAGATACGGAAGGATATACAGTAAATGCTGTGACTAGGAGTGATTGAGGCTTCAGACTTGGCTTGTAGTCCTAGTACCGAAGCGGGACGGAACAACACTCTTCTGCGTGGACTACAGGCGACTGAACGATCGGACTCTTACCAACTCTTATCCCATGCCCTGGAGGAACTATTTCATCATATAGCATGGGGACAGTATCTCGCCACAACAGACCTATGCAAGGGCTACTAGCAGATTCACCTGGCCGAGGAGGCTATCCCCAAGTCGGCATTCGTCACCCCGCTTGGCCTATTCCAATATCAGGTCATGCCGTTCTAGATGAAGAATGTCCCAGCCACCTTTCAACGTATGGTGGATAGGTTCCTCAATGGCTTCCAGGAATTTGCACGTGCGTACCTGGACAGCATAGCTATCAATTGTGACTCATAGGAGGAAGATTTCCCATGTAGGGAAGGTTATCGGCCGAATTAGAGCAGCTGGCTTAACTCTGAAGCCAGACAAGTGTCACATTGGTATGGCTGAAGTGCGGTATCTGGGACACAGAGTAGCTGGGAGACTTCTGCCCCTACCCGAGTGGCCACCACACACTGGATAACACAGTTCTACTTCACCCTTTACTAAGTCTTGGCTCGTGTTTTTTTTTAAATTCTTTATTTTATTTGTGCATGAAAAATCACATAAAGCACACAATGCCACAACAGCTAGAGCATGCAGAGCGTCATACATAGATTTACATTGGTTAGGCATTAAAACATAGCACAGTTTTATGGATTATTATCGCATGACAAAGAGTTATATCTAATAATATTATCAATAACAGCGTTAAACTAGGTTATCCAGGTTAGATTGTTATCAGCTATATATCAGAGAATTTACAACATTGAAAACAGGTTAGACTACAATGTTAAACCGGTGAGCTATAAAACCACCTGGTAAGCACGTTAATAGAGGTGAGATATCCCCAGCAGTACCTTTCTACATTAGTAAGCATGTTGGTAGCCTGGCTGTAATCAGGCTAAGTTAAGTAATGACATGCAATTAGCCGGCATAGATGTATCTGTGCCATGGAGTAATAAAACGAAAAAAAAAAAACAAATAGATAATGCTGCTTCTATCTATAACAAGCTCGTGTTGGGATAAAGTCACCCTCACAGGCCAGCAGTATGCATAAGGGCTAGTACTCGTGTTCGCCAAGAGGGACAGTTAATGTCCAGGGTGTAGTAGCAGTTTGTGAGTACGTCTCTCAACAGTCATGCTGTCCCAGGGCCGGTCCGACCCTCAGCCTGTTCCCCGTCTGGGAGAGTGCAGCAGGTCTGTGCCAAGGTGCTGGTCATATCGGGTGTTGGGCAGTGCATGATGGGTGACTACCTTCGGGTGGGCCCACTGCGTCTCCGATTTCTCCGATGTAGGAGCCGCTTTAGAGGCTGTTGGCGGTCCCCGCTGTTTGGTAGGCATGTAAGGGGTACGGAGATGAGTGCACCCGCTTGTCAGCTCTGTGTCGGGACGCTTTGTGCGGCTTCCTCCTCCGCTTCCCCGCTTGTGTAGCGCCAGCTTTCCGCCCTGGCTGTGGTGGTTTGTCCCCGTTCTGTGGAGGGCTTGTTGCAGCCGTGGGTCTTGTTTGGCTCTGTTTAGCTTGTTCCCAGTATTGCTCCCAAAAGCGTTCAAATGCCAGGGCAATGGGATCCCTGGAGTCTGGGACACACTTGGTCACGTGTTGGCGGCCATCTTTGCCCACTCCAAGCCGCACTCTTGCTGGGCTCATGTTTGGGTGAGACAGCTATACTCTGTGCAAGAGAGCTTAATCACTAGGACCCTGTTACAGGTTAGGAAAGTTTGGATAGACCCCAGCCAAGCTGCAGCGGGTAGGGGCTATAGCACTACTGGTGTCCCAGTGATAGCTAGGAAGCAAGCTTGGCAGAGGTGCCCAGTCAGGGTACCATGCAGTCCATCAAAGTGTGTCCAGGATTGTGTGTCCATGAATGGAGACCCCATGCTGGGGGTCTGTGTATAAATTCTGTGTGCCTTGCCTGAATAAACCAGATCTACTCCCAGCACTGGCGTACATACCGCGGTCGCAGGGGTTGCAGCTGCGACTGGGCCCGGCCCACCAGGGGGCCCGGCCACCTAGCGACTCGGTATGTACGCCAGTGTGGGCAGACTCTTCTACTGGGGGGACAAGGAGCTGGCCACATCAGGGCCCCCGAGGCCGGCCCTGGTGTTACCGGGCGCGCGCGCGAGGGAGCACTCTCCCCTGAGCGCTCTCTGATCAGCTCCCTTGCGCGCCCCGCACTTATGCTGCAGCCGGAATATGAAGTTATATTCTGGCTCCGGCATCAGTAAAAATGTGCGAGGGAGCTGGGCAGAGAGCGCTCAGGGGACAGTGCTCCCTCACGAGCCAGCAGGACCGGCCGCCGGGCAGCCCCTGGACTGGACTGGAAAGGGAGGCTGCGGGATTAAATCTGAAAAAAAAAACACACAAAAAACGTGTGTATGTGTGTTAGTGCTACAGTGTGTGTGTGTGTCTGTGTGTGTTAGTGCACATTTTTGTGCCAGTGTGTGTGTTACTGTGTCTGCTAGTGAGTGTCAGTGAGTGTGTTAGTTTTTGTTTGCGTGTGTTACTGTGTGTTAGTTGTGTGTGTCTGTTATTGAGTGTGTGTCTGTTAGTGAGTGTCAGTGTGTGTGTCTGTGTGTGAGTGAGTGTGTGTGTGTGTCTGTTACTGAGTGTGCTAGTTTGTGTGTGTCTGTTAGTGAGTCTGTTAGTGAGTCTAGTGAGTCATAGGTTAGTGAGTCTAGTGAGTCTTAGGTGTCTTAGTGAGTGTGTGTTTGTCAGTGAGAGTGTGTGTTTTATAAGTGAGTGTGTATGTGTCTCTGTCTGTCACTGAGTGTGTCTTTGGCAGTAAATTTGTGTGTCTGTTAGCTAGTGTGTATGCGTCTGTTCGTGAGAGTGTGTGTGTGTTTTAAACCCCTTAAGCACTTACCTTTCTCCAGCGCCGGACTCCCTTGGCGCTGGGGATCCCTCCGCCCCGACCTGCCTCTCAGCTCCCAATGCGCATGCGTGGCAAGAGCCGCGCGCGCATTCAAACCGCCCATAGAAAAGCATTACTCAATGCTTTCCTATGGACGTCGAGCGTCTTCTCACTGTGATTTTCACAGGGAGAATCGCGGAAGCGCCTCTAGCCGCTGTCAGTGACACAGCCACTAGAGGCTGGATTAACCATCAGTGAAACATAGCAGTTTCTCTGAAACTGCTATGTATTCAGCTGCAGGGTTAAACTAGAGGGCCCTGGAACCCAGACCACTTCATTGAGCTGAAGTGATCTGGGTGTCTAAAGTGGTCCTTTAAGTGTATGTGTATCTGCATACACTTGCGTACATACCGCGGTCACAGGGGTCGCAGCCCTGCAACCCGGAGCCTGCCGCCATCTGTTGCGACCCCGGCCCGCGCAGAGTAAGTGCGGGGGGAAGGGCACGGATCAATTTTAGCACCGGGGCCCCATGGGTCGTGTGTACGCCACTGACTCCCAGCATTACGTTTAGACAAATGTATTTGTGGAAAGCTGTACTAGCTAATACAACGGGAAAGGGAATCCATGAAGGTGATACCCTGGTGGTCCGCCACACAGATCAACATGTTAGCTCCTAATTTGGTGCTAAAATCAGGACAATTTTTGCTGTCATGTTTTTATCATGATTCGAAATAGCATTGAAATGTTTTTGATGTTTTGGAAAAAAGTCCCTAGAGTGCGGAACTCATTGCTGTTGTTTACTGTGCCAGACCTACACCAGGCTTCATAAAGGATTTCCTGGAGAACACAGTGTGTGTGTTTTAATATAACTGGTCTTAGTTGTTGTTAGAGGGTAAACATAGATATATAACATACAATTATGTAATTATGTAATTTAAAAATTGCCACGACTAAGAGCTCTTCTGCTATGATCTTACTACATCCTACCTGAGCTACCTGTCTGAACAAACGAGGATCAAAATCCCTTTTCTCTGTTTCTTTACGACACGAGCTTCAACCCACCTTGATAACACGGGCCCCTTCCCTTTCTTGCATAAGAGTGAGAAAGAAAACCTTGGAATATATTCTTTTAATAGTTATCACAGTAATGTTTGTGGCGAACATCAGGCTCATCCCAAAGGAGATGTGTCAGCTTTCACCGGCTCTGCTAGATCGTGACAACCCTCGGGACCCATGGAGCTGCTAATGAATTCTTGGTTAGATAGTTTAGTACATTCCACGATAGATGGCATCGACCTCCGTCCTCTTATTTTACCTAAATGTATTCGTTTTATCCATTCGGAAACACAGCGTGAGAGCAGAGTGTGAAAAGATGGAGTAGGGACAGTGGAGGGTGTGTCATAAGACTGTATCCAATCAGAGCGTGGTTAGATCAGCCAATAAGATGCTAGCTGGAGATGTATAATTTGGAGGCTGCTGCGGGCGCGTATTATTGCTTGATCTTCATAGAGAATAGTGACCATGTCTGAAGCCGCCCCAGCTCCCGCCGCCGCACCTGCGGTAGAAAGCGCCTCCAAGAAGAAGCAGCCCAAGAAAGCAGCCGGTGTCAAGAAAGCCGCTAAGCCCTCCGGTCCTAGCGTGTCCGAGCTCATTGTCAAAGCTGTGTCCGCTTCTAAAGAGCGCAGCGGGGTGTCCCTGGCAGCTCTGAAGAAGGCTTTGGCTGCTTCTGGTTATGATGTGGAAAAGAATAACAGCCGCCTCAAGCTGGCTCTCAAGGGCTTGGTGACTAAAAGCACTCTCGTCCAGGTCAAAGGAAGCGGAGCTTCCGGCTCCTTCAAGCTCAACAAAAAGCAGGCGGAGAGCAAGGACAAGGCTACCAAGAAAAAGGCACCGGCTAAAGTCAAGAAGCCTGCCCCGAAGAAAGCCACCAAGTCTCCAGCCAAACCTAAGAAGGTAGCTGCAAAGAGCCCGAAAAAGGCCAAAAAGCCGGCCGCCTCCGCTAAAAAGGCCACCAAAAGTCCGAAGAAAGTCAAAGCCGCCAAGCCCAAGAAGGTAGTGAAAAGCCCGGCTAAGAAGACCGTGAAGAGCCCTGCCAAAAAGGCAGCCAAACCCAAAGCCGCAAAGAGTCCTGCAAAGGCTAAAAAGGCAGCTCCCAAAAAGAAATAAGCCTTGCTCGCATTTAATTTTATTTTCCAAACCCCAAAGGCTCTTGTAAGAGCCACCACATTCTCATTTCAGAGCTATATATCAGTGATGGCAACGTGTTTGTTTTGGTGTCATGTCACACATATCGTTCCCCCTCCATCCCTCATTCTAAAGTCAGGAATAACCTAATGAATCCTGTAATCCCAGCATCTAGTGCTCGAAAAGATTACACAGGAATGTATCTTGTCGGTGTGGCTAAGTCCCCGTATACCAGTGCTACACTTGAGCGTTGATTTTTTTTATTTTTTTTGGCTTAGAAATTCCCTCCGTTCTAAGATACTGAGGGTGTTTCTTCATTAAATTGCGAAAGGCCAGTTTTAGTGAGAAACGCATATAATATATAGAATATCACACAGTGTCCTTCCAGACTAGATTTAATGTTATTGCCTTTTTCAGTAAGATAATAAAGCAGAACATATTTTAGGGATTGCGATTTTGTACATGGTGATAATAAAAGGGACTGTCCTCGTCCTCTCTCCACGTGTGAAACGGGCGCTTATTTCGATATTCAAAGAGTGATAAAGCCCAAGAAATGATACCTTGTGCAGTAGCTAAGCCGACTATCAAAGAAACACTAAAGACATGATAAAATGATTATACTTCAAAAGACTTCACGATTGTGAAATCTTTTGAAGCATAAACAGCTTTGGTTTTAAAAGCCAGAACCATTTCGAGCACGGAAGGAGAGGGTTAAGCATATTATTGAGAGGAAAAAAAAAAGTGAAGGGGCGTGTTTAAAACGCCCGCCTCCTTTGCTGCAGGTCCCCATACGGTCCGTCCGAGGAGTATATAAGGAAGAGCTTTGCACAGCATCTCATATCGTTCGTGCAGAAAGAAGAGCAGAACCATGTCTGGCAGAGGCAAAGGAGGAAAGGGTCTCGGAAAAGGTGGCGCTAAGCGTCACAGGAAGGTTCTTCGTGACAACATCCAGGGCATTACCAAGCCTGCAATTCGTCGCCTTGCTCGCAGGGGAGGCGTGAAGCGTATTTCCGGCCTCATCTATGAGGAGACTCGCGGGGTGCTGAAGGTATTCCTGGAGAACGTCATCCGGGACGCCGTCACTTACACCGAGCATGCCAAGAGGAAGACTGTCACCGCCATGGACGTAGTTTATGCTCTTAAGCGCCAGGGCCGCACTCTCTATGGCTTCGGAGGTTAAAACTCGGGCTTGACTTTACCGCACACCCCATTAACCCAAAGGCCCTTTTCAGGGCCACCCACTTTTTCACTAAAAGACTGAACCTAATCACTTTAACCCCTTCCACACCTGATAAATTGCCTGCTATCTACATAGATACACCGAGAAGGAGATAGTAGTAGAGGCTGCTCCCAAACATCTAGACGGGAAAGGTTGCTAAACACTGTATCTGTAGACCGCATGTTTGAACCATCGGAGGATTTGGAGCCGCCTTCTGTTAATGGTAGGGGATGTAAAAAAATGAGCAAGTACGTACACACACACTGTCAAGAAAGCTCTGGTTTTGGTGTATTGTTACTGTTGCCTACATTTAATACATGCTTGCAGCCACTTAAATAGAAACATTGTTACTAGCTTTGCATATGCACTCCTGTGTTAACTATGTATTCTCCTCTAAGCGAAAAAGTAGTCTTTTTCCTGCTGCCTCTCCACACGATGGATTCTAAATAGTGAAGTTATTGTAAAATCGCCAGTGAAATAGACCAGCAGAGATGATGGCTACATCGTTGCCTGACGTGAAAATGGGATATGTGGGGACATTTGAGCATTGTAGTGTGTGGGCTCCGTAGCTAGCCCGCTCAAAGTCACAGGCTAAAAGACACGTTTTTATGAATGTGTTGGAGCTCGTTCGAGTGCAGATTTGGTGGCTCTTAAAAGAGCCTTTGTGTTAGCAGGTTTCAACTTAAGCACGTTCGCCTCGGATCCTACGAGCCAGCTGGATGTCTTTGGGCATGATTGTGACCCTCTTAGCGTGGATGGCGCACAAGTTGGTATCCTCAAAAAGACCAACCAGGTAAGCCTCGCTAGCCTCTTGCAGAGCCATGACAGCAGAGCTCTGGAAGCGCAGATCAGTCTTGAAATCCTGAGCGATCTCACGGACAAGGCGCTGGAAGGGCAGCTTGCGGATGAGCAGCTCGGTGGACTTCTGATAACGGCGGATCTCCCTGAGAGCCACAGTTCCTGGACGGTAACGGTGAGGCTTTTTCACTCCCCCGGTAGCTGGGGCGCTCTTTCTAGCAGCTTTGGTGGCTAGCTGCTTGCGGGGAGCCTTGCCTCCGGTCGACTTACGGGCTGTCTGCTTAGTTCTGGCCATTGTAGCAAAACGAAAGGGAATGAACGCTGCTCGCTGTAGCCTGGGCTTTATAGCCGATACGGCGTTTTCATTGGTTCATCAAGTGGGTGGTATGTTCTGATTGGCTGAAAACAAATAGTAAACCATTTCAAAATACCCGCTCAAATCAACTGCTTCTCATCCCCTCCCCCACATTCAAAATGCCCGCTCAAATCAACTGCTTCATCCCCTCCCCCCTCCTCCATCTATTGAGCACACGCGCCCAAAGAAGGGATCTAAGCCTTTAGTGACCCTTCCTGTCCTGACAGCATTTATTATAGACGCTACTAGTTGAAAGGAATGGCAGTGGGCAGTAATGGACGTATTCCTCCCAACATACTTATTAATAGCTGTATAGGCTTTATCGAGGGGGAGGGGTGCATGGGACATTGACCTCTTACACATGCAGAAAGGCCGCTTCTTTCGATGGGATAGAAGCCACGTCTGATAAAGGACTTTCACTCACAGGACGCTCAGTAGCCATACAAATGAGCTCCAGGAGACAGAGCAGCAGGAAATGTTACAAAGCATCCACTTATTGAAACAATGTTTTCAGCCGAGAGGCCAGGCTATTAAGGCTGCGTTAACTCATCCAGCAGCACAGACAACAGAGCTGTAGCGCCGCTAGGATTTGAACGCTCATAGTAGGTTTCACCCGGCATGTCCTCCAGACAGCGGGAGAGGGGGGAATCCTGAGAGTGAGCGACATGTAGAGATGCCCCGCTTAACAAAAGAGGACCTGTACACTATATACACTTGCCCCAATTGGTATTAATTTGCTGCTGCGTTTATCATAGACATGCATGGCAGCCATTGATTTTAACTAGTTCTATAGCTGGAATGTTGGACAGGATATGGACTGCAAATGGGACTCAGTCAGTGCTGTGACAGAAGCGCCCTAATATTTTAGCTTGCTTATGAGCTGCCAGCGTGGTGTGTGTGTGTGTGTGTAGATACAGGGAACGGTTTGCGCGCAGCAGAACAATTAATCGGCTCTTTGTGGAGAACGTGGGTGGCTCTTAAAAGAGCCTTTGTGTTTGGTAGGTGAGGGAGGCAGGTGCAGCAGCTGTCCGCTTTACTTGCTCTTGGGCTTGTGGCTCTCGGTCTTCTTGGGCAGCAGCACAGCCTGGATGTTAGGCAGGACACCTCCCTGGGCGATAGTCACTCCTCCCAGCAGTTTGTTGAGCTCTTCATCGTTACGGACAGCGAGCTGGAGATGGCGGGGAATGATGCGGGTCTTTTTGTTGTCTCTAGCGGCATTCCCTGCCAGCTCCAGAATCTCAGCGGTCAGGTACTCCAGCACTGCAGCCAGATAGACGGGGGCACCGGCTCCCACACGCTCTGCATAATTGCCCTTCCTCAGCAAACGGTGGACTCTGCCGACTGGGAACTGAAGTCCCGCTCGGGATGAGCGAGTCTTCGCCTTTGCACGGGTCTTTCCACCTTGCTTTCCGCGGCCAGACATGTTTGTTCTTGATTGAATGCAAGAAGATGAAAACTCCTCCCCTACCACAGGCTATTTATAAACACACTGTGCTCTGTGATTGGATGACTTTACAAGCAGCCAATTAGAGACACGTTATACAGGGAACCAATCTATTGCTGGAGCTAGTGTTAAACAGCCGCTTCCTTACGTCATCTGACTTTAGCAACCAATCGCAGGAAGGGAAGCGGAAGGGCCTCATTTACATGGTCCGCCTATAAATAGAACCGCCGGAGCAAGCAGCTTGCTATTCGCTCGCGAGCTAACAGCGTTAATCATGCCTGATCCAGCAAAGTCCGCACCAGCCCCCAAGAAAGGCTCCAAAAAAGCCGTCACCAAGACTCAGAAGAAAGATGGCAAGAAGCGTAGAAAGAGCAGGAAGGAGAGCTATGCCATCTACGTGTACAAGGTGCTGAAGCAGGTCCATCCCGACACCGGCATCTCCTCCAAGGCAATGGGGATCATGAACTCCTTTGTCAATGATATCTTTGAGCGCATCGCAGGAGAAGCTTCTCGCCTGGCTCACTACAACAAGCGCTCCACCATCACCTCCCGGGAGATCCAGACTGCCGTGCGCCTGCTACTACCCGGAGAGCTGGCAAAGCACGCCGTGTCTGAGGGCACCAAGGCTGTCACAAAGTACACCAGCGCCAAGTAAATGTCCGCCTCCCTGACCACCCGCTAACACAAAGGCTCTTTTAAGAGCCACCCACACTGTCTCTCTCAGAGCTGGCATCACACCCATGCATCAACTCTACAGCTTACTTGCTGCCCACCACAAGCTCACGCAAACGTGTAGCTTTCCTTTCACTTAACCCTTTCCATGCTGTCCTGTAACTCTGAAGATCTCGAGCTGCTCGTGTTTGCACATTTTAGACACTTGTGTCACGCACATGCTGATTTAGCCACCTAATGCTCAGTTTGCTCCGCTCTATTACTTTCAAGTCTACCTAGATACCGGACTTGATCTTAGAAGATATTCGTTGGGCGGCTGTATATCTAGTAACTGTAGATTAGGGACAGGCTTCTTATTCAGGGTAGCGCTTGAAGTCACATTAGGGATATTATAAAAGCTGCTACTGTAGGAGATCTTATACCTAATACTTTACCAAATGGCTACATGGCCAGGGATTTCACTCGATAAGTGTATCCGTTTCTTTCTCTTTTGTTATAGCCTATTGAAACAATGTTTCACTTCATCCTGATACTGTCTATTACTATGTTGCAACTCATGGAAGCCTAGTATGTGGTTCTAGCGTCTTTTTGCTCACGCTAGTATTTTACTAGACTTTAAAAGGTCTTTTTTTGACATATATACCTCAAAACAGCTAGTGTGCAATATCTAGCCTACCTACCCTATTTTCTATCATTTCCACTAGTTATGGGGAATGTGCGCAGGCTTACTTTGGAACATTTAGCAGGCTTTTCCCTTTATTGCACATTGGATATGTACGGATTTATTTTTGTAATTGTCTTTATTTTGTGTAAGTCTTGATATTGGTGACTTATTTTGGGGTATCCCACCCCTTTAGCTTTATTCTTATTAAAGGTTTAGTTGTATCCATTTGTTCAGCCAACCCCCGACTGAATTAGATACCTGTCCTTAGAAAGTATCTACATTAGTCCACATACGATTGTTCATTACTTTTTGGATACATGGAAATCCTCCTTTTTTTTTTTTTGATTTGGTGTTTGCCATTAAAGAACAATTTAGACCATTGAGGCTTCATCTAAATATCAGCATGATGATTTCAGTGTCTGCAGACATGTTGAGCTTATTAAAGACAATCTGATAAGCCTGTTTTGATCTTAAAGACATAAGCATTTTATTTTTTTTGTAACTTGCCTTTTTTTCCTGTTTATTGCGCCAACACATTATACACTTTCTCACCAGATGTGCCTGTATACACTCAAACAGCGTTTTCCAATTGGTTTTCTGCAGGAACCTATGGTCCAGCGAGAACAAAACTGGAGTTCTGTAGTGATTTGCCCATTGGGTAGCCCATACACTTAAAGAAACCTGATGGGCATTGCTGCAGAGGGACTCGGTAAGCACTGTTTAATTGCCCAACGGAATCCCTGTAGCATGAGATGCTGGGAAGTGACTGACTATCATTACCTCCCAGCTTCAAATAGAAAATGCTGCACTGGAGGGAGAGAGACCGCAGTCGGCACTGAGCAGCGATTTAGGCGGCTGCCTAAGGCCTAACTCGCCATCGGGCAGGCATACTGTGTCAGGTACAAGGACCCCACACCTTGCCCGGTATGCTGCTGGTTGCGAGGTCCCTCCACTCTGTCCTGAGAAGCAGAAAGCCAGCACAGTCTGCAGCTCCGCTGACTATGCAGTGTCTCGCGATCTCTGGCCAATCAGACCGTCGCCGCGGGATACCACTTCAATGCTCTGACTTCTGGATATTGTGAGGCACTGCACAATCTGCAGCTCACACCTGGTGGAGTTGCAGACTGTGCAGTCTCTCAGGGCAAATTGTAGAGAGAGCTTACTGGAGCACCAGGGATCAAAGACACCAGGGGCCACCAGTTGCAATCCCCTCCCTCACTTTCACACCACTGTGCAACCCGCTCCCTTACTGTGTCACCCCGTCTCTCCCTCAGGCACTCTACCACCGTTCAACCTCTACCACCGTGAGGTTGGAGTGCCTCGTGTCGCCTGCTGCGTTCAGATAGCTGGGGTGGTGATTGATGCCACAGTCTGTTCCCCCAGTGGGGACCGGGATAACCCCCACCGGTCCAGAGGGGGGGGGGGGGGGTAGGAGACCTGTAGAGACGCTTGGTGTGTCTGGCGTCGGGGTGAGCGGCCGTCTCTCCCCGGCTCCAACTTTAGTAGGCCGCACTCGGCGTTTCGGTTTCCCTGCCTCGACGGTTTTCAGAGGGGTGTCCTTCGGTTCCGCAGTGCATTCCCAGCATGGGTAGCACAACCCGGTGAGTCTGCGGTCAGTGTAGCCGTTGAGTTTGACCCAAATTTGGCCCGTCAGGCGAGAGCTCGTGGTGCCCACGTCTGTACTGCTTGGCGGTCAGGCTCCGCCCCCTGGGTACGGATTTTTATTTAGCTTTCGGGTATTCACCTTTTTTCTCTACTCGCTGACACATATCAAAGGTTTGGCTATATCCCTGTACGATCCGATGATTCGCTTTCCAAATGCCTAATTGCCCTGCAAGGGGAATATCATGGCTGAGCTTCAAAATGCCCATTTGGTATAGTAGTCTTTGTGCCCTTAACGTAATCCTCTTGTTTGTTTGTTTTTCCGGTAGGTTTCCGGGGTTAAATTGTATTGAACCATTCATTTCTCCTTGACCTTCTCGTATAGATGCATTTCCGATTCTGATACTGCTCGATATGCCTCTGCAGCTCTGCCGGACAATTTGCTAGTTAAAATAGGTGCCCGGTTGTTTGTTGAAACACTTGAATCCACAGACAAAACCAACCTAGACCTCACCACATATAAAACACTTTTGGATAAACGCTCAGAGCTAGCCACCCTTAATGGAACACAAATCAAGAAAAGTCTTCTTCTTACCAGACACCGGTACTATACCCAAGGGGGCAAAGGGGGACGACTATCAGCGCAAGCTCTAAAAACACAAAGACAAACCACATTTATCTCATCCATACAGACTCCACAAGGGACCAAGTCAAATCTGATGGCGGACATCATGCTAGCCTTCCAGGAGTTTTACCACAAACTTTACAACTTGAGGGACTCTCCCCCCAGATGTTACTGACATAAGAGCCTTCCTCAAACAAAGGATCGCCAAGACAATCCCACCCAACGTACAACAAAGACTTGACTCTCCCACAACTAAAGAGGAGTTAGAAGTAGTGATAGAGGGGCGTGTCCGACTTCCGGCGAGTGCAGTCGCATGGACTGAGAGCTCCGTCGACCTGCAAACCTAACGAGCGACAATATCAGCATTAACTGCTAAATTTCAACTAATTATATACCCAAGGAGCATCCCTCACTAATGTCTCCTCCCAAGCAACTGAAACTGCCCGATATGGCAAGAAATAACAAGAAAAAAGATCGCAGACGAGAAATCCAAGATGGCGGCGACAGAGCTACCTTATCGGAAGCCAACTCTGACTGCGAATTGACCTCCTCAAAACACTCTGATATCGCGGTCACGGACCGTAGCCTGCACAAAATGCTCCAGGAACTCTGATCGACTATACGTCAAGACTTCCTGAAGATTGACCGGGAGCTAAGGAAAGAAATTTCGGCCCTGGGTGACAGAACGAGCCAACTTGAACATAGATCCGATGAGATTTGCTCAGCCCACAACGAAATGGCTGATAAGTTACAGAAAATCTCGGAAGAAAATACCACGCTCAAATTTAAATTAGCTGACCTAGAAGATAGGTCGAGAAGACAAAATGTTCGGTTCAGGGGCATACCGGACGATGTGTCCCACGACGCTTTACCAGCATTCATACTAGCTGTATGTAAATCCTTGGTCCCGGAACTGCCAGACTCTGCATGGACCTTTGACCGCATGCACAGGCTACCACGACCGGCCCGCATGTCTAGTGATGTACCGAAGGACGTCATAGTGAAATTTCATTATTTCACACACAAAGACGCTCTGCTGAATGCGGCCAGGAAAGCTGATCAGCTCCCGGACCCCTACCAACAAATATCCTTGTATGCTGATTTATCGGCCACTACCATGGCACGAAGGAAGGAATTCCTAACCGTCACAAAGACACTACGCAACAACAAAGTCTCTTACAGATGGGGTTACCCCACAAAAGTTTTGATTTGGCGACAAGGAAAAACATATGCAATCAACGAACCAGAAGACGGGATGAAACTCCTCATCAAATGGGGCCTATGGACTAACTCCAACGCTGTTCCGCTTAATTCCCCGTCTAGAAGCTGCTCTCCCAGACGACTTCAAAAGGAGTGGAAGATGGCGGGCTCGCCGGCTCGCAACACATGAACTTTCCGTCCATTATAAATTGCGATGAGTATAAGTTCTTATTGTGGTGCTACTTAAGTGTATCTTATTTTATAACTGACAACCCAATCCATTCTTAGTAATTAACACCGATCATTTATACCATCTTCGGCACTAATCTGTATAACTTAATTACTTGGTTTATAGCGGCAGGTCGACAATCTACTATTAGAGCACGTCCACGTGCTTCTCAATCTCTGTCCTGCAGGTCGACAACCATCCTGCCACATTCGATTTTAACACTACAACATATACACAATTGGATTTGTGGGTTCCCTACACAATAAGTACACTTCGCATATACAGTACCTACACGGCGATATGTAATCAACACCCGACGTGAACCACTTTCACGATCATAAATTCCCTCCTATCATTACACATATGCCCAGTTGTTGTTTATGTACAACACTTTTCCTTGCTGCATACGGAATTGTATTTGTTGTAACGTTTTACTGTTATATCCCAAATCGTTGCTTTTACTTATTATTTTGAGATCTATGCTATGCTTAAGGGTAACGCACCATGTAGGCCACATGGCTATTACGTCCGTTGACTGTTTTCCTTACAGTCCAGTATATGGTCACAATACACCACCGATCCAAGCGTTTCATATCCGCATCCCGGAGGCACGCTTCACGGGCCTTAATCATCTGACGACAGGTTCTTACCCCGGGCCACCCACTACCCGCATGGCTATCCTATTTTGTAGGTCCTCCCTAATTCACATATAGCGTCCCGATCTCGACTATATACGACTATGCACACCTCCAGCCAGCAATTCAAGTGCAAAGGATAAGCATACGTATAGCAAACATTTATTGGTCTGTTTCTATTATTGCCTTTTTTTCATGTTTATAATTTATGTTTTAATACTTCGAGAACTAGGCTTGCTCATAACTAAGGTGTACGGGTCCTACAATGATGATAAGTACGATATTTACCATCCCCAAACCTAAGTAAATGTTCACAACGCTCTAAACAATTTTTTTGCAAGCCCTCTCCAATCACACATGAGGCCCTAACTCTGACCATTTATACCTCCAGTCCCTGCTTCAAGCTCAATTGCTGAGGGCACATATTGCAGAAATTTTTTTTTCAGTTATCTCCGATATTGTCTATTTTTATTGATTATGTTTTAATATGCAAAAAACTTTGTAATTGTTCATGGGAAATATGTTACGTATATGTTTAGACAATTATACATGATATTTGCTACCCTCAACTCACGATAATTGGCTTCATCGCACCACCCTACACTTAGAGTTAATATCAATCACTCAGTTGATTTGCACTCACTGCAACTATTTGCTAACGTGCAAATACTCCCCAATCTATACCTACATTCCACTTGTTTCGACTCGGAAATCCTTGCACGAAACTCCTGTCATTCAAAGCCCTAGCCACACCACTGTTGGCAATTTTCTACTCTATATAGAATATAAGATAAATGCTTTCCCGCAGTTATTTATTTTATGATCAATATAACCTGGTTGCAGGACCTCTCACACCTCCCTCCCTCCCCCGGCCATCACTTGAGGCACTCCTAGTGTCTAAAAATGGCCACTCTACGTTTTCCACTTCAAGGAAATGTCTGTGTATATAGTTATCCCGTTACTGCCACTACCCCTCCCCTACTTCCCCCTTGCACTCCTCCAAGGTACCAGAATTTACCCCCTAGGGATCACGACGCACCCTTCGTTACCTATCTTCAAGCCCCATTACTGAGGCCCTTTACTGCGTGCAATATCCAACGGAAGCTTAGGACATTCCTATTCATTCTAGAGTATCCATTCTTTCCACTCGTGCACCATACTTACCTAAAATGACGACTAATACATTAAAAATCCTTTCCCTCAATGCAAAAGGCCTAAACAGCCCCTACAAAAGAAGTCAAGTGTTAAGAGATATGCATAACTCTGAGGCTGCCATAGTCTGCCTCCAAGAAACTCACTTCTGCAAAAACAATCCACCCCACATAAGATCATCCAAATACCCTACAGAATACCATGCATACGCACCAAATAAATCTAAAGGAGTGGCAATTATATTTCACAAGGACTGGGTATTCACTCCCATTAGACAATACGCTGACCCCACGGGCAGACTGCTTATTTTGGTTGGTGAACTTAATGGTATTCAAGTTACAATCTCTTCCCTCTATGCGCCCAATGACGCTCAATTCTCCTTTCTCAACAAGGCTATTAAAAAGATATCTACCCTAAAACAAGGTCATGTCATAATATGTGGTGACTGTAACTGCACACTTGATCCCTTACTAGACGTCCAACGGGTCAACAACCTAAAACCTAACAAACTCACTGTGCATAACAGTAAACTGTTTTCGAACCTTATTTTCACACACGATCTCTTTGACACCTGGAGAAATCTATTCCCCACAGCCAAAGATTATACCTTTTTCTCTCCAGTTCATTTGACTTATACAAGGATAGACTTATGTTTACTCGATAAATCGACCCTGCCCCACCTCTTAGATCAAACCATAGGACAACGGACGTGGTCCGATCATGCACCTATTATAGTCACCATAGCAGTACCCTATCCCACAAAAGGCCGCGGCACTTGGCGCTTAAACGAATCCATCCTAGACTCGCCTGACAATTTACAAACAGTTGCCTTGGAAATACAGGACTACTTTAATAACAATGTCACTACAGACACATCTACAGAAACCCAATGGCTAGCGCACAAAAGTGTAATAAGAGGAACGTTCATCAAACTAGGATCAATCAAAAAAAGAACAGCTAGTAACCTAAATACTTCACTTCAAAGAAAGCTTGAAACATTGGAAAACTCCAACAAAATCTCACCCTCTCATTCTACCACGAAACAAATCGCAATAATTTGTGAACAAATACTAAATCTGAGAATTGAGGATTTTACCAATAAGGCGACTAAACTCCAGCAGAGATATTACACCTTAGGCAATAAAGCCGGCAAACTTCTAGCTAATCAGCTTAAATCTAGATACCTCCAGACAAAAATCCCTTATATTCTTTCCAAATCGCACACAAAATTATTTAACCCCATAGACATAGTCAATGAATTATCATCATTCTACAACGATCTTTATAACTTAGACAAGAATACCTACATCCCGAGCGCCCAGAACATATCGACGTTTCTACAACGTATTTCACTTCCACAGGTTACACCACAACAAAATGATCAATTGACCACTCCATTTACGGAGCACGAGGTAGCCACAGCCATAAGGTCCCTACCAAAGCATAAAGCCCCTGGTCCAGATGGACTCCCCAACTATTATTATATTAAAATGGAACCTCAACTCACCCCACACATCACGAAACTCTTCAACACAATACAAAAAATAGGTAGCTTCCCGAAGGAAATGTTGGAAGCATATATCATTACCCTGCCCAAACCCAACAAACCGCCCACATCATGTAGTAACTTACGCCCAATTTCTCTGCTAAACGCAGACGTGAAACTATATGCTAAACTGATAGCTAATAGATTAAAACAGATATTACCGAACTTAGTCTCTGAAGAACAAGCGGGTTTCGTGCCAGGCAAACAGGTGGGAGATAACACCAGATTCTGTACAGACTTGATAGATTGGGCCACTCGTCATCGCCAATCCGGGGTCCTTATGGCCCTCGATGCAGAAAAGGCCTTCGACCGCCTGAACTGGTCTTATATGTTGGCCACCCTTAAAGCCTATGGTTTCTCTGACTCCTTTCTCACTAGCATCATGGCCCTTTACTCCATGTCCTCAGCAAGAGTTTTCAATACGGGCTTCTCATCCATCAATTTTAATATCTCTAATGGTACCAGACAGGGATGCCCTTTGTCCCCTCTAATATTCATTCTCTGCTTAGAGCCTCTTCTTCGCACAATTAAAAACGATCCCTTACTCCCAGGCCTTCAAACCCCTGCAGGAGAAAAAAAGCTAGCTGCATTTGCGGATGATATTATTATTTTTTTGCAACACCCGACTTCTTCTATTCCCTACCTCCTACAAACTCTGAATATGTATGGTACGGTTTCGTACTACAAAAACAACATCGCTAAAACCCAGATACTTCCATTGAACTTAAATCCTCAAACAATCGATACTCTAAAATCACAATTCCCCTTTGATTGGCGCAAGACTTCCATCACCTACCTGGGCATTAAATTAACCCAATCCAAATCACAAACTATAAAAGAGAACCACGAAGCGGTTCTGCACAAAATCTCAACTCAATTGAAACAATGGGACAAACTAAATACCTCTTGGATAGGCAGGATAAATTCGATCAAAATGATGGCACTTCCTCACATACTCTACCTATTCCGCACACTACCCATCACTGTCCCGAACTCTATCCTTACCAAGTTTCAAACTGTTCTAAATGCACATATTTGGAGGAGAAAACCCCCAAGAATCGCACTCCACTCATTATGGCGCCCCATCCACCGAGGAGGGTTAGGCATCCCCAACGTCAGTAAATATTATAGGGCCTCTTCTTTAGCACAGAGCTTGGACATCATGACCAAGAAAGCTAACCCGGTCTGGCTTAAATTGGAACAAGCATGTGGCAACATCCCATCCCTACCCAATGTACTGTGGTCCAAGTGCAACCATTCTTCCACGTCTTTATTGCCAAGCACAAAATTTCTTCTATGCTCCTGGAACTCATGGAGCACAATGTTATGTCCCAAAGAAGAACTACTTTACTTAGCTCCTCTAAGAGCTCTTACTGCGTTATCACCAGATCTTCCCATACACCACTGGCCAACACACGGTCTGACCAATGTTTACTCCTTATTTGACTCAACAGGCCTTCGATCCTTTCCTGACCTACAGTCCACTCATAACTTACTACATCGAGATATATTCCTTTACTTAAGAATAAAACACATAATACACACGGCTAATATCACACGCCTCGATTTATCATCATTAAGCCTGATAGGCCACACTTGCTACATGTCTGACAAATCTCGTTTCCCTCAGAAATTCCTTAAACTATGCTACCTAGCACAAGCAGAGGCCCGTAACCCTGTTAAACTCCCCTATATGATCAAATGGGAACGAGAGCTGGGCGTAGAATTTCACACACAAGATTGGCTCACAGCTATTTCATCCACTAAAAGATCCACTAAATGCGTAACTCTATGGGAGGCGTACTTCAAAGTGCTAATGTGATGGTACCTAGTTCCTAACAGACTTACCAAGATTTACCTTACCTCCACACCCACGTGCTGGAGATGCAACAAAGGTACAGGCTCATTCCTACACATTTTTTGGGACTGCCCGAAACTTCAAACCTTTTGGTATTTTGTAAAAAAAATTATACACTCTTTGTATGGCATGCAATTAACTTTAAACCCAGCAGGTTGCTTACTCCACTTGCTACCTGAGTTGCTATGTACCCCTATGAAAGTAGCGATTATCAATATCTTAATAGCTGCTAAATCATGTATTGCTACTCATTGGAAAAAGCAACATCTCCCCCTCTCTGCAAGAATTACTTAACAAAGTTAATACTATTTACTGTCATGAGAGAGAATGGGCCAAGAGAGTTGACTTGACCAATTTCAACGAACACTGGGAGAACTGGGAATCCATCTATAACCAATTTACCAAATTGATCTGATGCTCTTCACTACACCAACTACACTCCATAATTATGCATCACACTAGTGTGGCTCTCTAGCCTACTCCTCTTTTCACCCAATAACGCCTTGTTATTTTACACAACTGACACCCCCTACCTCCTATCCCTCTCACAAGTGAAGACGTACGCAACCTTGCAGCTGTGTGCAAACTTGCATTTAATTGAAGTTCTTTGTAAACGAGATACACTAAATGGCCCTATGTAATAGGTTATTGCACCCTCTACCTCTACCTGCTATTTATCCCTACTATTTGTCTCGGCAAAGACGTAAATGCACACACCAATATTATATCTTGCTGTGCTTCTACACATTACATCTTGACTGTGTTTATGATTACATATGTTTCTGTTTATATGTATAAGTTTATATGCATTTGCACGACCATAATTTTGGGTACATGGCCCTTGCAACCAACACACTGTGGTACAGTTTGCCATTACCTCCTATATGGCATAGTTGAAATCTTATCTGACGGTAAATGATGCTTAATCCTATATCTGCAAATATAATTAAGCGACGGTTTATATGCTATGCACACTGTTGTAACAGAATCTCTATGTTTTTATACCCACCTGTAACTAACCTGTAAAAGCGTAATATGACTGTGTCCGATCTCATCAATTATATCATAACGTACCTTTACCCCTTCCCCTTTTTCCTTTCTGTACCCCATTGTATGTTATTTCGAAGAAAATGTTAATAAAAATCAAACATTGAAAAAAAAAAAGAAGTAGTGATACACTCCCTCCCACATGAAAGAGCCCGGGCCAAGATGTCTTCACGGCCAAATACTACAAGAGCTTTTCCATCCAGCTCATACCCCCACTCCTAGACGCACTCAACTCCCTACTTAAAGACAATTCCATACCCCCACAGGCATCGGAAGCCACTATTGCACTCTACCCAAACCAGGTAAAGATTTGACCCAATGTGGGAGTTATTGGCCTATCTCACTTAAAAATATTGATTTAAAAAATGTTCACTAAAACACTAGCTAACCGCCTACGCCTCAAGCTCCCAGAGCTAATTCACCCAGACCAGGCTGGATTTATACAAGGCCGAGAAGCTAAAAAATAATATCACCAAACTCATTAATCTCATGCATCACTCTGAACACACAAACACCCAGACACTGTTACTCTCCAGAGATGCCGAAAAGGCTTTCAACAGGGTGGACTGGTCCCTGATGCTTGCCACCCTGGAACAGATGGGCTTTGGCCCAAACTGGCTAAGGTGGATGGGAGCTATATACTCCAGACCAACGGCTAGGCTACTCGTGAACGGCCAACTCTCACTCCCAGTACCCATCTCCAATAGCACCCCTCTTTGTTTCGTCCTGGTCCTGGAGCCATTCCTCCAGGGAGTTAGAGAAAATCCTAACATCAAGGGTTTCAAATTTGGAGGGGCAGAACACAAAATATCAGCATTTGCAGATGACATGCTATTCACGGTCTCCGAACCCAGCTCCTCACTCCCTCATATACTGGAGGAGATGTCTCTCTATAGCAAAGTGTTCACCTTTCATGCCACTCTAGGTAAATGTGAACTCCTCCCACTGAAAGTACTAAACTCGACCAAAACACATCTACAATCAAACTTCCCATTCTCCTGGGGAACAGAGCATATAACATATCTGGGGGTAGCACTACCATCCGTTATCTCACGACTATATGAAACCACCCCCCACCCCCCTGCTAATCCAAGCTAGAACCAAAGATCTTACTAAATGGCACACTTCGCAGTTCAGCTGGTTTTGCAGGATAAATATCCTGAAAATTAGTATTCTCCCAAGAATATTATACTTGCTGCAAGTTCTCCCGATCACTCTACCCACAACCTTCTTTGCTGCCATACAAAAACTATTTACGACATTTATTTGGTCCCACAAACGCCCCAGGCTAGCCTATCAGCTGCTCACAAGATCAAAGACGGAGGGGGGTCTGGGGCTGCCAGATGTGGAACGATACCACAGTGCAGTACTATTGGCCAGGATTTATGACTGGACAGGCAAGAACACGACCAAACAATGGGTAGATGTAGAGAATAACATCTTCCGTGTCCCCATACACACAATACCATGGCACAACTCTGGCCAATCCTTCCTTATGCACAAACAACACCCGACCATTACTCCGACACTGAGAATGTGGTCACACATGAGTCATTGGCGGCGGACATATCACCATACCCATCACCGCTATATCCACTGACTCACAATCCGCTCTTCAAGCCTGGTGAATCGGGAGCGGCATACAGAGAATATCATACCACAGCATACCTACCTTCACGAGACCTCCTTGACAATGAGGGAGTTAGGCCCCTGTCGTCCCTACACCCGCAGGGAACTCCCACGACCCTTCAAAAATTTCTCTACGATCAACTCATTCACTTTTTGCGGACCAACAAATACCCCCAACAAGGTCACCGAGCACTGACCAAATTCGAACTTACGTGCACCCAATGCACACTCAAAAAGAAACAGGTCAAAACCACATATGCCTACTACAGGACACTAGCCAACCAATCAACCTACTCTACAAAAAAGGACAGCAGGGAGTGAAAAAGAGCCAGAGGGGAAATACACTTTTTAGAGAACGGGGGGTAACCCCAAAAGTAACATAGCGACAAAAAAAGGCAAAAGTGTACCTATGTATATTGAGTGGTTGCTCAAAAATACGTTAATGCGGAGAGAGCTAAGGTGAGCTATACACAGAGTATTCAACTGTGGGACAACGTCTACCTTAGGTACGATGCTCAGCAAAAAAGAAAAGAAAAAGAAAAATAAATAAATTTTATTAATAAATATAAAACCACAACGTGCTAGTGTACAAAACTGTAAACCTAAGTTAGTGTTAACCAAAAAAAACAACATAGGTGTAGTAAGTGAAAGAAATTAAAAAGAGAGAGCAATCTCTTCCAGGAACTCTATCTTATTTATATATAGTAAGGAATATCAGGACTTATTGAGTTTATTCTAGGCCGCTGGGTAGGTGTGTAGAAGACCTCAAAACCTTCTTGCGGTAACACCCGGGAGATACGTATATTGTAGGCCCATATAATAAGGTTGCGTCCTTAATTGTGAATATATAGGTAAAGATAGACCGAGGAAACAGGCACTTTAGCACCGTGCCCGCGGGAAAATAGTGGCGGTCACAGTTGTATACACACTGTTACTGTGTAGCTAAATTAGTAATTTATTAGCGGTCTAGTTGTAAGATACTTGGTGACCGTAGGATTGTCCATATGATATCTGCAGCCTAAAGTCGTTGATAGTCAAATATTACATAAATTGTCGGCTGTTTGTATAATTAACGGACTCCTCACATGGACACTAATAAAGTGCTGTACACAGTGCAGTGGTTGTAATGACTTAGTGCGGAAACCAAGCAAAATCTATGAGCGGTCTAGTGAAAGGAACCGCCACTCCCCGTGCCTTCGAGGGCACCTAACACCCAACCCGCTCGAACAAACAAAGTAGACTGAGTATATAAAAATTAGCTTAGTATGGTTACTAGAGCGGAGTTAGTCAGTCGTCTTATGAGGAGAGAAATTTGCTAGTCCCCGTGCCTTCATGGGCACCTAACAGTAATCCCACTAAGTCGATTAAGATTGTCTTAGTTAATCAAAGTAGATAATTAATTTCAAAAGTCATTATCGCTAGGTGAGAAGGCTGGTCTGCCTGAGTGGCCAAGTTATTCTGCCATCGCCCTGGAGGACTGTGCCTTCGAGGGCACCTAAATGCTAACACCCCTGGAAGAGATGTCTATCCTCAGTGTAGCGAGGATCTGATAAGAACTTCTAACTGATAGTGCGCTGCCTAACGGCTCGAATGGGCACACAAGCCTTCGAATGTAGGAGAAATTCAATATAGTTAGAGAGTAGCGTGGTCGCTGGTTACAGTGCTTAACACTAAATCATAGGAGAAGCACTGGAGGACACCCTGACGCGCGCGTTTCGCCCGACCTGGCTCGTCAGAGGGGAACCGACCGGTACACTGCGTCTGGTTTAAATATGGAGGAAAGGATTCCTATTGGGTGAGAAGGACCATCGTCTGATAGGTGAATTCTCATTCCGTCATTAGTGACGGAGTGAGTGGGCGGGGCTTATTCGCGGAGTCGCTTAACCCCTTCAGCGCTGGGTTTGATGATAGGAACAAGGGATTCTAATAGTGTTGAATATGCTGAAATTGCCAGTACATGGGGCAGACATCCTGATGGGTGCCTGTATTTAGTTATAACTCGATGTTGATGGGGCTGCAGCGTAATTATATCATATTCTGCTACCCACTAGACTGTACCTCTGGTGAGAGAATGGGCTAAAAAATCTGTTAAATTTCGTATAAGCATGGACCGATCAAGTTGTGTATATATACATATTGGCCCGGTTCTAGTGGAATAGACCTCCAAAGGATGGTGCCCGTGTGTGTCATGTTCTATGCTTAAGGCAAAAGTTTCTTATAGGTTGTTCATTGGTGTATGAAAGGAGTGAAATTGAACTCTTCGTTCAGACCGTCAGGTGTTAGTGTTTTTAAGGCATAGATCCATCTGGACTCTTTCATCAGGAGAATTTTGTTAAAGTTCCCTTTTCTGGAGTTTAAAGTTAGTCTTTCCAGTGCCTGGAATGTAAGGTGTGTTGGGTCACCCTGATGAAAATTGCGGACGTGGTTCGATACTGGAGTGGAGATGTTTGGGTTAGTAATAGAGCAGATATGTTGTAATATCCTGCGTTTCAGTTGTTGATAAGTTTTTCCCACATATTGGATACTGCAGCTGCACGTGATCAAATACACTACTCTCGTCGAGCTACAATTAATAAACTCCTTAGTTTTATATTCTTTTTTTGTTATGGAGCTTGTAACGATTTTAGTGGGTTTAATGTATTTGCATGCCTTGCAGTGTCCGCAGCGGTAGGTTCCAGTAGTCTGCGTAAGCCATGTGGATTGCGATGGTCTGGTTGGTTCAGTATGGCTATGGACCAAAACGTCTCTCAGGTTTTTTGCCCTACGTGCAGTAATCTGAGGATAGCTGCCAATATTTTCACCAAGGTCTATGTCATGTTGGAGTATCGGCCAGTTGTGTGCCATTATACTTCTTACTTGGTCCCAATATAGATCACAGGTGCCTATGCAACGAGTAATTTTTGTTTCCAGCTTTGGTTTATTGGTTCTTATGCTTACGCTTCTGTCTATTGATAATGCTCGTTGAAAGGCGCGTTTTAAGACTCTATTTGGATATCCTTTCTGCTTAAACATAGTTCTCAGTTTACTCGCTTCCAGTAGGAAGCTTGTTTCGGTCGAGCAATTGCGTCTTGCGCGCAGATACTGGCCAAAAGGTATGCCTGACTTCAGCTTTATTGGGTGATAGCTTCTCCAGTGGAGCAGGCTATTGGTTGCTGTGTCTTTTCTAAATAGTTCAGTTTCTACTTTTCCATCTTCCAGGATTTTTATGTTTAGGTCTAGGAATACCAGATGTTCCGAGTCAATCACGTGGGTAAGTTGGAGGCCTATGGTATTATTGTTCAGGTCTCTTACCAGATTGAGAAATTCTTCCACAGAACCTAACCAAAAGACCAGTATGTCATCAATGTATCTATGCCAGCTGTAGATACATGTGTCATACTGGTCTTTGGTGACGGTTGGCAAGATGGTCTCCTCCCACCACCCTAAGTATAGGTTGGCGTAGCTGGGAGCACACGCCGTCCCCATAGCAGTCCCCTTAAGTTGCAGGTAGTGTTGGCCATTGAAGACAAAGAAGTTGTGCATTAAACACTAGCTAACCGCCTACGCCTCAAGCTCCCAGAGCTAATTCACCCAGACCAGGCTGGATTTATACAAGGCCGAGAAGCTAAAAAATAATATCACCAAACTCATTAATCTCATGCATCACTCTGAACACACAAACACCCAGACACTGTTACTCTCCAGAGATGCCGAAAAGGCTTTCAACAGGGTGGACTGGTCCCTGATGCTTGCCACCCTGGAACAGATGGGCTTTGGCCCAAACTGGCTAAGGTGGATGGGAGCTATATACTCCAGACCAACGGCTAGGCTACTCGTGAACGGCCAACTCTCACTCCCAGTACCCATCTCCAATAGCACCCCTCTTTGTTTCGTCCTGGTCCTGGAGCCATTCCTCCAGGGAGTTAGAGAAAATCCTAACATCAAGGGTTTCAAATTTGGAGGGGCAGAACACAAAATATCAGCATTTGCAGATGACATGCTATTCACGGTCTCCGAACCCAGCTCCTCACTCCCTCATATACTGGAGGAGATGTCTCTCTATAGCAAAGTGTTCACCTTTCATGCCACTCTAGGTAAATGTGAACTCCTCCCACTGAAAGTACTAAACTCGACCAAAACACATCTACAATCAAACTTCCCATTCTCCTGGGGAACAGAGCATATAACATATCTGGGGGTAGCACTACCATCCGTTATCTCACGACTATATGAAACCACCCCCCACCCCCCTGCTAATCCAAGCTAGAACCAAAGATCTTACTAAATGGCACACTTCGCAGTTCAGCTGGTTTTGCAGGATAAATATCCTGAAAATTAGTATTCTCCCAAGAATATTATACTTGCTGCAAGTTCTCCCGATCACTCTACCCACAACCTTCTTTGCTGCCATACAAAAACTATTTACGACATTTATTTGGTCCCACAAACGCCCCAGGCTAGCCTATCAGCTGCTCACAAGATCAAAGACGGAGGGGGGTCTGGGGCTGCCAGATGTGGAACGATACCACAGTGCAGTACTATTGGCCAGGATTTATGACTGGACAGGCAAGAACACGACCAAACAATGGGTAGATGTAGAGAATAACATCTTCCGTGTCCCCATACACACAATACCATGGCACAACTCTGGCCAATCCTTCCTTATGCACAAACAACACCCGACCATTACTCCGACACTGAGAATGTGGTCACACATGAGTCATTGGCGGCGGACATATCACCATACCCATCACCGCTATATCCACTGACTCACAATCCGCTCTTCAAGCCTGGTGAATCGGGAGCGGCATACAGAGAATATCATACCACAGCATACCTACCTTCACGAGACCTCCTTGACAATGAGGGAGTTAGGCCCCTGTCGTCCCTACACCCGCAGGGAACTCCCACGACCCTTCAAAAATTTCTCTACGATCAACTCATTCACTTTTTGCGGACCAACAAATACCCCCAACAAGGTCACCGAGCACTGACCAAATTCGAACTTACGTGCACCCAATGCACACTCAAAAAGAAACAGGTCAAAACCACATATGCCTACTACAGGACACTAGCCAACCAATCAACCTACTCTACAAAAAAGGACAGCAGGGAGTGAAAAAGAGCCAGAGGGGAAATACACTTTTTAGAGAACGGGGGGTAACCCCAAAAGTAACATAGCGACAAAAAAAGGCAAAAGTGTACCTATGTATATTGAGTGGTTGCTCAAAAATACGTTAATGCGGAGAGAGCTAAGGTGAGCTATACACAGAGTATTCAACTGTGGGACAACGTCTACCTTAGGTACGATGCTCAGCAAAAAAGAAAAGAAAAAGAAAAATAAATAAATTTTATTAATAAATATAAAACCACAACGTGCTAGTGTACAAAACTGTAAACCTAAGTTAGTGTTAACCAAAAAAAACAACATAGGTGTAGTAAGTGAAAGAAATTAAAAAGAGAGAGCAATCTCTTCCAGGAACTCTATCTTATTTATATATAGTAAGGAATATCAGGACTTATTGAGTTTATTCTAGGCCGCTGGGTAGGTGTGTAGAAGACCTCAAAACCTTCTTGCGGTAACACCCGGGAGATACGTATATTGTAGGCCCATATAATAAGGTTGCGTCCTTAATTGTGAATATATAGGTAAAGATAGACCGAGGAAACAGGCACTTTAGCACCGTGCCCGCGGGAAAATAGTGGCGGTCACAGTTGTATACACACTGTTACTGTGTAGCTAAATTAGTAATTTATTAGCGGTCTAGTTGTAAGATACTTGGTGACCGTAGGATTGTCCATATGATATCTGCAGCCTAAAGTCGTTGATAGTCAAATATTACATAAATTGTCGGCTGTTTGTATAATTAACGGACTCCTCACATGGACACTAATAAAGTGCTGTACACAGTGCAGTGGTTGTAATGACTTAGTGCGGAAACCAAGCAAAATCTATGAGCGGTCTAGTGAAAGGAACCGCCACTCCCCGTGCCTTCGAGGGCACCTAACACCCAACCCGCTCGAACAAACAAAGTAGACTGAGTATATAAAAATTAGCTTAGTATGGTTACTAGAGCGGAGTTAGTCAGTCGTCTTATGAGGAGAGAAATTTGCTAGTCCCCGTGCCTTCATGGGCACCTAACAGTAATCCCACTAAGTCGATTAAGATTGTCTTAGTTAATCAAAGTAGATAATTAATTTCAAAAGTCATTATCGCTAGGTGAGAAGGCTGGTCTGCCTGAGTGGCCAAGTTATTCTGCCATCGCCCTGGAGGACTGTGCCTTCGAGGGCACCTAAATGCTAACACCCCTGGAAGAGATGTCTATCCTCAGTGTAGCGAGGATCTGATAAGAACTTCTAACTGATAGTGCGCTGCCTAACGGCTCGAATGGGCACACAAGCCTTCGAATGTAGGAGAAATTCAATATAGTTAGAGAGTAGCGTGGTCGCTGGTTACAGTGCTTAACACTAAATCATAGGAGAAGCACTGGAGGACACCCTGACGCGCGCGTTTCGCCCGACCTGGCTCGTCAGAGGGGAACCGACCGGTACACTGCGTCTGGTTTAAATATGGAGGAAAGGATTCCTATTGGGTGAGAAGGACCATCGTCTGATAGGTGAATTCTCATTCCGTCATTAGTGACGGAGTGAGTGGGCGGGGCTTATTCGCGGAGTCGCTTAACCCCTTCAGCGCTGGGTTTGATGATAGGAACAAGGGATTCTAATAGTGTTGAATATGCTGAAATTGCCAGTACATGGGGCAGACATCCTGATGGGTGCCTGTATTTAGTTATAACTCGATGTTGATGGGGCTGCAGCGTAATTATATCATATTCTGCTACCCACTAGACTGTACCTCTGGTGAGAGAATGGGCTAAAAAATCTGTTAAATTTCGTATAAGCATGGACCGATCAAGTTGTGTATATATACATATTGGCCCGGTTCTAGTGGAATAGACCTCCAAAGGATGGTGCCCGTGTGTGTCATGTTCTATGCTTAAGGCAAAAGTTTCTTATAGGTTGTTCATTGGTGTATGAAAGGAGTGAAATTGAACTCTTCGTTCAGACCGTCAGGTGTTAGTGTTTTTAAGGCATAGATCCATCTGGACTCTTTCATCAGGAGAATTTTGTTAAAGTTCCCTTTTCTGGAGTTTAAAGTTAGTCTTTCCAGTGCCTGGAATGTAAGGTGTGTTGGGTCACCCTGATGAAAATTGCGGACGTGGTTCGATACTGGAGTGGAGATGTTTGGGTTAGTAATAGAGCAGATATGTTGTAATATCCTGCGTTTCAGTTGTTGATAAGTTTTTCCCACATATTGGATACTGCAGCTGCACGTGATCAAATACACTACTCTCGTCGAGCTACAATTAATAAACTCCTTAGTTTTATATTCTTTTTTTGTTATGGAGCTTGTAACGATTTTAGTGGGTTTAATGTATTTGCATGCCTTGCAGTGTCCGCAGCGGTAGGTTCCAGTAGTCTGCGTAAGCCATGTGGATTGCGATGGTCTGGTTGGTTCAGTATGGCTATGGACCAAAACGTCTCTCAGGTTTTTTGCCCTACGTGCAGTAATCTGAGGATAGCTGCCAATATTTTCACCAAGGTCTATGTCATGTTGGAGTATCGGCCAGTTGTGTGCCATTATACTTCTTACTTGGTCCCAATATAGATCACAGGTGCCTATGCAACGAGTAATTTTTGTTTCCAGCTTTGGTTTATTGGTTCTTATGCTTACGCTTCTGTCTATTGATAATGCTCGTTGAAAGGCGCGTTTTAAGACTCTATTTGGATATCCTTTCTGCTTAAACATAGTTCTCAGTTTACTCGCTTCCAGTAGGAAGCTTGTTTCGGTCGAGCAATTGCGTCTTGCGCGCAGATACTGGCCAAAAGGTATGCCTGACTTCAGCTTTATTGGGTGATAGCTTCTCCAGTGGAGCAGGCTATTGGTTGCTGTGTCTTTTCTAAATAGTTCAGTTTCTACTTTTCCATCTTCCAGGATTTTTATGTTTAGGTCTAGGAATACCAGATGTTCCGAGTCAATCACGTGGGTAAGTTGGAGGCCTATGGTATTATTGTTCAGGTCTCTTACCAGATTGAGAAATTCTTCCACAGAACCTAACCAAAAGACCAGTATGTCATCAATGTATCTATGCCAGCTGTAGATACATGTGTCATACTGGTCTTTGGTGACGGTTGGCAAGATGGTCTCCTCCCACCACCCTAAGTATAGGTTGGCGTAGCTGGGAGCACACGCCGTCCCCATAGCAGTCCCCTTAAGTTGCAGGTAGTGTTGGCCATTGAAGACAAAGAAGTTGTGCATTAAACACTAGCTAACCGCCTACGCCTCAAGCTCCCAGAGCTAATTCACCCAGACCAGGCTGGATTTATACAAGGCCGAGAAGCTAAAAAATAATATCACCAAACTCATTAATCTCATGCATCACTCTGAACACACAAACACCCAGACACTGTTACTCTCCAGAGATGCCGAAAAGGCTTTCAACAGGGTGGACTGGTCCCTGATGCTTGCCACCCTGGAACAGATGGGCTTTGGCCCAAACTGGCTAAGGTGGATGGGAGCTATATACTCCAGACCAACGGCTAGGCTACTCGTGAACGGCCAACTCTCACTCCCAGTACCCATCTCCAATAGCACCCCTCTTTGTTTCGTCCTGGTCCTGGAGCCATTCCTCCAGGGAGTTAGAGAAAATCCTAACATCAAGGGTTTCAAATTTGGAGGGGCAGAACACAAAATATCAGCATTTGCAGATGACATGCTATTCACGGTCTCCGAACCCAGCTCCTCACTCCCTCATATACTGGAGGAGATGTCTCTCTATAGCAAAGTGTTCACCTTTCATGCCACTCTAGGTAAATGTGAACTCCTCCCACTGAAAGTACTAAACTCGACCAAAACACATCTACAATCAAACTTCCCATTCTCCTGGGGAACAGAGCATATAACATATCTGGGGGTAGCACTACCATCCGTTATCTCACGACTATATGAAACCACCCCCCACCCCCCTGCTAATCCAAGCTAGAACCAAAGATCTTACTAAATGGCACACTTCGCAGTTCAGCTGGTTTTGCAGGATAAATATCCTGAAAATTAGTATTCTCCCAAGAATATTATACTTGCTGCAAGTTCTCCCGATCACTCTACCCACAACCTTCTTTGCTGCCATACAAAAACTATTTACGACATTTATTTGGTCCCACAAACGCCCCAGGCTAGCCTATCAGCTGCTCACAAGATCAAAGACGGAGGGGGGTCTGGGGCTGCCAGATGTGGAACGATACCACAGTGCAGTACTATTGGCCAGGATTTATGACTGGACAGGCAAGAACACGACCAAACAATGGGTAGATGTAGAGAATAACATCTTCCGTGTCCCCATACACACAATACCATGGCACAACTCTGGCCAATCCTTCCTTATGCACAAACAACACCCGACCATTACTCCGACACTGAGAATGTGGTCACACATGAGTCATTGGCGGCGGACATATCACCATACCCATCACCGCTATATCCACTGACTCACAATCCGCTCTTCAAGCCTGGTGAATCGGGAGCGGCATACAGAGAATATCATACCACAGCATACCTACCTTCACGAGACCTCCTTGACAATGAGGGAGTTAGGCCCCTGTCGTCCCTACACCCGCAGGGAACTCCCACGACCCTTCAAAAATTTCTCTACGATCAACTCATTCACTTTTTGCGGACCAACAAATACCCCCAACAAGGTCACCGAGCACTGACCAAATTCGAACTTACGTGCACCCAATGCACACTCAAAAAGAAACAGGTCAAAACCACATATGCCTACTACAGGACACTAGCCAACCAATCAACCTACTCTACAAAAAAGGACAGCAGGGAGTGAAAAAGAGCCAGAGGGGAAATACACTTTTTAGAGAACGGGGGGTAACCCCAAAAGTAACATAGCGACAAAAAAAGGCAAAAGTGTACCTATGTATATTGAGTGGTTGCTCAAAAATACGTTAATGCGGAGAGAGCTAAGGTGAGCTATACACAGAGTATTCAACTGTGGGACAACGTCTACCTTAGGTACGATGCTCAGCAAAAAAGAAAAGAAAAAGAAAAATAAATAAATTTTATTAATAAATATAAAACCACAACGTGCTAGTGTACAAAACTGTAAACCTAAGTTAGTGTTAACCAAAAAAAACAACATAGGTGTAGTAAGTGAAAGAAATTAAAAAGAGAGAGCAATCTCTTCCAGGAACTCTATCTTATTTATATATAGTAAGGAATATCAGGACTTATTGAGTTTATTCTAGGCCGCTGGGTAGGTGTGTAGAAGACCTCAAAACCTTCTTGCGGTAACACCCGGGAGATACGTATATTGTAGGCCCATATAATAAGGTTGCGTCCTTAATTGTGAATATATAGGTAAAGATAGACCGAGGAAACAGGCACTTTAGCACCGTGCCCGCGGGAAAATAGTGGCGGTCACAGTTGTATACACACTGTTACTGTGTAGCTAAATTAGTAATTTATTAGCGGTCTAGTTGTAAGATACTTGGTGACCGTAGGATTGTCCATATGATATCTGCAGCCTAAAGTCGTTGATAGTCAAATATTACATAAATTGTCGGCTGTTTGTATAATTAACGGACTCCTCACATGGACACTAATAAAGTGCTGTACACAGTGCAGTGGTTGTAATGACTTAGTGCGGAAACCAAGCAAAATCTATGAGCGGTCTAGTGAAAGGAACCGCCACTCCCCGTGCCTTCGAGGGCACCTAACACCCAACCCGCTCGAACAAACAAAGTAGACTGAGTATATAAAAATTAGCTTAGTATGGTTACTAGAGCGGAGTTAGTCAGTCGTCTTATGAGGAGAGAAATTTGCTAGTCCCCGTGCCTTCATGGGCACCTAACAGTAATCCCACTAAGTCGATTAAGATTGTCTTAGTTAATCAAAGTAGATAATTAATTTCAAAAGTCATTATCGCTAGGTGAGAAGGCTGGTCTGCCTGAGTGGCCAAGTTATTCTGCCATCGCCCTGGAGGACTGTGCCTTCGAGGGCACCTAAATGCTAACACCCCTGGAAGAGATGTCTATCCTCAGTGTAGCGAGGATCTGATAAGAACTTCTAACTGATAGTGCGCTGCCTAACGGCTCGAATGGGCACACAAGCCTTCGAATGTAGGAGAAATTCAATATAGTTAGAGAGTAGCGTGGTCGCTGGTTACAGTGCTTAACACTAAATCATAGGAGAAGCACTGGAGGACACCCTGACGCGCGCGTTTCGCCCGACCTGGCTCGTCAGAGGGGAACCGACCGGTACACTGCGTCTGGTTTAAATATGGAGGAAAGGATTCCTATTGGGTGAGAAGGACCATCGTCTGATAGGTGAATTCTCATTCCGTCATTAGTGACGGAGTGAGTGGGCGGGGCTTATTCGCGGAGTCGCTTAACCCCTTCAGCGCTGGGTTTGATGATAGGAACAAGGGATTCTAATAGTGTTGAATATGCTGAAATTGCCAGTACATGGGGCAGACATCCTGATGGGTGCCTGTATTTAGTTATAACTCGATGTTGATGGGGCTGCAGCGTAATTATATCATATTCTGCTACCCACTAGACTGTACCTCTGGTGAGAGAATGGGCTAAAAAATCTGTTAAATTTCGTATAAGCATGGACCGATCAAGTTGTGTATATATACATATTGGCCCGGTTCTAGTGGAATAGACCTCCAAAGGATGGTGCCCGTGTGTGTCATGTTCTATGCTTAAGGCAAAAGTTTCTTATAGGTTGTTCATTGGTGTATGAAAGGAGTGAAATTGAACTCTTCGTTCAGACCGTCAGGTGTTAGTGTTTTTAAGGCATAGATCCATCTGGACTCTTTCATCAGGAGAATTTTGTTAAAGTTCCCTTTTCTGGAGTTTAAAGTTAGTCTTTCCAGTGCCTGGAATGTAAGGTGTGTTGGGTCACCCTGATGAAAATTGCGGACGTGGTTCGATACTGGAGTGGAGATGTTTGGGTTAGTAATAGAGCAGATATGTTGTAATATCCTGCGTTTCAGTTGTTGATAAGTTTTTCCCACATATTGGATACTGCAGCTGCACGTGATCAAATACACTACTCTCGTCGAGCTACAATTAATAAACTCCTTAGTTTTATATTCTTTTTTTGTTATGGAGCTTGTAACGATTTTAGTGGGTTTAATGTATTTGCATGCCTTGCAGTGTCCGCAGCGGTAGGTTCCAGTAGTCTGCGTAAGCCATGTGGATTGCGATGGTCTGGTTGGTTCAGTATGGCTATGGACCAAAACGTCTCTCAGGTTTTTTGCCCTACGTGCAGTAATCTGAGGATAGCTGCCAATATTTTCACCAAGGTCTATGTCATGTTGGAGTATCGGCCAGTTGTGTGCCATTATACTTCTTACTTGGTCCCAATATAGATCACAGGTGCCTATGCAACGAGTAATTTTTGTTTCCAGCTTTGGTTTATTGGTTCTTATGCTTACGCTTCTGTCTATTGATAATGCTTGTTGAAAGGCGCGTTTTAAGACTCTATTTGGATATCCTTTCTGCTTAAACATAGTTCTCAGTTTACTCGCTTCCAGTAGGAAGCTTGTTTCGGTCGAGCAATTGCGTCTTGCGCGCAGATACTGGCCAAAAGGTATGCCTGACTTCAGCTTTATTGGGTGATAGCTTCTCCAGTGGAGCAGGCTATTGGTTGCTGTGTCTTTTCTAAATAGTTCAGTTTCTACTTTTCCATCTTCCAGGATTTTTATGTTTAGGTCTAGGAATACCAGATGTTCCGAGTCAATCACGTGGGTAAGTTGGAGGCCTATGGTATTATTGTTCAGGTCTCTTACCAGATTGAGAAATTCTTCCACAGAACCTAACCAAAAGACCAGTATGTCATCAATGTATCTATGCCAGCTGTAGATACATGTGTCATACTGGTCTTTGGTGACGGTTGGCAAGATGGTCTCCTCCCACCACCCTAAGTATAGGTTGGCGTAGCTGGGAGCACACGCCGTCCCCATAGCAGTCCCCTTAAGTTGCAGGTAGTGTTGGCCATTGAAGACAAAGAAGTTGTGCATTAAACACTAGCTAACCGCCTACGCCTCAAGCTCCCAGAGCTAATTCACCCAGACCAGGCTGGATTTATACAAGGCCGAGAAGCTAAAAAATAATATCACCAAACTCATTAATCTCATGCATCACTCTGAACACACAAACACCCAGACACTGTTACTCTCCAGAGATGCCGAAAAGGCTTTCAACAGGGTGGACTGGTCCCTGATGCTTGCCACCCTGGAACAGATGGGCTTTGGCCCAAACTGGCTAAGGTGGATGGGAGCTATATACTCCAGACCAACGGCTAGGCTACTCGTGAACGGCCAACTCTCACTCCCAGTACCCATCTCCAATAGCACCCCTCTTTGTTTCGTCCTGGTCCTGGAGCCATTCCTCCAGGGAGTTAGAGAAAATCCTAACATCAAGGGTTTCAAATTTGGAGGGGCAGAACACAAAATATCAGCATTTGCAGATGACATGCTATTCACGGTCTCCGAACCCAGCTCCTCACTCCCTCATATACTGGAGGAGATGTCTCTCTATAGCAAAGTGTTCACCTTTCATGCCACTCTAGGTAAATGTGAACTCCTCCCACTGAAAGTACTAAACTCGACCAAAACACATCTACAATCAAACTTCCCATTCTCCTGGGGAACAGAGCATATAACATATCTGGGGGTAGCACTACCATCCGTTATCTCACGACTATATGAAACCACCCCCCACCCCCCTGCTAATCCAAGCTAGAACCAAAGATCTTACTAAATGGCACACTTCGCAGTTCAGCTGGTTTTGCAGGATAAATATCCTGAAAATTAGTATTCTCCCAAGAATATTATACTTGCTGCAAGTTCTCCCGATCACTCTACCCACAACCTTCTTTGCTGCCATACAAAAACTATTTACGACATTTATTTGGTCCCACAAACGCCCCAGGCTAGCCTATCAGCTGCTCACAAGATCAAAGACGGAGGGGGGTCTGGGGCTGCCAGATGTGGAACGATACCACAGTGCAGTACTATTGGCCAGGATTTATGACTGGACAGGCAAGAACACGACCAAACAATGGGTAGATGTAGAGAATAACATCTTCCGTGTCCCCATACACACAATACCATGGCACAACTCTGGCCAATCCTTCCTTATGCACAAACAACACCCGACCATTACTCCGACACTGAGAATGTGGTCACACATGAGTCATTGGCGGCGGACATATCACCATACCCATCACCGCTATATCCACTGACTCACAATCCGCTCTTCAAGCCTGGTGAATCGGGAGCGGCATACAGAGAATATCATACCACAGCATACCTACCTTCACGAGACCTCCTTGACAATGAGGGAGTTAGGCCCCTGTCGTCCCTACACCCGCAGGGAACTCCCACGACCCTTCAAAAATTTCTCTACGATCAACTCATTCACTTTTTGCGGACCAACAAATACCCCCAACAAGGTCACCGAGCACTGACCAAATTCGAACTTACGTGCACCCAATGCACACTCAAAAAGAAACAGGTCAAAACCACATATGCCTACTACAGGACACTAGCCAACCAATCAACCTACTCTACAAAAAAGGACAGCAGGGAGTGAAAAAGAGCCAGAGGGGAAATACACTTTTTAGAGAACGGGGGGTAACCCCAAAAGTAACATAGCGACAAAAAAAGGCAAAAGTGTACCTATGTATATTGAGTGGTTGCTCAAAAATACGTTAATGCGGAGAGAGCTAAGGTGAGCTATACACAGAGTATTCAACTGTGGGACAACGTCTACCTTAGGTACGATGCTCAGCAAAAAAGAAAAGAAAAAGAAAAATAAATAAATTTTATTAATAAATATAAAACCACAACGTGCTAGTGTACAAAACTGTAAACCTAAGTTAGTGTTAACCAAAAAAAACAACATAGGTGTAGTAAGTGAAAGAAATTAAAAAGAGAGAGCAATCTCTTCCAGGAACTCTATCTTATTTATATATAGTAAGGAATATCAGGACTTATTGAGTTTATTCTAGGCCGCTGGGTAGGTGTGTAGAAGACCTCAAAACCTTCTTGCGGTAACACCCGGGAGATACGTATATTGTAGGCCCATATAATAAGGTTGCGTCCTTAATTGTGAATATATAGGTAAAGATAGACCGAGGAAACAGGCACTTTAGCACCGTGCCCGCGGGAAAATAGTGGCGGTCACAGTTGTATACACACTGTTACTGTGTAGCTAAATTAGTAATTTATTAGCGGTCTAGTTGTAAGATACTTGGTGACCGTAGGATTGTCCATATGATATCTGCAGCCTAAAGTCGTTGATAGTCAAATATTACATAAATTGTCGGCTGTTTGTATAATTAACGGACTCCTCACATGGACACTAATAAAGTGCTGTACACAGTGCAGTGGTTGTAATGACTTAGTGCGGAAACCAAGCAAAATCTATGAGCGGTCTAGTGAAAGGAACCGCCACTCCCCGTGCCTTCGAGGGCACCTAACACCCAACCCGCTCGAACAAACAAAGTAGACTGAGTATATAAAAATTAGCTTAGTATGGTTACTAGAGCGGAGTTAGTCAGTCGTCTTATGAGGAGAGAAATTTGCTAGTCCCCGTGCCTTCATGGGCACCTAACAGTAATCCCACTAAGTCGATTAAGATTGTCTTAGTTAATCAAAGTAGATAATTAATTTCAAAAGTCATTATCGCTAGGTGAGAAGGCTGGTCTGCCTGAGTGGCCAAGTTATTCTGCCATCGCCCTGGAGGACTGTGCCTTCGAGGGCACCTAAATGCTAACACCCCTGGAAGAGATGTCTATCCTCAGTGTAGCGAGGATCTGATAAGAACTTCTAACTGATAGTGCGCTGCCTAACGGCTCGAATGGGCACACAAGCCTTCGAATGTAGGAGAAATTCAATATAGTTAGAGAGTAGCGTGGTCGCTGGTTACAGTGCTTAACACTAAATCATAGGAGAAGCACTGGAGGACACCCTGACGCGCGCGTTTCGCCCGACCTGGCTCGTCAGAGGGGAACCGACCGGTACACTGCGTCTGGTTTAAATATGGAGGAAAGGATTCCTATTGGGTGAGAAGGACCATCGTCTGATAGGTGAATTCTCATTCCGTCATTAGTGATGGAGTGAGTGGGCGGGGCTTATTCGCGGAGTCGCTTAACCCCTTCAGCGCTGGGTTTGATGATAGGAACAAGGGATTCTAATAGTGTTGAATATGCTGAAATTGCCAGTACATGGGGCAGACATCCTGATGGGTGCCTGTATTTAGTTATAACTCGATGTTGATGGGGCTGCAGCGTAATTATATCATATTCTGCTACCCACTAGACTGTACCTCTGGTGAGAGAATGGGCTAAAAAATCTGTTAAATTTCGTATAAGCATGGACCGATCAAGTTGTGTATATATACATATTGGCCCGGTTCTAGTGGAATAGACCTCCAAAGGATGGTGCCCGTGTGTGTCATGTTCTATGCTTAAGGCAAAAGTTTCTTATAGGTTGTTCATTGGTGTATGAAAGGAGTGAAATTGAACTCTTCGTTCAGACCGTCAGGTGTTAGTGTTTTTAAGGCATAGATCCATCTGGACTCTTTCATCAGGAGAATTTTGTTAAAGTTCCCTTTTCTGGAGTTTAAAGTTAGTCTTTCCAGTGCCTGGAATGTAAGGTGTGTTGGGTCACCCTGATGAAAATTGCGGACGTGGTTCGATACTGGAGTGGAGATGTTTGGGTTAGTAATAGAGCAGATATGTTGTAATATCCTGCGTTTCAGTTGTTGATAAGTTTTTCCCACATATTGGATACTGCAGCTGCACGTGATCAAATACACTACTCTCGTCGAGCTACAATTAATAAACTCCTTAGTTTTATATTCTTTTTTTGTTATGGAGCTTGTAACGATTTTAGTGGGTTTAATGTATTTGCATGCCTTGCAGTGTCCGCAGCGGTAGGTTCCAGTAGTCTGCGTAAGCCATGTGGATTGCGATGGTCTGGTTGGTTCAGTATGGCTATGGACCAAAACGTCTCTCAGGTTTTTTGCCCTACGTGCAGTAATCTGAGGATAGCTGCCAATATTTTCACCAAGGTCTATGTCATGTTGGAGTATCGGCCAGTTGTGTGCCATTATACTTCTTACTTGGTCCCAATATAGATCACAGGTGCCTATGCAACGAGTAATTTTTGTTTCCAGCTTTGGTTTATTGGTTCTTATGCTTACGCTTCTGTCTATTGATAATGCTCGTTGAAAGGCGCGTTTTAAGACTCTATTTGGATATCCTTTCTGCTTAAACATAGTTCTCAGTTTACTCGCTTCCAGTAGGAAGCTTGTTTCGGTCGAGCAATTGCGTCTTGCGCGCAGATACTGGCCAAAAGGTATGCCTGACTTCAGCTTTATTGGGTGATAGCTTCTCCAGTGGAGCAGGCTATTGGTTGCTGTGTCTTTTCTAAATAGTTCAGTTTCTACTTTTCCATCTTCCAGGATTTTTATGTTTAGGTCTAGGAATACCAGATGTTCCGAGTCAATCACGTGGGTAAGTTGGAGGCCTATGGTATTATTGTTCAGGTCTCTTACCAGATTGAGAAATTCTTCCACAGAACCTAACCAAAAGACCAGTATGTCATCAATGTATCTATGCCAGCTGTAGATACATGTGTCATACTGGTCTTTGGTGACGGTTGGCAAGATGGTCTCCTCCCACCACCCTAAGTATAGGTTGGCGTAGCTGGGAGCACACGCCGTCCCCATAGCAGTCCCCTTAAGTTGCAGGTAGTGTTGGCCATTGAAGACAAAGAAGTTGTGCATTAAACACTAGCTAACCGCCTACGCCTCAAGCTCCCAGAGCTAATTCACCCAGACCAGGCTGGATTTATACAAGGCCGAGAAGCTAAAAAATAATATCACCAAACTCATTAATCTCATGCATCACTCTGAACACACAAACACCCAGACACTGTTACTCTCCAGAGATGCCGAAAAGGCTTTCAACAGGGTGGACTGGTCCCTGATGCTTGCCACCCTGGAACAGATGGGCTTTGGCCCAAACTGGCTAAGGTGGATGGGAGCTATATACTCCAGACCAACGGCTAGGCTACTCGTGAACGGCCAACTCTCACTCCCAGTACCCATCTCCAATAGCACCCCTCTTTGTTTCGTCCTGGTCCTGGAGCCATTCCTCCAGGGAGTTAGAGAAAATCCTAACATCAAGGGTTTCAAATTTGGAGGGGCAGAACACAAAATATCAGCATTTGCAGATGACATGCTATTCACGGTCTCCGAACCCAGCTCCTCACTCCCTCATATACTGGAGGAGATGTCTCTCTATAGCAAAGTGTTCACCTTTCATGCCACTCTAGGTAAATGTGAACTCCTCCCACTGAAAGTACTAAACTCGACCAAAACACATCTACAATCAAACTTCCCATTCTCCTGGGGAACAGAGCATATAACATATCTGGGGGTAGCACTACCATCCGTTATCTCACGACTATATGAAACCACCCCCCACCCCCCTGCTAATCCAAGCTAGAACCAAAGATCTTACTAAATGGCACACTTCGCAGTTCAGCTGGTTTTGCAGGATAAATATCCTGAAAATTAGTATTCTCCCAAGAATATTATACTTGCTGCAAGTTCTCCCGATCACTCTACCCACAACCTTCTTTGCTGCCATACAAAAACTATTTACGACATTTATTTGGTCCCACAAACGCCCCAGGCTAGCCTATCAGCTGCTCACAAGATCAAAGACGGAGGGGGGTCTGGGGCTGCCAGATGTGGAACGATACCACAGTGCAGTACTATTGGCCAGGATTTATGACTGGACAGGCAAGAACACGACCAAACAATGGGTAGATGTAGAGAATAACATCTTCCGTGTCCCCATACACACAATACCATGGCACAACTCTGGCCAATCCTTCCTTATGCACAAACAACACCCGACCATTACTCCGACACTGAGAATGTGGTCACACATGAGTCATTGGCGGCGGACATATCACCATACCCATCACCGCTATATCCACTGACTCACAATCCGCTCTTCAAGCCTGGTGAATCGGGAGCGGCATACAGAGAATATCATACCACAGCATACCTACCTTCACGAGACCTCCTTGACAATGAGGGAGTTAGGCCCCTGTCGTCCCTACACCCGCAGGGAACTCCCACGACCCTTCAAAAATTTCTCTACGATCAACTCATTCACTTTTTGCGGACCAACAAATACCCCCAACAAGGTCACCGAGCACTGACCAAATTCGAACTTACGTGCACCCAATGCACACTCAAAAAGAAACAGGTCAAAACCACATATGCCTACTACAGGACACTAGCCAACCAATCAACCTACTCTACAAAAAAGGACAGCAGGGAGTGAAAAAGAGCCAGAGGGGAAATACACTTTTTAGAGAACGGGGGGTAACCCCAAAAGTAACATAGCGACAAAAAAAGGCAAAAGTGTACCTATGTATATTGAGTGGTTGCTCAAAAATACGTTAATGCGGAGAGAGCTAAGGTGAGCTATACACAGAGTATTCAACTGTGGGACAACGTCTACCTTAGGTACGATGCTCAGCAAAAAAGAAAAGAAAAAGAAAAATAAATAAATTTTATTAATAAATATAAAACCACAACGTGCTAGTGTACAAAACTGTAAACCTAAGTTAGTGTTAACCAAAAAAAACAACATAGGTGTAGTAAGTGAAAGAAATTAAAAAGAGAGAGCAATCTCTTCCAGGAACTCTATCTTATTTATATATAGTAAGGAATATCAGGACTTATTGAGTTTATTCTAGGCCGCTGGGTAGGTGTGTAGAAGACCTCAAAACCTTCTTGCGGTAACACCCGGGAGATACGTATATTGTAGGCCCATATAATAAGGTTGCGTCCTTAATTGTGAATATATAGGTAAAGATAGACCGAGGAAACAGGCACTTTAGCACCGTGCCCGCGGGAAAATAGTGGCGGTCACAGTTGTATACACACTGTTACTGTGTAGCTAAATTAGTAATTTATTAGCGGTCTAGTTGTAAGATACTTGGTGACCGTAGGATTGTCCATATGATATCTGCAGCCTAAAGTCGTTGATAGTCAAATATTACATAAATTGTCGGCTGTTTGTATAATTAACGGACTCCTCACATGGACACTAATAAAGTGCTGTACACAGTGCAGTGGTTGTAATGACTTAGTGCGGAAACCAAGCAAAATCTATGAGCGGTCTAGTGAAAGGAACCGCCACTCCCCGTGCCTTCGAGGGCACCTAACACCCAACCCGCTCGAACAAACAAAGTAGACTGAGTATATAAAAATTAGCTTAGTATGGTTACTAGAGCGGAGTTAGTCAGTCGTCTTATGAGGAGAGAAATTTGCTAGTCCCCGTGCCTTCATGGGCACCTAACAGTAATCCCACTAAGTCGATTAAGATTGTCTTAGTTAATCAAAGTAGATAATTAATTTCAAAAGTCATTATCGCTAGGTGAGAAGGCTGGTCTGCCTGAGTGGCCAAGTTATTCTGCCATCGCCCTGGAGGACTGTGCCTTCGAGGGCACCTAAATGCTAACACCCCTGGAAGAGATGTCTATCCTCAGTGTAGCGAGGATCTGATAAGAACTTCTAACTGATAGTGCGCTGCCTAACGGCTCGAATGGGCACACAAGCCTTCGAATGTAGGAGAAATTCAATATAGTTAGAGAGTAGCGTGGTCGCTGGTTACAGTGCTTAACACTAAATCATAGGAGAAGCACTGGAGGACACCCTGACGCGCGCGTTTCGCCCGACCTGGCTCGTCAGAGGGGAACCGACCGGTACACTGCGTCTGGTTTAAATATGGAGGAAAGGATTCCTATTGGGTGAGAAGGACCATCGTCTGATAGGTGAATTCTCATTCCGTCATTAGTGATGGAGTGAGTGGGCGGGGCTTATTCGCGGAGTCGCTTAACCCCTTCAGCGCTGGGTTTGATGATAGGAACAAGGGATTCTAATAGTGTTGAATATGCTGAAATTGCCAGTACATGGGGCAGACATCCTGATGGGTGCCTGTATTTAGTTATAACTCGATGTTGATGGGGCTGCAGCGTAATTATATCATATTCTGCTACCCACTAGACTGTACCTCTGGTGAGAGAATGGGCTAAAAAATCTGTTAAATTTCGTATAAGCATGGACCGATCAAGTTGTGTATATATACATATTGGCCCGGTTCTAGTGGAATAGACCTCCAAAGGATGGTGCCCGTGTGTGTCATGTTCTATGCTTAAGGCAAAAGTTTCTTATAGGTTGTTCATTGGTGTATGAAAGGAGTGAAATTGAACTCTTCGTTCAGACCGTCAGGTGTTAGTGTTTTTAAGGCATAGATCCATCTGGACTCTTTCATCAGGAGAATTTTGTTAAAGTTCCCTTTTCTGGAGTTTAAAGTTAGTCTTTCCAGTGCCTGGAATGTAAGGTGTGTTGGGTCACCCTGATGAAAATTGCGGACGTGGTTCGATACTGGAGTGGAGATGTTTGGGTTAGTAATAGAGCAGATATGTTGTAATATCCTGCGTTTCAGTTGTTGATAAGTTTTTCCCACATATTGGATACTGCAGCTGCACGTGATCAAATACACTACTCTCGTCGAGCTACAATTAATAAACTCCTTAGTTTTATATTCTTTTTTTGTTATGGAGCTTGTAACGATTTTAGTGGGTTTAATGTATTTGCATGCCTTGCAGTGTCCGCAGCGGTAGGTTCCAGTAGTCTGCGTAAGCCATGTGGATTGCGATGGTCTGGTTGGTTCAGTATGGCTATGGACCAAAACGTCTCTCAGGTTTTTTGCCCTACGTGCAGTAATCTGAGGATAGCTGCCAATATTTTCACCAAGGTCTATGTCATGTTGGAGTATCGGCCAGTTGTGTGCCATTATACTTCTTACTTGGTCCCAATATAGATCACAGGTGCCTATGCAACGAGTAATTTTTGTTTCCAGCTTTGGTTTATTGGTTCTTATGCTTACGCTTCTGTCTATTGATAATGCTCGTTGAAAGGCGCGTTTTAAGACTCTATTTGGATATCCTTTCTGCTTAAACATAGTTCTCAGTTTACTCGCTTCCAGTAGGAAGCTTGTTTCGGTCGAGCAATTGCGTCTTGCGCGCAGATACTGGCCAAAAGGTATGCCTGACTTCAGCTTTATTGGGTGATAGCTTCTCCAGTGGAGCAGGCTATTGGTTGCTGTGTCTTTTCTAAATAGTTCAGTTTCTACTTTTCCATCTTCCAGGATTTTTATGTTTAGGTCTAGGAATACCAGATGTTCCGAGTCAATCACGTGGGTAAGTTGGAGGCCTATGGTATTATTGTTCAGGTCTCTTACCAGATTGAGAAATTCTTCCACAGAACCTAACCAAAAGACCAGTATGTCATCAATGTATCTATGCCAGCTGTAGATACATGTGTCATACTGGTCTTTGGTGACGGTTGGCAAGATGGTCTCCTCCCACCACCCTAAGTATAGGTTGGCGTAGCTGGGAGCACACGCCGTCCCCATAGCAGTCCCCTTAAGTTGCAGGTAGTGTTGGCCATTGAAGACAAAGAAGTTGTGCATTAAACACTAGCTAACCGCCTACGCCTCAAGCTCCCAGAGCTAATTCACCCAGACCAGGCTGGATTTATACAAGGCCGAGAAGCTAAAAAATAATATCACCAAACTCATTAATCTCATGCATCACTCTGAACACACAAACACCCAGACACTGTTACTCTCCAGAGATGCCGAAAAGGCTTTCAACAGGGTGGACTGGTCCCTGATGCTTGCCACCCTGGAACAGATGGGCTTTGGCCCAAACTGGCTAAGGTGGATGGGAGCTATATACTCCAGACCAACGGCTAGGCTACTCGTGAACGGCCAACTCTCACTCCCAGTACCCATCTCCAATAGCACCCCTCTTTGTTTCGTCCTGGTCCTGGAGCCATTCCTCCAGGGAGTTAGAGAAAATCCTAACATCAAGGGTTTCAAATTTGGAGGGGCAGAACACAAAATATCAGCATTTGCAGATGACATGCTATTCACGGTCTCCGAACCCAGCTCCTCACTCCCTCATATACTGGAGGAGATGTCTCTCTATAGCAAAGTGTTCACCTTTCATGCCACTCTAGGTAAATGTGAACTCCTCCCACTGAAAGTACTAAACTCGACCAAAACACATCTACAATCAAACTTCCCATTCTCCTGGGGAACAGAGCATATAACATATCTGGGGGTAGCACTACCATCCGTTATCTCACGACTATATGAAACCACCCCCCACCCCCCTGCTAATCCAAGCTAGAACCAAAGATCTTACTAAATGGCACACTTCGCAGTTCAGCTGGTTTTGCAGGATAAATATCCTGAAAATTAGTATTCTCCCAAGAATATTATACTTGCTGCAAGTTCTCCCGATCACTCTACCCACAACCTTCTTTGCTGCCATACAAAAACTATTTACGACATTTATTTGGTCCCACAAACGCCCCAGGCTAGCCTATCAGCTGCTCACAAGATCAAAGACGGAGGGGGGTCTGGGGCTGCCAGATGTGGAACGATACCACAGTGCAGTACTATTGGCCAGGATTTATGACTGGACAGGCAAGAACACGACCAAACAATGGGTAGATGTAGAGAATAACATCTTCCGTGTCCCCATACACACAATACCATGGCACAACTCTGGCCAATCCTTCCTTATGCACAAACAACACCCGACCATTACTCCGACACTGAGAATGTGGTCACACATGAGTCATTGGCGGCGGACATATCACCATACCCATCACCGCTATATCCACTGACTCACAATCCGCTCTTCAAGCCTGGTGAATCGGGAGCGGCATACAGAGAATATCATACCACAGCATACCTACCTTCACGAGACCTCCTTGACAATGAGGGAGTTAGGCCCCTGTCGTCCCTACACCCGCAGGGAACTCCCACGACCCTTCAAAAATTTCTCTACGATCAACTCATTCACTTTTTGCGGACCAACAAATACCCCCAACAAGGTCACCGAGCACTGACCAAATTCGAACTTACGTGCACCCAATGCACACTCAAAAAGAAACAGGTCAAAACCACATATGCCTACTACAGGACACTAGCCAACCAATCAACCTACTCTACAAAAAACACTGGGAACAAGAACTGCACTTATCTTTCGCAGATAATGACTGGAAGCAAATATTCCTCCTGACACAAAAATCATCCACCAGCTTAGCGACACAAGAAAGTAACTATAAGAAGATAGCTAGATGGCACTACACCCCATCCAAACTCAAACGGGCATTCCCAGGCACGTCCAATAACTGCTGTAGATGACTAGAGGCCATTGGGGACACGGCTCACATCTGGTGGTCATGCACGGTGAACCAAAAGTTCTGGTCACGGATCTCCAGTCTCATACACCTCATAACGGGAACCACCATACCCTACCCACCTTAAACACTCCTATATCTTATATTGCCTCCCTCCATACCAAGGGACACTAGGACCCTAGACATACATCTGCTCAAAGCAGCAAATCTGCTTATCACCCTCCACTGGAAAAAAAAAAAAAAAAAAAAAAAACAGCCCCACCTACCATTAGGGACTGGGTACGGAGAGTAGAAAGCATTAGAACAATGGAGGAAATTAGCTTCTCACTAACCGGCAAATACCACATATACATGACCTCCTGGGAACCCTAGTGTAACTTCATGAACACCAGTCAAACAGACCGATAGTGACACCCAGCTGGAGATAATATGAGACCTTGAACTACCAGCGAATCTATTTGAATATCAACGCCCTTATTATTTTTGGTCTTCACTTCCCCTCTATGTCGACTACAAGTATTTCTGTTACTGAATGTGAACTTTGTACTAGACATTATGACTAAAGCAGCAATGTTATACACATTTTTGAAGTATCAATTGTTACATTTGCAAGAATTTTAAAATAAACAATTTCTAAAAAAAAAAGGAAAAAGGAAAAAAAGCCGAACAGACACTGCTTGATCCGTTTTAGGTCAGCTTTGGGATTTCTAGGTAGTCTCAGTAAAATCCATTCTGAGTTCTCCTTATAACCGGCAGAAAAAAAAAAAAAAAAAAATATATATATATATATATATATATATATATATATATATCTGCGAGCGGTTCAACAGAACACTGCTTGCCGAGACTGGGAGCGACTCCTACCGCACTTCTTATGTGCATATTGGGAGGTACCGCAGGAACTGCTTTGGACTATTATATGGGAGAAGATTACGAGGACCTCATCACAGTGCATTGGGATGGGGGAATGTGCTAAAACTCTGTGACCACATGGAACAGTTGGCTAAGTTGGTAAAAGAGAACCTCCAAGCTGACAAGGGGTGACAGAAAGTATGGTATGACCGGGGTACCCGACTGCGTAGTTTCCGTGTTGGACAAAAGATTAAACCGGTCTGACATGATTAATTACAGGCGGCATGGCAGGGTCCCTACAAGGTGGTGGAGCATATCTGCAATACCACCTATGTGGTAGCCAGCTGTGCAGATGAGATAGTAAACTGCTCCTTCCACGTTAATATGCTTAAAGAGTACAAAAAAAGGAAGGACGATGTAACTGCAGTGTGCGCCCCAGCTTCTGAGGATCTAGACAGCCTCGCATTACCTGACTTGCTAGAGGGAGACTCCCAAGTTGACCTTATCGCTCAAGTCAAACTAGGAGACAAACTGACTGATAAAGAAATAGTTCAGGCCCACAAATTATTGAAAGCTAAACGAAAGACCTTCTCCCAAGACCCTGGGTACATCACCCTGGCTGTACACAACGTGGAAATCCCAGGACAAGCACCTATGAGGCAACCACCCCTACCACATTCTCGAGGCAGTCCGGTAAGAGATACGGAAGGATATACAGTAAATGCTGTGACTAGGAGTGATTGAGGCTTCAGACTTGGCTTGTAGTCCTAGTACCGAAGCGGGACGGAACAACACTCTTCTGCGTGGACTACAGGCGACTGAACGATCGGACTCTTACCAACTCTTATCCCATGCCCTGGAGGAACTATTTCATCATATAGCATGGGGACAGTATCTCGCCACAACAGACCTATGCAAGGGCTACTAGCAGATTCACCTGGCCGAGGAGGCTATCCCCAAGTCGGCATTCGTCACCCCGCTTGGCCTATTCCAATATCAGGTCATGCCGTTCTAGATGAAGAATGTCCCAGCCACCTTTCAACGTATGGTGGATAGGTTCCTCAATGGCTTCCAGGAATTTGCACGTGCGTACCTGGACAGCATAGCTATCAATTGTGACTCATAGGAGGAAGATTTCCCATGTAGGGAAGGTTATCGGCCGAATTAGAGCAGCTGGCTTAACTCTGAAGCCAGACAAGTGTCACATTGGTATGGCTGAAGTGCGGTATCTGGGACACAGAGTAGCTGGGAGACTTCTGCCCCTACCCGAGTGGCCACCACACACTGGATAACACAGTTCTACTTCACCCTTTACTAAGTCTTGGCTCGTGTTTTTTTTTAAATTCTTTATTTTATTTGTGCATGAAAAATCACATAAAGCACACAATGCCACAACAGCTAGAGCATGCAGAGCGTCATACATAGATTTACATTGGTTAGGCATTAAAACATAGCACAGTTTTATGGATTATTATCGCATGACAAAGAGTTATATCTAATAATATTATCAATAACAGCGTTAAACTAGGTTATCCAGGTTAGATTGTTATCAGCTATATATCAGAGAATTTACAACATTGAAAACAGGTTAGACTACAATGTTAAACCGGTGAGCTATAAAACCACCTGGTAAGCACGTTAATAGAGGTGAGATATCCCCAGCAGTACCTTTCTACATTAGTAAGCATGTTGGTAGCCTGGCTGTAATCAGGCTAAGTTAAGTAATGACATGCAATTAGCCGGCATAGATGTATCTGTGCCATGGAGTAATAAAACGAAAAAAAAAAACCAAATAGATAATGCTGCTTCTATCTATAACAAGCTCGTGTTGGGATAAAGTCACCCTCACAGGCCAGCAGTATGCATAAGGGCTAGTACTCGTGTTCGCCAAGAGGGACAGTTAATGTCCAGGGTGTAGTAGCAGTTTGTGAGTACGTCTCTCAACAGTCATGCTGTCCCAGGGCCGGTCCGACCCTCAGCCTGTTCCCCGTCTGGGAGAGTGCAGCAGGTCTGTGCCAAGGTGCTGGTCATATCGGGTGTTGGGCAGTGCATGATGGGTGACTACCTTCGGGTGGGCCCACTGCGTCTCCGATTTCTCCGATGTAGGAGCCGCTTTAGAGGCTGTTGGCGGTCCCCGCTGTTTGGTAGGCATGTAAGGGGTACGGAGATGAGTGCACCCGCTTGTCAGCTCTGTGTCGGGACGCTTTGTGCGGCTTCCTCCTCCGCTTCCCCGCTTGTGTAGCGCCAGCTTTCCGCCCTGGCTGTGGTGGTTTGTCCCCGTTCTGTGGAGGGCTTGTTGCAGCCGTGGGTCTTGTTTGGCTCTGTTTAGCTTGTTCCCAGTATTGCTCCCAAAAGCGTTCAAATGCCAGGGCAATGGGATCCCTGGAGTCTGGGACACACTTGGTCACGTGTTGGCGGCCATCTTTGCCCACTCCAAGCCGCACTCTTGCTGGGCTCATGTTTGGGTGAGACAGCTATACTCTGTGCAAGAGAGCTTAATCACTAGGACCCTGTTACAGGTTAGGAAAGTTTGGATAGACCCCAGCCAAGCTGCAGCGGGTAGGGGCTATAGCACTACTGGTGTCCCAGTGATAGCTAGGAAGCAAGCTTGGCAGAGGTGCCCAGTCAGGGTACCATGCAGTCCATCAAAGTGTGTCCAGGATTGTGTGTCCATGAATGGAGACCCCATGCTGGGGGTCTGTGTATAAATTCTGTGTGCCTTGCCTGAATAAACCAGATCTACTCCCAGCACTGGCGTACATACCGCGGTCGCAGGGGTTGCAGCTGCGACTGGGCCCGGCCCACCAGGGGGCCCGGCCACCTAGCGACTCGGTATGTACGCCAGTGTGGGCAGACTCTTCTACTGGGGGGACAAGGAGCTGGCCACATCAGGGCCCCCGAGGCCGGCCCTGGTGTTACCGGGCGCGCGCGCGAGGGAGCACTCTCCCCTGAGCGCTCTCTGATCAGCTCCCTTGCGCGCCCCGCACTTATGCTGCAGCCGGAATATGAAGTTATATTCTGGCTCCGGCATCAGTAAAAATGTGCGAGGGAGCTGGGCAGAGAGCGCTCAGGGGACAGTGCTCCCTCACGAGCCAGCAGGACCGGCCGCCGGGCAGCCCCTGGACTGGACTGGAAAGGGAGGCTGCGGGATTAAATCTGAAAAAAAAAACACACAAAAAACGTGTGTATGTGTGTTAGTGCTACAGTGTGTGTGTGTGTCTGTGTGTGTTAGTGCACATTTTTGTGCCAGTGTGTGTGTTACTGTGTCTGCTAGTGAGTGTCAGTGAGTGTGTTAGTTTTTGTTTGCGTGTGTTACTGTGTGTTAGTTGTGTGTGTCTGTTATTGAGTGTGTGTCTGTTAGTGAGTGTCAGTGTGTGTGTCTGTGTGTGAGTGAGTGTGTGTGTGTGTCTGTTACTGAGTGTGCTAGTTTGTGTGTGTCTGTTAGTGAGTCTGTTAGTGAGTCTAGTGAGTCATAGGTTAGTGAGTCTAGTGAGTCTTAGGTGTCTTAGTGAGTGTGTGTTTGTCAGTGAGAGTGTGTGTTTTATAAGTGAGTGTGTATGTGTCTCTGTCTGTCACTGAGTGTGTCTTTGGCAGTAAATTTGTGTGTCTGTTAGCTAGTGTGTATGCGTCTGTTCGTGAGAGTGTGTGTGTGTTTTAAACCCCTTAAGCACTTACCTTTCTCCAGCGCCGGACTCCCTTGGCGCTGGGGATCCCTCCGCCCCGACCTGCCTCTCAGCTCCCAATGCGCATGCGTGGCAAGAGCCGCGCGCGCATTCAAACCGCCCATAGAAAAGCATTACTCAATGCTTTCCTATGGACGTCGAGCGTCTTCTCACTGTGATTTTCACAGGGAGAATCGCGGAAGCGCCTCTAGCCGCTGTCAGTGACACAGCCACTAGAGGCTGGATTAACCATCAGTGAAACATAGCAGTTTCTCTGAAACTGCTATGTATTCAGCTGCAGGGTTAAACTAGAGGGCCCTGGAACCCAGACCACTTCATTGAGCTGAAGTGATCTGGGTGTCTAAAGTGGTCCTTTAAGTGTATGTGTATCTGCATACACTTGCGTACATACCGCGGTCACAGGGGTCGCAGCCCTGCAACCCGGAGCCTGCCGCCATCTGTTGCGACCCCGGCCCGCGCAGAGTAAGTGCGGGGGGAAGGGCACGGATCAATTTTAGCACCGGGGCCCCATGGGTCGTGTGTACGCCACTGACTCCCAGCATTACGTTTAGACAAATGTATTTGTGGAAAGCTGTACTAGCTAATACAACGGGAAAGGGAATCCATGAAGGTGATACCCTGGTGGTCCGCCACACAGATCAACATGTTAGCTCCTAATTTGGTGCTAAAATCAGGACAATTTTTGCTGTCATGTTTTTATCATGATTCGAAATAGCATTGAAATGTTTTTGATGTTTTGGAAAAAAGTCCCTAGAGTGCGGAACTCATTGCTGTTGTTTACTGTGCCAGACCTACACCAGGCTTCATAAAGGATTTCCTGGAGAACACAGTGTGTGTGTTTTAATATAACTGGTCTTAGTTGTTGTTAGAGGGTAAACATAGATATATAACATACAATTATGTAATTATGTAATTTAAAAATTGCCACGACTAAGAGCTCTTCTGCTATGATCTTACTACATCCTACCTGAGCTACCTGTCTGAACAAACGAGGATCAAAATCCCTTTTCTCTGTTTCTTTACGACACGAGCTTCAACCCACCTTGATAACACGGGCCCCTTCCCTTTCTTGCATAAGAGTGAGAAAGAAAACCTTGGAATATATTCTTTTAATAGTTATCACAGTAATGTTTGTGGCGAACATCAGGCTCATCCCAAAGGAGATGTGTCAGCTTTCACCGGCTCTGCTAGATCGTGACAACCCTCGGGACCCATGGAGCTGCTAATGAATTCTTGGTTAGATAGTTTAGTACATTCCACGATAGATGGCATCGACCTCCGTCCTCTTATTTTACCTAAATGTATTCGTTTTATCCATTCGGAAACACAGCGTGAGAGCAGAGTGTGAAAAGATGGAGTAGGGACAGTGGAGGGTGTGTCATAAGACTGTATCCAATCAGAGCGTGGTTAGATCAGCCAATAAGATGCTAGCTGGAGATGTATAATTTGGAGGCTGCTGCGGGCGCGTATTATTGCTTGATCTTCATAGAGAATAGTGACCATGTCTGAAGCCGCCCCAGCTCCCGCCGCCGCACCTGCGGTAGAAAGCGCCTCCAAGAAGAAGCAGCCCAAGAAAGCAGCCGGTGTCAAGAAAGCCGCTAAGCCCTCCGGTCCTAGCGTGTCCGAGCTCATTGTCAAAGCTGTGTCCGCTTCTAAAGAGCGCAGCGGGGTGTCCCTGGCAGCTCTGAAGAAGGCTTTGGCTGCTTCTGGTTATGATGTGGAAAAGAATAACAGCCGCCTCAAGCTGGCTCTCAAGGGCTTGGTGACTAAAAGCACTCTCGTCCAGGTCAAAGGAAGCGGAGCTTCCGGCTCCTTCAAGCTCAACAAAAAGCAGGCGGAGAGCAAGGACAAGGCTACCAAGAAAAAGGCACCGGCTAAAGTCAAGAAGCCTGCCCCGAAGAAAGCCACCAAGTCTCCAGCCAAACCTAAGAAGGTAGCTGCAAAGAGCCCGAAAAAGGCCAAAAAGCCGGCCGCCTCCGCCTCCGCTAAAAAGGCCACCAGTCCGAAGAAAGTCAAAGCCGCCAAGCCCAAGAAGGTAGTGAAAAGCCCGGCTAAGAAGACCGTGAAGAGCCCTGCCAAAAAGGCAGCCAAACCCAAAGCCGCAAAGAGTCCTGCAAAGGCTAAAAAGGCAGCTCCCAAAAAGAAATAAGCCTTGCTCGCATTTAATTTTATTTTCCAAACCCCAAAGGCTCTTGTAAGAGCCACCACATTCTCATTTCAGAGCTATATATCAGTGATGGCAACGTGTTTGTTTTGGTGTCATGTCACACATATCGTTCCCCCTCCATCCCTCATTCTAAAGTCAGGAATAACCTAATGAATCCTGTAATCCCAGCATCTAGTGCTCGAAAAGATTACACAGGAATGTATCTTGTCGGTGTGGCTAAGTCCCCGTATACCAGTGCTACACTTGAGCGTTGATTTTTTTTTATTTTTTTTGGCTTAGAAATTCCCTCCGTTCTAAGATACTGAGGGTGTTTCTTCATTAAATTGCGAAAGGCCAGTTTTAGTGAGAAACGCATATAATATATAGAATATCACACAGTGTCCTTCCAGACTAGATTTAATGTTATTGCCTTTTTCAGTAAGATAATAAAGCAGAACATATTTTAGGGATTGCGATTTTGTACATGGTGATAATAAAAGGGACTGTCCTCGTCCTCTCTCCACGTGTGAAACGGGCGCTTATTTCGATATTCAAAGAGTGATAAAGCCCAAGAAATGATACCTTGTGCAGTAGCTAAGCCGACTATCAAAGAAACACTAAAGACATGATAAAATGATTATACTTCAAAAGACTTCACGATTGTGAAATCTTTTGAAGCATAAACAGCTTTGGTTTTAAAAGCCAGAACCATTTCGAGCACGGAAGGAGAGGGTTAAGCATATTATTGAGAGGAAAAAAAAAAGTGAAGGGGCGTGTTTAAAACGCCCGCCTCCTTTGCTGCAGGTCCCCATACGGTCCGTCCGAGGAGTATATAAGGAAGAGCTTTGCACAGCATCTCATATCGTTCGTGCAGAAAGAAGAGCAGAACCATGTCTGGCAGAGGCAAAGGAGGAAAGGGTCTCGGAAAAGGTGGCGCTAAGCGTCACAGGAAGGTTCTTCGTGACAACATCCAGGGCATTACCAAGCCTGCAATTCGTCGCCTTGCTCGCAGGGGAGGCGTGAAGCGTATTTCCGGCCTCATCTATGAGGAGACTCGCGGGGTGCTGAAGGTATTCCTGGAGAACGTCATCCGGGACGCCGTCACTTACACCGAGCATGCTAAGAGGAAGACTGTCACCGCCATGGACGTAGTTTATGCTCTTAAGCGCCAGGGCCGCACTCTCTATGGCTTCGGAGGTTAAAACTCGGGCTTGACTTTACCGCACACCCCATTAACCCAAAGGCCCTTTTCAGGGCCACCCACTTTTTCACTAAAAGACTGAACCTAATCACTTTAACCCCTTCCACACCTGATAAATTGCCTGCTATCTACATAGATACACCGAGAAGGAGATAGTAGTAGAGGCTGCTCCCAAACATCTAGACGGGAAAGGTTGCTAAACACTGTATTTGTAGACCGCATTTTTGAACCATCGGAGGATTTGGAGCCGCCTTCTGTTAATGGTAGGGGATGTAAAAAAATATGAGCAAGTACGTACACACACACTGTCAAGAAAGCTCTGGTTTTGGTGTATTGTTACTGTTGCCTACATTTAATACATGCTTGCAGCCACTTAAATAGAAACATTGTTACTAGCTTTGCATATGCACTCCTGTGTTAACTATGTATTCTCCTCTAAGCGAAAAAGTAGTCTTTTTCCTGCTGCCTCTCCACACGATGGATTCTAAATAGTGAAGTTATTGTAAAATTGCCAGTGAAATAGACCAGCAGAGATGATGGCTACATCGTTGCCTGACGTGAAAATGGGATATGTGGGGACATTTGAGCATTGTAGTGTGAGGGCTCCTTAGCTAGCCCGCTCAAAGTCACAGGCTAAAAGACACGTTTTTATGAATGTGTTGGAGCTCGTTCGAGTGCAGATTTGGTGGCTCTTAAAAGAGCCTTTGTGTTTGTTAGCAGGTTTCAACTTAAGCACGTTCTCCTCGGATCCTACGAGCCAGCTGGATGTCTTTGGGCATGATTGTGACCCTCTTAGCGTGGATGGCGCACAAGTTGGTATCCTCAAAAAGACCAACCAGGTAAGCCTCGCTAGCCTCTTGCAGAGCCATGACAGCAGAGCTCTGGAAGCGCAGATCAGTCTTGAAATCCTGAGCGATCTCACGGACAAGGCGCTGGAAGGGCAGCTTGCGGATGAGCAGCTCGGTGGACTTCTGATAACGGCGGATCTCCCTGAGAGCCACAGTTCCTGGACGGTAACGGTGAGGCTTTTTCACTCCCCCGGTAGCTGGGGCGCTCTTTCTAGCAGCTTTGGTGGCTAGCTGCTTGCGGGGAGCCTTGCCTCCGGTCGACTTACGGGCTGTCTGCTTAGTTCTGGCCATTGTAGCAAAACGAAAGGGAATGAACGCTGCTCGCTGTAGCCTGGGCTTTATAGCCGATACGGCGTTTTCATTGGTTCATCAAGTGGGTGGTATGTTCTGATTGGCTGAAAACAAATAGTAAACCATTTCAAAATACCCGCTCAAATCAACTGCTTCTCATCCCCTCCCCCACATTCAAAATGCCCGCTCAAATCAACTGCTTCATCCCCTCCCCCCTCCTCCATCTATTGAGCACACGCGCCCAAAGAAGGGATCTAAGCCTTTAGTGACCCTTCCTGTCCTGACAGCATTTATTATAGACGCTACTAGTTGAAAGGAATGGCAGTGGGCAGTAATGGACGTATTCCTCCCAACATACTTATTAATAGCTGTATAGGCTTTATCGAGGGGGAGGGGTGCATGGGACATTGACCTCTTACACATGCAGAAAGGCCGCTTCTTTCGATGGGATAGAAGCCACGTCTGATAAAGGACTTTCACTCACAGGACGCTCAGTAGCCATACAAATGAGCTCCAGGAGACAGAGCAGCAGGAAATGTTACAAAGCATCCACTTATTGAAACAATGTTTTCAGCCGAGAGGCCAGGCTATTAAGGCTGCGTTAACTCATCCAGCAGCACAGACAACAGAGCTGTAGCGCCGCTAGGATTTGAACGCTCATAGTAGGTTTCACCCGGCATGTCCTCCAGACAGCGGGAGAGGGGGGAATCCTGAGAGTGAGCGACATGTAGAGATGCCCCGCTTAACAAAAGAGGACCTGTACACTATATACACTTGCCCCAATTGGTATTAATTTGCTGCTGCGTTTATCATAGACATGCATGGCAGCCATTGATTTTAACTAGTTCTATAGCTGGAATGTTGGACAGGATATGGACTGCAAATGGGACTCAGTCAGTGCTGTGACAGAAGCGCCCTAATATTTTAGCTTGCTTATGAGCTGCCAGCGTGGTGTGTGTGTGTGTGTAGATACAGGGAACGGTTTGCGCGCAGCAGAACAATTAATCGGCTCTTTGTGGAGAACGTGGGTGGCTCTTAAAAGAGCCTTTGTGTTTGGTAGGTGAGGGAGGCAGGTGCAGCAGCTGTCCGCTTTACTTGCTCTTGGGCTTGTGGCTCTCGGTCTTCTTGGGCAGCAGCACAGCCTGGATGTTAGGCAGGACACCTCCCTGGGCGATAGTCACTCCTCCCAGCAGTTTGTTGAGCTCTTCATCGTTACGGACAGCGAGCTGGAGATGGCGGGGAATGATGCGGGTCTTTTTGTTGTCTCTAGCGGCATTCCCTGCCAGCTCCAGAATCTCAGCGGTCAGGTACTCCAGCACTGCAGCCAGATAGACGGGGGCACCGGCTCCCACACGCTCTGCATAATTGCCCTTCCTCAGCAAACGGTGGACTCTGCCGACTGGGAACTGAAGTCCCGCTCGGGATGAGCGAGTCTTCGCCTTTGCACGGGTCTTTCCACCTTGCTTTCCGCGGCCAGACATGTTTGTTCTTGATTGAATGCAAGAAGATGAAAACTCCTCCCCTACCACAGGCTATTTATAAACACACTGTGCTCTGTGATTGGATGACTTTACAAGCAGCCAATTAGAGACACGTTATACAGGGAACCAATCTATTGCTGGAGCTAGTGTTAAACAGCCGCTTCCTTACGTCATCTGACTTTAGCAACCAATCGCAGGAAGGGAAGCGGAAGGGCCTCATTTACATGGTCCGCCTATAAATAGAACCGCCGGAGCAAGCAGCTTGCTATTCGCTCGCGAGCTAACAGCGTTAATCATGCCTGATCCAGCAAAGTCCGCACCAGCCCCCAAGAAAGGCTCCAAAAAAGCCGTCACCAAGACTCAGAAGAAAGATGGCAAGAAGCGTAGAAAGAGCAGGAAGGAGAGCTATGCCATCTACGTGTACAAGGTGCTGAAGCAGGTCCATCCCGACACCGGCATCTCATCCAAGGCAATGGGGATCATGAACTCCTTTGTCAATGATATCTTTGAGCGCATCGCAGGAGAAGCTTCTCGCCTGGCTCACTACAACAAGCGCTCCACCATCACCTCCCGGGAGATCCAGACTGCCGTGCGCCTGCTACTACCCGGAGAGCTGGCAAAGCACGCCGTGTCTGAGGGCACCAAGGCTGTCACAAAGTACACCAGCGCCAAGTAAATGTCCGCCTCCCTGACCACCCGCTAACACAAAGGCTCTTTTAAGAGCCACCCACACTGTCTCTCTCAGAGCTGGCATCACACCCATGCATCAACTCTACAGCTTACTTGCTGCCCACCACAAGCTCACGCAAACGTGTAGCTTTCCTTTCACTTAACCCTTTCCATGCTGTCCTGTAACTCTGAAGATCTCGAGCTGCTCGTGTTTGCACATTTTAGACACTTGTGTCACGCACATGCTGATTTAGCCACCTAATGCTCAGTTTGCTCCGCTCTATTACTTTCAAGTCTACCTAGATACCGGACTTGATCTTAGAAGATATTCGTTGGGCGGCTGTATATCTAGTAACTGTAGATTAGGGACAGGCTTCTTATTCAGGGTAGCGTTCGAAGTCGCATTAGGGATATTATAAAAGCTGCTACTGTAGGAGATCTTATACCTAATACTTTACCAAATGGCTACATGGCCAGGGATTTCACTCGATAAGTGTATCCGTTTCTTTCTCTTTTGTTATAGCCTATTGAAACAATGTTTCACTTCATCCTGATACTGTCTATTACTATGTTGCAACTCATGGAAGCCTAGTATGTGGTTCTAGCGTCTTTTTGCTCACGCTAGTATTTTACTAGACTTTAAAAGGTCTTTTTGACATATATACCTCAAAACAGCTAGTGTGCAATATCTAGCCTACCTACCCTATTTTCTATCATTTCCACTAGTTATGGGGAATGTGCGCAGGCTTACTTTGGAACATTTAGCAGGCTTTTCCCTTTATTGCACATTGGATATGTACGGATTTATTTTTGTAATTGTCTTTATTTTGTGTAAGTCTTGATATTGGTGACTTATTTTGGGGTATCCCACCCCTTTAGCTTTATTCTTATTAAAGGTTTAGTTGTATCCATTTGTTCAGCCAACCCCCGACTGAATTAGATACCTGTCCTTAGAAAGTATCTACATTAGTCCACATACGATTGTTCATTACTTTTTGGATACATGGAAATCCTCCTTTTTTTTTTTTTTTTTTTTGATTTGGTGTTTGCCAGTAAAGAACAATTTAGACCATTGAGGCTTCATCTAAATATCAGCATGATGATTTCAGTGTCTGCAGACATGTTGAGCTTATTAAAGACAATCTGATAAGCCTGTTTTGATCTTAAAGACATAAGCATTTTATTTTTTTTGTAACTTGCCTTTTTTTCCTGTTTATTGCGCCAACACATTATACACTTTCTCACCAGATGTGCCTGTATACACTCAAACAGCGTTTTCCAATTGGTTTTCTGCAGGAACCTATGGTCCAGCGAGAACAAAACTGGAGTTCTGTAGTGATTTGCCCATTGGGTAGCCCATACACTTAAAGATACCTGATGGGCATTGCTGCAGAGGGACTCGGTAAGCACTGTTTAATTGCCCAACGGGATCCCTGTAGCATGAGATGCTGGGAAGTGACTATCATTACCTCCCAGCTTCAAATAGAAAATGCTGCACTGGAGGGAGAGAGACCGCAGTCGGCACTGAGCAGCGATTTAGGCGGCTGCCTAAGGCCTAACTCGCCATCGGGCAGGCATACTGTGTCAGGTACAAGGACCCCACACCTTGCCCGGTATGCTGCTGGTTGCGAGGTCCCTCCACTCTGTCCTGAGAAGCAGAAAGCCAGCACAGTCTACAGCTCCGCTGACTATGCAGTGTCTCGCGATCTCTGGCCAATCAGACCGTCGCCGCGGGATACCACTTCAATGCTCTGACTTCTGGATATTGTGAGGCACTGCACAATCTGCAGCTCACACCTGGTGGAGTTGCAGACTGTGCAGTCTCTCAGGGCAAATTGTAGAGAGAGCTTACTGGAGCACCAGGGATCAAAGACACCAGGGGCCACCAGTTGCAATCCCCTCCCTCACTTTCACACCACTGTGCAACCCGCTCCCTTACTGTGTCACCCCGTCTCTCCCTCAGGCACTCTACCACCGTTCACCACCTCCCTCAATCTTCCACCTCCTCCCTACATCTCTCTGCCACCTAACCCCTCCCTTAGTTGATCCTGTTTTGTAGATTTAAGCACCAGAACCTTTTGTTTCTGTTTCTTCTGTCTCTCCTGGGCCATTTTCAACCGAACTGATTCAGTAAGAGCCTGCAGCTGGTCCCAGAGTTCCAGATCATATGGCACAATGTGGAGGTTCCCTCTTCTCCCATGTCTCCCCCCCCCCCCCCACACCTCCACAGTGCTCTCTTACTAGGTCTAACAATCCCTTTACTCTTCTACCATACAACAATTCCAAGGGTTAGAAGGTTAGAACCCAGTGGAATCTTATGGGAATTCTCTTTATGCGAGCAGTAAGTTGGGTAAGAACCTTTCCCAGTCCATGTGGGTGGCGGTAAAATTCTTAAGCATCTGCTTAAGGGTACCGTTAAAGAACTCACATAATCCATTGGTTTGGGGGTGATATGGGGATGTGATATTAGGCTCTGCTCTGCAACTTTGCCACATCTGTTGAGTCAGAGTTGCTGTAAACTGGGTTTCTTGGTCAGATTGTATTTCTCTGGGAAACCCAACCGTGGTTAATATACTAACCAAGACGTCTGCAACCAGTTCAGCTTTTATATTGGGAGGGCAATAGCTTCCGCGTATATGCTTGCGTAATCTACCACCGCTATGACAAATTTCTTCCCCGATGGGCTAGACTTACTTAGGGGCCATATGAGATCCACTGCTACTCGGTGAAAGGGTTCATCTACTATGGGTAGGGATTTTTTTTTTTTTTTGTATTGTCAATCTTTCTTTTATTAAAGGCATATAGTGTGGGATACAGAAGAGAAATTGGAGGAAACGTTTAAGTGATTTACAGTATAGGGTTGGTACATCAATATGCAAAAGTAGATTACATTTCCAGATCTTCTATGCCTCATTTTTTGTTTTTTATGTATTGTAGTGAAACTTCAGTTTGAAAATACAAGCTAAGGATCAAAGGATCCGGATTGGTAACTCGCTAAGTCCTGTTAGTCAGGCGTCTGGTGACACATGGGCGAGTAAAACAAATTCAAATAGTAGTAACACGCTACCACAGTACGCGATTAGCTGCGTGCAAAATTGAGTCATAACATGCTATAAACAAAAACAGGCTAGTGCGGTTGCATGAACTAGTGATAGTATACGTGTGATGTAAACAGGTTGCTTATCCAAAATATGCTAGATTCACGTATTAAAGCCACTGGGTATAATCCGAAGACTTTTCGGGAGGCTATGTGGGCTATTGACATCAGGCTGAGAGGTGCTAGACATTTGTGGCTGTGTGTAGGCAGGCTAGCTAAACATGAAGTCACATAGGCAGTGGAAACAATATGCCATTGGGTATAGGCCCAGGCACAGCAAATTGCGGGACCTGTAGGGTTAAAAATTATAGGTTACAAACTGAACAGAGCTAAGCTAGTAAGTCCTCAAAAAAAAAAAAAATGGGGAGTCTCTTATCTGGCATGTCCCTTCTCTCGGTGTCTTCAGTGAGGCACCAGGAGCTCCGGGTGAGGTCTCAGGTGCCCGGTCATCCGATCCCCAATAGCGGCAGGGGCGGTACAAGTGTAGGTGAGTCCCATCGATTATCTACCGCAGTGTGCCGTTTAATGGCTCCCTTCCAGCTCCGGATCTGCAGATGAGGAAATGTCGTTGCTCTTTCGTCCCTGGTGTACATGAGGGGTTGTAGGGGACCGCGGTCATGGCGGGCGGCATTCCGCTTGCTTGGCTGTTGCAGAGAGACTGTGCTTCGGGTCGTTATCAGCTTGGGAGAGTGGGCAGTTTGGCGGGTCGTGAGCTGCAGATAGCGGTCATCGGGTACACCGGCAACGGGTGCGGGGGACTGTGCTCCAGCCCCAGGCTGTTGTGGTAGCCGACACCTTCTGTCCACGGACTCGATACCTGAATGCAGCCCGGTCCAGGCCCCTTAAGGGGCAGGTGGAGAATCGCGGTGACATCCGCCGCCTGCGGCGAGCGTTCTTCTCCCTGTGTGGTCGATGTCTCGAGGCCAGGCCTCTGTTGGCTATCAGCCCGGGCGGGCGGTCACTGGTGCGATGAGGCGTTATGCGGAGTGTGAAGCCCGGAGGGGAATCACCCGCTTCCCGCTCTGTACACCGGCTGGGTTGGTCAGCAGTGACTCGGGTCTGCAGTTTGTCCCAAAATGCCTGGAATAGGGTGTCCAGCCTGGCTTCAAGAGTGTCTGGGAACAGCTCACATGCCTGTGCGGGAGTGTGCCGTGACTGCGGTATGGCCTCCGCCATTTTGTGAGGTTGGAGTGCCTCGTGTCGCCTGCTGCGTTCAGATAGCTGGGGTGGTGATTGATGCCACAGTCTGTTCCCCCAGTGGGGACCGGGATAACCCCCACCGGTCCAGAGGGGGGGGGGGTAGGAGACCTGTAGAGACGCTTGGTGTGTCTGGCGTCGGGGTGAGCGGCCGTCTCTCCCCGGCTCCAACTTTAGTAGGCCGCACTCGGCGTTTCGGTTTCCCTGCCTCGACGGGTTTCAGAGGGGTGTCCTTCGGTTCCGCAGTGCATTCCCAGCATGGGTAGCACAACCCGGTGAGTCTGCGGTCAGTGTAGCCGTTGAGTTTGACCCAAATTTGGCCCGTCAGGCGAGAGCTCGTGGTGCCCACGTCTGTACTGCTTGGCGGTCAGGCTCCGCCCCCTGGGTACGGATTTTTATTTAGTTTTCGGGTATTCACCTTTTTTCTCTACTCGCTGACACATATCAAAGGTTTGGCTATATCCCTGTATGATCCGATGATTTGCTTTCCAAATGCCTAATTGCCCTGCAAGGGGAATATCATGGCTGAGCTTCAAAATGCCCATTTGGTATAGTAGTCTTTGTGCCCTTAACGTAATCCTCTAGTTTGTTTGTTTGTCCGGTAGGTTTCCGGGGTTATATTGTATTGAACCATTCATTTCTCCTTGACCTTCTCGTATAGATGCATTTCCGATTCTGATACTGCTCGATATGCCTCTGCCGGACAATTTGCTAGTTAAAATAGGTGCCCGGTTGTTTGTTGAAACACTTGAATCCACAGACAAAACCAACCTAGACCTCACCACATATAAAACACTTTTGGATAAACGCTCAGAGCTAGCCACCCTTAATGGAACACAAATCGAGAAAAGTCTTCTTCTTACCAGACACCGGTACTATACCCAAGGGGGCAAAGGGGGACGACTATCAGCGCAAGCTCTAAAAACACAAAGACAAACCACATTTATCTCATCCATACAGACTCCACAAGGGACCAAGTCAAATCTGATGGCGGACATCATGCTAGCCTTCCAGGAGTTTTACCACAAACTTTACAACTTGAGGGACTCTCCCCCCAGATGTTACTGACATAAGAGCCTTCCTCAAACAAAGGATCGCCAAGACAATCCCACCCAACGTACAACAAAGACTTGACTCTCCCACAACTAAAGAGGAGTTAGAAGTAGTGATACACTCCCTCCCACTAGGAAAGAGCCCGGGCCCAGATGTCTTCACGGCCAAATACTACAAGAGCTTTTCCATCCATCTCATACCCCCACTCCTAGACGCACTCAACTCCCTACTTAAAGACAATTCCATACCCCCACAGGCATCGGAAGCCACTATTGCACTCTACCCAAACCAGGTAAAGATTTGACCCAATGTGGGAGTTATTCGCCTATCTCACTTAAAAATATTGATTTAAAAAATGTTCACTAAAACACTAGCTAACCGCCTACGCCTCAAGCTCCCAGAGCTAATTCACCCAGACCAGGCTGGATTTATACAAGGCCGAGAAGCTAAAAAATAATATCACCAAACTCATTAATCTCATGCATCACTCTGAACACACAAACACCCAGACACTGTTACTCTCCAGAGATGCCGGAAAGGCTTTCAACAGGGTGGACTGGTCCCTGATGCTTGCCACCCTGGAACAGATGGGCTTTGGCCCAAACTGGCTAAGGTGGATGGGAGCTATATACTCCAGACCAACGGCTAGGCTACTCGTGAACGGCCAACTCTCACTCCCAGTACCCATCTCCAATAGCACCCCTCTTTGTTTCGTCCTGGTCCTGGAGCCATTCCTCCAGGGAGTTAGAGAAAATCCTAACATCAAGGGTTTCAAATTTGGAGGGGCAGAACACAAAATATCAGCATTTGCAGATGACATGCTATTCACGGTCTCCGAACCCAGCTCCTCACTCCCTCATATACTGGAGGAGATGTCTCTCTATAGCAAAGTGTTCACCTTTCATGCCACTCTAGGTAAATGTGAACTCCTCCCACTGAAAGTACTAAACTCGACCAAAACACATCTACAATCAAACTTCCCATTCTCCTGGGGAACAGAGCATATAACATATCTGGGGGTAGCACTACCATCCGTTATCTCACGACTATATGAAACCACCCCCCACCCCCCTGCTAATCCAAGCTAGAACCAAAGATCTTACTAAATGGCACACTTCGCAGTTCAGCTGGTTTTGCAGGATAAATATCCTGAAAATTAGTATTCTCCCAAGAATATTATACTTGCTGCAAGTTCTCCCGATCACTCTACCCACAACCTTCTTTGCTGCCATACAAAAACTATTTACGACATTTATTTGGTCCCACAAACGCCCCAGGCTAGCCTATCAGCTGCTCACAAGATCAAAGACGGAGGGGGGTCTGGGGCGTCCAGATGTGGAACGATACCACAGTGCAGTACTATTGGCCAGGATTTATGACTGGACAGGCAAGAACACGACCAAACAATGGGTAGATGTAGAGAATAACATCTTCCGTGTCCCCATACACACAATACCATGGCACAACTCTGGCCAATCCTTCCTTATGCACAAACAACACCCGACCATTACTCCGACACTGAGAATGTGGTCACACATGAGTCATTGGCGGCGGACATATCACCATACCCATCACCGCTATATCCACTGACTCACAATCCGCTCTTCAAGCCTGGTGAATCGGGAGCGGCATACAGAGAATATCATACCACAGCATACCTACCTTCACGAGACCTCCTTGACAATGAGGGAGTTAGGCCCCTGTCGTCCCTACACCCGCAGGGAACTCCCACGACCCTTCAAAAATTTCTCTACGATTAACTCATTCACTTTTTGCGGACCAACAAATACCCCCAACAAGGTCACCGAGCACTGACCAAATTCGAACTTACGTGCACCCAATGCACACTCAAAAAGAAACAGGTCAAAACCACATATGCCTACTACAGGACACTAGCCAACCAATCAACCTACTCTACAAAAAACACTGGGAACAAGAACTGCACTTATCTTTCGCAGATAATGACTGGAAGCAAATATTCCTCCTGACACAAAAATCATCCACCAGCTTAGCGACACAAGAAAGTAACTATAAGAAGATAGCTAGATGGCACTACACCCCATCCAAACTCAAACGGGCATTCCCAGGCACGTCCAATAACTGCTGTAGATGACTAGAGGCCATTGGGGACACGGCTCACATCTGGTGGTCATGCACGGTGAACCAGTCTCATACACCTCATAACGGGAACCACCATACCCTACCCACCTTAAACACTCCTATATCTTATATTGCCTCCCTCCATACCAAGGGACACTAGGACCCTAGACATACATCTGCTCAAAGCAGCAAATCTGCTTATCACCCTCCACTGGAAAAAAAAAAAAAAAAAAAAAAACAGCCCCACCTACCATTAGGGACTGGGTACGGAGAGTAGAAAGCATTAGAACAATGGAGGAAATTAGCTTCTCACTAACCGGCAAATACCACATATACATGACCTCCTGGGAACCCTAGTGTAACTTCATGAACACCAGTCAAACAGACCGATAGTGACACCCAGCTGGAGATAATATGAGACCTTGAACTACCAGCGAATCTATTTGAATATCAACGCCCTTATTATTTTTGGTCTTCACTTCCCCTCTATGTCGACTACAAGTATTTCTGTTACTGAATGTGAACTTTGTACTAGACATTATGACTAAAGCAGCAATGTTATACACATTTTTGAAGTATCAATTGTTACATTTGCAAGAATTTTAAAATAAACAATTTCTAAAAAAAAAAGGAAAAAGGAAAAAAAGCCGAACAGACACTGCTTGATCCGTTTTAGGTCAGCTTTGGGATTTCTAGGTAGTCTCAGTAAAATCCATTCTGAGTTCTCCTTATAACCGGCAGAAAAAAAAAAAAAAAATATATATATATATATATCTGCGAGCGGTTCAACAGAACACTGCTTGCCGAGACTGGGAGCGACTCCTACCGCACTTCTTATGTGCATATTGGGAGGTACCGCAGGAACTGCTTTGGACTATTATATGGGAGAAGATTACGAGGACCTCATCACAGTGCATTGGGATGGGGGAATGTGCTAAAACTCTGTGACCACATGGAACAGTTGGCTAAGTTGGTAAAAGAGAACCTCCAAGCTGACAAGGGGTGACAGAAAGTATGGTATGACCGGGGTACCCGACTGCGTAGTTTCCGTGTTGGACAAAAGATTAAACCGGTCTGACATGATTAATTACAGGCGGCATGGCAGGGTCCCTACAAGGTGGTGGAGCATATCTGCAATACCACCTATGTGGTAGCCAGCTGTGCAGATGAGAGAGTAAACTGCTCCTTCCACGTTAATATGCTTAAAGAGTACAAAAAAAGGAAGGACGATGTAACTGCAGTGTGCGCCCCAGCTTCTGAGGATCTAGACAGCCTCGCATTACCTGACTTGCTAGAGGGAGACTCCCAAGTTGACCTTATCGCTCAAGTCAAACTAGGAGACAAACTGACTGATAAAGAAATAGTTCAGGCCCACAAATTATTGAAAGCTAAACGAAAGACCTTCTCCCAAGACCCTGGGTACATCACCCTGGCTGTACACAACGTGGAAATCCCAGGACAAGCAACTATGAGGCAACCACCCCTACCACATTCTCGAGGCAGTCCGGTAAGAGATACGGAAGGATATACAGTAAATGCTGTGACTAGGAGTGATTGAGGCTTCAGACTTGGCTTGTAGTCCTAGTACCGAAGCGGGACGGAACAACACTCTTCTGCGTGGACTACAGGCGACTGAACGATCGGACTCTTACCAACTCTTATCCCATGCCCTGGAGGAACTATTTCATCATATAGCATGGGGACAGTATCTCGCCACAACAGACCTATGCAAGGGCTACTAGCAGATTCACCTGGCCGAGGAGGCTATCCCCAAGTCGGCATTCGTCACCCCGCTTGGCCTATTCCAATATCAGGTCATGCCGTTCTAGATGAAGAATGTCCCAGCCACCTTTCAACGTATGGTGGATAGGTTCCTCAATGGCTTCCAGGAATTTGCACGTGCGTACCTGGACAGCATAGCTATCAATTGTGACTCATAGGAGGAAGATTTCCCATGTAGGGAAGGTTATCGGCCGAATTAGAGCAGCTGGCTTAACTCTGAAGCCAGACAAGTGTCACATTGGTATGGCTGAAGTGCGGTATCTGGGACACAGAGTAGCTGGGAGACTTCTGCCCCTACCCGAGTGGCCACCACACACTGGATAACACAGTTCTACTTCACCCTTTACTAAGTCTTGGCTCGTGTTTTTTTTTAAATTCTTTATTTTATTTGTGCATGAAAAATCACATAAAGCACACAATGCCACAACAGCTAGAGCATGCAGAGCGTCATACATAGATTTACATTGGTTAGGCATTAAAACATAGCACAGTTTTATGGATTATTATCGCATGACAAAGAGTTATATCTAATAATATTATCAATAACAGCGTTAAACTAGGTTATCCAGGTTAGATTGTTATCAGCTATATATCAGAGAATTTACAACATTGAAAACAGGTTAGACTACAATGTTAAACCGGTGAGCTATAAAACCACCTGGTAAGCACGTTAATAGAGGTGAGATATCCCCAGCAGTACCTTTCTACATTAGTAAGCATGTTGGTAGCCTGGCTGTAATCAGGCTAAGTTAAGTAATGACATGCAATTAGCCGGCATAGATGTATCTGTGCCATGGAGTAATAAAACGAAAAAAAAAAACCAAATAGATAATGCTGCTTCTATCTATAACAAGCTCGTGTTGGGATAAAGTCACCCTCACAGGCCAGCAGTATGCATAAGGGCTAGTACTCGTGTTCGCCAAGAGGGACAGTTAATGTCCAGGGTGTAGTAGCAGTTTGTGAGTACGTCTCTCAACAGTCATGCTGTCCCAGGGCCGGTCCGACCCTCAGCCTGTTCCCCGTCTGGGAGAGTGCAGCAGGTCTGTGCCAAGGTGCTGGTCATATCGGGTGTTGGGCAGTGCATGATGGGTGACTACCTTCGGGTGGGCCCACTGCGTCTCCGATTTCTCCGATGTAGGAGCCGCTTTAGAGGCTGTTGGCGGTCCCCGCTGTTTGGTAGGCATGTAAGGGGTATGGAGATGAGTGCACCCGCTTGTCAGCTCTGTGTCGGGACGCTTTGTGCGGCTTCCTCCTCCGCTTCCCCGCTTGTGTAGCGCCAGCTTTCCGCCCTGGCTGTGGTGGTTTGTCCCCGTTCTGTGGAGGGCTTGTTGCAGCCGTGGGTCTTGTTTGGCTCTGTTTAGCTTGTTCCCAGTATTGCTCCCAAAAGCGTTCAAATGCCAGGGCAATGGGATCCCTGGAGTCTGGGACACACTTGGTCACGTGTTGGCGGCCATCTTTGCCCACTCCAAGCCGCACTCTTGCTGGGCTCATGTTTGGGTGAGACAGCTATACTCTGTGCAAGAGAGCTTAATCACTAGGACCCTGTTACAGGTTAGGAAAGTTTGGATAGACCCCAGCCAAGCTGCAGCGGGTAGGGGCTATAGCACTACTGGTGTCCCAGTGATAGCTAGGAAGCAAGCTTGGCAGAGGTGCCCAGTCAGGGTACCATGCAGTCCATCAAAGTGTGTCCAGGATTGTGTGTCCATGAATGGAGACCCCATGCTGGGGGTCTGTGTATAAATTCTGTGTGCCTTGCCTGAATAAACCAGATCTACTCCCAGCACTGGCGTACATACCGCGGTCGCAGGGGTTGCAGCTGCGACTGGGCCCGGCCCACCAGGGGGCCCGGCCACCTAGCGACTCGGTATGTACGCCAGTGTGGGCAGACTCTTCTACTGGGGGGACAAGGAGCTGGCCACATCAGGGCCCCCGAGGCCGGCCCTGGTGTTACCGGGCGCGCGCGCGAGGGAGCACTCTCCCCTGAGCGCTCTCTGATCAGCTCCCTTGCGCGCCCCGCACTTATGCTGCAGCCGGAATATGAAGTTATATTCTGGCTCCGGCATCAGTAAAAATGTGCGAGGGAGCTGGGCAGAGAGCGCTCAGGGGACAGTGCTCCCTCACGAGCCAGCAGGACCGGTCTGTTAGTGAGTGTCAGTGTGTGTGTCTGTGTGTGAGTGAGTGTGTGTGTGTGTCTGTTACTGAGTGTGCTAGTTTGTGTGTGTCTGTTAGTGAGTCTGTTAGTGAGTCTAGTGAGTCATAGGTTAGTGAGTCTAGTGAGTCTTAGGTGTCTTAGTGAGTGTGTGTTTGTCAGTGAGAGTGTGTGTTTTATAAGTGAGTGTGTATGTGTCTCTGTCTGTCACTGAGTGTGTCTTTGGCAGTAAATTTGTGTGTCTGTTAGCTAGTGTGTATGCGTCTGTTCGTGAGAGTGTGTGTGTGTTTTAAACCCCTTAAGCACTTACCTTTCTCCAGCGCCGGACTCCCTTGGCGCTGGGGATCCCTCCGCCCCGACCTGCCTCTCAGCTCCCAATGCGCATGCGTGGCAAGAGCCGCGCGCGCATTCAAACCGCCCATAGAAAAGCATTACTCAATGCTTTCCTATGGACGTCGAGCGTCTTCTCACTGTGATTTTCACAGGGAGAATCGCGGAAGCGCCTCTAGCCGCTGTCAGTGACACAGCCACTAGAGGCTGGATTAACCATCAGTGAAACATAGCAGTTTCTCTGAAACTGCTATGTATTCAGCTGCAGGGTTAAACTAGAGGGCCCTGGAACCCAGACCACTTCATTGAGCTGAAGTGATCTGGGTGTCTAAAGTGGTCCTTTAAGTGTATGTGTATCTGCATACACTTGCGTACATACCGCGGTCACAGGGGTCGCAGCCCTGCAACCCGGAGCCTGCCGCCATCTGTTGCGACCCCGGCCCGCGCAGAGTAAGTGCGGGGGGAAGGGCACGGATCAATTTTAGCACCGGGGCCCCATGGGTCGTGTGTACGCCACTGACTCCCAGCATTACGTTTAGACAAATGTATTTGTGGAAAGCTGTACTAGCTAATACAACGGGAAAGGGAATCCATGAAGGTGATACCCTGGTGGTCCGCCACACAGATCAACATGTTAGCTCCTAATTTGGTGCTAAAATCAGGACAATTTTTGCTGTCATGTTTTTATCATGATTCGAAATAGCATTGAAATGTTTTTGATGTTTTGGAAAAAAGTCCCTAGAGTGCGGAACTCATTGCTGTTGTTTACTGTGCCAGACCTACACCAGGCTTCATAAAGGATTTCCTGGAGAACACAGTGTGTGTGTTTTAATATAACTGGTCTTAGTTGTTGTTAGAGGGTAAACATAGATATATAACATACAATTATGTAATTATGTAATTTAAAAATTGCCACGACTAAGAGCTCTTCTGCTATGATCTTACTACATCCTACCTGAGCTACCTGTCTGAACAACGAGGATCAAAATCCCTTTTCTCTGTTTCTTTACGACACGAGCTTCAACCCACCTTGATAACACGGGCCCCTTCCCTTTCTTGCATAAGAGTGAGAAAGAAAACCTTGGAATATATTCTTTTAATAGTTATCACAGTAATGTTTGTGGCGAACATCAGGCTCATCCCAAAGGAGATGTGTCAGCTTTCACCGGCTCTGCTAGATCGTGACAACCCTCGGGACCCATGGAGCTGCTAATGAATTCTTGGTTAGATAGTTTAGTACATTCCACGATAGATGGCATCGACCTCCGTCCTCTTATTTTACCTAAATGTATTCGTTTTATCCATTCGGAAACACAGCGTGAGAGCAGAGTGTGAAAAGATGGAGTAGGGACAGTGGAGGGTGTGTCATAAGACTGTATCCAATCAGAGCGTGGTTAGATCAGCCAATAAGATGCTAGCTGGAGATGTATAATTTGGAGGCTGCTGCGGGCGCGTATTATTGCTTGATCTTCATAGAGAATAGTGACCATGTCTGAAGCCGCCCCAGCTCCCGCCGCCGCACCTGCGGTAGAAAGCGCCTCCAAGAAGAAGCAGCCCAAGAAAGCAGCCGGTGTCAAGAAAGCCGCTAAGCCCTCCGGTCCTAGCGTGTCCGAGCTCATTGTCAAAGCTGTGTCCGCTTCTAAAGAGCGCAGCGGGGTGTCCCTGGCAGCTCTGAAGAAGGCTTTGGCTGCTTCTGGTTATGATGTGGAAAAGAATAACAGCCGCCTCAAGCTGGCTCTCAAGGGCTTGGTGACTAAAAGCACTCTCGTCCAGGTCAAAGGAAGCGGAGCTTCCGGCTCCTTCAAGCTCAACAAAAAGCAGGCGGAGAGCAAGGACAAGGCTACCAAGAAAAAGGCACCGGCTAAAGTCAAGAAGCCTGCCCCGAAGAAAGCCACCAAGTCTCCAGCCAAACCTAAGAAGGTAGCTGCAAAGAGCCCGAAAAAGGCCAAAAAGCCGGCCGCCTCCGCTAAAAAGGCCACCAAAAGTCCGAAGAAAGTCAAAGCCGCCAAGCCCAAGAAGGTAGTGAAAAGCCCGGCTAAGAAGACCGTGAAGAGCCCTGCCAAAAAGGCAGCCAAACCCAAAGCCGCAAAGAGTCCTGCAAAGGCTAAAAAGGCAGCTCCCAAAAAGAAATAAGCCTTGCTCGCATTTAATTTTATTTTCCAAACCCCAAAGGCTCTTGTAAGAGCCACCACATTCTCATTTCAGAGCTATATATCAGTGATGGCAACGTGTTTGTTTTGGTGTCATGTCACACATATCGTTCCCCCTCCATCCCTCATTCTAAAGTCAGGAATAACCTAATGAATCCTGTAATCCCAGCATCTAGTGCTCGAAAAGATTACACAGGAATGTATCTTGTCGGTGTGGCTAAGTCCCCGTATACCAGTGCTACACTTGAGCGTTGATTTTTTTTTATTTTTTTTGGCTTAGAAATTCCCTCCGTTCTAAGATACTGAGGGTGTTTCTTCATTAAATTGCGAAAGGCCAGTTTTAGTGAGAAACGCATATAATATATAGAATATCACACAGTGTCCTTCCAGACTAGATTTAATGTTATTGCCTTTTTCAGTAAGATAATAAAGCAGAACATATTTTAGGGATTGCGATTTTGTACATGGTGATAATAAAAGGGACTGTCCTCGTCCTCTCTCCACGTGTGAAACGGGCGCTTATTTCGATATTCAAAGAGTGATAAAGCCCAAGAAATGATACCTTGTGCAGTAGCTAAGCCGACTATCAAAGAAACACTAAAGACATGATAAAATGATTATACTTCAAAAGACTTCACGATTGTGAAATCTTTTGAAGCATAAACAGCTTTGGTTTTAAAAGCCAGAACCATTTCGAGCACGGAAGGAGAGGGTTAAGCATATTATTGAGAGGAAAAAAAAAAGTGAAGGGGCGTGTTTAAAACGCCCGCCTCCTTTGCTGCAGGTCCCCATACGGTCCGTCCGAGGAGTATATAAGGAAGAGCTTTGCACAGCATCTCATATCGTTCGTGCAGAAAGAAGAGCAGAACCATGTCTGGCAGAGGCAAAGGAGGAAAGGGTCTCGGAAAAGGTGGCGCTAAGCGTCACAGGAAGGTTCTTCGTGACAACATCCAGGGCATTACCAAGCCTGCAATTCGTCGCCTTGCTCGCAGGGGAGGCGTGAAGCGTATTTCCGGCCTCATCTATGAGGAGACTCGCGGGGTGCTGAAGGTATTCCTGGAGAACGTCATCCGGGACGCCGTCACTTACACAGAGCATGCTAAGAGGAAGACTGTCACCGCCATGGACGTAGTTTATGCTCTTAAGCGCCAGGGCCGCACTCTCTATGGCTTCGGAGGTTAAAACTCGGGCTTGACTTTACCGCACACCCCATTAACCCAAAGGCCCTTTTCAGGGCCACCCACTTTTTCACTAAAAGACTGAACCTAATCACTTTAACCCCTTCCACACCTGATAAATTGCCTGCTATCTACATAGATACACCGAGAAGGAGATAGTAGTAGAGGCTGCTCCCAAACATCTAGACGGGAAAGGTTGCTAAACACTGTATTTGTAGACCGCATTTTTGAACCATCGGAGGATTTGGAGCCGCCTTCTGTTAATGGTAGGGGATGTAAAAAAATATGAGCAAGTACGTACACACACACTGTCAAGAAAGCTCTGGTTTTGGTGTATTGTTACTGTTGCCTACATTTAATACATGCTTGCAGCCACTTAAATAGAAACATTGTTACTAGCTTTGCATATGCACTCCTGTGTTAACTATGTATTCTCCTCTAAGCGAAAAAGTAGTCTTTTTCCTGCTGCCTCTCCACACGATGGATTCTAAATAGTGAAGTTATTGTAAAATTGCCAGTGAAATAGACCAGCAGAGATGATGGCTACATCGTTGCCTGACGTGAAAATGGGATATGTGGGGACATTTGAGCATTGTAGTGTGAGGGCTCCTTAGCTAGCCCGCTCAAAGTCACAGGCTAAAAGACACGTTTTTATGAATGTGTTGGAGCTCGTTCGAGTGCAGATTTGGTGGCTCTTAAAAGAGCCTTTGTGTTTGTTAGCAGGTTTCAACTTAAGCACGTTCTCCTCGGATCCTACGAGCCAGCTGGATGTCTTTGGGCATGATTGTGACCCTCTTAGCGTGGATGGCGCACAAGTTGGTATCCTCAAAAAGACCAACCAGGTAAGCCTCGCTAGCCTCTTGCAGAGCCATGACAGCAGAGCTCTGGAAGCGCAGATCAGTCTTGAAATCCTGAGCGATCTCACGGACAAGGCGCTGGAAGGGCAGCTTGCGGATGAGCAGCTCGGTGGACTTCTGATAACGGCGGATCTCCCTGAGAGCCACAGTTCCTGGACGGTAACGGTGAGGCTTTTTCACTCCCCCGGTAGCTGGGGCGCTCTTTCTAGCAGCTTTGGTGGCTAGCTGCTTGCGGGGAGCCTTGCCTCCGGTCGACTTACGGGCTGTCTGCTTAGTTCTGGCCATTGTAGCAAAACGAAAGGGAATGAACGCTGCTCGCTGTAGCCTGGGCTTTATAGCCGATACGGCGTTTTCATTGGTTCATCAAGTGGGTGGTATGTTCTGATTGGCTGAAAACAAATAGTAAACCATTTCAAAATACCCGCTCAAATCAACTGCTTCTCATCCCCTCCCCCACATTCAAAATGCCCGCTCAAATCAACTGCTTCATCCCCTCCCCCCTCCTCCATCTATTGAGCACACGCGCCCAAAGAAGGGATCTAAGCCTTTAGTGACCCTTCCTGTCCTGACAGCATTTATTATAGACGCTACTAGTTGAAAGGAATGGCAGTGGGCAGTAATGGACGTATTCCTCCCAACATACTTATTAATAGCTGTATAGGCTTTATCGAGGGGGAGGGATGCATGGGACATTGACCTCTTACACATGCAGAAAGGCCGCTTCTTTCGATGGGATAGAAGCCACGTCTGATAAAGGACTTTCACTCACAGGACGCTCAGTAGCCATACAAATGAGCTCCAGGAGACAGAGCAGCAGGAAATGTTACAAAGCATCCACTTATTGAAACAATGTTTTCAGCCGAGAGGCCAGGCTATTAAGGCTGCGTTAACTCATCCAGCAGCACAGACAACAGAGCTGTAGCGCCGCTAGGATTTGAACGCTCATAGTAGGTTTCACCCGGCATGTCCTCCAGACAGCGGGAGAGGGGGGAATCCTGAGAGTGAGCGACATGTAGAGATGCCCCGCTTAACAAAAGAGGACCTGTACACTATATACACTTGCCCCAATTGGTATTAATTTGCTGCTGCGTTTATCATAGACATGCATGGCAGCCATTGATTTTAACTAGTTCTATAGCTGGAATGTTGGACAGGATATGGACTGCAAATGGGACTCAGTCAGTGCTGTGACAGAAGCGCCCTAATATTTTAGCTTGCTTATGAGCTGCCAGCGTGGTGTGTGTGTGTGTAGATACAGGGAACGGTTTGCGCGCAGCAGAACAATTAATCGGCTCTTTGTGGAGAACGTGGGTGGCTCTTAAAAGAGCCTTTGTGTTTGGTAGGTGAGGGAGGCAGGTGCAGCAGCTGTCCGCTTTACTTGCTCTTGGGCTTGTGGCTCTCGGTCTTCTTGGGCAGCAGCACAGCCTGGATGTTAGGCAGGACACCTCCCTGGGCGATAGTCACTCCTCCCAGCAGTTTGTTGAGCTCTTCATCGTTACGGACAGCGAGCTGGAGATGGCGGGGAATGATGCGGGTCTTTTTGTTGTCTCTAGCGGCATTCCCTGCCAGCTCCAGAATCTCAGCGGTCAGGTACTCCAGCACTGCAGCCAGATAGACGGGGGCACCGGCTCCCACACGCTCTGCATAATTGCCCTTCCTCAGCAAACGGTGGACTCTGCCGACTGGGAACTGAAGTCCCGCTCGGGATGAGCGAGTCTTCGCCTTTGCACGGGTCTTTCCACCTTGCTTTCCGCGGCCAGACATGTTTGTTCTTGATTGAATGCAAGAAGATGAAAACTCCTCCCCTACCACAGGCTATTTATAAACACACTCTGCTCTGTGATTGGATGACTTTACAAGCACCAATTAGAGACACGTTATACAGGGAACCAATCTATTGCTGGAGCTAGTGTTAAACAGCCGCTTCCTTACGTCATCTGACTTTAGCAACCAATCGCAGGAAGGGAAGCGGAAGGGCCTCATTTACATTGTCCGCCTATAAATAGAACCGCCGGAGCAAGCAGCTTGCTATTCGCTCGCGAGCTAACAGCGTTAATCATGCCTGATCCAGCAAAGTCCGCACCAGCCCCCAAGAAAGGCTCCAAAAAAGGCGTCACCAAGACTCAGAAGAAAGATGGCAAGAAGCGTAGAAAGAGCAGGAAGGAGAGCTATGCCATCTACGTGTACAAGGTGCTGAAGCAGGTCCATCCCGACACCGGCATCTCCTCCAAGGCAATGGGGATCATGAACTCCTTTGTCAATGATATCTTTGAGCGCATCGCAGGAGAAGCTTCTCGCCTGGCTCACTACAACAAGCGCTCAACCATCACCTCCCGGGAGATCCAGACTGCCGTGCGCCTGCTACTACCCGGAGAGCTGGCAAAGCACGCCGTGTCTGAGGGCACCAAGGCTGTCACAAAGTACACCAGCGCCAAGTAAATGTCCGCCTCCCTGACCACCCGCTAACACAAAGGCTCTTTTAAGAGCCACCCACACTGTCTCTCTCAGAGCTGGCATCACACCCATGCATCAACTCTACAGCTTACTTGCTGCCCACCACAAGCTCACGCAAACGTGTAGCTTTCCTTTCACTTAACCCTTTCCATGCTGTCCTGTAACTCTGAAGATCTCGAGCTGCTCGTGTTTGCACATTTTAGACACTTGTGTCACGCACATGCTGATTTAGCCACCTAATGCTCAGTTTGCTCCGCTCTATTACTTTCAAGTCTACCTAGATACCGGACTTGATCTTAGAAGATATTCGTTGGGCGGCTGTATATCTAGTAACTGTAGATTAGGGACAGGCTTCTTATTCAGGGTAGCGCTTGAAGTCACATTAGGGATATTATAAAAGCTGCTACTGTAGGAGATCTTATACCTAATACTTTACCAAATGGCTACATGGCCAGGGATTTCACTCGATAAGTGTATCCGTTTCTTTCTCTTTTGTTATAGCCTATTGAAACAATGTTTCACTTCATCCTGATACTGTCTATTACTATGTTGCAACTCATGGAAGCCTAGTATGTGGTTCTAGCGTCTTTTTGCTCACGCTAGTATTTTACTAGACTTTAAAAGGTCTTTTTGACATATATACCTCAAAACAGCTAGTGTGCAATATCTAGCCTACCTACCCTATTTTCTATCATTTCCACTAGTTATGGGGAATGTGCGCAGGCTTACTTTGGAACATTTAGCAGGCTTTTCCCTTTATTGCACATTGGATATGTACGGATTTATTTTTGTAATTGTCTTTATTTTGTGTAAGTCTTGATATTGGTGACTTATTTTGGGGTATCCCACCCCTTTAGCTTTATTCTTATTAAAGGTTTAGTTGTATCCATTTGTTCAGCCAACCCCCGACTGAATTAGATACCTGTCCTTAGAAAGTATCTACATTAGTCCACATACGATTGTTCATTACTTTTTGGATACATGGAAATCCTCCTTTTTTTTTTTTTTTTTTTTGATTTGGTGTTTGCCAGTAAAGAACAATTTAGACCATTGAGGCTTCATCTAAATATCAGCATGATGATTTCAGTGTCTGCAGACATGTTGAGCTTATTAAAGACAATCTGATAAGCCTGTTTTGATCTTAAAGACATAAGCATTTTATTTTTTTTGTAACTTGCCTTTTTTTCCTGTTTATTGCGTCAACACATTATACACTTTCTCACCAGATGTGCCTGTATACACTCAAACAGCGTTTTCCAATTGGTTTTCTGCAGGAACCTATGGTCCAGCGAGAACAAAACTGGAGTTCTGTAGTGATTTGCCCATTGGGTAGCCCATACACTTAAAGATACCTGATGGGCATTGCTGCAGAGGGACTCGGTAAGCACTGTTTAATTGCCCAACGGGATCCCTGTAGCATGAGATGCTGGGAAGTGACTATCATTACCTCCCAGCTTCAAATAGAAAATGCTGCACTGGAGGGAGAGAGACCGCAGTCGGCACTGAGCAGCGATTTAGGCGGCTGCCTAAGGCCTAACTCGCCATCGGGCAGGCATACTGTGTCAGGTACAAGGACCCCACACCTTGCCCGGTATGCTGCTGGTTGCGAGGTCCCTCCACTCTGTCCTGAGAAGCAGAAAGCCAGCACAGTCTACAGCTCCGCTGACTATGCAGTGTCTCGCGATCTCTGGCCAATCAGACCGTCGCCGCGGGATACCACTTCAATGCTCTGACTTCTGGATATTGTGAGGCACTGCACAATCTGCAGCTCACACCTGGTGGAGTTGCAGACTGTGCAGTCTCTCAGGGCAAATTGTAGAGAGAGCTTACTGGAGCACCAGGGATCAAAGACACCAGGGGCCACCAGTTGCAATCCCCTCCCTCACTTTCACACCACTGTGCAACCCGCTCCCTTACTGTGTCACCCCGTCTCTCCCTCAGGCACTCTACCACCGTTCACCACCTCCCTCAATCTTCCACCTCCTCCCTACATCTCTCTGCCACCTAACCCCTCCCTTAGTTGATCCTGTTTTGTAGATTTAAGCACCAGAACCTTTTGTTTCTGTTTCTTCTGTCTCTCCTGGGCCATTTTCAAGCTCTCCCGAACTGATTCAGTAAGAGCCTGCAGCTGGTCCCAGAGTTCCAGATCATATGGCACAATGTGGAGGTTCCCTCTTCTCCCATGTCCCCCCCCCCCCCCCCCACACCTCCACAGTGCTCTCTTACTAGGTCTAACAATCCCTTTACTCTTCTACCATACAACAATTCCAAGGGTTAGAAGGTTAGAACCCAGTGGAATCTTATGGGAATTCTCTTTATGCGAGCAGTAAGTTGGGTAAGAACCTTTCCCAGTCCATGTGGGTGGCGGTAAAATTCTTAAGCATCTGCTTAAGGGTACCGTTAAAGCACTCACATAATCCATTGGTTTGGGGGTGATATGGGGATGTGATATTAGGCTCTGCTCTGCAACTTTGCCACATCTGTTGAGTCAGAGTTGCTGTAAACTGGGTTTCTTGGTCAGATTGTATTTCTCTGGGAAACCCAACCGTGGTTAATATACTAACCAAGACGTCTGCAACCAGTTCAGCTTTTATATTGGGAGGGCAATAGCTTCCGCGTATATGCTTGCGTAATCTACCACCGCTATGACAAATTTCTTCCCCGATGGGCTAGACTTACTTAGGGGCCATATGAGATCCACTGCTACTCGGTGAAAGGGTTCATCTACTATGGGTAGGGATTTTTTTTTTTTTTTGTATTGTCAATCTTTCTTTTATTAAAGGCATATAGTATGGGATACAGAAGAGAAATTGGAGGAAACGTTTAAGTGATTTACAGTATAGGGTTGGTACATCAATATGCAAAAGTAGATTACATTTCCAGATCTTCTATGCCTCATTTTTTGTTTTTTATGTATTGTAGTGAAACTTCAGTTTGAAAATACAAGCTAAGGATCAAAGGATCCGGATTGGTAACTCGCTAAGTCCTGTTAGTCAGGCGTCTGGTGACACATGGGCGAGTAAAACAAATTCAAATAGTAGTAACACGCTACCACAGTACGCGATTAGCTGCGTGCAAAATTGAGTCATAACATGCTATAAACAAAAACAGGCTAGTGCGGTTGCATGAACTAGTGATAGTATACGTGTGATGTAAACAGGTTGCTTATCCAAAATATGCTAGATTCACGTATTAAAGCCACTGGGTATAATCCGAAGACTTTTCGGGAGGCTATGTGGGCTATTGACATCAGGCTGAGAGGTGCTAGACATTTGTGGCTGTGTGTAGGCAGGCTAGCTAAACATGAAGTCACATAGGCAGTGGAAACAATATGCCATTGGGTATAGGCCCAGGCACAGCAAATTGCGGGACCTGTAGGGTTAAAAATTATAGGTTACAAACTGAACAGAGCTAAGCTAGTAAGTCCTCAAAAAAAAAAAAAAATGGGGAGTCTCTTATCTGGCATGTCCCTTCTCTCGGTGTCTTCAGTGAGGCACCAGGAGCTCCGGGTGAGGTCTCAGGTGCCCGGTCATCCGATCCCCAATAGCGGCAGGGGCGGTACAAGTGTAGGTGAGTCCCATCGATTATCTACCGCAGTGTGCCGTTTAATGGCTCCCTTCCAGCTCCGGATCTGCAGATGAGGAAATGTCGTTGCTCTTTCGTCCCTGGTGTACATGAGGGGTTGTAGGGGACTGCGGTCATGGCGGGCGGCATTCCGCTTGCTTGGCTGTTGCAGAGAGACTGTGCTTCGGGTCGTTATCAGCTTGGGAGAGTGGGCAGTTTGGCGGGTCGTGAGCTGCAGATAGCGGTCATCGGGTACACCGGCAACGGGTGCGGGGGACTGTGCTCCAGCCCCAGGCTGTTGTGGTAGCCGACACCTTCTGTCCACGGACTCGATACCTGAATGCGGCCCGGTCCAGGCCCCTTAAGGGGCAGGTGGAGAATCGCGGTGACATCCGCCGCCTGCGGCGAGCGTTCTTCTCCCTGTGTGGTCGATGTCTCGAGGCCAGGCCTCTGTTGGCTATCAGCCCGGGCGGGCGGTCACTGGTGCGATGAGGCGTTATGCGGAGTGTGAAGCCCGGAGGGGAATCACCCGCTTCCCGCTCTGTACACCGGCTGGGTTGGTCAGCAGTGACTCGGGTCTGCAGTTTGTCCCAAAATGCCTGGAATAGGGTGTCCAGCCTGGCTTCAAGAGTGTCTGGGAACAGCTCACATGCCTGTGCGGGAGTGTGCCGTGACTGCGGTATGGCCTCCGCCATTTTGTGAGGTTGGAGTGCCTCGTGTCGCCTGCTGCGTTCAGATAGCTGGGGTGGTGATTGATGCCACAGTCTGTTCCCCCAGTGGGGACCGGGATAACCCCCACCGGTCCAGAGGGGGGGGGGTAGGAGACCTGTAGAGACGCTTGGTGTGTCTGGCGTCGGGGTGAGCGGCCGTCTCTCCCCGGCTCCAACTTTAGTAGGCCGCACTCGGCGTTTCGGTTTCCCTGCCTCGACGGGTTTCAGAGGGGTGTCCTTCGGTTCCGCAGTGCATTCCCAGCATGGGTAGCACAACCCGGTGAGTCTGCGGTCAGTGTAGCCGTTGAGTTTGACCCAAATTTGGCCCGTCAGGCGAGAGCTCGTGGTGCCCACGTCTGTACTGCTTGGCGGTCAGGCTCCGCCCCCTGGGTACGGATTTTTATTTAGTTTTCGGGTATTCACCTTTTTTCTCTACTCGCTGACACATATCAAAGGTTTGGCTATATCCCTGTATGATCCGATGATTTGCTTTCCAAATGCCTAATTGCCCTGCAAGGGGAATATCATGGCTGAGCTTCAAAATGCCCATTTGGTATAGTAGTCTTTGTGCCCTTAACGTAATCCTCTAGTTTGTTTGTTTGTCCGGTAGGTTTCCGGGGTTATATTGTATTGAACCATTCATTTCTCCTTGACCTTCTCGTATAGATGCATTTCCGATTCTGATACTGCTCGATATGCCTCTGCCGGACAATTTGCTAGTTAAAATAGGTGCCCGGTTGTTTGTTGAAACACTTGAATCCACAGACAAAACCAACCTAGACCTCACCACATATAAAACACTTTTGGATAAACGCTCAGAGCTAGCCACCCTTAATGGAACACAAATCGAGAAAAGTCTTCTTCTTACCAGACACCGGTACTATACCCAAGGGGGCAAAGGGGGACGACTATCAGCGCAAGCTCTAAAAACACAAAGACAAACCACATTTATCTCATCCATACAGACTCCACAAGGGACCAAGTCAAATCTGATGGCGGACATCATGCTAGCCTTCCAGGAGTTTTACCACAAACTTTACAACTTGAGGGACTCTCCCCCCAGATGTTACTGACATAAGAGCCTTCCTCAAACAAAGGATCGCCAAGACAATCCCACCCAACGTACAACAAAGACTTGACTCTCCCACAACTAAAGAGGAGTTAGAAGTAGTGATACACTCCCTCCCACTAGGAAAGAGCCCGGGCCCAGATGTCTTCACGGCCAAATACTACAAGAGCTTTTCCATCCATCTCATACCCCCACTCCTAGACGCACTCAACTCCCTACTTAAAGACAATTCCATACCCCCACAGGCATCGGAAGCCACTATTGCACTCTACCCAAACCAGGTAAAGATTTGACCCAATGTGGGAGTTATTCGCCTATCTCACTTAAAAATATTGATTTAAAAAATGTTCACTAAAACACTAGCTAACCGCCTACGCCTCAAGCTCCCAGAGCTAATTCACCCAGACCAGGCTGGATTTATACAAGGCCGAGAAGCTAAAAAATAATATCACCAAACTCATTAATCTCATGCATCACTCTGAACACACAAACACCCAGACACTGTTACTCTCCAGAGATGCCGGAAAGGCTTTCAACAGGGTGGACTGGTCCCTGATGCTTGCCACCCTGGAACAGATGGGCTTTGGCCCAAACTGGCTAAGGTGGATGGGAGCTATATACTCCAGACCAACGGCTAGGCTACTCGTGAACGGCCAACTCTCACTCCCAGTACCCATCTCCAATAGCACCCCTCTTTGTTTCGTCCTGGTCCTGGAGCCATTCCTCCAGGGAGTTAGAGAAAATCCTAACATCAAGGGTTTCAAATTTGGAGGGGCAGAACACAAAATATCAGCATTTGCAGATGACATGCTATTCACGGTCTCCGAACCCAGCTCCTCACTCCCTCATATACTGGAGGAGATGTCTCTCTATAGCAAAGTGTTCACCTTTCATGCCACTCTAGGTAAATGTGAACTCCTCCCACTGAAAGTACTAAACTCGACCAAAACACATCTACAATCAAACTTCCCATTCTCCTGGGGAACAGAGCATATAACATATCTGGGGGTAGCACTACCATCCGTTATCTCACGACTATATGAAACCACCCCCCACCCCCCTGCTAATCCAAGCTAGAACCAAAGATCTTACTAAATGGCACACTTCGCAGTTCAGCTGGTTTTGCAGGATAAATATCCTGAAAATTAGTATTCTCCCAAGAATATTATACTTGCTGCAAGTTCTCCCGATCACTCTACCCACAACCTTCTTTGCTGCCATACAAAAACTATTTACGACATTTATTTGGTCCCACAAACGCCCCAGGCTAGCCTATCAGCTGCTCACAAGATCAAAGACGGAGGGGGGTCTGGGGCGTCCAGATGTGGAACGATACCACAGTGCAGTACTATTGGCCAGGATTTATGACTGGACAGGCAAGAACACGACCAAACAATGGGTAGATGTAGAGAATAACATCTTCCGTGTCCCCATACACACAATACCATGGCACAACTCTGGCCAATCCTTCCTTATGCACAAACAACACCCGACCATTACTCCGACACTGAGAATGTGGTCACACATGAGTCATTGGCGGCGGACATATCACCATACCCATCACCGCTATATCCACTGACTCACAATCCGCTCTTCAAGCCTGGTGAATCGGGAGCGGCATACAGAGAATATCATACCACAGCATACCTACCTTCACGAGACCTCCTTGACAATGAGGGAGTTAGGCCCCTGTCGTCCCTACACCCGCAGGGAACTCCCACGACCCTTCAAAAATTTCTCTACGATTAACTCATTCACTTTTTGCGGACCAACAAATACCCCCAACAAGGTCACCGAGCACTGACCAAATTCGAACTTACGTGCACCCAATGCACACTCAAAAAGAAACAGGTCAAAACCACATATGCCTACTACAGGACACTAGCCAACCAATCAACCTACTCTACAAAAAACACTGGGAACAAGAACTGCACTTATCTTTCGCAGATAATGACTGGAAGCAAATATTCCTCCTGACACAAAAATCATCCACCAGCTTAGCGACACAAGAAAGTAACTATAAGAAGATAGCTAGATGGCACTACACCCCATCCAAACTCAAACGGGCATTCCCAGGCACGTCCAATAACTGCTGTAGATGACTAGAGGCCATTGGGGACACGGCTCACATCTGGTGGTCATGCACGGTGAACCAAAAGTTCTGGTCACGGATCTCCAGTCTCATACACCTCATAACGGGAACCACCATACCCTACCCACCTTAAACACTCCTATATCTTATATTGCCTCCCTCCATACCAAGGGACACTAGGACCCTAGACATACATCTGCTCAAAGCAGCAAATCTGCTTATCACCCTCCACTGGGAAAAAAAAAAAAAAAAAAAAAAAACAGCCCCACCTACCATTAGGGACTGGGTACGGAGAGTAGAAAGCATTAGAACAATGGAGGAAATTAGCTTCTCACTAACCGGCAAATACCACATATACATGACCTCCTGGGAACCCTAGTGTAACTTCATGAACACCAGTCAAACAGACCGATAGTGACACCCAGCTGGAGATAATATGAGACCTTGAACTACCAGCGAATCTATTTGAATATCAACGCCCTTATTATTTTTGGTCTTCACTTCCCCTCTATGTCGACTACAAGTATTTCTGTTACTGAATGTGAACTTTGTACTAGACATTATGACTAAAGCAGCAATGTTATACACATTTTTGAAGTATCAATTGTTACATTTGCAAGAATTTTAAAATAAACAATTTCTAAAAAAAAAAGGAAAAAGGAAAAAAAGCCGAACAGACACTGCTTGATCCGTTTTAGGTCAGCTTTGGGATTTCTAGGTAGTCTCAGTAAAATCCATTCTGAGTTCTCCTTATAACCGGCAGAAAAAAAAAAAAAAAATATATATATATATATATATCTGCGAGCGGTTCAACAGAACACTGCTTGCCGAGACTGGGAGCGACTCCTACCGCACTTCTTATGTGCATATTGGGAGGTACCGCAGGAACTGCTTTGGACTATTATATGGGAGAAGATTACGAGGACCTCATCACAGTGCATTGGGATGGGGGAATGTGCTAAAACTCTGTGACCACATGGAACAGTTGGCTAAGTTGGTAAAAGAGAACCTCCAAGCTGACAAGGGGTGACAGAAAGTATGGTATGACCGGGGTACCCGACTGCGTAGTTTCCGTGTTGGACAAAAGATTAAACCGGTCTGACATGATTAATTACAGGCGGCATGGCAGGGTCCCTACAAGGTGGTGGAGCATATCTGCAATACCACCTATGTGGTAGCCAGCTGTGCAGATGAGAGAGTAAACTGCTCCTTCCACGTTAATATGCTTAAAGAGTACAAAAAAAGGAAGGACGATGTAACTGCAGTGTGCGCCCCAGCTTCTGAGGATCTAGACAGCCTCGCATTACCTGACTTGCTAGAGGGAGACTCCCAAGTTGACCTTATCGCTCAAGTCAAACTAGGAGACAAACTGACTGATAAAGAAATAGTTCAGGCCCACAAATTATTGAAAGCTAAACGAAAGACCTTCTCCCAAGACCCTGGGTACATCACCCTGGCTGTACACAACGTGGAAATCCCAGGACAAGCACCTATGAGGCAACCACCCCTACCACATTCTCGAGGCAGTCCGGTAAGAGATACGGAAGGATATACAGTAAATGCTGTGACTAGGAGTGATTGAGGCTTCAGACTTGGCTTGTAGTCCTAGTACCGAAGCGGGACGGAACAACACTCTTCTGCGTGGACTACAGGCGACTGAACGATCGGACTCTTACCAACTCTTATCCCATGCCCTGGAGGAACTATTTCATCATATAGCATGGGGACAGTATCTCGCCACAACAGACCTATGCAAGGGCTACTAGCAGATTCACCTGGCCGAGGAGGCTATCCCCAAGTCGGCATTCGTCACCCCGCTTGGCCTATTCCAATATCAGGTCATGCCGTTCTAGATGAAGAATGTCCCAGCCACCTTTCAACGTATGGTGGATAGGTTCCTCAATGGCTTCCAGGAATTTGCACGTGCGTACCTGGACAGCATAGCTATCAATTGTGACTCATAGGAGGAAGATTTCCCATGTAGGGAAGGTTATCGGCCGAATTAGAGCAGCTGGCTTAACTCTGAAGCCAGACAAGTGTCACATTGGTATGGCTGAAGTGCGGTATCTGGGACACAGAGTAGCTGGGAGACTTCTGCCCCTACCCGAGTGGCCACCACACACTGGATAACACAGTTCTACTTCACCCTTTACTAAGTCTTGGCTCGTGTTTTTTTTTAAATTCTTTATTTTATTTGTGCATGAAAAATCACATAAAGCACACAATGCCACAACAGCTAGAGCATGCAGAGCGTCATACATAGATTTACATTGGTTAGGCATTAAAACATAGCACAGTTTTATGGATTATTATCGCATGACAAAGAGTTATATCTAATAATATTATCAATAACAGCGTTAAACTAGGTTATCCAGGTTAGATTGTTATCAGCTATATATCAGAGAATTTACAACATTGAAAACAGGTTAGACTACAATGTTAAACCGGTGAGCTATAAAACCACCTGGTAAGCACGTTAATAGAGGTGAGATATCCCCAGCAGTACCTTTCTACATTAGTAAGCATGTTGGTAGCCTGGCTGTAATCAGGCTAAGTTAAGTAATGACATGCAATTAGCCGGCATAGATGTATCTGTGCCATGGAGTAATAAAACGAAAAAAAAAAAAACAAATAGATAATGCTGCTTCTATCTATAACAAGCTCGTGTTGGGATAAAGTCACCCTCACAGGCCAGCAGTATGCATAAGGGCTAGTACTCGTGTTCGCCAAGAGGGACAGTTAATGTCCAGGGTGTAGTAGCAGTTTGTGAGTACGTCTCTCAACAGTCATGCTGTCCCAGGGCCAGTCCGACCCTCAGCCTGTTCCCCGTCTGGGAGAGTGCAGCAGGTCTGTGCCAAGGTGCTGGTCATATCGGGTGTTGGGCAGTGCATGATGGGTGACTACCTTCGGGTGGGCCCGCTGCGTCTCCGATTTCTCCGATGTAGGAGCCGCTTTAGAGGCTGTTGGCGGTCCCCGCTGTTTGGTAGGCATGTAAGGGGTACGGAGATGAGTGCACCCGCTTGTCAGCTCTGTGTCGGGACGCTTTGTGCGGCTTCCTCCTCCGCTTCCCCGCTTGTGTAGCACCAGCTTTCCGCCCTGGCTGTGGTGGTTTGTCCCCGTTCTGTGGAGGGCTTGTTGCAGCCGTGGGTCTTGTTTGGCTCTGTTTAGCTTGTTCCCAGTATTGCTCCCAAAAGCGTTCAAATGCCAGGGCAATGGGATCCCTGGAGTCTGGGACACACTTGGTCACGTGTTGGCGGCCATCTTTGCCCACTCCAAGCCGCACTCTTGCTGGGCTCATGTTTGGGTGAGACAGCTATACTCTGTGCAAGAGAGCTTAATCACTAGGACCCTGTTACAGGTTAGGAAAGTTTGGATAGACCCCAGCCAAGCTGCAGCGGGTAGGGGCTATAGCACTACTGGTGTCCCAGTGATAGCTAGGAAGCAAGCTTGGCAGAGGTGCCCAGTCAGGGTACCATGCAGTCCATCAAAGTGTGTCCAGGATTGTGTGTCCATGAATGGAGACCCCATGCTGGGGGTCTGTGTATAAATTCTGTGTGCCTTGCCTGAATAAACCAGATCTACTCCCAGCACTGGCGTACATACCGCGGTCGCAGGGGTTGCAGCTGCGACCGGGCCCGGCCCACCAGGGGGCCCGGCCACCTAGCGACTCGGTATGTACGCCAGTGTGGGCAGACTCTTCTACTGGGGGGACAAGGAGCTGGCCACATCAGGGCCCCCGAGGCCGGCCCTGGTGTTACCGGGCGCGCGCGCGAGGGAGCACTCTCCCCTGAGCGCTCTCTGATCAGCTCCCTTGCGTGCCCCGCACTTATGCTGCAGCCGGAATATGAAGTTATATTCTGGCTCCGGCATCAGTAAAAATGTGCGAGGGAGCTGGGCAGAGAGTGCTCAGGGGACAGTGCTCCCTCACGAGCCAGCAGGACCGGCCGCCGGGCAGCCCCTGGACTGGACTGGAAAGGGAGGCTGCGGGATTAAATCTGAAAAAAAAAACACACAAAAAACGTGTGTATGTGTGTTAGTGCTACAGTGTGTGTGTGTGTGTGTGTGTTAGTGCACATTTTTGTGCCAGTGTGTGTGTTACTGTGTCTGCTAGTGAGTGTCAGTGAGTGTGTTAGTTTTTGTTTGCGTGTGTTACTGTGCGTTAGTTGTGTGTGTCTGTTATTGAGTGTGTGTCTGTTAGTGAGTGTCAGTGTGTGTGTCTGTGTGTGAGTGAGTGTGTGTGTCTGTTACTGAGTGTGCTAGTTTGTGTGTGTCTGTTAGTGAGTCTGTTAGTGAGTCTAGTGAGTCTTAGGTTAGTGAGTCTAGTGAGTCTTAGGTGTCTTAGTGAGTGTGTGTTTGTCAGTGAGAGTGTGTGTTTTATAAGTGAGTGTGTATGTGTCTCTGTCTGTCACTGAGTGTGTCTTTGGCAGTAAATTTGTGTGTCTGTTAGCTAGTGTGTATGCGTCTGTTCGTGAGAGTGTGTGTGTGTTTTAAACCCCTTAAGCACTTACCTTTCTCCAGCGCCGGACTCCCTTGGCGCTGGGGATCCCTCCGCCCCGACCTGCCTCTCAGCTCCCAATGCGTATGCGTGGCAAGAGCCGCGCGCGCATTCAAACCGCCCATAGAAAAGCATTACTCAATGCTTTCCTATGGACGTCGAGCGTCTTCTCACTGTGATTTTCACAGGGAGAATCGCGGAAGCGCCTCTAGCCGCTGTCAGTGACACAGCCACTAGAGGCTGGATTAACCATCAGTGAAACATAGCAGTTTCTCTGAAACTGCTATGTATTCAGCTGCAGGGTTAAACTAGAGGGCCCTGGAACCCAGACCACTTCATTGAGCTGAAGTGATCTGGGTGTCTAAAGTGGTCCTTTAAGTGTATGTGTATCTGCATACACTTGCGTACATACCGCGGTCACAGGGGTCGCAGCCCTGCAACCCGGAGCCTGCCGCCATCTGTTGCGACCCCGGCCCGCGCAGAGTAAGTGCGGGGGGAAGGGCACGGATCAATTTTAGCACCGGGGCCCCATGGGTCGTGTGTACGCCACTGACTCCCAGCATTACGTTTAGACAAATGTATTTGTGGAAAGCTGTACTAGCTAATACAACGGGAAAGGGAATCCATGAAGGTGATACCCTGGTGGTCCGCCACACAGATCAACATGTTAGCTCCTAATTTGGTGCTAAAATCAGGACAATTTTTGCTGTCATGTTTTTATCATGATTTGAAATAGCATTGAAATGTTTTTGATGTTTTGGAAAAAAGTCCCTAGAGTGCGGAACTCATTGCTGTTGTTTACTGTGCCAGACCTACACCAGGCTTCATAAAGGATTTCCTGGAGAACACAGTGTGTGTGTTTTAATATAACTGGTCTTAGTTGTTGTTAGAGGGTAAACATAGATATATAACATACAATTATGTAATTATGTAATTTAAAAATTGCCACGACTAAGAGCTCTTCTGCTATGATCTTACTACATCCTACCTGAGCTACCTGTCTGAACAAACGAGGATCAAAATCCCTTTTCTCTGTTTCTTTACGACACGAGCTTCAACCCACCTTGATAACACGGGCCCCTTCCCTTTCTTGCATAAGAGTGAGAAAGAAAACCTTGGAATATATTCTTTTAATAGTTATCACAGTAATGTTTGTGGAGAACATCAGGCTCATCCCAAAGGAGATGTGTCAGCTTTCACCGGCTCTGCTAGATCGTGACAACCCTCGGGACCCATGGAGCTGCTAATGAATTCTTGGTTAGATAGTTTAGTACATTCCACGATAGATGGCATCGACCTCCGTCCTCTTATTTTACCTAAATGTATTCGTTTTATCCATTCGGAAACACAGTGTGAGAGCAGAGTGTGAAAAGATGGAGTAGGGACAGTGGAGGGTGTGTCATAAGACTGTATCCAATCAGAGCGTGGTTAGATCAGCCAATAAGATGCTAGCTGGAGATGTATAATTTGGAGGCTGCTGCGGGCGCGTATTATTGCTTGATCTTCATAGAGAATAGTGACCATGTCTGAAGCCGCCCCAGCTCCCGCCGCCGCACCTGCGGTAGAAAGCGCCTACAAGAAGAAGCAGCCCAAGAAAGCAGCCGGTGTCAAGAAAGCCGCTAAGCCCTCCGGTCCTAGCGTGTCCGAGCTCATTGTCAAAGCTGTGTCCGCTTCTAAAGAGCGCAGCGGGGTGTCCCTGGCAGCTCTGAAGAAGGCTTTGGCTGCTTCTGGTTATGATGTGGAAAAGAATAACAGCCGCCTCAAGCTGGCTCTCAAGGGCTTGGTGACTAAAAGCACTCTCGTCCAGGTCAAAGGAAGCGGAGCTTCCGGCTCCTTCAAGCTCAACAAAAAGCAATCGGAGAGCAAGGACAAGGCTACCAAGAAAAAGGCACCGGCTAAAGTCAAGAAGCCTGCCCCGAAGAAAGCCACCAAGTCTCCAGCCAAACCTAAGAAGGTAGCTGCAAAGAGCCCGAAAAAGGCCAAAAAGCCGGCCGCCTCCGCTAAAAAGGCCACCAAAAGCCCGAAGAAAGTCAAAGCCGCCAAGCCCAAGAAGGTAGTGAAAAGCCCGGCTAAGAAGACCGTGAAGAGCCCTGCCAAAAAGGCAGCCAAACCCAAAGCCGCAAAGAGTCCTGCAAAGGCTAAAAAGGCAGCTCCCAAAAAGAAATAAGCCTTGCTCGCATTTAATTTTATTTTCCAAACCCCAAAGGCTCTTGTAAGAGCCACCACATTCTCATTTCAGAGCTATATATCAGTGATGGCAACGTGTTTGTTTTGGTGTCATGTCACACATACCGTTCCCCCTCCATCCCTCATTCTAAAGTCAGGAATAACCTAATGAATCCTGTAATCCCAGCATCTAGTGCTCGAAAAGATTACACAGGAATGTATCTTGTCGGTGTGGCTAAGTCCCCGTATACCAGTGCTACACTTGAGCGTTGATTTTTTATTTTTTTTGGCTTAGAAATTCCCTCCGTTCTAAGATACTGAGGGTGTTTCTTCATTAAATTGCGAAAGGCCAGTTTTAGTGAGAAACGCATATAATATATAGAATATCACAGTGTCCTTCCAGACTAGATTTAATGTTATTGCCTTTTTCAGTAAGATAATAAAGCAGAACATATTTTAGGGATTGCGATTTTGTACATGGTGATAATAAAAGGGACTGTCCTCGTCCTCTCTCCACGTGTGAAACGGGCGCTTATTTCGATATTCAAAGAGTGATAAAGCCCAAGAAATGATACCTTGTGCAGTAGCTAAGCCGACTATCAAAGAAACACTAAAGACATGATAAAATGATTATACTTCAAAAGACTTCACGATTGTGAAATCTTTTGAAGCATAAACAGCTTTGGTTTTAAAAGCCAGAACCATTTCGAGCACGGAAGGAGAGGGTTAAGCATATTATTGAGAGGAAAAAAAAAAGTGAAGGGGCGTGTTTAAAACGCCCGCCTCCTTTGCTGCAGGTCCCCATACGGTCTGTCCGAGGAGTATATAAGGAAGAGCTTTGCACAGCATCTCATATCGTTCGTGCAGAAAGAAGAGCAGAACCATGTCTGGCAGAGGCAAAGGAGGAAAGGGTCTCGGAAAAGGTGGCGCTAAGCGTCACAGGAAGGTTCTTCGTGACAACATCCAGGGCATTACTAAGCCTGCAATTCGTCGCCTTGCTCGCAGGGGAGGCGTGAAGCGTATTTCCGGCCTCATCTATGAGGAGACTCGCGGGGTGCTGAAGGTATTCCTGGAGAACGTCATCCGGGACGCCGTCACTTACACCGAGCATGCCAAGAGGAAGACTGTCACCGCCATGGACGTAGTTTATGCTCTTAAGCGCCAGGGCCGCACTCTCTATGGCTTCGGAGGTTAAAACTCGGGCTTGACTTTACCGCACACCCCATTAACCCAAAGGCCCTTTTCAGGGCCACCCACTTTTTCACTAAAAGACTGAACCTAATCACTTTAACCCCTTCCACACCTGATAAATTGCCTGCTATCTACATAGATACACCGAGAAGGAGATAGTAGTAGAGGCTGCTCCCAAACATCTAGACGGGAAAGGTTGCTAAACACTGTATTTGTAGACCGCATGTTTGAACCATCGGAGGGTTTGGAGCCGCCTTCTGTTAATGGTAGGGGATGTAAACAATTATGATATAGTGAGGTGCATTTAGATTATGAGCAAGTACGTACACACACTGTCAAGAAAGGTCTGGTTTTGGTGTATTGTTACTGTTGCCTACATTTAATACATGCTTGCAGCCACTTAAATAGAAACATTGTTACTAGCTTTGCATATGCACTCCTGTGTTAACTATGTATTCTCCTCTAAGCGAAAAAGTAGTCTTTTTCCTGCTGCCTCTCCACACGATGGATTCTAAATAGTGAAGTTATTGTAAAATTGCCACTGAAATAGACCAGCAGAGATGATGGCTACATCGTTGCCTGACGTGAAAATGGGATATGTGGGGACATTTGAGCATTGTAGTGTGAGGGCTCCTTAGCTAGCCCGCTCAAAGTCACAGGCTAAAAGACACGTTTTTATGAATGTGTTGGAGCTCGTTCGAGTGCAGATTTGGTGGCTCTTAAAAGAGCCTTTGTGTTTGTTAGCAGGTTTCAACTTAAGCACGTTCTCCTCGGATCCTACGAGCCAGCTGGATGTCTTTGGGCATGATTGTGACCCTCTTAGCGTGGATGGCGCACAAGTTGGTATCCTCAAAAAGACCAACCAGGTAAGCCTCGCTAGCCTCTTGCAGAGCCATGACAGCAGAGCTCTGGAAGCGCAGATCAGTCTTGAAATCCTGAGCGATCTCACGGACAAGGCGCTGGAAGGGCAGCTTGCGGATGAGCAGCTCGGTGGACTTCTGATAACGGCGGATCTCCCTGAGAGCCACAGTTCCTGGACGGTAACGGTGAGGCTTTTTCACTCCCCCGGTAGCTGGGGCGCTCTTTCTAGCAGCTTTGGTGGCTAGCTGCTTGCGGGGAGCCTTGCCTCCGGTCGACTTACGGGCTGTCTGCTTAGTTCTGGCCATTGTAGCAAAACGAAAGGGAATGAACGCTGCTCGCTGTAGCCTGGGCTTTATAGCCGATACGGCGTTTTCATTGGTTCATCAAGTGGGTGGTATGTTCTGATTGGCTGAAAACAAATAGTAAACCATTTCAAAATACCCGCTCAAATCAACTGCTTCTCATCCCCTCCCCCACATTCAAAATGCCCGCTCAAATCAACTGCTTCATCCCCTCCCCCCTCCTCCATCTATTGAGCACACGCGCCCAAAGAAGGGATCTAAGCCTTTAGTGACCCTTCCTGTCCTGACAGCATTTATTATAGACGCTACTAGTTGAAAGGAATGGCAGTGGGCAGTAATGGACGTATTCCTCCCAACATACTTATTAATAGCTGTATAGGCTTTATCGAGGGGGAGGGGTGCATGGGACATTGACCTCTTACACATGCAGAAAGGCCGCTTCTTTCGATGGGATAGAAGCCACGTCTGATAAAGGACTTTCACTCACAGGACGCTCAGTAGCCATACAAATGAGCTCCAGGAGACAGAGCAGCAGGAAATGTTACAAAGCATCCACTTATTGAAACAATGTTTTCAGCCGAGAGGCCAGGCTATTAAGGCTGCGTTAACTCATCCAGCAGCACAGACAACAGAGCTGTAGCGCCGCTAGGATTTGAACGCTCATAGTAGGTTTCACCCGGCATGTCCTCCAGACAGCGGGAGAGGGGGGAATCCTGAGAGTGAGCGACATGTAGAGATGCCCCGCTTAACAAAAGAGGACCTGTACACTATATACACTTGCCCCAATTGGTATTAATTTGCTGCTGCGTTTATCATAGACATGCATGGCAGCCATTGATTTTAACTAGTTCTATAGCTGGAATGTTGGACAGGATATGGACTGCAAATGGGACTCAGGGCGCTTCTGTCACAGCACTGACTAATATTTTAGCTTGCTTATGAGCTGCCAGCGTGGTGTGTGTGTGTGTGTAGATACAGGGAACGGTTTGCGCGCAGCAGAACAATTAATCGGCTCTTTGTGGAGAACGTGGGTGGCTCTTAAAAGAGCCTTTGTGTTTGGTAGGTGAGGGAGGCAGGTGCAGCAGCTGTCCGCTTTACTTGCTCTTGGGCTTGTGGCTCTCGGTCTTCTTGGGCAGCAGCACAGCCTGGATGTTAGGCAGGACACCTCCCTGGGCGATAGTCACTCCTCCCAGCAGTTTGTTGAGCTCTTCATCGTTACGGACAGCGAGCTGGAGATGGCGGGGAATGATGCGGGTCTTTTTGTTGTCTCTAGCGGCATTCCCTGCCAGCTCCAGAATCTCAGCGGTCAGGTACTCCAGCACTGCAGCCAGATAGACGGGGGCACCGGCTCCCACACGCTCTGCATAATTGCCCTTCCTCAGCAAACGGTGGACTCTGCCGACTGGGAACTGAAGTCCCGCTCGGGATGAGCGAGTCTTCGCCTTTGCACGGGTCTTTCCACCTTGCTTTCCGCGGCCAGACATGTTTGTTCTTGATTGAATGCAAGAAGATGAAAACTCCTCCCCTACCACAGGCTATTTATAAACACACTCTGCTCTGTGATTGGATGACTTTACAAGCACCAATTAGAGACACGTTATACAGGGAACCAATCTATTGCTGGAGCTAGTGTTAAACAGCCGCTTCCTTACGTCATCTGACTTTAGCAACCAATCGCAGGAAGGGAAGCGGAAGGGCCTCATTTACATTGTCCGCCTATAAATAGAACCGCCGGAGCAAGCAGCTTGCTATTCGCTCGCGAGCTAACAGCGTTAATCATGCCTGATCCAGCAAAGTCCGCACCAGCCCCCAAGAAAGGCTCCAAAAAAGGCGTCACCAAGACTCAGAAGAAAGATGGCAAGAAGCGTAGAAAGAGCAGGAAGGAGAGCTATGCCATCTACGTGTACAAGGTGCTGAAGCAGGTCCATCCCGACACCGGCATCTCCTCCAAGGCAATGGGGATCATGAACTCCTTTGTCAATGATATCTTTGAGCGCATCGCAGGAGAAGCTTCTCGCCTGGCTCACTACAACAAGCGCTCAACCATCACCTCCCGGGAGATCCAGACTGCCGTGCGCCTGCTACTACCCGGAGAGCTGGCAAAGCACGCCGTGTCTGAGGGCACCAAGGCTGTCACAAAGTACACCAGCGCCAAGTAAATGTCCGCCTCCCTGACCACCCGCTAACACAAAGGCTCTTTTAAGAGCCACCCACACTGTCTCTCTCAGAGCTGGCATCACACCCATGCATCAACTCTACAGCTTACTTGCTGCCCACCACAAGCTCACGCAAACGTGTAGCTTTCCTTTCACTTAACCCTTTCCATGCTGTCCTGTAACTCTGAAGATCTCGAGCTGCTCGTGTTTGCACATTTTAGACACTTGTATCACTCACATGCTGATTTAGCCACCTAATGCTCAGTTTGCTCCGCTCTATTACTTTCAAGTCTACCTAGATACCGGACTTGATCTTAGCAGATATTCGTTGGGCGGCTGTATATCTAGTAACTGTAGATTAGGGACAGGCTTCTTATTCAGGGTAGCGCTTGAAGTCACATTAGGGATATTATAAAAGCTGCTACTGTAGGAGATCTTATACCTAATCCTTTACCAAATGGCTACATGGCCAGGGATTTCACTCGATAAGTGTATCCGTTTCTTTCTCTCTTTTGTTATAGCCTATTGAAACAATGTTTCACTTCATCCTGATACTGTCTATTACTATGTTGCAACTCATGGAAGCCTAGTATGTGGTTCTATCGTCTTTTTGCTCACGCTAGTATTTTACTAGACTTTAAAAGGTCTTTTTGACATATATACCTCAAAACAGCTAGTGTGCAATATCTAGCCTACCTACCCTATTTTCTATCATTTCCACTAGTTATGGGGAATGTGCGCAGGCTTACTTTGGAACATTTAGCAGGCTTTTCCCTTTATTGCACATTGGATATGTACGGATTTATTTTTGTAATTGTCTTTATTTTGTGTAAGTCTTGATATTGGTGACTTCTTTTGGGGTATCCCACCCCTTTAGCTTTATTCTTATTAAAGGTTTAGTTGTATCCATTTGTTCAGCCAACCCCCGACTGAATTAGATACCTGTCCTTAGAAAGTATCTACATTAGTCCACATACGATTGTTCATTACTTTTTGGATACATGGAAATCCTCCTTTTTTTTTTTTTTTTTTTGATTTGGTGTTTGCCAGTAAAGAACAATTTAGACCATTGAGGCTTCATCTAAATATCAGCATGATGATTTCAGTGTCTGCAGACATGTTGAGCTTATTAAAGACAATCTGATAAGCCTGTTTTGATCTTAAAGACATAAGCCTTTTATTTTTTTTTTGTAACTTGCCTTTTTGTCCTGTTTATTGCGCCAACACATTATACACTTTCTCACCAGATGTGCCTGTATACACTCAAACAGCGTTTTCCAATTGGTTTTCTGCAGGAACCTATGGTCCAGCGAGAACAAAACTGGAGTTCTGTAGTGATTTGCCCATTGGGTAGCCCATACACTTAAAGAAACCTGATGGGCATTGCTGCAGAGGGACTCGGTAAGCACTGTTTAATTGCCCAACGGAATCCCTGTAGCATGAGATGCTGGGAAGTGACTGACTATCATTACCTCCCAGCTTCAAATAGAAAATGCTGCACTGGAGGGAGAGAGACCGCAGTCGGCACTGAGCAGCGATTTAGGCGGCTGCCTAAGGCCTAACTCGCCATCGGGCAGGCATACTGTGTCAGGTACAAGGACCCCACACCTTGCCCGGTATGCTGCTGGTTGCGAGGTCCCTCCACTCTGTCCTGAGAAGCAGAAAGCCAGCACAGTCTGCAGCTCCGCTGACTATGCAGTGTCTCGCGATCTCTGGCCAATCAGACCGTCGCCGCGGGATACCACTTCAATGCTCTGACTTCTGGATATTGTGAGGCACTGCACAATCTGCAGCTCACACCTGGTGGAGTTGCAGACTGTGCAGTCTCTCAGGGCAAATTGTAGAGAGAGCTTACTGGAGCACCAGGGATCAAAGACACCAGGGGCCACCAGTTGCAATCCCCTCCCTCACTTTCACACCACTGTGCAACCCGCTCCCTTACTGTGTCACCCCGTCTCTCCCTCAGGCACTCTACCACCGTTCAACCTCTACCACCGTGAGGTTGGAGTGCGTCGTGTCGCCTGCTGCGTTCAGATAGCTGGGGTGGTGATTGATGCCACAGTCTGTTCCCCCAGTGGGGACCGGGATAACCCCCACCGGTCCAGAGGGGGGGGGGGGGTAGGAGACCTGTAGAGACACTTGGTGTGTCTGGCGTCGGGGTGAGCGGCCGTCTCTCCCCGGCTCCAACTTTAGTAGGCCGCACTCGGCGTTTCGGTTTCCCTGCCTCGACGGTTTTCAGAGGGGTGTCCTTCGGTTCCGCAGTGCATTCCCAGCATGGGTAGCACAACCCGGTGAGTCTGCGGTCAGTGTAGCCGTTGAGTTTGACCCAAATTTGGCCCGTCAGGCGAGAGCTCGTGGTGCCCACGTCTGTACTGCTTGTCGGTCAGGCTCCGCCCCCTGGGTACGGATTTTTATTTAGCTTTCGGGTATTCACCTTTTTTCTCTACTCGCTGACACATATCAAAGGTTTGGCTATATCCCTGTACGATCCGATGATTCGCTTTCCAAATGCCTAATTGCCCTGCAAGGGGAATATCATGGCTGAGCTTCAAAATGCCCATTTGGTATAGTAGTCTTTGTGCCCTTAACGTAATCCTCTTGTTTGTTTGTTTTTCCGGTAGGTTTCCGGGGTTAAATTGTATTGAACCATTCATTTCTCCTTGACCTTCTCGTATAGATGCATTTCCGATTCTGATACTGCTTGATATGCCTCTGCAGCTCTGCCGGACAATTTGCTAGTTAAAATAGGTGCCCGGTTGTTTGTTGAAACACTTGAATCCACAGACAAAACCAACCTAGACCTCACCACATATAAAACACTTTTGGATAAACGCTCAGAGCTAGCCACCCTTAATGGAACACAAATCAAGAAAAGTCTTCTTCTTACCAGACACCGGTACTATACCCAAGGGGGCAAAGGGGGACGACTATCAGCGCAAGCTCTAAAAACACAAAGACAAACCACATTTATCTCATCCATACAGACTCCACAAGGGACCAAGTCAAATCTGATGGCGGACATCATGCTAGCCTTCCAGGAGTTTTACCACAAACTTTACAACTTGAGGGACTCTCCCCCCAGATGTTACTGACATAAGAGCCTTCCTCAAACAAAGGATCGCCAAGACAATCCCACCCAACGTACAACAAAGACTTGACTCTCCCACAACTAAAGAGGAGTTAGAAGTAGTGATAGAGGGGCGTGTCCGACTTCCGGCGAGTGCAGTCGCATGGACTGAGAGCTCCGTCGACCTGCAAACCTAACGAGCGACAATATCAGCATTAACTGCTAAATTTCAACTAATTATATCCCCAAGGAGCATCCCTCACTAATGTCTCCTCCCAAGCAACTGAAACTGCCCGATATGGCAAGAAATAAAAAGAAAAAAGATCGCAGACGAGAAATCCAAGATGGCGGCGACAGAGCTACCTTATCGGAAGCCAACTCTGACTGCGAATCGACCTCCTCAAAACACTCTGATATCGCAGTCATGGACCGTAGCCTGCACAAAATGCTCCAGGAACTCCGATCGACTATACGTCAAGACTTCCTGAAGATTGACCGGGAGCTAAGGAAAGAAATTTCGGCCCTGGGTGACAGAACGAGCCAACTTGAACATAGATCCGATGAGATTTGCTCAGCCCACAACGAAATGGCTGATAAGTTACAGAAAATCTCGGAAGAAAATACCACGCTCAAATTTAAATTAGCTGACCTAGAAGATAGGTCGAGAAGACAAAATGTTCGGTTCAGGGGCATACCGGACGATGTGTCCCACGACGCTTTACCAGCATTCATACCAGCTGTATGTAAATCCTTGGTCCCGGAACTGCCAGACTCTGCATGGACCTTTGACCACATGCACAGGCTACCACGACCGGCCCGCATGTCTAGTGATGTACCGAAGGACGTCATAGTGAAATTTCATTATTTCACACACAAAGACGCTCTGCTGAATGCGGCCAGGAAAGCTGATCAGCTCCCGGACCCCTACCAACAAATATCCTTGTATGCTGATTTATCGGCCACTACCATGGCACGAAGGAAGGAATTCCTAACCGTCACAAAGACACTACGCAACAACAAAGTCTCTTACAGATGGGGTTACCCCACAAAAGTTTTGATTTGGCGACAAGGAAAAACATATGCAATCAACGAACCAGAAGACGGGATGAAACTCCTCATCAAATGGGGCCTATGGACTAACTCCAACGCTGTTCCGCTTAATTCCCCGTCTAGAAGCTGCTCTCCCAGACGACTTCAAAAGGAGTGGAAGATGGCGGGCTCGCCGGCTCGCAACACATGAACTTTCCGTCCATTATAAATTGCGATGAGTATAAGTTCTTATTGTGGTGCTACTTAAGTGTATCTTATTTTATAACTGACAACCCAATCCATTCTTAGTAATTAACACCGATCATTTATACCATCTTCGGCACTAATCTGTATAACTTAATTACTTGGTTTATAGCGGCAGGTCGACAATCTACTATTAGAGCACGTCCACGTGCTTCTCAATCTCTGTCCTGCAGGTCGACAACCATCCTGCCACATTCGATTTTAACACTACAACATATACACAATTGGATTTGTGGGTTCCCTACACAATAAGTACTCTTCGCATATACAGTACCTACACGGCGATATGTAATCAACACCCGACGTGAACCACTTTCACGATCATAAATTCCCTCCTATCATTACACATATGCCCAGTTGTTGTTTATGTACAACACTTTTCCTTGCTGCATACGGAATCGTATTTGTTGTAACGTTTTACTGTTATATCCCAAATCGTTGCTTTTACTTATTATTTTGAGATCTATGCTATGCTTAAGGGTAACGCACCATGTAGGCCACATGGCTATTACATCCGTTGACTGTTTTCCTTACAGTCCAGTATATGGTCACAATACACCACCGATCCAAGCGTTTCATATCCGCATCCCGGAGGCACGCTTCACGGGCCTTAATCATCTGACGACAGGTTCTTACCCCGGGCCACCCACTACCCGCATGGCTATCCTATTTTGTAGGTCCTCCCTAATTCACATATAGCGTCCCGATCTCGACTATATACGACTATGCACACCTCCAGCCAGCAATTCAAGTGCAAAGGATAAGCATACGTATAGCAAACATTTATTGGTCTGTTTCTATTATTGCCTTTTTTTCATGTTTATAATTTATGTTTTATTTTTTTTATTTGATACATTTTTATTGGGTTATAAGTATACAAATACAAAAAATGTTTTGGTAAAGCGAGTAAACATCGAGGTTGCATTTTCTAAACAACTTAGTTAATAAAACAGTAATAAGTTAATACATTACAACTTATAAGATGACATATAGCTTCAACAGTGTACCATTTTACAAGTAATTTTAGAGTGAGGATGGTTAGGCAAGGAGAATATAATATTATAACATGAGCAAGAATCATATGCAATGGGTTGTGTTATGTGAAGGTGTCGTCTCATGCAAAAGTAGAGGTTGAAATAAGAAGTAGTGTTTGAGAGCACTCTAATAGCAAGGTGGTTAGATGATAGCTGTTTGCCCATGAAAAGCAAGTCAAGTGTATTGACAGTGAAGACTTTGTTTAGGGTTTCTACTTTATAGCCCTTGCCATAGTAGAGTCCTGCTACACCATGAGTAAATACAGTTTTTTAACATCAGTGATAGAAGGTATATGTAGGTGTGGGTGTTTGAATGAACATTTTGAATACGTTGGAGAACCAAGAATCTGGGTGACATGTTGAGTCAAAAAGTAAGGGTTGGGAGCGTTATGAGGAGAGGGGAGTGAGGAATTTACAGTAAGTTGGTCGAAGGTGAGAACGGGTGTATTTGGACCAAGGATCCCAGATGGAAAGGTATTTAGCATGTCTCCCTGTTTTGGAAGAGGTTATTCCCTCCATCAATTTAATATCTTCCACTTTCGTTATCCATTCCCTGATTGAGGGGGAGTCGGCTTGTTTCCAGAGTTTGGGGATCAATTGGGAAGCTGCCATGACCAGGTTGCGGAACAAAATCAACTCTAGTGATTTAAGATCGGGCGGGGGTAATAGAAAGATATAGTGATTTGGGTCGATGATGAAAGTTTTATGGAAAATTAACTGGATAATTCTGTGGATTCTCGACCAGAATTTATTAATTATCGGGCATTGCCACCAGATATGAGCATGGTGTGCATTAGGAGCTTGACATCTCCAGCAAAGATGGGATGTTGCGGGATAGAACTTGCTGAGTTTGGCCGGAGTATTGTGCCAGCGGATTATTCTTTTGTAGTTACATTCCTGAGCGTGAGTTGAGATAGTGGATTTATGTACGGTATTAAAGATGTTTTTCCATTGCATTTCAGTAATGTTGGTAGAGAGTTCCTCTGTCCATCTTAGTGTAAAAGTCGGGGGAGTTTGAGTGTATGCCTCTCTAATTATGATGTAGAACGTTGAAAGAGTCTTTATCTTTGGAGGGTGAGTGGTGCAGATCGTTTCGAGTCTAGTGAGTGGTCTATTGCCCTCTGGTAGGAGACAATGGGATTTGATGAAGTGTTTTAGTTGATCATAGAAGAAGGATTGAATCCCTGTGTGTGAGTCAGATTTGGTGAGATCTCGCAATGGTTTAAGCTCCTTCCCGTTTAAGGCCTCATTTAATTTCAAGTAGGGTCCCGTGAATTTAAAGCCAAATTGTTTTCCTGATATTCCTTTATGCATAAGAGGATTTAGCGTTAGAGGATAAATTGGGGAGGGGAAGGGAGAGATATTTGTGTGTTTCCTCAGTTTGAGCCATATGCGGAATGTAGGAGATATTGTTGGGTGTTTAAATAAATTCCCTGTGAGTTGGGGAATATCTTGAAGCCAGGTATAAACCTGGAGTGGAAGGTCCAAAAAGCTATTTTCCAAAGTGACCCATTGGAGTGTAGTGTGGTTTCTATTCCATTCATAGATTCTTTGTAAGTGAGTAGATTTGTAATATGTTTCTATGTCTGGAAGGTTTAGGCCCCCTTGTTCCCTTCTTTTTATCAAGGTTTGGTATGCTAGTCTGGGAGGTTTGTGAGACCAAATAAACTTGAGGAAGAGTGATTTGACAGTGACGAAGAATTTCGTAGGAATTTTGAGTGGGATAGTTTGGAGGAGATAAAGTATTCGTGGAAGGATATTCATTTTAAGAATATTAACACGACAAAGTAGGCTAAAACAAGGTTTATGCCACCTAGTAAGGTCTTTTGTGATGTCGTCTATCAGCGGTGGGAAGTTAATCGCGTAGGTATTATCTAGAATGCTGGGAATGTGAATTCCTAAATATTTAATTGATTTGGTTGTCCAGTTGAAGGGGAATTGGGATCTAATAGCTTTATTTGTCTGATCTGATGAACAAATAGGCATTAGGTCACATTTAGTAAGGTTGGCTTGAAAGAATGAAAGTTTGCCGTATGTTTCCATTTCTGTAATGATGGCAGGAATAGTCGTTATTGGGTTTGAAATGGTGAAGAGAAGGTCGTCTGCGAAAGCGGTGACTTTGTAGTTCTGTTTTTTGACTTGAATTCCCTGTATTAAGTTATTATCCCTTATACCTTGGAGGAATGGTTCCAGGACTAGAATAAACAATAGTGGTGATAGAGGGCACCCCTGTCTCGTGCCGTTTGTTATGCTCACTGATTTTGAGAGTTGACCGTTAATTCTCAGTTTTGCTGTAGGCTTAGAGTAGATCATATTGATCCATTCCAGCCATCTGTCTCCGAAATTTAAGAATCTAAGGGTATATTTCAGCAGCGACCAATTAACCCTGTCAAAGGCTTTCTCGGCATCAATAGCCAATAAAGCACTTTGAGTCTTGTGTGTGTGGGCCCAGTGAATAATGTTAATAATTTTTGTGGTATTGTTTTTAGCTTCCCTACCCATAACAAATCCGGCTTGATCAGGGTGAATTAGTGTTGGTATAATGGGTTTGAGTCTATTTGCCATGATTTTGGTTAGAATCTTTAGATCGATATTGATTAGGGAAATTGGTCTATAATTACCACAGATTGTTGTATCTTTTCCTGGTTTAGGAATTACTGTAATGGTTGCTTCGAGAGATGAGTTTGGAATATGTGACGCTATGTGTGGCATGTTGTAGGCATTGATGAAAGGTTGTGCCAGTATATGTGAAAGTTCTTTATAGTATTTCCCTGTAAAGCCGTCGGGGCCTGGGCTTTTACCTAGTGGGAGTGATTTGACTGTATCATAAAATTCCTCTGTGGTTATAGGGCTATCTAGGAAGGCAATTTCGTTACTTGGAATAGTATGTTTTATCCTAGATTTTAGAAAGGTTAGTATACTTTCTGACGTGGGTTTTGTATTAGAGAGGTTATATAGTTGGGAGTAAAAGTTGTGAAAAGAGTCTAAAATATCTGACATATGGCACGAGAGGGAGCCATCTTCTTTCCTGATTTCAGGAATGAAGGAGGATTGTCTTTCTGTCTGTATAGATCTAGCTAGAAGTTTACCGGCCTTGCCACCTTGGGAGTAATATAGGTTTTTCGTTAGAGATAGTTTACGTTTGGCATGTAGATGTAGAATAGCCGAGAGTTCAGAACGTTTATCTGAGAGTGTTTTAAAGTCATCTAATGTAAGAGATTTTTTGTGGTTACATTCCAGGTGTTTAATTTCCCTGGTGAGAAGTTCTACTTTTTTGTCTCTGTTCTTTTTTAGAATTGATGCTGCTTTAATCAGTTCCCCTCTAGTGACTGCCTTGTGGGCTTCCCACGTCATAATTGGGGTTGTGTCTGGATGGGTATTTTCAATGAAATAAATAGATGTTAGTTTACGCAATTCTGTTAATACCTCCTTATCGTTCAAGATAAGGTCATTTAGTTTCCACTGGGATAAGGGCATATTTACTGCTGGGATGGAAATGGTGAGGGTCATAGAGGCGTGGTCTGACCATGTAATCTGACCGTACGTGGCGGATTTAATGAGAGAGAGGTATCTATGTTGGAGGAATATGGTGTCAATCCTAGAGTAAGTACCTGCTGGGTGGGAGAAGAAGGAGTAATCTTTTTGCGTTGGGTGTATAGCTCTCCAACTATCATAAAATTGGGCCTCGGCAAGAGATTTTTTAAGTAGAGTTCGTGTTTGGGTCTGGTAGTTTCTAGACTTAGAAGTGGTATCTAAGTTCTCATCTAGAGGGATATTGAAGTCACCTCCCATAATGAGAATACCATCTTGAAACATGTTGAGTTTATGTAGTATTTTTGTGAGAGTGTGATTCTGTTTTTTATTGGGAAGGTAAAGGTTTGCCAGAGTGAGCTGGGTGTTGCCAATTTTGCCCTTGACAAACACAAATCTCCCAGAGTCATCTGCCAAGTGGTCTTGGTAAGTGAATGATAAATGCTGGTTTATGAGAATTGCAACTCCCCGAGATTTGGATTCAGAGAAATGGCTAAAGTAGCCCACTGGATAGTCTTTATTACGCAGATTGGGTGGGGATTTTTTCTTAAAATGCGTCTCTTGGATAAACACAATCTGTGCTTTGTTCCTTTTAAAGTCTGTAAGTGCTATGTTACGTTTTTCAGGGGTGTTTAAACCTCTTGCATTTTGTGTAAGAATATTTAGGGTGGTCATGTTCGTCTTTGGTTTCTTTGGATTTGTTGGTGTCTGGGAGAGTGGTGGGAGTGGGTGGGAGTGCTGTTTGGTAGGAGACTAGATGGAATTAGTGTATCGTAATCAAACGTAAGTTTGTTGTTACGTCAGAGAGATGTTACTTGGATTGTTTAACTTCAAGTCTTAGCTTATCTTACTGTAGCTGTCTATGGAAAATGGGATATGTGTCCGTATCCTGGTTCTCCACTGTGTAAGTTATCGCCTATCCGATTTGTTGGTGGGACAAAGTGTAAAAAATATTATAATGTGTCCAAAAGAGAAAAAAAAAAAAAAGAAAATTGGTACAGAATATTTACAATGTATCAAGCAATAGCGTAATGTCACTTATATTATACAAGAATTAATAACAATTTTTTAACAAAAAAGATAAAAAAAGGAAAAAAGATAACCTCGTAGAAAAGAGTAAAGTTTTTGGTGGTGATGTGTAGAATCTCCACTTATTAGATAAACAAGAATTTATTTGACTCGCTAGTAATGGTCTAAGTTAGAACTAATGGGGGGATAAAGGAGGGGAAGAAGTAGAATGAGTATAAGGATGGAGGAGGGGGGGAGGTAGTGGAGAAAGAGTAAACAGGAAGGAGTAAGGGTAAGGAGAGAAAGATAATGAGTTTTCCTAGTGGAAATGAAGTTCAGTCTCGACACAGGAGATTGAACCAAAAAATAAATGGGGTCGTAACGTAGCGTTGGCGCTAGAGACCCAAGCCTAAATCCTATATATTTTTTTTTTTTTGCTAGTTGTAGTGGAGAGGAGCCGCAGAAACTTCAATTAATTAATTTCTCCTCTAGTTAGTATTAAGTAGGGCGTTCTTTGGAAACCTATTCTATGTTAAAAAAAAAAGAAAAATTAAGATTACCATAAAGGTCATAATGATTAATTGTAGGTGGTAAGGCCTCGACAGTTAACTGCAGAGAGTACACATAGTATTTACTTTAAGGGGTATAAGAATTGTGTAGTTAATAATCCTTTTGTGCCTAAGTTCTGACTGTTGGGTCACCAGTATTCGTCCATATCAGGTCTGGTGAGGAATGGTGGAAGGTATCTACACCATTATACATGTTACTTTAGAGATATTCTAGGGTTAGACCGCCTAAATTAGCGGTTGGTTAGAGATATGCAAATTTCCTATAGCGTTATGTTACTCAGATAGTAAAACCTGGTAGTTTCATTACCAAATATTATAGATGTTTAAACATGTTTACAACGAGCTACTCTTAAGATTTATGTGTCGGTTATATCCCTGTGCTAGTGCAAACTCAGGTGTTACACTTTATAAGTAATAACAGGTGCCTTGTAGTGTGGTTCAGTTAGATAAGCAGCAATCATTGGAGAGTCTAAACAATAGCAATATTGACATACTGAGGGTGAGATAACAACAGTCTACTGCTTTGGTCTAGCCGATTAGAGTAATAGAACAGATACTATTTAGGATTTCTATACTCGTCATCTTACTTTGGCATCATAAAATCATAATTAACATGTCAGTTAAATAGAAAAAAAAAAGGAAAAAAAAAAGGGATTATTATACGACCTGTGAGGCCTGGTTTCCTGGAGCCTCTATTAGGAATGATCTAAGTAGGATATCAGTGAGAGTCACATATGAGGAAAGTTCTCTAGGTAAAAAGTTGTGACTAGAGATAAAATATGAAGGTCCAGTTGATAAGTCTCAGTTCCGATGAATAGGTTGCTTTTCAAGTAATGTTTCCCTTCAGTTTAGAGGAGGAGAATTATTCGGTGTTTGTTTCGCGGTTTTCAGTTTGTTCCAATGTCTTGCGGGCGTTGTCTCTGAGGTGTATTTTCAGTCGGGATTCTATTCTGTCTCTGGTTCGGGGAAAGGAACCTTTGATCCGGTCGTCTTTTTCTTGCTGGAGTGGACCACTTATTTCGCTGGGATTGATGGAGTGAGTCTTGATTTGGGGGTGGTGTATTCCAATCAATGACCGTAGTGGTAGGGAGGTCTAGGGCTCTGAGGAATGGAGCGACATCCAGGAATGACGTGATAGAGTGAACTATTCCCTTGGCGGTTACAATCAGCGCAAAGGGGAATCCCCAACGGTATCTAATATTTCTCTGTCGGAGTAATTCTGTGACAGGTTTTAGGGCCCTTCTTGCCTGAAGGGTGTACCATGACAGATCTGGGAAGATTTGAATGGGGTTGCCCTGGAACAGTAGGGGTTGTGATGTGTCCCTGATGGCTTTCACTATATTATCTTTTATGTTGTAGTAGTGAAGTCTACAAATTATGTCTCTTGGTGAGTCTTGTGTTATGCCTCTCGGGCGGAGAGATCTATGGGCTCTATCTAGCAATATAGGATTATCTGCGGGGGAACCGAGGATTAGGTTAAATAGCTCAGCGAGTATTAGCGTTATGTCCTCACCTTGGGCCTCCGGTATCCCCCTGATTCTCAGATTATTTCTTCTTCCTCTATTATCGAGGTCGTCGATGTGTCTCTGGGTTGCAGCCCAATTCATAATTTGTGAGTCCAATGTTGTTGCTATATTGGTAATTTGGGCTTGTAATACGTCTTTTTCTTCTTCCAGATCCGATACCCGTAAGTTGAGCTGTTGGACGTCTGTGCCCATTACTTCCAGTTTGGATTGGAATGAGGTTTCTATTTTTCCCAGCGTTTGCTGTATTTGTTGGATATCAGCCTTCGATGGTAAGTTTTTGATCAGAGTTCTAATATCTAATTCGTCTTGTTTATCTGTTAATTGTGAGTTTTCAGAGTAACAGGGACTATGTGATAATGAATTCGAAGGGGAGTCCATATCCGCCATGTTTTGGGCCGCGGCCGCGGCCTCCGACGCACGGTCAGGATTTTCTCTAAAATAGCGGGTTAACGAACCCGATTTGGATACAGGCGTCTTCCCTGTGTTGCCTTGAGGGTTATTCTGTTTTCTGTGATTGCCCATGTTTTATGGTTCTCTCCGATTGCTGTGGATTAGGCTCGGGTCAGAAGCAGAGGGCTTAATGTGCGTCCATCAAGCTCGGCGGTTGGCCACGCCCCCATAATTTATGTTTTAATACTTCGAGAACTAGGCTTGCTCATAACTAAGGTGTACGGGTCCTACAATGATGATAAGTACGATATTTACCATCCCCAAACCTAAGTAAATGTTCACAACGCTCTAAACAATTTTTTTGCAAGCCCTCTCCAATCACACATGAGGCCCTAACTCTGACCATTTATACCTCCAGTCCCTGCTTCAAGCTCAATTGCTGAGGGCACATATTGCAGAAATTTTTTTTTCCAGTTATCTCTAATATTGTCTATTTTTATTGATTATGTTTTAATATGCAAAAAACTTTGTAATTGTTCATGGGAAATATGTTATGTATATGTTTAGACAATTATACATGATATTTGCTACCCTCAACTCACGATAATTGGCTTCATCGCACCACCCTACACTTAGAGTTAATATCAATCACTCAGTTGATTTGCACTCACTGCAACTATTTGCTAACGTGCAAATACTCCCCAATCTATACCTACATTCCACTTGTTTCGACTCGGAAATCCTTGCACGAAACTCCTGTCATTCAAAGCCCTAGCCACACCACTGTTGGCAATTTTCTACTCTATATAGAATATAAGATAAATGCTTTCCCGCAGTTATTTATTTTATGATCAATATAACCTGGTTGCAGGACCTCTCACACCTCCCTCCCTCCCCCGGCCATCACTTGAGGCACTCCTAGTGTCTAAAAATGGCCACTCTACGTTTTCCACTTCAAGGAAATGTCTGTGTAAATAGTTATCCCGTTACTGCCACTACCCCTCCCCTACTTCCCCCTTGCACTCCTCCAAGGTACCAGAATTTACCCCCTAGGGATCACGACGCACCCTTCGTTACCTATCTTCAAGCCCCATTACTGAGGCCCTTTACTGCGTGCAATATCCAACGGAAGCTTAGGACATTCCTATTCATTCTAGAGTATCCATTCTTTCCACTCGTGCACCATACTTACCTAAAATGACGACTAATACATTAAAAATCCTTTCCCTCAATGCAAAAGGCCTAAACAGCCCCTACAAAAGAAGTCAAGTGTTAAGAGATATGCATAACTCTGAGGCTGCCATAGTCTGCCTCCAAGAAACTCACTTCTGCAAAAACAATCCACCCCACATAAGATCATCCAAATACCCTACAGAATACCATGCATACGCACCAAATAAATCTAAAGGAGTGGCAATTATATTTCACAAGGACTGGGTATTCACTCCCATTAGACAATACGCTGACCCCACGGGCAGACTGCTTATTTTGGTTGGTGAACTTAATGGTATTCAAGTTACAATCTCTTCCCTCTATGCGCCCAATGACGCTCAATTCTCCTTTCTCAACAAGGCTATTAAAAATATATCTACCCTAAAACAAGGTCATGTCATAATATGTGGTGACTGTAACTGCACACTTGATCCCTTACTAGACGTCCAACGGGTCAACAACCTAAAACCTAACAAACTCACTGTGCATAACAGTAAACTGTTTTCGAACCTTATTTTCACACACGATCTCTTTGACACCTGGAGAAATCTATTCCCCACAGCCAAAGATTATACCTTTTTCTCTCCAGTTCATTTGACTTATACAAGGATAGACTTATGTTTACTCGATAAATCGACCCTGCCCCACCTCTTAGATCAAACCATAGGACAACGGACGTGGTCCGATCATGCACCTATTATAGTCACCATAGCAGTACCCTATCCCACAAAAGGCCGCGGCACTTGGCGCTTAAACGAATCCATCCTAGACTCGCCTGACAATTTACAAACAGTTGCCTTGGAAATACAGGACTACTTTAATAACAATGTCACTACAGACACATCTACAGAAACCCAATGGCTAGCGCACAAAAGTGTAATAAGAGGAACGTTCATCAAACTAGGATCAATCAAAAAAAGAACAGCTAGTAACCTAAATACTTCACTTCAAAGAAAGCTTGAAACATTGGAAAACTCCAACAAAATCTAACCCTCTCATTCTACCACGAAACAAATCGCAATAATTCGTGAACAAATACTAAATCTGAGAATTGAGGATTTTACCAATAAGGCGACTAAACTCCAGCAGAGATATTACACCTTAGGCAATAAAGCCGGCAAACTTCTAGCTAATCAGCTTAAATCTAGATACCTCCAGACAAAAATCCCTTATATTCTTTCCAAATCGCACACAAAATTATTTAACCCCATAGACATAGTCAATGAATTATCATCATTCTACAACGATCTTTATAACTTAGACAAGAATACCTACATCCCGAGCGCCCAGAACATATCGACGTTTCTACAACGTATTTCACTTCCACAGGTTACACCACAACAAAATGATCAATTGACCACTCCATTTACGGAGCACGAGGTAGCCACAGCCATAAGGTCCCTACCAAAGCATAAAGCCCCTGGTCCAGATGGACTCCCCAACTATTATTATATTAAAATGGAACCTCAACTCACCCCACACATCACGAAACTCTTCAACACAATACAAAAAATAGGTAGCTTCCCGAAGGAAATGTTGGAAGCATATATCATTACCCTGCCCAAACCCAACAAACCGCCCACATCATGTAGTAACTTACGCCCGATTTCTCTGCTAAACGCAGACGTGAAACTATATGCTAAACTGATAGCTAATAGATTAAAACAGATATTACCGAACTTAGTCTCTGAAGAACAAGCGGGTTTCGTGCCAGGCAAACAGGTGGGAGATAACACCAGATTCTGTACAGACTTGATAGATTGGGCCACTCGTCATCGCCAATCCGGGGTCCTTATGGCCCTCGATGCAGAAAAGGCCTTCGACCGCCTGAACTGGTCTTATATGTCGGCCACCCTTAAAGCCTATGGTTTCTCTGACTCCTTTCTCACTAGCATCATGGCCCTTTACTCCATGCCCTCAGCAAGAGTTTTCAATACGGGCTTCTCATCCATCAATTTTAATATCTCTAATGGTACCAGACAGGGATGCCCTTTGTCCCCTCTAATATTCATTCTCTGCTTAGAGCCTCTTCTTCGCACAATTAAAAACGATCCCTTACTCCCAGGCCTTCAAACCCCTGCAGGAGAAAAAAAGCTAGCTGCATTTGCGGATGATATTATTATTTTTTTGCAACACCCGACTTCTTCTATTCCCTACCTCCTACAAACTCTGAATATGTATGGTACGGTTTCGTACTACAAAAACAACATCGCTAAAACCCAGATACTTCCATTGAACTTAAATCCTCAAACAATCGATACTCTAAAATCACAATTCCCCTTTGATTGGCGCAAGACTTCCATCACCTACCTGGGCATTAAATTAACCCAATCCAAATCACAAACTATAAAAGAGAACCACGAAGCGGTTCTGCACAAAATCTCAACTCAATTGAAACAATGGGACAAACTAAATACCTCTTGGATAGGCAGGATAAATTCGATCAAAATGATGGCACTTCCTCACATACTCTACCTATTCCGCACACTACCCATCACTGTCCCGAACTCTATCCTTACCAAGTTTCAAACTGTTCTAAATGCACATATTTGGAGGAGAAAACCCCCAAGAATCGCACTCCACTCATTATGGCGCCCCATCCACCGAGGAGGGTTAGGCATCCCCAACGTCAGTAAATATTATAGGGCCTCTTCTTTAGCACAGAGCTTGGACATCATGACCAAGAAAGCTAACCCGGTCTGGCTTAAATTGGAACAAGCATGTGGCAACATCCCATCCCTACCCAATGTACTGTGGTCCAAGTGCAACCATTCTTCCACGTCTTTATTGCCAAGCACAAAATTTCTTCTATGCTCCTGGAACTCATGGAGCACAATGTTATGTCCCAAAGAAGAACTACTTTACTTAGCTCCTCTAAGAGCTCTTACTGCGTTATCACCAGATCTTCCCATACACCACTGGCCAACACACGGTCTGACCAATGTTTACTCCTTATTTGACTCAACAGGCCTTCGATCCTTTCCTGACCTACAGTCCACTCATAACTTACCACATCGAGATATATTCCTTTACTTAAGAATAAAACACATAATACACACGGCTAATATCACACGCCTCGATTTATCATCATTAAGCCTGATAGGCCACACTTGCTACATGTCTGACAAATCTCGTTTCCCTCAGAAATTCCTTAAACTATGCTACCTAGCACAAGCAGAGGCCCGTAACCCTGTTAAACTCCCCTATATGATCAAATGGGAACGAGAGCTGGGCGTAGAATTTCACACACAAGATTGGCTCACAGCTATTTCATCCACTAAAAGATCCACTAAATGCGTAACTCTATGAGAGGCGTACTTCAAAGTGCTAATGAGATGGTACCTAGTTCCTAACAGACTTACCAAGATTTACCCTACCTCCACACCCACGTGCTGGAGATGCAACAAAGGTACAGGCTCATTCCTACACATTTTTTGGGACTGCCCAAAACTTCAAACCTTTTGGTATTTTGTAAAAAAAATTATTAAAAAGAGCTAAATATAACATCAGCACTAAAGAGGTTGGAAAAAGTTCCACACCAATATTTACCACCACGTTCAATAAAGGCTTTGATGAGATCATCAATATTTTTTACACATATTGGCCCATTCTTACCAAGGACCCATGGTTATCATTCTGTATCTCAGAAACCCCAAAGGTCACTTTTAGAAAAGCCCCAAATTTAAAGAACATTCTGGCACCCTCCAAATTACATCACTCGAATGAGAAGAGCAAAGAAATAACAACCCACAAAGAAGGGATACCGAACAAAGGTTGTGGCCGCAATATATGTCTTACATGCAATTTTATCTGCGTGCAGAGTTCCACCTTTAGTCCATTCAACAACTCCGATGTCACTTTTCCAATTCTATCGGAAATCACCTGTAACACCTCATTTGTAGTGTATTTAATAACTTGCCCATGTGGGCGGCAATATGTGGGTCAAACCACAAGACCCCTCAAATGTAGATTCCGGGAACATAGAACAGCCATCATCCGTAACGATACCAGATCTGCAGTAGCCCGTCATTTTTCAATTTTTCATGACAAGAATCCATCTGGAATACAGCTTATGGGGATAGCCCATGTCCCCCCTTACCAAGATGAGGCAAGGAGAAGAAGAGAACTGATTAAGTCGGAGTCAGTCTGGATCTTTAAGCTTAATACCATGACACCCAATGGTCTAAATGAAGAGCTGGAACTCTTCTGATTTATTCAGTTTTTCATACTTCTCTTTTGCCTTAAGAGGTATCTGTAGCGAGATCTGGTTGAGGGTGGTTTGGTATGTTGAGCTCTGCTCGGGGCCTGCCATATCCTCATCCATCGTTTCACTATATAGATAGGTGTGCCACTGACAGTGTCTGTTGGATATTATTTAACCCATTATTGATTTTATTTTATTTCGTGGTAATTTGAAGTTTCGTTGTAATTTGAAGATCAGGCATACTATTCTGCTTGATCTATACCTTTATTGAGGTCTAGAATATTCAATCATTTGCCTATCTATAAAGCCCAAATGTATCAACCTTATATTATACATATACCTTTTTAGTAATATTGGCCTTAGTTTGAGTTTATTATCCACTGATACTGTGTCTGTCCCTTTAAATAGACGGTGTCGGTTGTTGATTACTAAGTTTCTCTCATGTTTCCAAGGGGGATCTATATTGGTATCGGGAGAGGCTGGTGTGTTCTATGGAGTTCTGTTTGGGGCCTTTCTTAGTTCCATTATGTTTTTGGTTACTGATTGTTACATTTTTAAAATTATTTGGTTCATTATTTATTTTATTTTTTGTATACTATGAAGATTATGCATATCACTTTGCCTGATCTACATTTATATCCATATCTAGAAGAGCTAGTTAGTTAATTATTCCCCCTCTATTAAACTTAAGTGTACTGTTCTCAGACTACACTTACATTCTAAACAAAATGGTCTCCGTTTGAAATTACAACTTGTGAAATTATATCTGCCCCTTTAAATAGGGATGGATCTGATTATTTGTGCTATAGGTATATACACATATATATCGTGTAGGGTTTTGTTCATTATTTTGTAGATTCATTTGTTACTCTATATATATAGAGTTTCTAGTCTAACTGTTATTTATTAATTTAAGTTTGAGCAATGTTTATGTTCATTTCTCATTCATAATTATTAATAGTATTTTGTGTTATCAATTTTAACTGATTTAGAATTAATTGTCTGAGTGTTAGGGGTGGGTGTCTCCCTCCCTCAACTGTTCAATTACTCCAGCATTTTGGAGGTATTTAAATCCAATTATCCTGCAGCTATTCAGTCTTGAGAAAGTCCCGTGGGCGGGACGAAACGCGTAGACGTGACTGCATGTGTGGCTGGTTCCACCGGATCCTTTTCGGCTGCCTGTATTTGTTTTGTTTTATTTATTATTCATTATTTAGAATTTATCATCATTTTTTATTTTTCTAGATTTTCAGATTTTTTATTTTTTGTTTTGTTTTATTTATTTGTCCTCTGTTTTTTCGTTTTTTCACTTGCCACCTACCATCATGGTTAAGTGAAGTGAGGGTTACTATACCTCCGGATATAGTGAAGCCGAGGACTGACGACTACTCATTCAAGGCGGCTTCATTTCAACTACACCGCGGTCTTTTGAGAAGATACCGACCGCGGCATCTATATATATTGTGAGTGACTCACCAGGTGCCTGTGTGAGTAGTCTGCTACATCGTTCACCGCGGTCTTTTTCGAAGATCCCGACCGCGGTGCATATCACCGTTCCTCGACGGACCCCCTTTGAAGTGGGTCGGATACCGGCGGCACAGAACCCTCTTCTACACCCTTTTCCTTTTTTGGGGGTTGTCCTCCTCTATTACCTCGGTGGGGGGCCCACACCGAGGCAGGTACTTTTTATGCATTATAATTTTTATTTTTTATATATAGGTTTTTATTTTTTTGGCAGCTGCTTCTGATACCGTATGTGATACTTTGTACTCTTTATACAGAGTTAGGTGACAGATTAATATCTAGATTATACTTTGTATGGTGTTACATATTTTACAAAGAGAGTTGATTGATACATTGTTCACTAAAGTGGAGCCGTGCACACATTGTGATTTTTTATTTATTTAATGTTTTGCTTGATTTTTTAAATAAATATATCTATTTTTTGTATAAGTGTTAAGTCACAGTTTATACAATAGTCATTTTGTGACATATTCATTCTTGAGCGCACATACTTCTGTATACTTTTTTGAGCTACCACTCAATTTTAGACGCTTGTGTATGTATGTAGCCGCCAGTCCTAATATTTTTTTATTCAATACACCTGATATCTATCTTTTCTAAAAAAAATTATACACTCTTTGTATGGCATGCAATTAACTTTAAACCCAGCAGGTTGCTTACTCCACTTGCTACCTGAGTTGCTATGTACCCCTATGAAAGTAGCGATTATCAATATCTTAATAGCTGCTAAATCATGTATTGCTACTCATTGGAAAAGCAACATCTCCCCCTCTCTGCAAGAATTACTTAACAAAGTTAATACTATTTACTGTCATGAGAGAGAATGGGCCAAGAGAGTTGACTTGACCAATTTCAACGAACACTGGGAGAACTGGGAATCCATCTATAACCAATTTACCAAATTGATCTGATGCTCTTCACTACACCAACTACACTCCATAATTATGCATCACACTAGTGTGGCTCTCTAGCCTACTCCTCTTTTCACCCAATAACGCCTTGTTATTTTACACAACTGACACCCCCTACCTCCTATCCCTCTCACAAGTGAAGACGTACGCAACCTTGCAGCTGTGTGCAAACTTGCATTTAATTGAAGTTCTTTGTAAACGAGATACACTAAATGGCCCTATGTAATAGGTTATTGCACCCTCTACCTCTACCTGCTATTTATCCCTACTATTTGTCTCGGCAAAGACGTAAATGTACACACCAATATTATATCTTGCTGTGCTTCTACACATTACATCTTGACTGTGTTTATGATTACATATGTTTCTGTTTATATGTATAAGTTTATATGCATTTGCACAACCATAATTTTGGGTACATGGCCCTTGCAACCAACACACTGTGGTACAGTTTGCCATTACCTCCTATATGGCATAGTTGAAATCTTATCTGACGGTAAATGATGCTTAATCCTATATCTGCAAATATAATTAAGCGACGGTTTATATGCTATGCACACTGTTGTAACAGAATCTCTATGTTTTTATACCCACCTGTAACTAACCTGTAAAAGCGTAATATGACTGTGTCCGATCTCATCAATTATATCATAACGTACCTTTACCCCTTCCCCTTTTTCCTTTCTGTACCCCATTGTATGTTATTTCGAAGAAAATGTTAATAAAAATCAAACATTGAAAAAAAAAAAAAAGAAGTAGTGATACACTCCCTCCCACATGAAAGAGCCCGGGCCAAGATGTCTTCACGGCCAAATACTACAAGAGCTTTTCCATCCAGCTCATACCCCCACTCCTAGACGCACTCAACTCCCTACTTAAAGACAATTCCATACCCCCACAGGCATCGGAAGCCACTATTGCACTCTACCCAAACCAGGTAAAGATTTGACCCAATGTGGGAGTTATTGGCCTATCTCACTTAAAAATATTGATTTAAAAAATGTTCACTAAAACACTAGCTAACCGCCTACGCCTCAAGCTCCCAGAGCTAATTCACCCAGACCAGGCTGGATTTATACAAGGCCGAGAAGCTAAAAAATAATATCACCAAACTCATTAATCTCATGCATCACTCTGAACACACAAACACCCAGACACTGTTACTCTCCAGAGATGCCGGAAAGGCTTTCAACAGGGTGGACTGGTCCCTGATGCTTGCCACCCTGGAACAGATGGGCTTTGGCCCAAACTGGCTAAGGTGGATGGGAGCTATATACTCCAGACCAACGGCTAGGCTACTCGTGAACGGCCAACTCTCACTCCCAGTACCCATCTCCAATAGCACCCCTCTTTGTTTCGTCCTGGTCCTGGAGCCATTCCTCCAGGGAGTTAGAGAAAATCCTAACATCAAGGGTTTCAAATTTGGAGGGGCAGAACACAAAATATCAGCATTTGCAGATGACATGCTATTCACGGTCTCCGAACCCAGCTCCTCACTCCCTCATATACTGGAGGAGATGTCTCTCTATAGCAAAGTGTTCACCTTTCATGCCACTCTAGGTAAATGTGAACTCCTCCCACTGAAAGTACTAAACTCGACCAAAACACATCTACAATCAAACTTCCCATTCTCCTGGGGAACAGAGCATATAACATATCTGGGGGTAGCACTACCATCCGTTATCTCACAACTATATGAAACCACCCCCCACCCCCCTGCTAATCCAAGCTAGAACCAAAGATCTTACTAAATGGCACACTTCGCAGTTCAGCTGGTTTTGCAGGATAAATATCCTGAAAATTAGTATTCTCCCAAGAATATTATACTTGCTGCAAGTTCTCCCGATCACTCTACCCACAACCTTCTTTGCTGCCATACAAAAACTATTTACGACATTTATTTGGTCCCACAAACGCCCCAGGCTAGCCTATCAGCTGCTCACAAGATCAAAGACGGAGGGGGGTCTGGGGCTGCCAGATGTGGAACGATACCACAGTGCAGTACTATTGGCCAGGATTTATGACTGGACAGGCAAGAACACGACCAAACAATGGGTAGATGTAGAGAATAACATCTTCCGTGTCCCCATACACACAATACCATGGCACAACTCTGGCCAATCCTTCCTTATGCACAAACAACACCCGACCATTACTCCGACACTGAGAATGTGGTCACACATGAGTCATTGGCGGCGGACATATCACCATACCCATCACCGCTATATCCACTGACTCACAATCCGCTCTTCAAGCCTGGTGAATCGGGAGCGGCATACAGAGAATATCATACCACAGCATACCTACCTTCACGAGACCTCCTTGACAATGAGGGAGTTAGGCCCCTGTCGTCCCTACACCCGCAGGGAACTCCCACGACCCTTCAAAAATTTCTCTACGATTAACTCATTCACTTTTTGCGGACCAACAAATACCCCCAACAAGGTCACCGAGCACTGACCAAATTCGAACTTACGTGCACCCAATGCACACTCAAAAAGAAACAGGTCAAAACCACATATGCCTACTACAGGACACTAGCCAACCAATCAACCTACTCTACAAAAAACACTGGGAACAAGAACTGCACTTATCTTTCGCAGATAATGACTGGAAGCAAATATTCCTCCTGACACAAAAATCATCCACCAGCTTAGCGACACAAGAAAGTAACTATAAGAAGATAGCTAGATGGCACTACACCCCATCCAAACTCAAACGGGCATTCCCAGGCACGTCCAATAACTGCTGTAGATGACTAGAGGCCATTGGGGACACGGCTCACATCTGGTGGTCATGCACGGTGAACCAAAAGTTCTGGTCACGGATCTCCAGTCTCATACACCTCATAATGGGAACCACCATACCCTACCCACCTTAAACACTCCTATATCTTATATTGCCTCCCTCCATACCAAGGGACACTAGGACCCTAGACATACATCTGCTCAAAGCAGCAAATCTGCTTATCACCCTCCACTGGAAAAAAAAAAAAAAAAAAAAAAACAGCCCCACCTACCATTAGGGACTGGGTACGGAGAGTAGAAAGCATTAGAACAATGGAGGAAATTAGCTTCTCACTAACCGGCAAATACCACATATACATGACCTCCTGGGAACCCTAGTGTAACTTCATGAACACCAGTCAAACAGACCGATAGTGACACCCAGCTGGAGATAATATGAGACCTTGAACTACCAGCGAATCTATTTGAATATCAACGCCCTTATTATTTTTGGTCTTCACTTCCCCTCTATGTCGACTACAAGTATTTCTGTTACTGAATGTGAACTTTGTACTAGACATTATGACTAAAGCAGCAATGTTATACACATTTTTGAAGTATCAATTGTTACATTTGCAAGAATTTTAAAATAAACAATTTCTAAAAAAAAAAGGAAAAAGGAAAAAAAGCCGAACAGACACTGCTTGATCCGTTTTAGGTCAGCTTTGGGATTTCTAGGTAGTCTCAGTAAAATCCATTCTGAGTTCTCCTTATAACCGGCAGAAAAAAAAAAAAAAATATATATATATATATATCTGCGAGCGGTTCAACAGAACACTGCTTGCCGAGACTGGGAGCGACTCCTACCGCACTTCTTATGTGCATATTGGGAGGTACCGCAGGAACTGCTTTGGACTATTATATGGGAGAAGATTACGAGGACCTCATCACAGTGCATTGGGATGGGGGAATGTGCTAAAACTCTGTGACCACATGGAACAGTTGGCTAAGTTGGTAAAAGAGAACCTCCAAGCTGACAAGGGGTGACAGAAAGTATGGTATGACCGGGGTACCCGACTGCGTAGTTTCCGTGTTGGACAAAAGATTAAACCGGTCTGACATGATTAATTACAGGCGGCATGGCAGGGTCCCTACAAGGTGGTGGAGCATATCTGCAATACCACCTATGTGGTAGCCAGCTGTGCAGATGAGAGAGTAAACTGCTCCTTCCACGTTAATATGCTTAAAGAGTACAAAAAAAGGAAGGACGATGTAACTGCAGTGTGCGCCCCAGCTTCTGAGGATCTAGACAGCCTCGCATTACCTGACTTGCTAGAGGGAGACTCCCAAGTTGACCTTATCGCTCAAGTCAAACTAGGAGACAAACTGACTGATAAAGAAATAGTTCAGGCCCACAAATTATTGAAAGCTAAACGAAAGACCTTCTCCCAAGACCCTGGGTACATCACCCTGGCTGTACACAACGTGGAAATCCCAGGACAAGCACCTATGAGGCAACCACCCCTACCACATTCTCGAGGCAGTCCGGTAAGAGATACGGAAGGATATACAGTAAATGCTGTGACTAGGAGTGATTGAGGCTTCAGACTTGGCTTGTAGTCCTAGTACCGAAGCGGGACGGAACAACACTCTTCTGCGTGGACTACAGGCGACTGAACGATCGGACTCTTACCAACTCTTATCCCATGCCCTGGAGGAACTATTTCATCATATAGCATGGGGACAGTATCTCGCCACAACAGACCTATGCAAGGGCTACTAGCAGATTCACCTGGCCGAGGAGGCTATCCCCAAGTCGGCATTCGTCACCCCGCTTGGCCTATTCCAATATCAGGTCATGCCGTTCTAGATGAAGAATGTCCCAGCCACCTTTCAACGTATGGTGGATAGGTTCCTCAATGGCTTCCAGGAATTTGCACGTGCGTACCTGGACAGCATAGCTATCAATTGTGACTCATAGGAGGAAGATTTCCCATGTAGGGAAGGTTATCGGCCGAATTAGAGCAGCTGGCTTAACTCTGAAGCCAGACAAGTGTCACATTGGTATGGCTGAAGTGCGGTATCTGGGACACAGAGTAGCTGGGAGACTTCTGCCCCTACCCGAGTGGCCACCACACACTGGATAACACAGTTCTACTTCACCCTTTACTAAGTCTTGGCTCGTGTTTTTTTTTAAATTCTTTATTTTATTTGTGCATGAAAAATCACATAAAGCACACAATGCCACAACAGCTAGAGCATGCAGAGCATCATACATAGATTTACATTGGTTAGGCATTAAAACATAGCACAGTTTTATGGATTATTATCGCATGACAAAGAGTTATATCTAATAATATTATCAATAACAGCGTTAAACTAGGTTATCCAGGTTAGATTGTTATCAGCTATATATCAGAGAATTTACAACATTGAAAACAGGTTAGACTACAATGTTAAACCGGTGAGCTATAAAACCACCTGGTAAGCACGTTAATAGAGGTGAGATATCCCCAGCAGTACCTTTCTACATTAGTAAGCATGTTGGTAGCCTGGCTGTAATCAGGCTAAGTTAAGTAATGACATGCAATTAGCCGGCATAGATGTATCTGTGCCATGGAGTAATAAAACGAAAAAAAAAAAAAAAAAAATAGATAATGCTGCTTCTATCTATAACAAGCTCGTGTTGGGATAAAGTCACCCTCACAGGCCAGCAGTATGCATAAGGGCTAGTACTCGTGTTCGCCAAGAGGGACAGTTAATGTCCAGGGTGTAGTAGCAGTTTGTGAGTACGTCTCTCAACAGTCATGCTGTCCCAGGGCCAGTCCGACCCTCAGCCTGTTCCCCGTCTGGGAGAGTGCAGCAGGTCTGTGCCAAGGTGCTGGTCATATCGGGTGTTGGGCAGTGCATGATGGGTGACTACCTTCGGGTGGGCCCACTGCGTCTCCGATTTCTCCGATGTAGGAGCCGCTTTAGAGGCTGTTGGCGGTCCCCGCTGTTTGGTAGGCATGTAAGGGGTACGGAGATGAGTGCACCCGCTTGTCAGCTCTGTGTCGGGACGCTTTGTGCGGCTTCCTCCTCCGCTTCCCCGCTTGTGTAGCGCCAGCTTTCCGCCCTGGCTGTGGTGGTTTGTCCCCGTTCTGTGGAGGGCTTGTTGCAGCCGTGGGTCTTGTTTGGCTCTGTTTAGCTTGTTCCCAGTATTGCTCCCAAAAGCGTTCAAATGCCAGGGCAATGGGATCCCTGGAGTCTGGGACACACTTGGTCACGTGTTGGCGGCCATCTTTGCCCACTCCAAGCCGCACTCTTGCTGGGCTCATGTTTGGGTGAGACAGCTATACTCTGTGCAAGAGAGCTTAATCACTAGGACCCTGTTACAGGTTAGGAAAGTTTGGATAGACCCCAGCCAAGCTGCAGCGGGTAGGGGCTATAGCACTACTGGTGTCCCAGTGATAGCTAGGAAGCAAGCTTGGCAGAGGTGCCCAGTCAGGGTACCATGCAGTCCATCAAAGTGTGTCCAGGATTGTGTGTCCATGAATGGAGACCCCATGCTGGGGGTCTGTGTATAAATTCTGTGTGCCTTGCCTGAATAAACCAGATCTACTCCCAGCACTGGCGTACATACCGCGGTCGCAGGGGTTGCAGCTGCGACCGGGCCCGGCCCACCAGGGGGCCTGGCCACCTAGCGACTCGGTATGTACGCCAGTGTGGGCAGACTCTTCTACTGGGGGGACAAGGAGCTGGCCACATCAGGGCCCCCGAGGCCGGCCCTGGTGTTACCGGGCGCGCGCGCGAGGGAGCACTCTCCCCTGAGCGCTCTCTGATCAGCTCCCTTGCGCGCCCCGCACTTATGCTGCAGCCGGAATATGAAGTTATATTCTGGCTCCGGCATCAGTAAAAATGTGCGAGGGAGCTGGGCAGAGAGCGCTCAGGGGACAGTGCTCCCTCACGAGCCAGCAGGACCGGCCGCCGGGCAGCCCCTGGACTGGACTGGAAAGGGAGGCTGCGGGATTAAATCTGAAAAAAAAAACACACAAAAAACGTGTGTATGTGTGTTAGTGCTACAGTGTGTGTGTGTGTGTGTGTGTTAGTGCACATTTTTGTGCCAGTGTGTGTGTTACTGTGTCTGCTAGTGAGTGTCAGTGAGTGTGTTAGTTTTTGTTTGCGTGTGTTACTGTGTGTTAGTTGTGTGTGTCTGTTATTGAGTGTGTGTCTGTTAGTGAGTGTCAGTGTGTGTGTCTGTGTGTGAGTGAGTGTGTGTGTCTGTTACTGAGTGTGCTAGTTTGTGTGTGTCTGTTAGTGAGTCTGTTAGTGAGTCTAGTGAGTCTTAGGTTAGTGAGTCTAGTGAGTCTTAGGTGTCTTAGTGAGTGTGTGTTTGTCAGTGAGAGTGTGTGTTTTATAAGTGAGTGTGTATGTGTCTCTGTCTGTCACTGAGTGTGTCTTTGGCAGTAAATTTGTGTGTCTGTTAGCTAGTGTGTATGCGTCTGTTCGTGAGAGTGTGTGTGTGTTTTAAACCCCTTAAGCACTTACCTTTCTCCAGCGCCGGACTCCCTTGGCGCTGGGGATCCCTCCGCCCCGACCTGCCTCTCAGCTCCCAATGCGCATGCGTGGCAAGAGCCGCGCGCGCATTCAAACCGCCCATAGAAAAGCATTACTCAATGCTTTCCTATGGACGTCGAGCGTCTTCTCACTGTGATTTTCACAGGGAGAATCGCGGAAGCGCCTCTAGCCGCTGTCAGTGACACAGCCACTAGAGGCTGGATTAACCATCAGTGAAACATAGCAGTTTCTCTGAAACTGCTATGTATTCAGCTGCAGGGTTAAACTAGAGGGCCCTGGAACCCAGACCACTTCATTGAGCTGAAGTGATCTGGGTGTCTAAAGTGGTCCTTTAAGTGTATGTGTATCTGCATACACTTGCGTACATACCGCGGTCACAGGGGTCGCAGCCCTGCAACCCGGAGCCTGCCGCCATCTGTTGCGACCCCGGCCCGCGCAGAGTAAGTGCGGGGGGAAGGGCACGGATCAATTTTAGCACCGGGGCCCCATGGGTCGTGTGTACGCCACTGACTCCCAGCATTACGTTTAGACAAATGTATTTGTGGAAAGCTGTACTAGCTAATACAACGGGAAAGGGAATCCATGAAGGTGATACCCTGGTGGTCCGCCACACAGATCAACATGTTAGCTCCTAATTTGGTGCTAAAATCAGGACAATTTTTGCTGTCATGTTTTTATCATGATTTGAAATAGCATTGAAATGTTTTTGATGTTTTGGAAAAAAGTCCCTAGAGTGCGGAACTCATTGCTGTTGTTTACTGTGCCAGACCTACACCAGGCTTCATAAAGGATTTCCTGGAGAACACAGTGTGTGTGTTTTAATATAACTGGTCTTAGTTGTTGTTAGAGGGTAAACATAGATATATAACATACAATTATGTAATTATGTAATTTAAAAATTGCCACGACTAAGAGCTCTTCTGCTATGATCTTACTACATCCTACCTGAGCTACCTGTCTGAACAAACGAGGATCAAAATCCCTTTTCTCTGTTTCTTTACGACACGAGCTTCAACCCACCTTGATAACACGGGCCCCTTCCCTTTCTTGCATAAGAGTGAGAAAGAAAACCTTGGAATATATTCTTTTTTTTTTTATAATTGAAGTTTATTGGTTTCATTTCAGTGTACATTTCAATGTAAACAATTACAGTTTGTCACACGCATCACTTGTCATACATAGTACAGGTTCATTTTGTGAATTATACAAACAGTCAAAGTATAACACTTTTCAACAGTCCCTTCCCCTCCCCTCGTCCCCTCGTCCGTCTTTTGGGTTTGAGAGAAGTAGTGTGTGTCCACATGTACGTCCTAATTTGTGTACGTGTGCAAGGTGTTGGTGCCTGGCCCTGATGGGTTATCCGTTTATGTCGTATTGGGGCCTGGCAGGAGGGTGGTTCGGAGGTGGAGTGTGTGACACCTTTATTGGTGGTCGTGCTGCCTTAGTATGCTACCAGGCAGCAGTCCCATTACCTTGAAGTATACACCAGAACATAATAGAACAAAACAAAAGTAAAATAGCGAATTTTAGGTTAGGTTGGGACTGGTTGCTAATACCACATCCTGTGAAAGAGTTACCAGAACTATCGCAGTTTGCAGGTCCCCACCCCCTAGGATGGAGGGTATAGAGCCTCCCATGGTTTCCATATCTTAGAAGTCGTGCAATGAGCTGTATGTGAGAGGACTGCCATACGTTCGTATGTGTGATGGAGATTTATCCTGTCTACTAGCGCTCTCTTTGTGGGGCAGATGCTGGATTTCCAGTGGAGCGCTATCAGTGCTCTAGCCGCAAGAGCTATGTGAGATACTAAGGCTCTCTCATGAAATGACACCCCAGGGGGGAACTCCAGCCAAAGGTATATTTCTGGTTTTGTAGGTAATTTAAGCTGAAGTGCCGCCACTAGTTCTGCCACCCCTGCCCACAGTTGTTTAATTTTATGACACGCCCACCAAATGTGGGTCATGGTGCCCCTTTCTAAGCCACATCGCCAGCATATTGCTGATGCTCCTTTATACATACGGCTCAGTTTGTCAGGTGTAAGATACCAGCGGTAGATAAGCTTGCGGTGAGCCTCTATCAGTGTGTAACACTTGGTAACTCCCCTTAGTGCATTTAATCTTTTTATCCATCTTTCTTGCGAAATTACTTCCCCAGTCTCTTTTTCCCATTGCGACTCTAGCGTCATGGGGTTTCTGGCCCTCGGGGCAGTAATGGCCCTATAGCAGCCCGAGAGAAGTTTAGGCCGCAGCGGTGCTGTCCAACATGAACCTAGAAGCAGCCGTGTGGTACTGTCAACGGGGGTGGAGTTGTTTGTGTCATAGTCTACATGGTCTAGAATGACGCTTTTAAGTTGCAAGTATGCGAATGTAAATTTTGATGGCAAATGAAATGTGTCTTGTAAGGTCACGAATGGGAGCAGTTTTCCCCCTATAACCAGCTGCGACAGCTTAGTGATACCCTTGTTTTCCCATTGTCGAATTGATAACCACGGAGATATGGCTTGTAGGGCTGCTAGGGGTGCCAATCTATGATATTTAGAGTGTGAGTGTCTCGCTTGGAGGATAGACCATGCATCAATCGACGCTCTCGTGGTCGGGTATAGGTGAGGCTGTTGGTTCCTCACGCGGGGGGGGGTCCATATATGTGCCAGCAGAGAGTCTCCCGGCATTTGCTTTCTTTCCATATCAACCCAATTTAGTAGTCCCTGTGGTGCGTGGAGGTTAATCGCTTGGGCCAATAAAGCTGCCTTGCTATAGTCCCATACCTGAGGTACCCCCATTCCACCCTCCCGAAATGATCTTTGCAATACCTCCCTCGCCACCCTAGCCCTACCCTTGAACCAAATAAAATCCATGAACAGGGTTTGTATTTTCGTGCAATAGTTCTTTGGAATCAGTATGGGAAGCATTCTGAAGATGTACAATAACTTTGGCAAAGATATCATTTTAAGTGCATTTATGCGGCCCAGCCATGAGATTCGCACGTCTCTCCATCCCCCCAGCTCTTGTCTTAAAGTTGCCAACATGGGAATGTGGTTGTATTGCATCAAGGTTGCTATTGATTTAGTTACTCTTATTCCTAAGTAGGTTATATAATCTTCTCTCCAGTCGAATTTAAAGAGGAAAGCGAGGGTCTCCCTTCTATCTTTTGGTATATTAATCGGCAGTGCTTGCGTTTTGCCTGCATTGAGTTTGTAATAGGACACTCGTCCAAAGCTGTTTAACAATTCCATTAGTGGGGGAAGTGACTTTTCCGGGCGAGAAAGTGTGAGGATGATGTCATCCGCGAAGAGCGAAAGTTTATGTGCCTGGTCCCAGATCCCTATGCCTGTAATGCTTTGGGAGTCTCTTATGATTTGAGCCAGAGGCTCCAGACATAAAATAAACAGGAGGGGGGACAAGGGGCACCCCTGCCTGGTTCCATTAGTTATGGCAAAAGGAGGAGAGATGAAGCCCGCATTGGAAACACTTGCTGTGGGGCTTGTATACAGTGCCATTATGGCTGTGATAAGTGGCGGGGGGAGGCCGAACCTCCCCATCACCTCCCTCATGTATAGCCAGTTAAGTCTATCGAAGGCCTTCTCCGCGTCCAGCGCTAAGAGAAGGCCCTCGCTCGATGTCTCGCTAATGTGATGAATCACATTCAGGAGGTGTCTGGAGTTATCCGACCCCTGTCTTCCCTTGATGAAGCCTGATTGATTGTAGTGTATGAGTTTAGGCAGGATCGAGCTAATTCTACTTGCTATGATTTTGGCATATAGTTTTGTATCTATGTTAAGGAGCGAAATTGGCCTGAAATTCGGGCATACATTTGGCTTTTTGCCTGGTTTTGGAAGAGTAACTATATGGGCTAAAAGCATTTCTTTGGGAAGTGTGCCGTTTTGAAAACTTTCGTTCAGTAGGGCCAGTAGGGAGGGACCTATTTGGTCAAGGAATGTCTGGTAATAGGTGGCCGTAAGGCCATCCGGTCCTGGACTTTTTGCTTTGGGTAGGGCTTGTATATGAGTCTGTAATTCCTCAAGTGAGATAGGTCTAAGGAGTCGCTGTGTGTCCAGTTCCTGCAACCTGGGCAGGTGCGCCTTGTCTAGAAACTTATTTATCTCCACTAGGGTTGGGACATGTGTCGAGGGGTCATCTGCTAGATTATACAATGTGCTGTAGTATTTGGCGAATTCTTGTACGATCGTGTTTGGGTTCAGTATCTTATGTCCGTTTGCTGAGTGTATATATGCGATCTTAGTAGCTAGTGCCCTTTTTTTCAGTCGTGAGGCCAGAAGGGCTCCTGCTCTATTTCCTTGCTCAAAAAAGCGTTGCTTAAACCTACGTAATATGAAGTTCGTTTTAGCCAGTTCTATCTCTTCTAGTTGGCGCTGTATCTGTTTGATCTCTTTCGCTCGTTGGGGAGATGGGTTAGCTTTATTGGACGTGGTTATTTCCAGCAGTTGTTTGGTAAGAGCTAGATATGTTTTAAGTCGTTGGGCCTTAGCATAGCTAGCGTGCTTAATTAACACCCCTCTAATGTAGGCTTTGTGGGCTAGCCAGAGCACATCTATCTTTGTTCCCGGTATCTGGTTTGTACTAAAGTACAGATCTAGCTCCTCTCTAATATCTGCGAGGGTTCGTGGATTTGTAAGTAAGTGCTCATTCATGCGCCAGGATCCTCTACCACTGTTAGGGAATTGTTCCCCCAGTTGGAGCGTTACCGGCGCATGGTCGGACCATGAAATTAAGCCCACTTCCGACTCTTGCACTCTCAGTATCATCGAATTGTGTATAAGAAATCGATCAATACGAGAGTAGGAATTGTGAGCAAGTGAGTGAAACGAGTAGTCCCTTCCCATTGGATGCGTCACCCTCCATGGGTCTATGTATCCATGAGTTAAGAGGGCTTGGTTCAGTTTTCTTGTTATGGGGCCTCTGCTACTAGCCGTGTTCCTAGCTGCTGTTTCCGAGGACATAACATCTAAATGGTCATCTAAAATAAAGTTGGTGTCCCCTCCTATGATCACGTCTCCCAACTTCCATTTTTCTATTTTCTGGAAGAGTGTATCTAAGAAGGCCGGCTGATCAGCATGAGGTCCATATATATTAACCAGTGTGAATTGTGCGTTATTGATTGTACATTGAAGTATCAAGAATCTGCCATGTTTATCCGCATGTTTGGCCACTAGTGTGAAGGCGACTTCCCTGCTAATGAGGATGGAAACTCCTCTTTTTTTTTTAGTGTAACAGGAGTGGAAATCTATCGGGAATTGCGGGGAATTGAATTTAGGTCTGTGGCCCCATTTAAAATGAGTCTCCTGGTAAAATGCTACATGAGCGTGTGCCCGTTTTGCTTCCTGCAATGCCATACGTCTCTTGTGTGGAGAATTTAACCCCTTCGCATTAAGGGAAAAAATGTTAAGCACCATATTTACGATGGGTTCTGGGGGCTGAAACTAGGGCCCAAGCGGCCTCTGTCTGGTAGAAAGTGACTCTCTTTACCCATGGTTCCATGAGCATTGGGGGGGCGTGGCCACGACCGGAATGCGAACGGACGCATAGAGACAGAGCTCCGCGGTAATAACGGCCGATTAGCCTGATTCCACACAATAAACGACAGATAACAAGCTTTCAAGGCTACTCACATACAGACTGCACCCCCGAGTTGCAATGGCGAGTAAAAATGCTCGCAAATCAAAAAGCAAAACGCCTTCGCTGCAGATTGCGGCCTTCTCGCCGCCAAGCATGCACGCCCAAGATGGCGCCGGAAGACCGCGCTCGCCTGCTTCAGAATCAGAACGCAGTGAGTCCGGCCGGAGCGATCTCACATCGATATCACGGACCACCGCGCTGCCAGCTGGAGAAACAAGCGTCCCTAAACTGATTGAGGATCTGAAAACAACTCTCAGGTCAGATTTTCACAAATTGGCAGCAGACATCAGGAGGGATGTTCAGGCTATAGGGGAACGAACAGCCCACCTAGAGGATAAGACAGAGGAGATTATAGAGGCACATAATAATTTAGCTGATGCCTATGACAAATTCTCCACTAAATTGCAAGCGCTAGATACAAAAATTACAGATATGGAGGATAGAGCCCGCAGAAACAACATCCGCCTGCGTGGTATTCCAGAGGAGATTAGGGCACAAGATTTAAAACCATATTTAATGCAATTATTTCAAGCCCTATTACCAGATGCCTCACCTCCAGAATTGGAGCTAGACAGAGCTCACAGGCTCATGAAACCACGAAATATGCCTGCGGCAGTACCCAGGGATGCTATAGTCCGGGTCCACTTCTTTGCCACTAAGGAACGGCTGATGCAGGCGGCCAGAGATCCTGCACGCTTGACAGGAAAATTTGCGGGCCTTCAGCTTTTTGCTGATCTCTCCCCAGCAACGCTAGCGAAAAGAAGATCATTTGGTACCATTACTAAAGCACTCAGAGAGGCGCAAATACCTTACAAATGGGGGTTTCCTACCCGCCTCATCATTCACAAGAACGGCTCAGACAAGACAGCTGCAACGCCAGAAGAGGGAAGAAAGTTACTGTCTCAATGGAACATACCACTCCAGGCAGATGTCACCCCAGATAAGGAGACGGAACCGGTAGCTACTAGGATCACAGGAGACTGGCAAAAGGTAGCCTCCGCTAAGTGAACAATCACCATGGGACGGTCGCATGCCACTTTGGCACTTCTTCAGGAACCACGGACTGGGTGTAGTATTATCTAACCAATACTGTAATGCAAAAATGCATATTTTCTATTCTAATGGCTAAACTACAAAAAAAAAAAAAAAAAAAAGTTTTCTTTCAACACAAAAAAAAAAAAAAAAAAAAAAATATATAGAAAAAAAAAATAAAAAATAAAAACTATACAAAAAAAAAAAAAAAAAATAAGAAAAAAAAAAAAAAAAAACAAGACAAGACAAAACAAAACAAAACATTTTGACATTTTGTTACTATGAGAGTGTCCTTACTCTTATAAATCAGTTGAAACTCTCAAAAAGGCCGTAATAGGCGGAGCTCAGTGCGACGGCTTTGCCGCACACTTTAACTCACTTTTCTACCCACACCCCCATCAGGCTCACTAAAGAGAGCCATTGCAGTGTGGTGTGCTCACACTGCTATAGTGTTTTGATCCCTGTCGTACCTAGATGTCTCGGCTGAGGCTATCTAGGGGTTGGGGACATTTGTATATAGTTCTTTTTTGGTTTATTATCTTTTATTTTGGTTTGTTATTATTTTTATGTAAATTCTCATTCTTTTTCTTTTCATGGCGAATAATGTATACTTATGGCTGGTTTGTAGTGCTGGCATATGTGTCTTTTGAGAGAGGAATATATTCTTTTAATAGTTATCACAGTAATGTTTGTGGAGAACATCAGGCTCATCCCAAAGGAGATGTGTCAGCTTTCACCGGCTCTGCTAGATCGTGACAACCCTCGGGACCCATGGAGCTGCTAATGAATTCTTGGTTAGATAGTTTAGTACATTCCACGATAGATGGCATCGACCTCCGTCCTCTTATTTTACCTAAATGTATTCGTTTTATCCATTCGGAAACACAGCGTGAGAGCAGAGTGTGAAAAGATGGAGTAGGGACAGTGGAGGGTGTGTCATAAGACTGTATCCAATCAGAGCGTGGTTAGATCAGCCAATAAGATGCTAGCTGGAGATGTATAATTTGGAGGCTGCTGCGGGCGCGTATTATTGCTTGATCTTCATAGAGAATAGTGACCATGTCTGAAGCCGCCCCAGCTCCCGCCGCCGCACCTGCGGTAGAAAGCGCCTACAAGAAGAAGCAGCCCAAGAAAGCAGCCGGTGTCAAGAAAGCCGCTAAGCCCTCCGGTCCTAGCGTGTCCGAGCTCATTGTCAAAGCTGTGTCCGCTTCTAAAGAGCGCAGCGGGGTGTCCCTGGCAGCTCTGAAGAAGGCTTTGGCTGCTTCTGGTTATGATGTGGAAAAGAATAACAGCCGCCTCAAGCTGGCTCTCAAGGGCTTGGTGACTAAAAGCACTCTCGTCCAGGTCAAAGGAAGCGGAGCTTCCGGCTCCTTCAAGCTCAACAAAAAGCAATCGGAGAGCAAGGACAAGGCTACCAAGAAAAAGGCACCGGCTAAAGTCAAGAAGCCTGCCCCGAAGAAAGCCACCAAGTCTCCAGCCAAACCTAAGAAGGTAGCTGCAAAGAGCCCGAAAAAGGCCAAAAAGCCGGCCGCCTCCGCTAAAAAGGCCACCAAAAGTCCGAAGAAAGTCAAAGCCGCCAAGCCCAAGAAGGTAGTGAAAAGCCCGGCTAAGAAGACCGTGAAGAGCCCTGCCAAAAAGGCAGCCAAACCCAAAGCCGCAAAGAGTCCTGCAAAGGCTAAAAAGGCAGCTCCCAAAAAGAAATAAGCCTTGCTCGCATTTAATTTTATTTTCCAAACCCCAAAGGCTCTTGTAAGAGCCACCACATTCTCATTTCAGAGCTATATATCAGTGATGGCAACGTGTTTGTTTTGGTGTCATGTCACACATACCGTTCCCCCTCCATCCCTCATTCTAAAGTCAGGAATAACCTAATGAATCCTGTAATCCCAGCATCTAGTGCTCGAAAAGATTACACAGGAATGTATCTTGTCGGTGTGGCTAAGTCCCCGTATACCAGTGCTACACTTGAGCGTTGATTTTTTATTTTTTTTGGCTTAGAAATTCCCTCCGTTCTAAGATACTGAGGGTGTTTCTTCATTAAATTGCGAAAGGCCAGTTTTAGTGAGAAACGCATATAATATATAGAATATCACACAGTGTCCTTCCAGACTAGATTTAATGTTATTGCCTTTTTCAGTAAGATAATAAAGCAGAACATATTTTAGGGATTGCGATTTTGTACATGGTGAAAATAAAAGGGACTGTCCTCGTCCTCTCTCCACGTGTGAAACGGGCGCTTATTTCGATATTCAAAGAGTGATAAAGCCCAAGAAATGATACCTTGTGCAGTAGCTAAGCCGACTATCAAAGAAACACTAAAGACATGATAAAATGATTATACTGCAAAAGACTTCACGATTGTGAAATCTTTTGAAGCATAAACAGCTTTGGTTTTAAAAGCCAGAACCATTTCGAGCACGGAAGGAGAGGGTTAAGCATATTATTGAGAGGAAAAAAAAAAGTGAAGGGGCGTGTTTAAAACGCCCGCCTCCTTTGCTGCAGGTCCCCATACGGTCTGTCCGAGGAGTATATAAGGAAGAGCTTTGCACAGCATCTCATATCGTTCGTGCAGAAAGAAGAGCAGAACCATGTCTGGCAGAGGCAAAGGAGGAAAGGGTCTCGGAAAAGGTGGCGCTAAGCGTCACAGGAAGGTTCTTCGTGACAACATCCAGGGCATTACTAAGCCTGCAATTCGTCGCCTTGCTCGCAGGGGAGGCGTGAAGCGTATTTCCGGCCTCATCTATGAGGAGACTCGCGGGGTGCTGAAGGTATTCCTGGAGAACGTCATCCGGGACGCCGTCACTTACACCGAGCATGCCAAGAGGAAGACTGTCACCGCCATGGACGTAGTTTATGCTCTTAAGCGCCAGGGCCGCACTCTCTATGGCTTCGGAGGTTAAAACTCGGGCTTGACTTTACCGCACACCCCATTAACCCAAAGGCCCTTTTCAGGGCCACCCACTTTTTCACTAAAAGACTGAACCTAATCACTTTAACCCCTTCCACACCTGATAAATTGCCTGCTATCTACATAGATACACCGAGAAGGAGATAGTAGTAGAGGCTGCTCCCAAACATCTAGACGGGAAAGGTTGCTAAACACTGTATTTGTAGACCGCATGTTTGAACCATCGGAGGGTTTGGAGCCGCCTTCTGTTAATGGTAGGGGATGTAAACAATTATGATATAGTGAGGTGCATTTAGATTATGAGCAAGTACGTACACACACTGTCAAGAAAGGTCTGGTTTTGGTGTATTGTTACTGTTGCCTACATTTAATACATGCTTGCAGCCACTTAAATAGAAACATTGTTACTAGCTTTGCATATGCACTCCTGTGTTAACTATGTATTCTCCTCTAAGCGAAAAAGTAGTCTTTTTCCTGCTGCCTCTCCACACGATGGATTCTAAATAGTGAAGTTATTGTAAAATTGCCAGTGAAATAGACCAGCAGAGATGATGGCTACATCGTTGCCTGACGTGAAAATGGGATATGTGGGGACATTTGAGCATTGTAGTGTGAGGGCTCCTTAGCTAGCCCGCTCAAAGTCACAGGCTAAAAGACACGTTTTTATGAATGTGTTGGAGCTCGTTCGAGTGCAGATTTGGTGGCTCTTAAAAGAGCCTTTGTGTTTGTTAGCAGGTTTCAACTTAAGCACGTTCTCCTCGGATCCTACGAGCCAGCTGGATGTCTTTGGGCATGATTGTGACCCTCTTAGCGTGGATGGCGCACAAGTTGGTATCCTCAAAAAGACCAACCAGGTAAGCCTCGCTAGCCTCTTGCAGAGCCATGACAGCAGAGCTCTGGAAGCGCAGATCAGTCTTGAAATCCTGAGCGATCTCACGGACAAGGCGCTGGAAGGGCAGCTTGCGGATGAGCAGCTCGGTGGACTTCTGATAACGGCGGATCTCCCTGAGAGCCACAGTTCCTGGACGGTAACGGTGAGGCTTTTTCACTCCCCCGGTAGCTGGGGCGCTCTTTCTAGCAGCTTTGGTGGCTAGCTGCTTGCGGGGAGCCTTGCCTCCGGTCGACTTACGGGCTGTCTGCTTAGTTCTGGCCATTGTAGCAAAACGAAAGGGAATGAACGCTGCTCGCTGTAGCCTGGGCTTTATAGCCGATACGGCGTTTTCATTGGTTCATCAAGTGGGTGGTATGTTCTGATTGGCTGAAAACAAATAGTAAACCATTTCAAAATACCCGCTCAAATCAACTGCTTCTCATCCCCTCCCCCACATTCAAAATGCCCGCTCAAATCAACTGCTTCATCCCCTCCCCCCTCCTCCATCTATTGAGCACACGCGCCCAAAGAAGGGATCTAAGCCTTTAGTGACCCTTCCTGTCCTGACAGCATTTATTATAGACGCTACTAGTTGAAAGGAATGGCAGTGGGCAGTAATGGACGTATTCCTCCCAACATACTTATTAATAGCTGTATAGGCTTTATCGAGGGGGAGGGGTGCATGGGACATTGACCTCTTACACATGCAGAAAGGCCGCTTCTTTCGATGGGATAGAAGCCACGTCTGATAAAGGACTTTCACTCACAGGACGCTCAGTAGCCATACAAATGAGCTCCAGGAGACAGAGCAGCAGGAAATGTTACAAAGCATCCACTTATTGAAACAATGTTTTCAGCCGAGAGGCCAGGCTATTAAGGCTGCGTTAACTCATCCAGCAGCACAGACAACAGAGCTGTAGCGCCGCTAGGATTTGAACGCTCATAGTAGGTTTCACCCGGCATGTCCTCCAGACAGCGGGAGAGGGGGGAATCCTGAGAGTGAGCGACATGTAGAGATGCCCCGCTTAACAAAAGAGGACCTGTACACTATATACACTTGCCCCAATTGGTATTAATTTGCTGCTGCGTTTATCATAGACATGCATGGCAGCCATTGATTTTAACTAGTTCTATAGCTGGAATGTTGGACAGGATATGGACTGCAAATGGGACTCAGGGCGCTTCTGTCACAGCACTGACTAATATTTTAGCTTGCTTATGAGCTGCCAGCGTGGTGTGTGTGTGTGTGTAGATACAGGGAACGGTTTGCGCGCAGCAGAACAATTAATCGGCTCTTTGTGGAGAACGTGGGTGGCTCTTAAAAGAGCCTTTGGGTTTGGTAGGTGAGGGAGGCAGGTGCAGCAGCTGTCCGCTTTACTTGCTCTTGGGCTTGTGGCTCTCGGTCTTCTTGGGCAGCAGCACAGCCTGGATGTTAGGCAGGACACCTCCCTGGGCGATAGTCACTCCTCCCAGCAGTTTGTTGAGCTCTTCATCGTTACGGACAGCGAGCTGGAGATGGCGGGGAATGATGCGGGTCTTTTTGTTGTCTCTAGCGGCATTCCCTGCCAGCTCCAGAATCTCAGCGGTCAGGTACTCCAGCACTGCAGCCAGATAGACGGGGGCACCGGCTCCCACACGCTCTGCATAATTGCCCTTCCTCAGCAAACGGTGGACTCTGCCGACTGGGAACTGAAGTCCCGCTCGGGATGAGCGAGTCTTCGCCTTTGCACGGGTCTTTCCACCTTGCTTTCCGCGGCCAGACATGTTTGTTCTTGATTGAATGCAAGAAGATGAAAACTCCTCCCCTACCACAGGCTATTTATAAACACACTCTGCTCTGTGATTGGATGACTTTACAAGCAGCCAATTAGAGACACGTTATACAGGGAACCAATCTATTGCTGGAGCTAGTGTTAAACAGCCGCTTCCTTACGTCATCTGACTTTAGCAACCAATCGCAGGAAGGGAAGCGGAAGGGCCTCATTTACATGGTCCGCCTATAAATAGAACCGCCGGAGCAAGCAGCTTGCTATTCGCTCGTGAGCTAACAGCGTTAATCATGCCTGATCCAGCAAAGTCCGCACCAGCCCCCAAGAAAGGCTCCAAAAAAGCCGTCACCAAGACTCAGAAGAAAGATGGCAAGAAGCGTAGAAAGAGCAGGAAGGAGAGCTATGCCATCTACGTGTACAAGGTGCTGAAGCAGGTCCATCCCGACACCGGCATCTCCTCCAAGGCAATGGGGATCATGAACTCCTTTGTCAATGATATCTTTGAGCGCATCGCAGGAGAAGCTTCTCGCCTGGCTCACTACAACAAGCGCTCCACCATCACCTCCCGGGAGATCCAGACTGCCGTGCGCCTGCTACTACCCGGAGAGCTGGCAAAGCACGCCGTGTCTGAGGGCACCAAGGCTGTCACAAAGTACACCAGCGCCAAGTAAATGTCCGCCTCCCTGACCACCCGCTAACACAAAGGCTCTTTTAAGAGCCACCCACACTGTCTCTCTCAGAGCTGGCATCACACCCATGCATCAACTCTACAGCTTACTTGCTGCCCACCACAAGCTCACGCAAACGTGTAGCTTTCCTTTCACTTAACCCTTTCCATGCTGTCCTGTAACTCTGAAGATCTCGAGCTGCTCGTGTTTGCACATTTTAGACACTTGTATCACTCACATGCTGATTTAGCCACCTAATGCTCAGTTTGCTCCGCTCTATTACTTTCAAGTCTACCTAGATACCGGACTTGATCTTAGCAGATATTCGTTGGGCGGCTGTATATCTAGTAACTGTAGATTAGGGACAGGCTTCTTATTCAGGGTAGCGCTTGAAGTCACATTAGGGATATTATAAAAGCTGCTACTGTAGGAGATCTTATACCTAATACTTTACCAAATGGCTACATGGCCAGGGATTTCACTCGATAAGTGTATCCGTTTCTTTCTCTTTTGTTATAGCCTATTGAAACAATGTTTCACTTCATCCTGATACTGTCTATTACTATGTTGCAACTCATGGAAGCCTAGTATGTGGTTCTAGCGTCTTTTTGCTCACGCTAGTATTTTACTAGACTTTAAAAGGTCTTTTTGACATATATACCTCAAAACAGCTAGTGTGCAATATCTAGCCTACCTACCCTATTTTCTATCATTTCCACTAGTTATGGGGAATGTGCGCAGGCTTACTTTGGAACATTTAGCAGGCTTTTCCCTTTATTGCACATTGGATATGTACGGATTTATTTTTGTAATTGTCTTTATTTTGTGTAAGTCTTGATATTGGTGACTTCTTTTGGGGTATCCCACCCCTTTAGCTTTATTCTTATTAAAGGTTTAGTTGTATCCATTTGTTCAGCCAACCCCCGACTGAATTAGATACCTGTCCTTAGAAAGTATCTACATTAGTCCACATACGATTGTTCATTACTTTTTGGATACATGGAAATCCTCCTTTTTTTTTTTTTTTTTTTTTGATTTGGTGTTTGCCAGTAAAGAACATTTAGACCATTGAGGCTTCATCTAAATATCAGCATGATGATTTCAGTGTCTGCAGACATGTTGAGCTTATTAAAGACAATCTGATAAGCCTGTTTTGATCTTAAAGACATAAGCATTTTATTTTTTTTGTAACTTGCCTTTTTTCCTGTTTATTGCGCCAACACATTATACACTTTCTCACCAGATGTGCCTGTATACACTCAAACAGCGTTTTCCAATTGGTTTTCTGCAGGAACCTATGGTCCAGCGAGAACAAAACTAGAGTTCTGTAGTGATTTGCCCATTGGGTAGCCCATACACTTAAAGAAACCTGATGGGCATTGCTGCAGAGGGACTCGGTAAGCACTGTTTAATTGCCCAACGGAATCCCTGTAGCATGAGATGCTGGGAAGTGACTGACTATCATTACCTCCCAGCTTCAAATAGAAAATGCTGCACTGGAGGGAGAGAGACCGCAGTCGGCACTGAGCAGCGATTTAGGCGGCTGCCTAAGGCCTAACTCGCCATCGGGCAGGCATACTGTGTCAGGTACAAGGACCCCACACCTTGCCCGGTATGCTGCTGGTTGCGAGGTCCCTCCACTCTGTCCTGAGAAGCAGAAAGCCAGCACAGTCTGCAGCTCCGCTGACTATGCAGTGTCTCGCGATCTCTGGCCAATCAGACCGTCGCCGCGGGATACCACTTCAATGCTCTGACTTCTGGATATTGTGAGGCACTGCACAATCTGCAGCTCACACCTGGTGGAGTTGCAGACTGTGCAGTCTCTCAGGGCAAATTGTAGAGAGAGCTTACTGGAGCACCAGGGATCAAAGACACCAGGGGCCACCAGTTGCAATCCCCTCCCTCACTTTCACACCACTGTGCAACCCGCTCCCTTACTGTGTCACCCCGTCTCTCCCTCAGGCACTCTACCACCGTTCAACCTCTACCACCGTGAGGTTGGAGTGCCTCGTGTCGCCTGTTGCGTTCAGATAGCTGGGGTGGTGATTGATGCCACAGTCTGTTCCCCCAGTGGGGACCGGGATAACCCCCACCGGTCCAGAGGGGGGGGGGGGGTAGGAGACCTGTAGAGACGCTTGGTGTGTCTGGCGTCGGGGTGAGCGGCCGTCTCTCCCCGGTTCCAACTTTAGTAGGCCGCACTCGGCGTTTCGGTTTCCCTGCCTCGACGGTTTTCAGAGGGGTGTCCTTCGGTTCCGCAGTGCATTCCCAGCATGGGTAGCACAACCCGGTGAGTCTGCGGTCAGTGTAGCCGTTGAGTTTGACCCAAATTTGGCCCGTCAGGCGAGAGCTCGTGGTGCCCACGTCTGTACTGCTTGGCGGTCAGGCTCCGCCCCCTGGGTACGGATTTTTATTTAGCTTTCGGGTATTCACCTTTTTTCTCTACTCGCTGACACATATCAAAGGTTTGGCTATATCCCTGTACGATCCGATGATTCGCTTTCCAAATGCCTAATTTCCCTGCAAGGGGAATATCATGGCTGAGCTTCAAAATGCCCATTTGGTATAGTAGTCTTTGTGCCCTTAACGTAATCCTCTTGTTTGTTTGTTTTTCCGGTAGGTTTCCGGGGTTAAATTGTATTGAACCATTCATTTCTCCTTGACCTTCTCGTATAGATGCATTTCCGATTCTGATACTGCTCGATATGCCTCTGCAGCTCTGCCGGACAATTTGCTAGTTAAAATAGGTGCCCGGTTGTTTGTTGAAACACTTGAATCCACAGACAAAACCAACCTAGACCTCACCACATATAAAACACTTTTGGATAAACGCCCAGAGCTAGCCACCCTTAATGGAACACAAATCAAGAAAAGTCTTCTTCTTACCAGACACCGGTACTATACCCAAGGGGGCAAAGGGGGACGACTATCAGCGCAAGCTCTAAAAACACAAAGACAAACCACATTTATCTCATCCATACAGACTCCACAAGGGACCAAGTCAAATCTGATGGCGGACATCATGCTAGCCTTCCAGGAGTTTTACCACAAACTTTACAACTTGAGGGACTCTCCCCCCAGATGTTACTGACATAAGAGCCTTCCTCAAACAAAGGATCGCCAAGACAATCCCACCCAACGTACAACAAAGACTTGACTCTCCCACAACTAAAGAGGAGTTAGAAGTAGTGATAGAGGGGCGTGTCCGACTTCCGGCGAGTGCAGTCGCATGGACTGAGAGCTCCGTCGACCTGCAAACCTAACGAGCGACAATATCAGCATTAACTGCTAAATTTCAACTAATTATATCCCCAAGGAGCATCCCTCACTAATGTCTCCTCCCAAGCAACTGAAACTGCCCGATATGGCAAGAAATAAAAAGAAAAAAGATCGCAGACGAGAAATCCAAGATGGCGGCGACAGAGCTACCTTATCGGAAGCCAACTCTGACTGCGAATCGACCTCCTCAAAACACTCTGATATCGCGGTCACGGACCGTAGCCTGCACAAAATGCTCCAGGAACTCCGATCGACTATACGTCAAGACTTCCTGAAGATTGACCGGGAGCTAAGGAAAGAAATTTCGGCCCTGGGTGACAGAACGAGCCAACTTGAACATAGATCCGATGAGATTTGCTCAGCCCACAACGAAATGGCTGATAAGTTACAGAAAATCTCGGAAGAAAATACCACGCTCAAATTTAAATTAGCTGACCTAGAAGATAGGTCGAGAAGACAAAATGTTCGGTTCAGGGGCATACCGGACGATGTGTCCCACGACGCTTTACCAGCATTCATACCAGCTGTATGTAAATCCTTGGTCCCGGAACTGCCAGACTCTGCATGGACCTTTGACCACATGCACAGGCTACCACGACCGGCCCGCATGTCTAGTGATGTACCGAAGGACGTCATAGTGAAATTTCATTATTTCACACACAAAGACGCTCTGCTGAATGCGGCCAGGAAAGCTGATCAGCTCCCGGACCCCTACCAACAAATATCCTTGTATGCTGATTTATCGGCCACTACCATGGCACGAAGGAAGGAATTCCTAACCGTCACAAAGACACTACGCAACAACAAAGTCTCTTACAGATGGGGTTACCCCACAAAAGTTTTGATTTGGCGACAAGGAAAAACATATGCAATCAACGAACCAGAAGACGGGATGAAACTCCTCATCAAATGGGGCCTATGGACTAACTCCAACGCTGTTCCGCTTAATTCCCCGTCTAGAAGCTGCTCTCCCAGACGACTTCAAAAGGAGTGGAAGATGGCGGGCTCGCCGGCTCGCAACACATGAACTTTCCGTCCATTATAAATTGCGATGAGTATAAGTTCTTATTGTGGTGCTACTTAAGTGTATCTTATTTTATAACTGACAACCCAATCCATTCTTAGTAATTAACACCGATCATTTATACCATCTTCGGCACTAATCTGTATAACTTAATTACTTGGTTTATAGCGGCAGGTCGACAATCTACTATTAGAGCACGTCCACGTGCTTCTCAATCTCTGTCCTGCAGGTCGACAACCATCCTGCCACATTCGATTTTAACACTACAACATATACACAATTGGATTTGTGGGTTCCCTACACAATAAGTACACTTCGCATATACAGTACCTACACGGCGATATGTAATCAACACCCGACGTGAACCACTTTCACGATCATAAATTCCCTCCTATCATTACACATATGCCCAGTTGTTGTTTATGTACAACACTTTTCCTTGCTGCATACGGAATCGTATTTGTTGTAACGTTTTACTGTTATATCCCAAATCGTTGCTTTTACTTATTATTTTGAGATCTATGCTATGCTTAAGGGTAACGCACCATGTAGGCCACATGGCTATTACATCCGTTGACTGTTTTCCTTACAGTCCAGTATATGGTCACAATACACCACCGATCCAAGCGTTTCATATCCGCATCCCGGAGGCACGCTTCACGGGCCTTAATCATCTGACGACAGGTTCTTACCCCGGGCCACCCACTACCCGCATGGCTATCCTATTTTGTAGGTCCTCCCTAATTCACATATAGCGTCCCGATCTCGACTATATACGACTATGCACACCTCCAGCCAGCAATTCAAGTGCAAAGGATAAGCATACGTATAGCAAACATTTATTGGTCTGTTTCTATTATTGCCTTTTTTTCATGTTTATAATTTATGTTTTAATACTTCGAGAACTAGGCTTGCTCATAACTAAGGTGTACGGGTCCTACAATGATGATAAGTACGATATTTACCATCCCCAAACCTAAGTAAATGTTCACAACGCTCTAAACAATTTTTTTGCAAGCCCTCTCCAATCACACATGAGGCCCTAACTCTGACCATTTATACATCCAGTCCCTGCTTCAAGCTCAATTGCTGAGGGCACATATAGCAGAAAATTTTTTTTCAGTTATCTCTAATATTGTCTATTTTTATTGATTATGTTTTAATATGCAAAAAACTTTGTAATTGTTCATGGGAAATATGTTACGTATATGTTTAGACAATTATACATGATATTTGCTACCCTCAACTCACGATAATTGGCTTCATCGCACCACCCTACACTTAGAGTTAATATCAATCACTCAGTTGATTTGCACTCACTGCAACTATTTGCTAACGTGCAAATACTCCCCAATCTATACCTACATTCCACTTGTTTCGACTCGGAAATCCTTGCACGAAACTCCTGTCATTCAAAGCCCTAGCCACACCACTGTTGGCAATTTTCTACTCTATATAGAATATAAGATAAATGCTTTCCCGCAGTTATTTATTTTATGATCAATATAACCTGGTTGCAGGACCTCTCACACCTCCCTCCCTCCCCCGGCCATCACTTGAGGCACTCCTAGTGTCTAAAAATGGCCACTCTACGTTTTCCACTTCAAGGAAATGTCTGTGTATATAGTTATCCCGTTACTGCCACTACCCCTCCCCTACTTCCCCCTTGCACTCCTCCAAGGTACCAGAATTTACCCCCTAGGGATCACGACGCACCCTTCGTTACCTATCTTCAAGCCCCATTACTGAGGCCCTTTACTGCGTGCAATATCCAACGGAAGCTTAGGACATTCCTATTCATTCTAGAGTATCCATTCTTTCCACTCGTGCACCATACTTACCTAAAATGACGACTAATACATTAAAAATCCTTTCCCTCAATGCAAAAGGCCTAAACAGCCCCTACAAAAGAAGTCAAGTGTTAAGAGATATGCATAACTCTGAGGCTGCCATAGTCTGCCTCCAAGAAACTCACTTCTGCAAAAACAATCCACCCCACATAAGATCATCCAAATACCCTACAGAATACCATGCATACGCACCAAATAAATCTAAAGGAGTGGCAATTATATTTCACAAGGACTGGGTATTCACTCCCATTAGACAATACGCTGACCCCACGGGCAGACTGCTTATTTTGGTTGGTGAACTTAATGGTATTCAAGTTACAATCTCTTCCCTCTATGCGCCCAATGACGCTCAATTCTCCTTTCTCAACAAGGCTATTAAAAAGATATCTACCCTAAAACAAGGTCATGTCATAATATGTGGTGACTGTAACTGCACACTTGATCCCTTACTAGACGTCCAACGGGTCAACAACCTAAAACCTAACAAACTCACTGTGCATAACAGTAAACTGTTTTTGAACCTTATTTTCACACACGATCTCTTTGACACCTGGAGAAATCTATTCCCCACAGCCAAAGATTATACCTTTTTCTCTCCAGTTCATTTGACTTATACAAGGATAGACTTATGTTTACTCGATAAATCGACCCTGCCCCACCTCTTAGATCAAACCATAGGACAACGGACGTGGTCCGATCATGCACCTATTATAGTCACCATAGCAGTACCCTATCCCACAAAAGGCCGCGGCACTTGGCGCTTAAACGAATCCATCCTAGACTCGCCTGACAATTTACAAACAGTTGCCTTGGAAATACAGGACTACTTTAATAACAATGTCACTACAGACACATCTACAGAAACCCAATGGCTAGCGCACAAAAGTGTAATAAGAGGAACGTTCATCAAACTAGGATCAATCAAAAAAAGAACAGCTAGTAACCTAAATACTTCACTTCAAAGAAAGCTTGAAACATTGGAAAACTCCAACAAAATCTCACCCTCTCATTCTACCACGAAACAAATCGCAATAATTCGTGAACAAATACTAAATCTGAGAATTGAGGATTTTACCAATAAGGCGACTAAACTCCAGCAGAGATATTACACCTTAGGCAATAAAGCCGGCAAACTTCTAGCTAATCAGCTTAAATCTAGATACCTCCAGACAAAAATCCCTTATATTCTTTCCAAATCGCACACAAAATTATTTAACCCCATAGACATAGTCAATGAATTATCATCATTCTACAACGATCTTTATAACTTAGACAAGAATACCTACATCCCGAGCGCCCAGAACATATCGACGTTTCTACAACGTATTTCACTTCCACAGGTTACACCACAACAAAATGATCAATTGACCACTCCATTTACGGAGCACGAGGTAGCCACAGCCATAAGGTCCCTACCAAAGCATAAAGCCCCTGGTCCAGATGGACTCCCCAACTATTATTATATTAAAATGGAACCTCAACTCACCCCACACATCACGAAACTCTTCAACACAATACAAAAAATTGGTAGCTTCCCGAAGGAAATGTTGGAAGCATATATCATTACCCTGCCCAAACCCAACAAACCGCCCACATCATGTAGTAACTTACGCCCGATTTCTCTGCTAAACGCAGACGTGAAACTATATGCTAAACTGATAGCTAATAGATTAAAACAGATATTACCGAACTTAGTCTCTGAAGAACAAGCGGGTTTCGTGCCAGGCAAACAGGTGGGAGATAACACCAGATTCTGTACAGACTTGATAGATTGGGCCACTCGTCATCGCCAATCCGGGGTTCTTATGGCCCTCGATGCAGAAAAGGCCTTCGACCGCCTGAACTGGTCTTATATGTCGGCCACCCTTAAAGCCTATGGTTTCTCTGACTCCTTTCTCACTAGCATCATGGCCCTTTACTCCATGCCCTCAGCAAGAGTTTTCAATACGGGCTTCTCATCCATCAATTTTAATATCTCTAATGGTACCAGACAGGGATGCCCTTTGTCCCCTCTAATATTCATTCTCTGCTTAGAGCCTCTTCTTCGCACAATTAAAAACGATCCCTTACTCCCAGGCCTTCAAACCCCTGCAGGAGAAAAAAAGCTAGCTGCATTTGCGGATGATATTATTATTTTTTTGCAACACCCGACTTCTTCTATTCCCTACCTCCTACAAACTCTGAATATGTATGGTACGGTTTCGTACTACAAAAACAACATCGCTAAAACCCAGATACTTCCATTGAACTTAAATCCTCAAACAATCGATACTCTAAAATCACAATTCCCCTTTGATTGGCGCAAGACTTCCATCACCTACCTGGGCATTAAATTAACCCAATCCAAATCACAAACTATAAAAGAGAACCACGAAGCGGTTCTGCACAAAATCTCAACTCAATTGAAACAATGGGACAAACTAAATACCTCTTGGAAAGGCAGGATAAATTCGATCAAAATGATGGCACTTCCTCACATACTCTACCTATTCCGCACACTACCCATCACTGTCCCGAACTCTATCCTTACCAAGTTTCAAACTGTTCTAAATGCACATATTTGGAGGAGAAAACCCCCAAGAATCGCACTCCACTCATTATGGCGCCCCATCCACCGAGGAGGGTTAGGCATCCCCAACGTCAGTAAATATTATAGGGCCTCTTCTTTAGCACAGAGCTTGGACATCATGACCAAGAAAGCTAACCCGGTCTGGCTTAAATTGGAACAAGCATGTGGCAACATCCCATCCCTACCCAATGTACTGTGGTCCAAGTGCAACCATTCTTCCACGTCTTTATTGCCAAGCACAAAATTTCTTCTATGCTCCTGGAACTCATGGAGCACAATGTTATGTCCCAAAGAAGAACTACTTTACTTAGCTCCTCTAAGAGCTCTTACTGCGTTATCACCAGATCTTCCCATACACCACTGGCCAACACACGGTCTGACCAATGTTTACTCCTTATTTGACTCAACAGGCCTTCGATCCTTTCCTGACCTACAGTCCACTCATAACTTACCACATCGAGATATATTCCTTTACTTAAGAATAAAACACATAATACACACGGCTAATATCACACGCCTCGATTTATCATCATTAAGCCTGATAGGCCACACTTGCTACATGTCTGACAAATCTCGTTTCCCTCAGAAATTCCTTAAACTATGCTACCTAGCACAAGCAGAGGCCCGTAACCCTGTTAAACTCCCCTATATGATCAAATGGGAACGAGAGCTGGGCGTAGAATTTCACACACAAGATTGGCTCACAGCTATTTCATCCACTAAAAGATCCACTAAATGCGTAACTCTATGGGAGGCGTACTTCAAAGTGCTAATGAGATGGTACCTAGTTCCTAACAGACTTACCAAGATTTACCCTACCTCCACACCCACGTGCTGGAGATGCAACAAAGGTACAGGCTCATTCCTACACATTTTTTGGGACTGCCCGAAACTTCAAACCTTTTGGTATTTTGTAAAAAAAATTATACACTCTTTGTATGGCATGCAATTAACTTTAAACCCAGCAGGTTGCTTACTCCACTTGCTACCTGAGTTGCTATGTACCCCTATGAAAGTAGCGATTATCAATATCTTAATAGCTGCTAAATCATGTATTGCTACTCATTGGAAAAGCAACATCTCCCCCTCTCTGCAAGAATTACTTAACAAAGTTAATACTATTTACTGTCATGAGAGAGAATGGGCCAAGAGAGTTGACTTGACCAATTTCAACGAACACTGGGAGAACTGGGAATCCATCTATAACCAATTTACCAAATTGATCTGATGCTCTTCACTACACCAACTACACTCCATAATTATGCATCACACTAGTGTGGCTCTCTAGCCTACTCCTCTTTTCACCCAATAACGCCTTGTTATTTTACACAACTGACACCCCCTACCTCCTATCCCTCTCACAAGTGAAGACGTACGCAACCTTGCAGCTGTGTGCAAACTTGCATTTAATTGAAGTTCTTTGTAAACGAGATACACTAAATGGCCCTATGTAATAGGTTATTGCACCCTCTACCTCTACCTGCTATTTATCCCTACTATTTGTCTCGGCAAAGACGTAAATGTACACACCAATATTATATCTTGCTGTGCTTCTACACATTACATCTTGACTGTGTTTATGATTACATATGTTTCTGTTTATATGTATAAGTTTATATGCATTTGCATGACCATAATTTTGGGTACATGGCCCTTGCAACCAACACACTGTGGTACAGTTTGCCATTACCTCCTATATGGCATAGTTGAAATCTTATCTGACGGTAAATGATGCTTAATCCTATATCTGCAAATATAATTAAGCGACGGTTTATATGCTATGCACACTGTTGTAACAGAATCTCTATGTTTTTATACCCACCTGTAACTAACCTGTAAAAGCGTAATATGACTGTGTCCGATCTCATCAATTATATCATAACGTACCTTTACCCCTTCCCCTTTTTCCTTTCTGTACCCCATTGTATGTTATTTCAAAGAAAATGTTAATAAAAATCAAACATTGAAAAAAAAAAAAGAAGTAGTGATACACTCCCTCCCACTAGGAAAGAGCCCGGGCCCAGATGTCTTCACGGCCAAATACTACAAGAGCTTTTCCATCCATCTCATACCCCCACTCCTAGACGCACTCAACTCCCTACTTAAAGACAATTCCATACCCACACAGGCATCGGAAGCCACTATTGCACTCTACCCAAACCAGGTAAAGATTTGACCCAATGTGGGAGTTATTGGCCTATCTCACTTAAAAATATTGATTTAAAAAATGTTCACTAAAACACTAGCTAACCGCCTACGCCTCAAGCTCCCAGAGCTAATTCACCCAGACCAGGCTGGATTTATACAAGGCCGAGAAGCTAAAAAATAATATCACCAAACTCATTAATCTCATGCATCACTCTGAACACACAAACACCCAGACACTGTTACTCTCCAGAGATGCCGGAAAGGCTTTCAACAGGGTGGACTGGTCCCTGATGCTTGCCACCCTGGAACAGATGGGCTTTGGCCCAAACTGGCTAAGGTGGATGGGAGCTATATACTCCAGACCAACGGCTAGGCTACTCGTGAACGGCCAACTCTCACTCCCAGTACCCATCTCCAATAGCACCCCTCTTTGTTTCGTCCTGGTCCTGGAGCCATTCCTCCAGGGAGTTAGAGAAAATCCTAACATCAAGGGTTTCAAATTTGGAGGGGCAGAACACAAAATATCAGCATTTGCAGATGACATGCTATTCACGGTCTCCGAACCCAGCTCCTCACTCCCTCATATACTGGAGGAGATGTCTCTCTATAGCAAAGTGTTCACCTTTCATGCCACTCTAGGTAAATGTGAACTCCTCCCACTGAAAGTACTAAACTCGACCAAAACACATCTACAATCAAACTTCCCATTCTCCTGGGGAACAGAGCATATAACATATCTGGGGGTAGCACTACCATCCGTTATCTCACGACTATATGAAACCACCCCCCACCCCCCTGCTAATCCAAGCTAGAACCAAAGATCTTACTAAATGGCACACTTCGCAGTTCAGCTGGTTTTGCAGGATAAATATCCTGAAAATTAGTATTCTCCCAAGAATATTATACTTGCTGCAAGTTCTCCCGATCACTCTACCCACAACCTTCTTTGCTGCCATACAAAAACTATTTACGACATTTATTTGGTCCCACAAACGCCCCAGGCTAGCCTATCAGCTGCTCACAAGATCAAAGACGGAGGGGGGTCTGGGGCTGCCAGATGTGGAACGATACCACAGTGCAGTACTATTGGCCAGGATTTATGACTGGACAGGCAAGAACACGACCAAACAATGGGTAGATTTAGAGAATAACATCTTCCGTGTCCCCATACACACAATACCATGGCACAACTCTGGCCAATCCTTCCTTATGCACAAACAACACCCGACCATTACTCCGACACTGAGAATGTGGTCACACATGAGTCATTGGCGGCGGACATATCACCATACCCATCACCGCTATATCCACTGACTCACAATCCGCTCTTCAAGCCTGGTGAATCGGGAGCGGCATACAGAGAATATCATACCACAGCATACCTACCTTCACGAGACCTCCTTGACAATGAGGGAGTTAGGCCCCTGTCGTCCCTACACCCGCAGGGAACTCCCACGACCCTTCAAAAATTTCTCTACGATTAACTCATTCACTTTTTGCGGACCAACAAATACCCCCAACAAGGTCACCGAGCACTGACCAAATTCGAACTTACGTGCACCCAATGCACACTCAAAAAGAAACAGGTCAAAACCACATATGCCTACTACAGGACACTAGCCAACCAATCAACCTACTCTACAAAAAACACTGGGAACAAGAACTGCACTTATCTTTCGCAGATAATGACTGGAAGCAAATATTCCTCCTGACACAAAAATCATCCACCAGCTTAGCGACACAAGAAAGTAACTATAAGAAGATAGCTAGATGGCACTACACCCCATCCAAACTCAAACGGGCATTCCCAGGCACGTCCAATAACTGCTGTAGATGACTAGAGGCCATTGGGGACACGGCTCACATCTGGTGGTCATGCACGGTGAACCAAAAGTTCTGGTCACGGATCTCCAGTCTCATACACCTCATAACGGGAACCACCATACCCTACCCACCTTAAACACTCCTATATCTTATATTGCCTCCCTCCATACCAAGGGACACTAGGACCCTAGACATACATCTGCTCAAAGCAGCAAATCTGCTTATCACCCTCCACTGGAAAAAAAAAAAAAAAAAAAAAAAAACAGCCCCACCTACCATTAGGGACTGGGTACGGAGAGTAGAAAGCATTAGAACAATGGAGGAAATTAGCTTCTCACTAACCGGCAAATACCACATATACATGACCTCCTGGGAACCCTAGTGTAACTTCATGAACACCAGTCAAACAGACCGATAGTGACACCCAGCTGGAGATAATATGAGACCTTGAACTACCAGCGAATCTATTTGAATATCAACGCCCTTATTATTTTTGGTCTTCACTTCCCCTCTATGTCGACTACAAGTATTTCTGTTACTGAATGTGAACTTTGTACTAGACATTATGACTAAAGCAGCAATGTTATACACATTTTTGAAGTATCAATTGTTACATTTGCAAGAATTTTAAAATAAACAATTTCTAAAAAAAAAAAGGAAAAAGGAAAAAAAGCCGAACAGACACTGCTTGATCCGTTTTAGGTCAGCTTTGGGATTTCTAGGTAGTCTCAGTAAAATCCATTCTGAGTTCTCCTTATAACCGGCAGAAAAAAAAAAAATAAAAATATATATATATATATATATATATCTGCGAGCGGTTCAACAGAACACTGCTTGCCGAGACTGGGAGCGACTCCTACCGCACTTCTTATGTGCATATTGGGAGGTACCGCAGGAACTGCTTTGGACTATTATATGGGAGAAGATTACGAGGACCTCATCACAGTGCATTGGGATGGGGGAATGTGCTAAAACTCTGTGACCACATGGAACAGTTGGCTAAGTTGGTAAAAGAGAACCTCCAAGCTGACAAGGGGTGACAGAAAGTATGGTATGACCGGGGTACCCGACTGCGTAGTTTCCGTGTTGGACAAAAGATTAAACCGGTCTGACATGATTAATTACAGGCGGCATGGCAGGGTCCCTACAAGGTGGTGGAGCATATCTGCAATACCACCTATGTGGTAGCCAGCTGTGCAGATGAGAGAGTAAACTGCTCCTTCCACGTTAATATGCTTAAAGAGTACAAAAAAAGGAAGGACGATGTAACTGCAGTGTGCGCCCCAGCTTCTGAGGATCTAGACAGCCTCGCATTACCTGACTTGCTAGAGGGAGACTCCCAAGTTGACCTTATCGCTCAAGTCAAACTAGGAGACAAACTGACTGATAAAGAAATAGTTCAGGCCCACAAATTATTGAAAGCTAAACGAAAGACCTTCTCCCAAGACCCTGGGTACATCACCCTGGCTGTACACAACGTGGAAATCCCAGGACAAGCACCTATGAGGCAACCACCCCTACCACATTCTCGAGGCAGTCCGGTAAGAGATACGGAAGGATATACAGTAAATGCTGTGACTAGGAGTGATTGAGGCTTCAGACTTGGCTTGTAGTCCTAGTACCGAAGCGGGACGGAACAACACTCTTCTGCGTGGACTACAGGCGACTGAACGATCGGACTCTTACCAACTCTTATCCCATGCCCTGGAGGAACTATTTCATCATATAGCATGGGGACAGTATCTCGCCACAACAGACCTATGCAAGGGCTACTAGCAGATTCACCTGGCCGAGGAGGCTATCCCCAAGTCGGCATTCGTCACCCCGCTTGGCCTATTCCAATATCAGGTCATGCCGTTCTAGATGAAGAATGTCCCAGCCACCTTTCAACGTATGGTGGATAGGTTCCTCAATGGCTTCCAGGAATTTGCACGTGCGTACCTGGACAGCATAGCTATCAATTGTGACTCATAGGAGGAAGATTTCCCATGTAGGGAAGGTTATCGGCCGAATTAGAGCAGCTGGCTTAACTCTGAAGCCAGACAAGTGTCACATTGGTATGGCTGAAGTGCGGTATCTGGGACACAGAGTAGCTGGGAGACTTCTGCCCCTACCCGAGTGGCCACCACACACTGGATAACACAGTTCTACTTCACCCTTTACTAAGTCTTGGCTCGTGTTTTTTTTTAAATTCTTTATTTTATTTGTGCATGAAAAATCACATAAAGCACACAATGCCACAACAGCTAGAGCATGCAGAGCGTCATACATAGATTTACATTGGTTAGGCATTAAAACATAGCACAGTTTTATGGATTATTATCGCATGACAAAGAGTTATATCTAATAATATTATCAATAACAGCGTTAAACTAGGTTATCCAGGTTAGATTGTTATCAGCTATATATCAGAGAATTTACAACATTGAAAACAGGTTAGACTACAATGTTAAACCGGTGAGCTATAAAACCACCTGGTAAGCACGTTAATAGAGGTGAGATATCCCCAGCAGTACCTTTCTACATTAGTAAGCATGTTGGTAGCCTGGCTGTAATCAGGCTAAGTTAAGTAATGACATGCAATTAGCCGGCATAGATGTATCTGTGCCATGGAGTAATAAAACGAAAAAAAAAAAAACAAATAGATAATGCTGCTTCTATCTATAACAAGCTCGTGTTGGGATAAAGTCACCCTCACAGGCCAGCAGTATGCATAAGGGCTAGTACTCGTGTTCGCCAAGAGGGACAGTTAATGTCCAGGGTGTAGTAGCAGTTTGTGAGTACGTCTCTCAACAGTCATGCTGTCCCAGGGCCAGTCCGACCCTCAGCCTGTTCCCCGTCTGGGAGAGTGCAGCAGGTCTGTGCCAAGGTGCTGGTCATATCGGGTGTTGGGCAGTGCATGATGGGTGACTACCTTCGGGTGGGCCCACTGCGTCTCCGATTTCTCCGATGTAGGAGCCGCTTTAGAGGCTGTTGGCGGTCCCCGCTGTTTGGTAGGCATGTAAGGGGTACGGAGATGAGTGCACCCGCTTGTCAGCTCTGTGTCGGGACGCTTTGTGCGGCTTCCTCCTCCGCTTCCCCGCTTGTGTAGCGCCAGCTTTCCGCCCTGGCTGTGGTGGTTTGTACCGGTGGTTTGTACCGCGGTCGCAGGGGTTGCAGCTGCGACCGGGCCCGGCCCACCAGGGGGCCCGGCCACCTAGCGACTCGGTATGTACGCCAGTGTGGGCAGACTCTTCTACTGGGGGGACAAGGAGCTGGCCACATCAGGGCCCCCGAGGCCGGCCCTGGTGTTACCGGGCGCGCGCGCGAGGGAGCACTCTCCCCTGAGCGCTCTCTGATCAGCTCCCTTGCGCGCCCCGCACTTATGCTGCAGCCGGAATATGAAGTTATATTCTGGCTCCGGCATCAGTAAAAATGTGCGAGGGAGCTGGGCAGAGAGCGCTCAGGGGACAGTGCTCCCTCACGAGCCAGCAGGACCGGCCGCCGGGCAGCCCCTGGACTGGACTGGAAAGGGAGGCTGCGGGATTAAATCTGAAAAAAAAAACACACAAAAAACGTGTGTATGTGTGTTAGTGCTACAGTGTGTGTGTGTGTGTGTGTTAGTGCACATTTTTGTGCCAGTGTGTGTGTTACTGTGTCTGCTAGTGAGTGTCAGTGAGTGTGTTAGTTTTTGTTTGCGTGTGTTACTGTGTGTTAGTTGTGTGTGTCTGTTATTGAGTGTGTGTCTGTTAGTGAGTGTCAGTGTGTGTGTCTGTGTGTGAGTGAGTGTGTGTGTCTGTTACTGAGTGTGCTAGTTTGTGTGTGTCTGTTAGTGAGTCTGTTAGTGAGTCTAGTGAGTCTTAGGTTAGTGAGTCTAGTGAGTCTTAGGTGTCTTAGTGAGTGTGTGTTTGTCAGTGAGAGTGTGTGTTTTATAAGTGAGTGTGTATGTGTCTCTGTCTGTCACTGAGTGTGTCTTTGGCAGTAAATTTGTGTGTCTGTTAGCTAGTGTGTATGCGTCTGTTCGTGAGAGTGTGTGTGTGTTTTAAACCCCTTAAGCACTTACCTTTCTCCAGCGCCGGACTCCCTTGGCGCTGGGGATCCCTCCGCCCCGACCTGCCTCTCAGCTCCCAATGCGCATGCGTGGCAAGAGCCGCGCGCGCATTCAAACCGCCCATAGAAAAGCATTACTCAATGCTTTCCTATGGACGTCGAGCGTCTTCTCACTGTGATTTTCACAGGGAGAATCGCGGAAGCGCCTCTAGCCGCTGTCAGTGACACAGCCACTAGAGGCTGGATTAACCATCAGTGAAACATAGCAGTTTCTCTGAAACTGCTATGTATTCAGCTGCAGGGTTAAACTAGAGGGCCCTGGAACCCAGACCACTTCATTGAGCTGAAGTGATCTGGGTGTCTAAAGTGGTCCTTTAAGTGTATGTGTATCTGCATACACTTGCGTACATACCGCGGTCACAGGGGTCGCAGCCCTGCAACCCGGAGCCTGCCGCCATCTGTTGCGACCCCGGCCCGCGCAGAGTAAGTGCGGGGGGAAGGGCACGGATCAATTTTAGCACCGGGGCCCCATGGGTCGTGTGTACGCCACTGACTCCCAGCATTACGTTTAGACAAATGTATTTGTGGAAAGCTGTACTAGCTAATACAACGGGAAAGGGAATCCATGAAGGTGATACCCTGGTGGTCCGCCACACAGATCAACATGTTAGCTCCTAATTTGGTGCTAAAATCAGGACAATTTTTGCTGTCATGTTTTTATCATGATTTGAAATAGCATTGAAATGTTTTTGATGTTTTGGAAAAAAGTCCCTAGAGTGCGGAACTCATTGCTGTTGTTTACTGTGCCAGACCTACACCAGGCTTCATAAAGGATTTCCTGGAGAACACAGTGTGTGTGTTTTAATATAACTGGTCTTAGTTGTTGTTAGAGGGTAAACATAGATATATAACATACAATTATGTAATTATGTAATTTAAAAATTGCCACGACTAAGAGCTCTTCTGCTATGATCTTACTACATCCTACCTGAGCTACCTGTCTGAACAAACGAGGATCAAAATCCCTTTTCTCTGTTTCTTTACGACACGAGCTTCAACCCACCTTGATAACACGGGCCCCTTCCCTTTCTTGCATAAGAGTGAGAAAGAAAACCTTGGAATATATTCTTTTAATAGTTATCACAGTAATGTTTGTGGCGAACATCAGGCTCATCCCAAAGGAGATGTGTCAGCTTTCACCGGCTCTGCTAGATCGTGACAACCCTCGGGACCCATGGAGCTGCTAATGAATTCTTGGTTAGATAGTTTAGTACATTCCACGATAGATGGCATCGACCTCCGTCCTCTTATTTTACCTAAATGTATTCGTTTTATCCATTCGGAAACACAGCGTGAGAGCAGAGTGTGAAAAGATGGAGTAGGGACAGTGGAGGGTGTGTCATAAGACTGTATCCAATCAGAGCGTGGTTAGATCAGCCAATAAGATGCTAGCTGGAGATGTATAATTTGGAGGCTGCTGCGGGCGCGTATTATTGCTTGATCTTCATAGAGAATAGTGACCATGTCTGAAGCCGCCCCAGCTCCCGCCGCCGCACCTGCGGTAGAAAGCGCCTCCAAGAAGAAGCAGCCCAAGAAAGCAGCCGGTGTCAAGAAAGCCGCTAAGCCCTCCGGTCCTAGCGTGTCCGAGCTCATTGTCAAAGCTGTGTCCGCTTCTAAAGAGCGCAGCGGGGTGTCCCTGGCAGCTCTGAAGAAGGCTTTGGCTGCTTCTGGTTATGATGTGGAAAAGAATAACAGCCGCCTCAAGCTGGCTCTCAAGGGCTTGGTGACTAAAAGCACTCTCGTCCAGGTCAAAGGAAGCGGAGCTTCCGGCTCCTTCAAGCTCAACAAAAAGCAGGCGGAGAGCAAGGACAAGGCTACCAAGAAAAAGGCACCGGCTAAAGTCAAGAAGCCTGCCCCGAAGAAAGCCACCAAGTCTCCAGCCAAACCTAAGAAGGTAGCTGCAAAGAGCCCGAAAAAGGCCAAAAAGCCGGCCGCCTCCGCTAAAAAGGCCACCAAAAGTCCGAAGAAAGTCAAAGCCGCCAAGCCCAAGAAGGTAGTGAAAAGCCCGGCTAAGAAGACCGTGAAGAGCCCTGCCAAAAAGGCAGCCAAACCCAAAGCCGCAAAGAGTCCTGCAAAGGCTAAAAAGGCAGCTCCCAAAAAGAAATAAGCCTTGCTCGCATTTAATTTTATTTTCCAAACCCCAAAGGCTCTTGTAAGAGCCACCACATTCTCATTTCAGAGCTATATATCAGTGATGGCAACGTGTTTGTTTTGGTGTCATGTCACACATATCGTTCCCCCTCCATCCCTCATTCTAAAGTCAGGAATAACCTAATGAATCCTGTAATCCCAGCATCTAGTGCTCGAAAAGATTACACAGGAATGTATCTTGTCGGTGTGGCTAAGTCCCCGTATACCAGTGCTACACTTGAGCGTTGATTTTTTTTATTTTTTTTGGCTTAGAAATTCCCTCCGTTCTAAGATACTGAGGGTGTTTCTTCATTAAATTGCGAAAGGCCAGTTTTAGTGAGAAACGCATATAATATATAGAATATCACACAGTGTCCTTCCAGACTAGATTTAATGTTATTGCCTTTTTCAGTAAGATAATAAAGCAGAACATATTTTAGGGATTGCGATTTTGTACATGGTGATAATAAAAGGGACTGTCCTCGTCCTCTCTCCACGTGTGAAACGGGCGCTTATTTCGATATTCAAAGAGTGATAAAGCCCAAGAAATGATACCTTGTGCAGTAGCTAAGCCGACTATCAAAGAAACACTAAAGACATGATAAAATGATTATACTTCAAAAGACTTCACGATTGTGAAATCTTTTGAAGCATAAACAGCTTTGGTTTTAAAAGCCAGAACCATTTCGAGCACGGAAGGAGAGGGTTAAGCATATTATTGAGAGGAAAAAAAAAAGTGAAGGGGCGTGTTTAAAACGCCCGCCTCCTTTGCTGCAGGTCCCCATACGGTCCGTCCGAGGAGTATATAAGGAAGAGCTTTGCACAGCATCTCATATCGTTCGTGCAGAACCATGTCTGGCAGAGGCAAAGGAGGAAAGGGTCTCGGAAAAGGTGGCGCTAAGCGTCACAGGAAGGTTCTTCGTGACAACATCCAGGGCATTACCAAGCCTGCAATTCGTCGCCTTGCTCGCAGGGGAGGCGTGAAGCGTATTTCCGGCCTCATCTATGAGGAGACTCGCGGGGTGCTGAAGGTATTCCTGGAGAACGTCATCCGGGACGCCGTCACTTACACCGAGCATGCCAAGAGGAAGACTGTCACCGCCATGGACGTAGTTTATGCTCTTAAGCGCCAGGGCCGCACTCTCTATGGCTTCGGAGGTTAAAACTCGGGCTTGACTTTACCGCACACCCCATTAACCCAAAGGCCCTTTTCAGGGCCACCCACTTTTTCACTAAAAGACTGAACCTAATCACTTTAACCCCTTCCACACCTGATAAATTGCCTGCTATCTACATAGATACACCGAGAAGGAGATAGTAGTAGAGGCTGCTCCCAAACATCTAGACGGGAAAGGTTGCTAAACACTGTATTTGTAGACCGCATTTTTGAACCATCGGAGGATTTGGAGCCGCCTTCTGTTAATGGTAGGGGATGTAAAAAAATATGAGCAAGTACGTACACACACACTGTCAAGAAAGCTCTGGTTTTGGTGTATTGTTACTGTTGCCTACATTTAATACATGCTTGCAGCCACTTAAATAGAAACATTGTTACTAGCTTTGCATATGCACTCCTGTGTTAACTATGTATTCTCCTCTAAGCGAAAAAGTAGTCTTTTTCCTGCTGCCTCTCCACACGATGGATTCTAAATAGTGAAGTTATTGTAAAATTGCCAGTGAAATAGACCAGCAGAGATGATGGCTACATCGTTGCCTGACGTGAAAATGGGATATGTGGGGACATTTGAGCATTGTAGTGTGAGGGCTCCTTAGCTAGCCCGCTCAAAGTCACAGGCTAAAAGACACGTTTTTATGAATGTGTTGGAGCTCGTTCGAGTGCAGATTTGGTGGCTCTTAAAAGAGCCTTTGTGTTTGTTAGCAGGTTTCAACTTAAGCACGTTCTCCTCGGATCCTACGAGCCAGCTGGATGTCTTTGGGCATGATTGTGACCCTCTTAGCGTGGATGGCGCACAAGTTGGTATCCTCAAAAAGACCAACCAGGTAAGCCTCGCTAGCCTCTTGCAGAGCCATGACAGCAGAGCTCTGGAAGCGCAGATCAGTCTTGAAATCCTGAGCGATCTCACGGACAAGGCGCTGGAAGGGCAGCTTGCGGATGAGCAGCTCGGTGGACTTCTGATAACGGCGGATCTCCCTGAGAGCCACAGTTCCTGGACGGTAACGGTGAGGCTTTTTCACTCCCCCGGTAGCTGGGGCGCTCTTTCTAGCAGCTTTGGTGGCTAGCTGCTTGCGGGGAGCCTTGCCTCCGGTCGACTTACGGGCTGTCTGCTTAGTTCTGGCCATTGTAGCAAAACGAAAGGGAATGAACGCTGCTCGCTGTAGCCTGGGCTTTATAGCCGATACGGCGTTTTCATTGGTTCATCAAGTGGGTGGTATGTTCTGATTGGCTGAAAACAAATAGTAAACCATTTCAAAATACCCGCTCAAATCAACTGCTTCTCATCCCCTCCCCCACATTCAAAATGCCCGCTCAAATCAACTGCTTCATCCCCTCCCCCCTCCTCCATCTATTGAGCACACGCGCCCAAAGAAGGGATCTAAGCCTTTAGTGACCCTTCCTGTCCTGACAGCATTTATTATAGACGCTACTAGTTGAAAGGAATGGCAGTGGGCAGTAATGGACGTATTCCTCCCAACATACTTATTAATAGCTGTATAGGCTTTATCGAGGGGGAGGGGTGCATGGGACATTGACCTCTTACACATGCAGAAAGGCCGCTTCTTTCGATGGGATAGAAGCCACGTCTGATAAAGGACTTTCACTCACAGGACGCTCAGTAGCCATACAAATGAGCTCCAGGAGACAGAGCAGCAGGAAATGTTACAAAGCATCCACTTATTGAAACAATGTTTTCAGCCGAGAGGCCAGGCTATTAAGGCTGCGTTAACTCATCCAGCAGCACAGACAACAGAGCTGTAGCGCCGCTAGGATTTGAACGCTCATAGTAGGTTTCACCCGGCATGTCCTCCAGACAGCGGGAGAGGGGGGAATCCTGAGAGTGAGCGACATGTAGAGATGCCCCGCTTAACAAAAGAGGACCTGTACACTATATACACTTGCCCCAATTGGTATTAATTTGCTGCTGCGTTTATCATAGACATGCATGGCAGCCATTGATTTTAACTAGTTCTATAGCTGGAATGTTGGACAGGATATGGACTGCAAATGGGACTCAGTCAGTGCTGTGACAGAAGCGCCCTAATATTTTAGCTTGCTTATGAGCTGCCAGCGTGGTGTGTGTGTGTGTAGATACAGGGAACGGTTTGCGCGCAGCAGAACAATTAATCGGCTCTTTGTGGAGAACGTGGGTGGCTCTTAAAAGAGCCTTTGTGTTTGGTAGGTGAGGGAGGCAGGTGCAGCAGCTGTCCGCTTTACTTGCTCTTGGGCTTGTGGCTCTCGGTCTTCTTGGGCAGCAGCACAGCCTGGATGTTAGGCAGGACACCTCCCTGGGCGATAGTCACTCCTCCCAGCAGTTTGTTGAGCTCTTCATCGTTACGGACAGCGAGCTGGAGATGGCGGGGAATGATGCGGGTCTTTTTGTTGTCTCTAGCGGCATTCCCTGCCAGCTCCAGAATCTCAGCGGTCAGGTACTCCAGCACTGCAGCCAGATAGACGGGGGCACCGGCTCCCACACGCTCTGCATAATTGCCCTTCCTCAGCAAACGGTGGACTCTGCCGACTGGGAACTGAAGTCCCGCTCGGGATGAGCGAGTCTTCGCCTTTGCACGGGTCTTTCCACCTTGCTTTCCGCGGCCAGACATGTTTGTTCTTGATTGAATGCAAGAAGATGAAAACTCCTCCCCTACCACAGGCTATTTATAAACACACTGTGCTCTGTGATTGGATGACTTTACAAGCAGCCAATTAGAGACACGTTATACAGGGAACCAATCTATTGCTGGAGCTAGTGTTAAACAGCCGCTTCCTTACGTCATCTGACTTTAGCAACCAATCGCAGGAAGGGAAGCGGAAGGGCCTCATTTACATGGTCCGCCTATAAATAGAACCGCCGGAGCAAGCAGCTTGCTATTCGCTCGCGAGCTAACAGCGTTAATCATGCCTGATCCAGCAAAGTCCGCACCAGCCCCCAAGAAAGGCTCCAAAAAAGCCGTCACCAAGACTCAGAAGAAAGATGGCAAGAAGCGTAGAAAGAGCAGGAAGGAGAGCTATGCCATCTACGTGTACAAGGTGCTGAAGCAGGTCCATCCCGACACCGGCATCTCCTCCAAGGCAATGGGGATCATGAACTCCTTTGTCAATGATATCTTTGAGCGCATCGCAGGAGAAGCTTCTCGCCTGGCTCACTACAACAAGCGCTCCACCATCACCTCCCGGGAGATCCAGACTGCCGTGCGCCTGCTACTACCCGGAGAGCTGGCAAAGCACGCCGTGTCTGAGGGCACCAAGGCTGTCACAAAGTACACCAGCGCCAAGTAAATGTCCGCCTCCCTGACCACCCGCTAACACAAAGGCTCTTTTAAGAGCCACCCACACTGTCTCTCTCAGAGCTGGCATCACACCCATGCATCAACTCTACAGCTTACTTGCTGCCCACCACAAGCTCACGCAAACGTGTAGCTTTCCTTTCACTTAACCCTTTCCATGCTGTCCTGTAACTCTGAAGATCTCGAGCTGCTCGTGTTTGCACATTTTAGACACTTGTGTCACGCACATGCTGATTTAGCCACCTAATGCTCAGTTTGCTCCGCTCTATTACTTTCAAGTCTACCTAGATACCGGACTTGATCTTAGAAGATATTCGTTGGGCGGCTGTATATCTAGTAACTGTAGATTAGGGACAGGCTTCTTATTCAGGGTAGCGCTTGAAGTCACATTAGGGATATTATAAAAGCTGCTACTGTAGGAGATCTTATACCTAATACTTTACCAAATGGCTACATGGCCAGGGATTTCACTCGATAAGTGTATCCGTTTCTTTCTCTTTTGTTATAGCCTATTGAAACAATGTTTCACTTCATCCTGATACTGTCTATTACTATGTTGCAACTCATGGAAGCCTAGTATGTGGTTCTAGCGTCTTTTTGCTCACGCTAGTATTTTACTAGACTTTAAAAGGTCTTTTTGACATATATACCTCAAAACAGCTAGTGTGCAATATCTAGCCTACCTACCCTATTTTCTATCATTTCCACTAGTTATGGGGAATGTGCGCAGGCTTACTTTGGAACATTTAGCAGTCTTTTCCCTTTATTGCACATTGGATATGTACGGATTTATTTTTGTAATTGTCTTTATTTTGTGTAAGTCTTGATATTGGTGACTTATTTTGGGGTATCCCACCCCTTTAGCTTTATTCTTATTAAAGGTTTAGTTGTATCCATTTGTTCAGCCAACCCCCGACTGAATTAGATACCTGTCCTTAGAAAGTATCTACATTAGTCCACATACGATTGTTCATTACTTTTTGGATACATGGAAATCCTCCTTTTTTTTTTTTTTTTTTTTGATTTGGTGTTTGCCAGTAAAGAACAATTTAGACCATTGAGGCTTCATCTAAATATCAGCATGATGATTTCAGTGTCTGCAGACATGTTGAGCTTATTAAAGACAATCTGATAAGCCTGTTTTGATCTTAAAGACATAAGCATTTTATTTTTTTTGTAACTTGCCTTTTTTTCCTGTTTATTGCGCCAACACATTATACACTTTCTCACCAGATGTGCCTGTATACACTCAAACAGCGTTTTCCAATTGGTTTTCTGCAGGAACCTATGGTCCAGCGAGAACAAAACTGGAGTTCTGTAGTGATTTGCCCATTGGGTAGCCCATACACTTAAAGATACCTGATGGGCATTGCTGCAGAGGGACTCGGTAAGCACTGTTTAATTGCCCAACGGGATCCCTGTAGCATGAGATGCTGGGAAGTGACTATCATTACCTCCCAGCTTCAAATAGAAAATGCTGCACTGGAGGGAGAGAGACCGCAGTCGGCACTGAGCAGCGATTTAGGCGGCTGCCTAAGGCCTAACTCGCCATCGGGCAGGCATACTGTGTCAGGTACAAGGACCCCACACCTTGCCCGGTATGCTGCTGGTTGCGAGGTCCCTCCACTCTGTCCTGAGAAGCAGAAAGCCAGCACAGTCTACAGCTCCGCTGACTATGCAGTGTCTCGCGATCTCTGGCCAATCAGACCGTCGCCGCGGGATACCACTTCAATGCTCTGACTTCTGGATATTGTGAGGCACTGCACAATCTGCAGCTCACACCTGGTGGAGTTGCAGACTGTGCAGTCTCTCAGGGCAAATTGTAGAGAGAGCTTACTGGAGCACCAGGGATCAAAGACACCAGGGGCCACCAGTTGCAATCCCCTCCCTCACTTTCACACCACTGTGCAACCCGCTCCCTTACTGTGTCACCCCGTCTCTCCCTCAGGCACTCTACCACCGTTCACCACCTCCCTCAATCTTCCACCTCCTCCCTACATCTCTCTGCCACCTAACCCCTCCCTTAGTTGATCCTGTTTTGTAGATTTAAGCACCAGAACCTTTTGTTTCTGTTTCTTCTGTCTCTCCTGGGCCATTTTCAAGCTCTCCCGAACTGATTCAGTAAGAGCCTGCAGCTGGTCCCAGAGTTCCAGATCATATGGCACAATGTGGAGGTTCCCTCTTCTCCCATGTCTCCCCCCCCCCCCCCCCCACACCTCCACAGTGCTCTCTTACTAGGTCTAACAATCCCTTTACTCTTCTACCATACAACAATTCCAAGGGTTAGAAGGTTAGAACCCAGTGGAATCTTATGGGAATTCTCTTTATGCGAGCAGTAAGTTGGGTAAGAACCTTTCCCAGTCCATGTGGGTGGCGGTAAAATTCTTAAGCATCTGCTTAAGGGTACCGTTAAAGCACTCACATAATCCATTGGTTTGGGGGTGATATGGGGATGTGATATTAGGCTCTGCTCTGCAACTTTGCCACATCTGTTGAGTCAGAGTTGCTGTAAACTGGGTTTCTTGGTCAGATTGTATTTCTCTGGGAAACCCAACCGTGGTTAATATACTAACCAAGACGTCTGCAACCAGTTCAGCTTTTATATTGGGAGGGCAATAGCTTCCGCGTATATGCTTGCGTAATCTACCACCGCTATGACAAATTTCTTCCCCGATGGGCTAGACTTACTTAGGGGCCATATGAGATCCACTGCTACTCGGTGAAAGGGTTCATCTACTATGGGTAGGGATTTTTTTTTTTTTTGTATTGTCAATCTTTCTTTTATTAAAGGCATATAGTATGGGATACAGAAGAGAAATTGGAGGAAACGTTTAAGTGATTTACAGTATAGGGTTGGTACATCAATATGCAAAAGTAGATTACATTTCCAGATCTTCTATGCCTCATTTTTTGTTTTTTATGTATTGTAGTGAAACTTCAGTTTGAAAATACAAGCTAAGGATCAAAGGATCCGGATTGGTAACTCGCTAAGTCCTGTTAGTCAGGCGTCTGGTGACACATGGGCGAGTAAAACAAATTCAAATAGTAGTAACACGCTACCACAGTACGCGATTAGCTGCGTGCAAAATTGAGTCATAACATGCTATAAACAAAAACAGGCTAGTGCGGTTGCATGAACTAGTGATAGTATACGTGTGATGTAAACAGGTTGCTTATCCAAAATATGCTAGATTCACGTATTAAAGCCACTGGGTATAATCCGAAGACTTTTCGGGAGGCTATGTGGGCTATTGACATCAGGCTGAGAGGTGCTAGACATTTGTGGCTGTGTGTAGGCAGGCTAGCTAAACATGAAGTCACATAGGCAGTGGAAACAATATGCCATTGGGTATAGGCCCAGGCACAGCAAATTGCGGGACCTGTAGGGTTAAAAATTATAGGTTACAAACTGAACAGAGCTAAGCTAGTAAGTCCTCAAAAAAAAAAAAAAAATGGGGAGTCTCTTATCTGGCATGTCCCTTCTCTCGGTGTCTTCAGTGAGGCACCAGGAGCTCCGGGTGAGGTCTCAGGTGCCCGGTCATCCGATCCCCAATAGCGGCAGGGGCGGTACAAGTGTAGGTGAGTCCCATCGATTATCTACCGCAGTGTGCCGTTTAATGGCTCCCTTCCAGCTCCGGATCTGCAGATGAGGAAATGTCGTTGCTCTTTCGTCCCTGGTGTACATGAGGGGTTGTAGGGGACCGCGGTCATGGCGGGCGGCATTCCGCTTGCTTGGCTGTTGCAGAGAGACTGTGCTTCGGGTCGTTATCAGCTTGGGAGAGTGGGCAGTTTGGCGGGTCGTGAGCTGCAGATAGCGGTCATCGGGTACACCGGCAACGGGTGCGGGGGACTGTGCTCCAGCCCCAGGCTGTTGTGGTAGCCGACACCTTCTGTCCACGGACTCGATACCTGAATGCGGCCCGGTCCAGGCCCCTTAAGGGGCAGGTGGAGAATCGCGGTGACATCCGCCGCCTGCGGCGAGCGTTCTTCTCCCTGTGTGGTCGATGTCTCGAGGCCAGGCCTCTGTTGGCTATCAGCCCGGGCGGGCGGTCACTGGTGCGATGAGGCGTTATGCGGAGTGTGAAGCCCGGAGGGGAATCACCCGCTTCCCGCTCTGTACACCGGCTGGGTTGGTCAGCAGTGACTCGGGTCTGCAGTTTGTCCCAAAATGCCTGGAATAGGGTGTCCAGCCTGGCTTCAAGAGTGTCTGGGAACAGCTCACATGCCTGTGCGGGAGTGTGCCGTGACTGCGGTATGGCCTCCGCCATTTTGTGAGGTTGGAGTGCCTCGTGTCGCCTGCTGCGTTCAGATAGCTGGGGTGGTGATTGATGCCACAGTCTGTTCCCCCAGTGGGGACCGGGATAACCCCCACCGGTCCAGAGGGGGGGGGGTAGGAGACCTGTAGAGACGCTTGGTGTGTCTGGCGTCGGGGTGAGCGGCCGTCTCTCCCCGGCTCCAACTTTAGTAGGCCGCACTCGGCGTTTCGGTTTCCCTGCCTCGACGGGTTTCAGAGGGGTGTCCTTCGGTTCCGCAGTGCATTCCCAGCATGGGTAGCACAACCCGGTGAGTCTGCGGTCAGTGTAGCCGTTGAGTTTGACCCAAATTTGGCCCGTCAGGCGAGAGCTCGTGGTGCCCACGTCTGTACTGCTTGGCGGTCAGGCTCCGCCCCCTGGGTACGGATTTTTATTTAGCTTTCGGGTATTCACCTTTTTTCTCTACTCGCTGACACATATCAAAGGTTTGGCTATATCCCTGTATGATCCGATGATTTGCTTTCCAAATGCCTAATTGCCCTGCAAGGGGAATATCATGGCTGAGCTTCAAAATGCCCATTTGGTATAGTAGTCTTTGTGCCCTTAACGTAATCCTCTAGTTTGTTTGTTTGTCCGGTAGGTTTCCGGGGTTATATTGTATTGAACCATTCATTTCTCCTTGACCTTCTCGTATAGATGCATTTCCGATTCTGATACTGCTCGATATGCCTCTGCCGGACAATTTGCTAGTTAAAATAGGTGCCCGGTTGTTTGTTGAAACACTTGAATCCACAGACAAAACCAACCTAGACCTCACCACATATAAAACACTTTTGGATAAACGCTCAGAGCTAGCCACCCTTAATGGAACACAAATCAAGAAAAGTCTTCTTCTTACCAGACACCGGTACTATACCCAAGGGGGCAAAGGGGGACGACTATCAGCGCAAGCTCTAAAAACACAAAGACAAACCACATTTATCTCATCCATACAGACTCCACAAGGGACCAAGTCAAATCTGATGGCGGACATCATGCTAGCCTTCCAGGAGTTTTACCACAAACTTTACAACTTGAGGGACTCTCCCCCCAGATGTTACTGACATAAGAGCCTTCCTCAAACAAAGGATCGCCAAGACAATCCCACCCAACGTACAACAAAGACTTGACTCTCCCACAACTAAAGAGGAGTTAGAAGTAGTGATACACTCCCTCCCACTAGGAAAGAGCCCGGGCCCAGATGTCTTCACGGCCAAATACTACAAGAGCTTTTCCATCCATCTCATACCCCCACTCCTAGACGCACTCAACTCCCTACTTAAAGACAATTCCATACCCCCACAGGCATCGGAAGCCACTATTGCACTCTACCCAAACCAGGTAAAGATTTGACCCAATGTGGGAGTTATTCGCCTATCTCACTTAAAAATATTGATTTAAAAAATGTTCACTAAAACACTAGCTAACCGCCTACGCCTCAAGCTCCCAGAGCTAATTCACCCAGACCAGGCTGGATTTATACAAGGCCGAGAAGCTAAAAAATAATATCACCAAACTCATTAATCTCATGCATCACTCTGAACACACAAACACCCAGACACTGTTACTCTCCAGAGATGCCGGAAAGGCTTTCAACAGGGTGGACTGGTCCCTGATGCTTGCCACCCTGGAACAGATGGGCTTTGGCCCAAACTGGCTAAGGTGGATGGGAGCTATATACTCCAGACCAACGGCTAGGCTACTCGTGAACGGCCAACTCTCACTCCCAGTACCCATCTCCAATAGCACCCCTCTTTGTTTCGTCCTGGTCCTGGAGCCATTCCTCCAGGGAGTTAGAGAAAATCCTAACATCAAGGGTTTCAAATTTGGAGGGGCAGAACACAAAATATCAGCATTTGCAGATGACATGCTATTCACGGTCTCCGAACCCAGCTCCTCACTCCCTCATATACTGGAGGAGATGTCTCTCTATAGCAAAGTGTTCACCTTTCATGCCACTCTAGGTAAATGTGAACTCCTCCCACTGAAAGTACTAAACTCGACCAAAACACATCTACAATCAAACTTCCCATTCTCCTGGGGAACAGAGCATATAACATATCTGGGGGTAGCACTACCATCCGTTATCTCACGACTATATGAAACCACCCCCCACCCCCCTGCTAATCCAAGCTAGAACCAAAGATCTTACTAAATGGCACACTTCGCAGTTCAGCTGGTTTTGCAGGATAAATATCCTGAAAATTAGTATTCTCCCAAGAATATTATACTTGCTGCAAGTTCTCCCGATCACTCTACCCACAACCTTCTTTGCTGCCATACAAAAACTATTTACGACATTTATTTGGTCCCACAAACGCCCCAGGCTAGCCTATCAGCTGCTCACAAGATCAAAGACGGAGGGGGGTCTGGGGCTGCCAGATGTGGAACGATACCACAGTGCAGTACTATTGGCCAGGATTTATGACTGGACAGGCAAGAACACGACCAAACAATGGGTAGATGTAGAGAATAACATCTTCCGTGTCCCCATACACACAATACCATGGCACAACTCTGGCCAATCCTTCCTTATGCACAAACAACACCCGACCATTACTCCGACACTGAGAATGTGGTCACACATGAGTCATTGGCGGCGGACATATCACCATACCCATCACCGCTATATAAACTGACTCACAATCCGCTCTTCAAGCCTGGTGAATCGGGAGCGGCATACAGAGAATATCATACCACAGCATACCTACCTTCACGAGACCTCCTTGACAATGAGGGAGTTAGGCCCCTGTCGTCCCTACACCCGCAGGGAACTCCCACGACCCTTCAAAAATTTCTCTACGATTAACTCATTCACTTTTTGCGGACCAACAAATACCCCCAACAAGGTCACCGAGCACTGACCAAATTCGAACTTACGTGCACCCAATGCACACTCAAAAAGAAACAGGTCAAAACCACATATGCCTACTACAGGACACTAGCCAACCAATCAACCTACTCTACAAAAAACACTGGGAACAAGAACTGCACTTATCTTTCGCAGATAATGACTGGAAGCAAATATTCCTCCTGACACAAAAATCATCCACCAGCTTAGCGACACAAGAAAGTAACTATAAGAAGATAGCTAGATGGCACTACACCCCATCCAAACTCAAACGGGCATTCCCAGGCACGTCCAATAACTGCTGTAGATGACTAGAGGCCATTGGGGACAGGGCTCACATCTGGTGGTCATGCACGGTGAACCAAAAGTTCTGGTCACGGATCTCCAGTCTCATACACCTCATAACGGGAACCACCATACCCTACCCACCTTAAACACTCCTATATCTTATATTGCCTCCCTCCATACCAAGGGACACTAGGACCCTAGACATACATCTGCTCAAAGCAGCAAATCTGCTTATCACCCTCCACTGGAAAAAAAAAAAAACAGCCCCACCTACCATTAGGGACTGGGTACGGAGAGTAGAAAGCATTAGAACAATGGAGGAAATTAGCTTCTCACTAACCGGCAAATACCACATATACATGACCTCCTGGGAACCCTAGTGTAACTTCATGAACACCAGTCAAACAGACCGATAGTGACACCCAGCTGGAGATAATATGAGACCTTGAACTACCAGCGAATCTATTTGAATATCAACGCCCTTATTATTTTTGGTCTTCACTTCCCCTCTATGTCGACTACAAGTATTTCTGTTACTGAATGTGAACTTTGTACTAGACATTATGACTAAAGCAGCAATGTTATACACATTTTTGAAGTATCAATTGTTACATTTGCAAGAATTTTAAAATAAACAATTTCTAAAAAAAAAAAGGAAAAAGGAAAAAAAGCCGAACAGACACTGCTTGATCCGTTTTAGGTCAGCTTTGGGATTTCTAGGTAGTCTCAGTAAAATCCATTCTGAGTTCTCCTTATAACCGGCAGAAAAAAAAAAAAATATATATATATATATATATCTGCGAGCGGTTCAACAGAACACTGCTTGCCGAGACTGGGAGCGACTCCTACCGCACTTCTTATGTGCATATTGGGAGGTACCGCAGGAACTGCTTTGGACTATTATATGGGAGAAGATTACGAGGACCTCATCACAGTGCATTGGGATGGGGGAATGTGCTAAAACTCTGTGACCACATGGAACAGTTGGCTAAGTTGGTAAAAGAGAACCTCCAAGCTGACAAGGGGTGACAGAAAGTATGGTATGACCGGGGTACCCGACTGCGTAGTTTCCGTGTTGGACAAAAGATTAAACCGGTCTGACATGATTAATTACAGGCGGCATGGCAGGGTCCCTACAAGGTGGTGGAGCATATCTGCAATACCACCTATGTGGTAGCCAGCTGTGCAGATGAGAGAGTAAACTGCTCCTTCCACGTTAATATGCTTAAAGAGTACAAAAAAAGGAAGGACGATGTAACTGCAGTGTGCGCCCCAGCTTCTGAGGATCTAGACAGCCTCGCATTACCTGACTTGCTAGAGGGAGACTCCCAAGTTGACCTTATCGCTCAAGTCAAACTAGGAGACAAACTGACTGATAAAGAAATAGTTCAGGCCCACAAATTATTGAAAGCTAAACGAAAGACCTTCTCCCAAGACCCTGGGTACATCACCCTGGCTGTACACAACGTGGAAATCCCAGGACAAGCACCTATGAGGCAACCACCCCTACCACATTCTCGAGGCAGTCCGGTAAGAGATACGGAAGGATATACAGTAAATGCTGTGACTAGGAGTGATTGAGGCTTCAGACTTGGCTTGTAGTCCTAGTACCGAAGCGGGACGGAACAACACTCTTCTGCGTGGACTACAGGCGACTGAACGATCGGACTCTTACCAACTCTTATCCCATGCCCTGGAGGAACTATTTCATCATATAGCATGGGGACAGTATCTCGCCACAACAGACCTATGCAAGGGCTACTAGCAGATTCACCTGGCCGAGGAGGCTATCCCCAAGTCGGCATTCGTCACCCCGCTTGGCCTATTCCAATATCAGGTCATGCCGTTCTAGATGAAGAATGTCCCAGCCACCTTTCAACGTATGGTGGATAGGTTCCTCAATGGCTTCCAGGAATTTGCACGTGCGTACCTGGACAGCATAGCTATCAATTGTGACTCATAGGAGGAAGATTTCCCATGTAGGGAAGGTTATCGGCCGAATTAGAGCAGCTGGCTTAACTCTGAAGCCAGACAAGTGTCACATTGGTATGGCTGAAGTGCGGTATCTGGGACACAGAGTAGCTGGGAGACTTCTGCCCCTACCCGAGTGGCCACCACACACTGGATAACACAGTTCTACTTCACCCTTTACTAAGTCTTGGCTCGTGTTTTTTTTTAAATTCTTTATTTTATTTGTGCATGAAAAATCACATAAAGCACACAATGCCACAACAGCTAGAGCATGCAGAGCGTCATACATAGATTTACATTGGTTAGGCATTAAAACATAGCACAGTTTTATGGATTATTATCGCATGACAAAGAGTTATATCTAATAATATTATCAATAACAGCGTTAAACTAGGTTATCCAGGTTAGATTGTTATCAGCTATATATCAGAGAATTTACAACATTGAAAACAGGTTAGACTACAATGTTAAACCGGTGAGCTATAAAACCACCTGGTAAGCACGTTAATAGAGGTGAGATATCCCCAGCAGTACCTTTCTACATTAGTAAGCATGTTGGTAGCCTGGCTGTAATCAGGCTAAGTTAAGTAATGACATGCAATTAGCCGGCATAGATGTATCTGTGCCATGGAGTAATAAAACGAAAAAAAAAAAAACAAATAGATAATGCTGCTTCTATCTATAACAAGCTCGTGTTGGGATAAAGTCACCCTCACAGGCCAGCAGTATGCATAAGGGCTAGTACTCGTGTTCGCCAAGAGGGACAGTTAATGTCCAGGGTGTAGTAGCAGTTTGTGAGTACGTCTCTCAACAGTCATGCTGTCCCAGGGCCAGTCCGACCCTCAGCCTGTTCCCCGTCTGGGAGAGTGCAGCAGGTCTGTGCCAAGGTGCTGGTCATATCGGGTGTTGGGCAGTGCATGATGGGTGACTACCTTCGGGTGGGCCCGCTGCGTCTCCGATTTCTCCGATGTAGGAGCCGCTTTAGAGGCTGTTGGCGGTCCCCGCTGTTTGGTAGGCATGTAAGGGGTACGGAGATGAGTGCACCCGCTTGTCAGCTCTGTGTCGGGACGCTTTGTGCGGCTTCCTCCTCCGCTTCCCCGCTTGTGTAGCACCAGCTTTCCGCCCTGGCTGTGGTGGTTTGTCCCCGTTCTGTGGAGGGCTTGTTGCAGCCGTGGGTCTTGTTTGGCTCTGTTTAGCTTGTTCCCAGTATTGCTCCCAAAAGCGTTCAAATGCCAGGGCAATGGGATCCCTGGAGTCTGGGACACACTTGGTCACGTGTTGGCGGCCATCTTTGCCCACTCCAAGCCGCACTCTTGCTGGGCTCATGTTTGGGTGAGACAGCTATACTCTGTGCAAGAGAGCTTAATCACTAGGACCCTGTTACAGGTTAGGAAAGTTTGGATAGACCCCAGCCAAGCTGCAGCGGGTAGGGGCTATAGCACTACTGGTGTCCCAGTGATAGCTAGGAAGCAAGCTTGGCAGAGGTGCCCAGTCAGGGTACCATGCAGTCCATCAAAGTGTGTCCAGGATTGTGTGTCCACGAATGGAGACCCCATGCTGGGGGTCTGTGTATAAATTCTGTGTGCCTTGCCTGAATAAACCAGATCTACTCCCAGCACTGGCGTACATACCGCGGTCGCAGGGGTTGCAGCTGCGACCGGGCCCGGCCCACCAGGGGGCCCGGCCACCTAGCGACTCGGTATGTACGCCAGTGTGGGCAGACTCTTCTACTGGGGGGACAAGGAGCTGGCCACATCAGGGCCCCCGAGGCCGGCCCTGGTGTTACCGGGCGCGCGCGCGAGGGAGCACTCTCCCCTGAGCGCTCTCTGATCAGCTCCCTTGCGTGCCCCGCACTTATGCTGCAGCCGGAATATGAAGTTATATTCTGGCTCCGGCATCAGTAAAAATGTGCGAGGGAGCTGGGCAGAGAGCGCTCAGGGGACAGTGCTCCCTCACGAGCCAGCAGGACCGGCCGCCGGGCAGCCCCTGGACTGGACTGGAAAGGGAGGCTGCGGGATTAAATCTGAAAAAAAAAACACACAAAAAACGTGTGTATGTGTGTTAGTGCTACAGTGTGTGTGTGTGTGTGTGTTAGTGCACATTTTTGTGCCAGTGTGTGTGTTACTGTGTCTGCTAGTGAGTGTCAGTGAGTGTGTTAGTTTTTGTTTGCGTGTGTTACTGTGTGTTAGTTGTGTGTGTCTGTTATTGAGTGTGTGTCTGTTAGTGAGTGTCAGTGTGTGTGTCTGTGTGTGAGTGAGTGTGTGTGTCTGTTACTGAGTGTGCTAGTTTGTGTGTGTCTGTTAGTGAGTCTGTTAGTGAGTCTAGTGAGTCTTAGGTTAGTGAGTCTAGTGAGTCTTAGGTGTCTTAGTGAGTGTGTGTTTGTCAGTGAGAGTGTGTGTTTTATAAGTGAGTGTGTATGTGTCTCTGTCTGTCACTGAGTGTGTCTTTGGCAGTAAATTTGTGTGTCTGTTAGCTAGTGTGTATGCGTCTGTTCGTGAGAGTGTGTGTGTGTTTTAAACCCCTTAAGCACTTACCTTTCTCCAGCGCCGGACTCCCTTGGCGCTGGGGATCCCTCCGCCCCGACCTGCCTCTCAGCTCCCAATGCGTATGCGTGGCAAGAGCCGCGCGCGCATTCAAACCGCCCATAGAAAAGCATTACTCAATGCTTTCCTATGGACGTCGAGCGTCTTCTCACTGTGATTTTCACAGGGAGAATCGCGGAAGCGCCTCTAGCCGCTGTCAGTGACACAGCCACTAGAGGCTGGATTAACCATCAGTGAAACATAGCAGTTTCTCTGAAACTGCTATGTATTCAGCTGCAGGGTTAAACTAGAGGGCCCTGGAACCCAGACCACTTCATTGAGCTGAAGTGATCTGGGTGTCTAAAGTGGTCCTTTAAGTGTATGTGTATCTGCATACACTTGCGTACATACCGCGGTCACAGGGGTCGCAGCCCTGCAACCCGGAGCCTGCCGCCATCTGTTGCGACCCCGGCCCGCGCAGAGTAAGTGCGGGGGGAAGGGCACGGATCAATTTTAGCACCGGGGCCCCATGGGTCGTGTGTACGCCACTGACTCCCAGCATTACGTTTAGACAAATGTATTTGTGGAAAGCTGTACTAGCTAATACAACGGGAAAGGGAATCCATGAAGGTGATACCCTGGTGGTCCGCCACACAGATCAACATGTTAGCTCCTAATTTGGTGCTAAAATCAGGACAATTTTTGCTGTCATGTTTTTATCATGATTTGAAATAGCATTGAAATGTTTTTGATGTTTTGGAAAAAAGTCCCTAGAGTGCGGAACTCATTGCTGTTGTTTACTGTGCCAGACCTACACCAGGCTTCATAAAGGATTTCCTGGAGAACACAGTGTGTGTGTTTTAATATAACTGGTCTTAGTTGTTGTTAGAGGGTAAACATAGATATATAACATACAATTATGTAATTATGTAATTTAAAAATTGCCACGACTAAGAGCTCTTCTGCTATGATCTTACTACATCCTACCTGAGCTACCTGTCTGAACAAACGAGGATCAAAATCCCTTTTCTCTGTTTCTTTACGACACGAGCTTCAACCCACCTTGATAACACGGGCCCCTTCCCTTTCTTGCATAAGAGTGAGAAAGAAAACCTTGGAATATATTCTTTTAATAGTTATCACAGTAATGTTTGTGGAGAACATCAGGCTCATCCCAAAGGAGATGTGTCAGCTTTCACCGGCTCTGCTAGATCGTGACAACCCTCGGGACCCATGGAGCTGCTAATGAATTCTTGGTTAGATAGTTTAGTACATTCCACGATAGATGGCATCGACCTCCGTCCTCTTATTTTACCTAAATGTATTCGTTTTATCCATTCGGAAACACAGTGTGAGAGCAGAGTGTGAAAAGATGGAGTAGGGACAGTGGAGGGTGTGTCATAAGACTGTATCCAATCAGAGCGTGGTTAGATCAGCCAATAAGATGCTAGCTGGAGATGTATAATTTGGAGGCTGCTGCGGGCGCGTATTATTGCTTGATCTTCATAGAGAATAGTGACCATGTCTGAAGCCGCCCCAGCTCCCGCCGCCGCACCTGCGGTAGAAAGCGCCTCCAAGAAGAAGCAGCCCAAGAAAGCAGCCGGTGTCAAGAAAGCCGCTAAGCCCTCCGGTCCTAGCGTGTCCGAGCTCATTGTCAAAGCTGTGTCCGCTTCTAAAGAGCGCAGCGGGGTGTCCCTGGCAGCTCTGAAGAAGGCTTTGGCTGCTTCTGGTTATGATGTGGAAAAGAATAACAGCCGCCTCAAGCTGGCTCTCAAGGGCTTGGTGACTAAAAGCACTCTCGTCCAGGTCAAAGGAAGCGGAGCTTCCGGCTCCTTCAAGCTCAACAAAAAGCAATCGGAGAGCAAGGACAAGGCTACCAAGAAAAAGGCACCGGCTAAAGTCAAGAAGCCTGCCCCGAAGAAAGCCACCAAGTCTCCAGCCAAACCTAAGAAGGTAGCTGCAAAGAGCCCGAAAAAGGCCAAAAAGCCGGCCGCCTCCGCTAAAAAGGCCACCAAAAGCCCGAAGAAAGTCAAAGCCGCCAAGCCCAAGAAGGTAGTGAAAAGCCCGGCTAAGAAGACCGTGAAGAGCCCTGCCAAAAAGGCAGCCAAACCCAAAGCCGCAAAGAGTCCTGCAAAGGCTAAAAAGGCAGCTCCCAAAAAGAAATAAGCCTTGCTCGCATTTAATTTTATTTTCCAAACCCCAAAGGCTCTTGTAAGAGCCACCACATTCTCATTTCAGAGCTATATATCAGTGATGGCAACATGTTTGTTTTGGTGTCATGTCACACATACCGTTCCCCCTCCATCCCTCATTCTAAAGTCAGGAATAACCTAATGAATCCTGTAATCCCAGCATCTAGTGCTCGAAAAGATTACACAGGAATGTATCTTGTCGGTGTGGCTAAGTCCCCGTATACCAGTGCTACACTTGAGCGTTGATTTTTTATTTTTTTTGGCTTAGAAATTCCCTCCGTTCTAAGATACTGAGGGTGTTTCTTCATTAAATTGCGAAAGGCCAGTTTTAGTGAGAAACGCATATAATATATAGAATATCACAGTGTCCTTCCAGACTAGATTTAATGTTATTGCCTTTTTCAGTAAGATAATAAAGCAGAACATATTTTAGGGATTGCGATTTTGTACATGGTGATAATAAAAGGGACTGTCCTCGTCCTCTCTCCACGTGTGAAACGGGCGCTTATTTCGATATTCAAAGAGTGATAAAGCCCAAGAAATGATACCTTGTGCAGTAGCTAAGCCGACTATCAAAGAAACACTAAAGACATGATAAAATGATTATACTTCAAAAGACTTCACGATTGTGAAATCTTTTGAAGCATAAACAGCTTTGGTTTTAAAAGCCAGAACCATTTCGAGCATGGAAGGAGAGGGTTAAGCATATTATTGAGAGGAAAAAAAAAAGTGAAGGGGCGTGTTTAAAACGCCCGCCTCCTTTGCTGCAGGTCCCCATACGGTCTGTCCGAGGAGTATATAAGGAAGAGCTTTGCACAGCATCTCATATCGTTCGTGCAGAAAGAAGAGCAGAACCATGTCTGGCAGAGGCAAAGGAGGAAAGGGTCTCGGAAAAGGTGGCGCTAAGCGTCACAGGAAGGTTCTTCGTGACAACATCCAGGGCATTACCAAGCCTGCAATTCGTCGCCTTGCTCGCAGGGGAGGCGTGAAGCGTATTTCCGGCCTCATCTATGAGGAGACTCGCGGGGTGCTGAAGGTATTCCTGGAGAACGTCATCCGGGACGCCGTCACTTACACCGAGCATGCCAAGAGGAAGACTGTCACCGCCATGGACGTAGTTTATGCTCTTAAGCGCCAGGGCCGCACTCTCTATGGCTTCGGAGGTTAAAACTCGGGCTTGACTTTACCGCACACCCCATTAACCCAAAGGCCCTTTTCAGGGCCACCCACTTTTTCACTAAAAGACTGAACCTAATCACTTTAACCCCTTCCACACCTGATAAATTGCCTGCTATCTACATAGATACACCGAGAAGGAGATAGTAGTAGAGGCTGCTCCCAAACATCTAGACGGGAAAGGTTGCTAAACACTGTATTTGTAGACCGCATGTTTGAACCATCGGAGGGTTTGGAGCCGCCTTCTGTTAATGGTAGGGGATGTAAACAATTATGATATAGTGAGGTGCATTTAGATTATGAGCAAGTACGTACACACACTGTCAAGAAAGGTCTGGTTTTGGTGTATTGTTACTGTTGCCTACATTTAATACATGCTTGCAGCCACTTAAATAGAAACATTGTTACTAGCTTTGCATATGCACTCCTGTGTTAACTATGTATTCTCCTCTAAGCGAAAAAGTAGTCTTTTTCCTGCTGCCTCTCCACACGATGGATTCTAAATAGTGAAGTTATTGTAAAATTGCCAGTGAAATAGACCAGCAGAGATGATGGCTACATCGTTGCCTGACGTGAAAATGGGATATGTGGGGACATTTGAGCATTGTAGTGTGAGGGCTCCTTAGCTAGCCCGCTCAAAGTCACAGGCTAAAAGACACGTTTTTATGAATGTGTTGGAGCTCGTTCGAGTGCAGATTTGGTGGCTCTTAAAAGAGCCTTTGTGTTTGTTAGCAGGTTTCAACTTAAGCACGTTCTCCTCGGATCCTACGAGCCAGCTGGATGTCTTTGGGCATGATTGTGACCCTCTTAGCGTGGATGGCGCACAAGTTGGTATCCTCAAAAAGACCAACCAGGTAAGCCTCGCTAGCCTCTTGCAGAGCCATGACAGCAGAGCTCTGGAAGCGCAGATCAGTCTTGAAATCCTGAGCGATCTCACGGACAAGGCGCTGGAAGGGCAGCTTGCGGATGAGCAGCTCGGTGGACTTCTGATAACGGCGGATCTCCCTGAGAGCCACAGTTCCTGGACGGTAACGGTGAGGCTTTTTCACTCCCCCGGTAGCTGGGGCGCTCTTTCTAGCAGCTTTGGTGGCTAGCTGCTTGCGGGGAGCCTTGCCTCCGGTCGACTTACGGGCTGTCTGCTTAGTTCTGGCCATTGTAGCAAAACGAAAGGGAATGAACGCTGCTCGCTGTAGCCTGGGCTTTATAGCCGATACGGCGTTTTCATTGGTTCATCAAGTGGGTGGTATGTTCTGATTGGCTGAAAACAAATAGTAAACCATTTCAAAATACCCGCTCAAATCAACTGCTTCTCATCCCCTCCCCCACATTCAAAATGCCCGCTCAAATCAACTGCTTCATCCCCTCCCCCCTCCTCCATCTATTGAGCACACGCGCCCAAAGAAGGGATCTAAGCCTTTAGTGACCCTTCCTGTCCTGACAGCATTTATTATAGACGCTACTAGTTGAAAGGAATGGCAGTGGGCAGTAATGGACGTATTCCTCCCAACATACTTATTAATAGCTGTATAGGCTTTATCGAGGGGGAGGGGTGCATGGGACATTGACCTCTTACACATGCAGAAAGGCCGCTTCTTTCGATGGGATAGAAGCCACGTCTGATAAAGGACTTTCACTCACAGGACGCTCAGTAGCCATACAAATGAGCTCCAGGAGACAGAGCAGCAGGAAATGTTACAAAGCATCCACTTATTGAAACAATGTTTTCAGCCGAGAGGCCAGGCTATTAAGGCTGCGTTAACTCATCCAGCAGCACAGACAACAGAGCTGTAGCGCCGCTAGGATTTGAACGCTCATAGTAGGTTTCACCCGGCATGTCCTCCAGACAGCGGGAGAGGGGGGAATCCTGAGAGTGAGCGACATGTAGAGATGCCCCGCTTAACAAAAGAGGACCTGTACACTATATACACTTGCCCCAATTGGTATTAATTTGCTGCTGCGTTTATCATAGACATGCATGGCAGCCATTGATTTTAACTAGTTCTATAGCTGGAATGTTGGACAGGATATGGACTGCAAATGGGACTCAGTCAGTGCTGTGACAGAAGCGCCCTAATATTTTAGCTTGCTTATGAGCTGCCAGCGTGGTGTGTGTGTGTGTGTGTAGATACAGGGAACGGTTTGCGCGCAGCAGAACAATTAATCGGCTCTTTGTGGAGAACGTGGGTGGCTCTTAAAAGAGCCTTTGTGTTTGGTAGGTGAGGGAGGCAGGTGCAGCAGCTGTCCGCTTTACTTGCTCTTGGGCTTGTGGCTCTCGGTCTTCTTGGGCAGCAGCACAGCCTGGATGTTAGGCAGGACACCTCCCTGGGCGATAGTCACTCCTCCCAGCAGTTTGTTGAGCTCTTCATCGTTACGGACAGCGAGCTGGAGATGGCGGGGAATGATGCGGGTCTTTTTGTTGTCTCTAGCGGCATTCCCTGCCAGCTCCAGAATCTCAGCGGTCAGGTACTCCAGCACTGCAGCCAGATAGACGGGGGCACCGGCTCCCACACGCTCTGCATAATTGCCCTTCCTCAGCAAACGGTGGACTCTGCCGACTGGGAACTGAAGTCCCGCTCGGGATGAGCGAGTCTTCGCCTTTGCACGGGTCTTTCCACCTTGCTTTCCGCGGCCAGACATGTTTGTTCTTGATTGAATGCAAGAAGATGAAAACTCCTCCCCTACCACAGGCTATTTATAAACACACTCTGCTCTGTGATTGGATGACTTTACAAGCACCAATTAGAGACACGTTATACAGGGAACCAATCTATTGCTGGAGCTAGTGTTAAACAGCCGCTTCCTTACGTCATCTGACTTTAGCAACCAATCGCAGGAAGGGAAGCGGAAGGGCCTCATTTACATTGTCCGCCTATAAATAGAACCGCCGGAGCAAGCAGCTTGCTATTCGCTCGCGAGCTAACAGCGTTAATCATGCCTGATCCAGCAAAGTCCGCACCAGCCCCCAAGAAAGGCTCCAAAAAAGCCGTCACCAAGACTCAGAAGAAAGATGGCAAGAAGCGTAGAAAGAGCAGGAAGGAGAGCTATGCCATCTACGTGTACAAGGTGCTGAAGCAGGTCCATCCCGACACCGGCATCTCCTCCAAGGCAATGGGGATCATGAACTCCTTTGTCAATGATATCTTTGAGCGCATCGCAGGAGAAGCTTCTCGCCTGGCTCACTACAACAAGCGCTCAACCATCACCTCCCGGGAGATCCAGACTGCCGTGCGCCTGCTACTACCCGGAGAGCTGGCAAAGCACGCCGTGTCTGAGGGCACCAAGGCTGTCACAAAGTACACCAGCGCCAAGTAAATGTCCGCCTCCCTGACCACCCGCTAACACAAAGGCTCTTTTAAGAGCCACCCACACTGTCTCTCTCAGAGCTGGCATCACACCCATGCATCAACTCTACAGCTTACTTGCTGCCCACCACAAGCTCACGCAAACGTGTAGCTTTCCTTTCACTTAACCCTTTCCATGCTGTCCTGTAACTCTGAAGATCTCGAGCTGCTCGTGTTTGCACATTTTAGACACTTGTATCACTCACATGCTGATTTAGCCACCTAATGCTCAGTTTGCTCCGCTCTATTACTTTCAAGTCTACCTAGATACCGGACTTGATCTTAGCAGATATTCGTTGGGCGGCTGTATATCTAGTAACTGTAGATTAGGGACAGGCTTCTTATTCAGGGTAGCGCTTGAAGTCACATTAGGGATATTATAAAAGCTGCTACTGTAGGAGATCTTATACCTAATCCTTTACCAAATGGCTACATGGCCAGGGATTTCACTCGATAAGTGTATCCGTTTCTTTCTCTCTTTTGTTATAGCCTATTGAAACAATGTTTCACTTCATCCTGATACTGTCTATTACTATGTTGCAACTCATGGAAGCCTAGTATGTGGTTCTAGCGTCTTTTTGCTCACGCTAGTATTTTACTAGACTTTAAAAGGTCTTTTTGACATATATACCTCAAAACAGCTAGTGTGCAATATCTAGCCTACCTACCCTATTTTCTATCATTTCCACTAGTTATGGGGAATGTGCGCAGGCTTACTTTGGAACATTTAGCAGGCTTTTCCCTTTATTGCACATTGGATATGTACGGATTTATTTTTGTAATTGTCTTTATTTTGTGTAAGTCTTGATATTGGTGACTTCTTTTGGGGTATCCCACCCCTTTAGCTTTATTCTTATTAAAGGTTTAGTTGTATCCATTTGTTCAGCCAACCCCCGACTGAATTAGATACCTGTCCTTAGAAAGTATCTACATTAGTCCACATACGATTGTTCATTACTTTTTGGATACATGGAAATCCTCCTTTTTTTTTTTTTTTTTTTTGATTTGGTGTTTGCCAGTAAAGAACAATTTAGACCATTGAGGCTTCATCTAAATATCAGCATGATGATTTCAGTGTCTGCAGACATGTTGAGCTTATTAAAGACAATCTGATAAGCCTGTTTTGATCTTAAAGACATAAGCATTTTTTTTTTTTTTTGTAACTTGCCTTTTTGTCCTGTTTATTGCGCCAACACATTATACACTTTCTCACCAGATGTGCCTGTATACACTCAAACAGCGTTTTCCAATTGGTTTTCTGCAGGAACCTATGGTCCAGCGAGAACAAAACTGGAGTTCTGTAGTGATTTGCCCATTGGGTAGCCCATACACTTAAAGAAACCTGATGGGCATTGCTGCAGAGGGACTCGGTAAGCACTGTTTAATTGCCCAACGGAATCCCTGTAGCATGAGATGCTGGGAAGTGACTGACTATCATTACCTCCCAGCTTCAAATAGAAAATGCTGCACTGGAGGGAGAGAGACCGCAGTCGGCACTGAGCAGCGATTTAGGCGGCTGCCTAAGGCCTAACTCGCCATCGGGCAGGCATACTGTGTCAGGTACAAGGACCCCACACCTTGCCCGGTATGCTGCTGGTTGCGAGGTCCCTCCACTCTGTCCTGAGAAGCAGAAAGCCAGCACAGTCTGCAGCTCCGCTGACTATGCAGTGTCTCGCGATCTCTGGCCAATCAGACCGTCGCCGCGGGATACCACTTCAATGCTCTGACTTCTGGATATTGTGAGGCACTGCACAATCTGCAGCTCACACCTGGTGGAGTTGCAGACTGTGCAGTCTCTCAGGGCAAATTGTAGAGAGAGCTTACTGGAGCACCAGGGATCAAAGACACCAGGGGCCACCAGTTGCAATCCCCTCCCTCACTTTCACACCACTGTGCAACCCGCTCCCTTACTGTGTCACCCCGTCTCTCCCTCAGGCACTCTACCACCGTTCAACCTCTACCACCGTGAGGTTGGAGTGCGTCGTGTCGCCTGCTGCGTTCAGATAGCTGGGGTGGTGATTGATGCCACAGTCTGTTCCCCCAGTGGGGACCGGGATAACCCCCACCGGTCCAGAGGGGGGGGGGTAGGAGACCTGTAGAGACACTTGGTGTGTCTGGCGTCGGGGTGAGCGGCCGTCTCTCCCCGGCTCCAACTTTAGTAGGCCGCACTCGGCGTTTCGGTTTCCCTGCCTCAACGGTTTTCAGAGGGGTGTCCTTCGGTTCCGCAGTGCATTCCCAGCATGGGTAGCACAACCCGGTGAGTCTGCGGTCAGTGTAGCCGTTGAGTTTGACCCAAATTTGGCCCGTCAGGCGAGAGCTCGTGGTGCCCACGTCTGTACTGCTTGTCGGTCAGGCTCCGCCCCCTGGGTACGGATTTTTATTTAGCTTTCGGGTATTCACCTTTTTTCTCTACTCGCTGACACATATCAAAGGTTTGGCTATATCCCTGTACGATCCGATGATTCGCTTTCCAAATGCCTAATTGCCCTGCAAGGGGAATATCATGGCTGAGCTTCAAAATGCCCATTTGGTATAGTAGTCTTTGTGCCCTTAACGTAATCCTCTTGTTTGTTTGTTTTTCCGGTAGGTTTCCGGGGTTAAATTGTATTGAACCATTCATTTCTCCTTGACCTTCTCGTATAGATGCATTTCCGATTCTGATACTGCTCGATATGCCTCTGCAGCTCTGCCGGACAATTTGCTAGTTAAAATAGGTGCCCGGTTGTTTGTTGAAACACTTGAATCCACAGACAAAACCAACCTAGACCTCACCACATATAAAACACTTTTGGATAAACGCTCAGAGCTAGCCACCCTTAATGGAACACAAATCAAGAAAAGTCTTCTTCTTACCAGACACCGGTACTATACCCAAGGGGGCAAAGGGGGACGACTATCAGCGCAAGCTCTAAAAACACAAAGACAAACCACATTTATCTCATCCATACAGACTCCACAAGGGACCAAGTCAAATCTGATGGCGGACATCATGCTAGCCTTCCAGGAGTTTTACCACAAACTTTACAACTTGAGGGACTCTCCCCCCAGATGTTACTGACATAAGAGCCTTCCTCAAACAAAGGATCGCCAAGACAATCCCACCCAACGTACAACAAAGACTTGACTCTCCCACAACTAAAGAGGAGTTAGAAGTAGTGATAGAGGGGCGTGTCCGACTTCCGGCGAGTGCAGTCGCATGGACTGAGAGCTCCGTCGACCTGCAAACCTAACGAGCGACAATATCAGCATTAACTGCTAAATTTCAACTAATTATATCCCCAAGGAGCATCCCTCACTAATGTCTCCTCCCAAGCAACTGAAACTGCCCGATATGGCAAGAAATAAAAAGAAAAAAGATCGCAGACGAGAAATCCAAGATGGCGGCGACAGAGCTACCTTATCGGAAGCCAACTCTGACTGCGAATCGACCTCCTCAAAACACTCTGATATCGCGGTCACGGACCGTAGCCTGCACAAAATGCTCCAGGAACTCCGATCGACTATACGTCAAGACTTCCTGAAGATTGACCGGGAGCTAAGGAAAGAAATTTCGGCCCTGGGTGACAGAACGAGCCAACTTGAACATAGATCCGATGAGATTTGCTCAGCCCACAACGAAATGGCTGATAAGTTACAGAAAATCTCGGAAGAAAATACCACGCTCAAATTTAAATTAGCTGACCTAGAAGATAGGTCGAGAAGACAAAATGTTCGGTTCAGGGGCATACCGGACGATGTGTCCCACGACGCTTTACCAGCATTCATACCAGCTGTATGTAAATCCTTGGTCCCGGAACTGCCAGACTCTGCATGGACCTTTGACCACATGCACAGGCTACCACGACCGGCCCGCATGTCTAGTGATGTACCGAAGGACGTCATAGTGAAATTTCATTATTTCACACACAAAGACGCTCTGCTGAATGCGGCCAGGAAAGCTGATCAGCTCCCGGACCCCTACCAACAAATATCCTTGTATGCTGATTTATCGGCCACTACCATGGCACGAAGGAAGGAATTCCTAACCGTCACAAAGACACTACGCAACAACAAAGTCTCTTACAGATGGGGTTACCCCACAAAAGTTTTGATTTGGCGACAAGGAAAAACATATGCAATCAACGAACCAGAAGACGGGATGAAACTCCTCATCAAATGGGGCCTATGGACTAACTCCAACGCTGTTCCGCTTAATTCCCCGTCTAGAAGCTGCTCTCCCAGACGACTTCAAAAGGAGTGGAAGATGGCGGGCTCGCCGGCTCGCAACACATGAACTTTCCGTCCATTATAAATTGCGATGAGTATAAGTTCTTATTGTGGTGCTACTTAAGTGTATCTTATTTTATAACTGACAACCCAATCCATTCTTAGTAATTAACACCGATCATTTATACCATCTTCGGCACTAATCTGTATAACTTAATTACTTGGTTTATAGCGGCAGGTCGACAATCTACTATTAGAGCACGTCCACGTGCTTCTCAATCTCTGTCCTGCAGGTCGACAACCATCCTGCCACATTCGATTTTAACACTACAACATATACACAATTGGATTTGTGGGTTCCCTACACAATAAGTACTCTTCGCATATACAGTACCTACACGGCGATATGTAATCAACACCCGACGTGAACCACTTTCACGATCATAAATTCCCTCCTATCATTACACATATGCCCAGTTGTTGTTTATGTACAACACTTTTCCTTGCTGCATACGGAATCGTATTTGTTGTAACGTTTTACTGTTATATCCCAAATCGTTGCTTTTACTTATTATTTTGAGATCTATGCTATGCTTAAGGGTAACGCACCATGTAGGCCACATGGCTATTACATCCGTTGACTGTTTTCCTTACAGTCCAGTATATGGTCACAATACACCACCGATCCAAGCGTTTCATATCCGCATCCCGGAGGCACGCTTCACGGGCCTTAATCATCTGACGACAGGTTCTTACCCCGGGCCACCCACTACCCGCATGGCTATCCTATTTTGTAGGTCCTCCCTAATTCACATATAGCGTCCCGATCTCGACTATATACGACTATGCACACCTCCAGCCAGCAATTCAAGTGCAAAGGATAAGCATACGTATAGCAAACATTTATTGGTCTGTTTCTATTATTGCCTTTTTTTCATGTTTATAATTTATGTTTTATTTTTTTTATTTGATACATTTTTATTGGGTTATAAGTATACAAATACAAAAAATGTTTTGGTAAAGCGAGTAAACATCGAGGTTGCATTTTCTAAACAACTTAGTTAATAAAACAGTAATAAGTTAATACATTACAACTTATAAGATGACATATAGCTTCAACAGTGTACCATTTTACAAGTAATTTTAGAGTGAGGATGGTTAGGCAAGGAGAATATAATATTATAACATGAGCAAGAATCATATGCAATGGGTTGTGTTATGTGAAGGTGTCGTCTCATGCAAAAGTAGAGGTTGAAATAAGAAGTAGTGTTTGAGAGCACTCTAATAGCAAGGTGGTTAGATGATAGCTGTTTGCCCATGAAAAGCAAGTCAAGTGTATTGACAGTGAAGACTTTGTTTAGGGTTTCTACTTTATAGCCCTTGCCATAGTAGAGTCCTGCTACACCATGAGTAAATACAGTTTTTTAACATCAGTGATAGAAGGTATATGTAGGTGTGGGTGTTTGAATGAACATTTTGAATACGTTGGAGAACCAAGAATCTGGGTGACATGTTGAGTCAAAAAGTAAGGGTTGGGAGCGTTATGAGGAGAGGGGAGTGAGGAATTTACAGTAAGTTGGTCGAAGGTGAGAACGGGTGTATTTGGACCAAGGATCCCAGATGGAAAGGTATTTAGCATGTCTCCCTGTTTTGGAAGAGGTTATTCCCTCCATCAATTTAATATCTTCCACTTTCGTTATCCATTCCCTGATTGAGGGGGAGTCGGCTTGTTTCCAGAGTTTGGGGATCAATTGGGAAGCTGCCATGACCAGTTTGCGGAACAAAATCAACTCTAGTGATTTAAGATCGGGCGGGGGTAATAGAAAGATATAGTGATTTGGGTCGATGATGAAAGTTTTATGGAAAATTAACTGGATAATTCTGTGGATTCTCGACCAGAATTTATTAATTATCGGGCATTGCCACCAGATATGAGCATGGTGTGCATTAGGAGCTTGACATCTCCAGCAAAGATGGGATGTTGCGGGATAGAACTTGCTGAGTTTGGCCGGAGTATTGTGCCAGCGGATTATTCTTTTGTAGTTACATTCCTGAGCGTGAGTTGAGATAGTGGATTTATGTACGGTATTAAAGATGTTTTTCCATTGCATTTCAGTAATGTTGGTAGAGAGTTCCTCTGTCCATCTTAGTGTAAAAGTCGGGGGAGTTTGAGTGTATGCCTCTCTAATTATGATGTAGAACGTTGAAAGAGTCTTTATCTTTGGAGGGTGAGTGGTGCAGATCGTTTCGAGTCTAGTGAGTGGTCTATTGCCCTCTGGTAGGAGACAATGGGATTTGATGAAGTGTTTTAGTTGATCATAGAAGAAGGATTGAATCCCTGTGTGTGAGTCAGATTTGGTGAGATCTCGCAATGGTTTAAGCTCCTTCCCGTTTAAGGCCTCATTTAATTTCAAGTAGGGTCCCGTGAATTTAAAGCCAAATTGTTTTCCTGATATTCCTTTATGCATAAGAGGATTTAGCGTTAGAGGATAAATTGGGGAGGGGAAGGGAGAGATATTTGTGTGTTTCCTCAGTTTGAGCCATATGCGGAATGTAGGAGATATTGTTGGGTGTTTAAATAAATTCCCTGTGAGTTGGGGAATATCTTGAAGCCAGGTATAAACCTGGAGTGGAAGGTCCAAAAAGCTATTTTCCAAAGTGACCCATTGGAGTGTAGTGTGGTTTCTATTCCATTCATAGATTCTTTGTAAGTGAGTAGATTTGTAATATGTTTCTATGTCTGGAAGGTTTAGGCCCCCTTGTTCCCTTCTTTTTATCAAGGTTTGGTATGCTAGTCTGGGAGGTTTGTGAGACCAAATAAACTTGAGGAAGAGTGATTTGACAGTGACGAAGAATTTCGTAGGAATTTTGAGTGGGATAGTTTGGAGGAGATAAAGTATTCGTGGAAGGATATTCATTTTAAGAATATTAACACGACAAAGTAGGCTAAAACAAGGTTTATGCCACCTAGTAAGGTCTTTTGTGATGTCGTCTATCAGCGGTGGGAAGTTAATCGCGTAGGTATTATCTAGAATGCTGGGAATGTGAATTCCTAAATATTTAATTGATTTGGTTGTCCAGTTGAAGGGGAATTGGGATCTAATAGCTTTATTTGTCTGATCTGATGAACAAATAGGCATTAGGTCACATTTAGTAAGGTTGGCTTGAAAGAATGAAAGTTTGCCGTATGTTTCCATTTCTGTAATGATGGCAGGAATAGTCGTTATTGGGTTTGAAATGGTGAAGAGAAGGTCGTCTGCGAAAGCGGTGACTTTGTAGTTCTGTTTTTTGACTTGAATTCCCTGTATTAAGTTATTATCCCTTATACCTTGGAGGAATGGTTCCAGGACTAGAATAAACAATAGTGGTGATAGAGGGCACCCCTGTCTCGTGCCGTTTGTTATGCTCACTGATTTTGAGAGTTGACCGTTAATTCTCAGTTTTGCTGTAGGCTTAGAGTAGATCATATTGATCCATTCCAGCCATCTGTCTCCGAAATTTAAGAATCTAAGGGTATATTTCAGCAGCGACCAATTAACCCTGTCAAAGGCTTTCTCGGCATCAATAGCCAATAAAGCACTTTGAGTCTTGTGTGTGTGGGCCCAGTGAATAATGTTAATAATTTTTGTGGTATTGTTTTTAGCTTCCCTACCCATAACAAATCCGGCTTGATCAGGGTGAATTAGTGTTGGTATAATGGGTTTGAGTCTATTTGCCATGATTTTGGTTAGAATCTTTAGATCGATATTGATTAGGGAAATTGGTCTATAATTACCACAGATTGTTGTATCTTTTCCTGGTTTAGGAATTAAAGTAATGGTTGCTTCGAGAGATGAGTTTGGAATATGTGACGCTATGTGTGGCATGTTGTAGGCATTGATGAAAGGTTGTGCCAGTATATGTGAAAGTTCTTTATAGTATTTCCCTGTAAAGCCGTCGGGGCCTGGGCTTTTACCTAGTGGGAGTGATTTGACTGTATCATAAAATTCCTCTGTGGTTATAGGGCTATCTAGGAAGGCAATTTCGTTACTTGGAATAGTATGTTTTATCCTAGATTTTAGAAAGGTTAGTATACTTTCTGACGTGGGTTTTGTATTAGAGAGGTTATATAGTTGGGAGTAAAAGTTGTGAAAAGAGTCTAAAATATCTGACATATGGCACGAGAGGGAGCCATCTTCTTTCCTGATTTCAGGAATGAAGGAGGATTGTCTTTCTGTCTGTATAGATCTAGCTAGAAGTTTACCGGCCTTGCCACCTTGGGAGTAATATAGGTTTTTCGTTAGAGATAGTTTACGTTTGGCATGTAGATGTAGAATAGCCGAGAGTTCAGAACGTTTATCTGAGAGTGTTTTAAAGTCATCTAATGTAAGAGATTTTTTGTGGTTACATTCCAGGTGTTTAATTTCCCTGGTGAGAAGTTCTACTTTTTTGTCTCTGTTCTTTTTTAGAATTGATGCTGCTTTAATCAGTTCCCCTCTAGTGACTGCCTTGTGGGCTTCCCACGTCATAATTGGGGTTGTGTCTGGATGGGTATTTTCAATGAAATAAATAGATGTTAGTTTACGCAATTCTGTTAATACCTCCTTATCGTTCAAGATAAGGTCATTTAGTTTCCACTGGGATAAGGGCATATTTACTGCTGGGATGGAAATGGTGAGGGTCATAGAGGCGTGGTCTGACCATGTAATCTGACCGTACGTGGCGGATTTAATGAGAGAGAGGTATCTATGTTGGAGGAATATGGTGTCAATCCTAGAGTAAGTACCTGCTGGGTGGGAGAAGAAGGAGTAATCTTTTTGCGTTGGGTGTATAGCTCTCCAACTATCATAAAATTGGGCCTCGGCAAGAGATTTTTTAAGTAGAGTTCGTGTTTGGGTCTGGTAGTTTCTAGACTTAGAAGTGGTATCTAAGTTCTCATCTAGAGGGATATTGAAGTCACCTCCCATAATGAGAATACCATCTTGAAACATGTTGAGTTTATGTAGTATTTTTGTGAGAGTGTGATTCTGTTTTTTATTGGGAAGGTAAAGGTTTGCCAGAGTGAGCTGGGTGTTGCCAATTTTGCCCTTGACAAACACAAATCTCCCAGAGTCATCTGCCAAGTGGTCTTGGTAAGTGAATGATAAATGCTGGTTTATGAGAATTGCAACTCCCCGAGATTTGGATTCAGAGAAATGGCTAAAGTAGCCCACTGGATAGTCTTTATTACGCAGATTGGGTGGGGATTTTTTCTTAAAATGCGTCTCTTGGATAAACACAATCTGTGCTTTGTTCCTTTTAAAGTCTGTAAGTGCTATGTTACGTTTTTCAGGGGTGTTTAAACCTCTTGCATTTTGTGTAAGAATATTTAGGGTGGTCATGTTCGTCTTTGGTTTCTTTGGATTTGTTGGTGTCTGGGAGAGTGGTGGGAGTGGGTGGGAGTGCTGTTTGGTAGGAGACTAGATGGAATTAGTGTATCGTAATCAAACGTAAGTTTGTTGTTACGTCAGAGAGATGTTACTTGGATTGTTTAACTTCAAGTCTTAGCTTATCTTACTGTAGCTGTCTATGGAAAATGGGATATGTGTCCGTATCCTGGTTCTCCACTGTGTAAGTTATCGCCTATCCGATTTGTTGGTGGGACAAAGTGTAAAAAATATTATAATGTGTCCAAAAGAGAAAAAAAAAAAAAAAGAAAATTGGTACAGAATATTTACAATGTATCAAGCAATAGCGTAATGTCACTTATATTATACAAGAATTAATAACAATTTTTTAACAAAAAAGATAAAAAAAGGAAAAAAGATAACCTCGTAGAAAAGAGTAAAGTTTTTGGTGGTGATGTGTAGAATCTCCACTTATTAGATAAACAAGAATTTATTTGACTCGCTAGTAATGGTCTAAGTTAGAACTAATGGGGGGATAAAGGAGGGGAAGAAGTAGAATGAGTATAAGGATGGAGGAGGGGGGGAGGTAGTGGAGAAAGAGTAAACAGGAAGGAGTAAGGGTAAGGAGAGAAAGATAATGAGTTTTCCTAGTGGAAATGAAGTTCAGTCTCGACACAGGAGATTGAACCAAAAAATAAATGGGGTCGTAACGTAGCGTTGGCGCTAGAGACCCAAGCCTAAATCCTATATATTTTTTTTTTTTTGCTAGTTGTAGTGGAGAGGAGCCGCAGAAACTTCAATTAATTAATTTCTCCTCTAGTTAGTATTAAGTAGGGCGTTCTTTGGAAACCTATTCTATGTTAAAAAAAAAAGAAAAATTAAGATTACCATAAAGGTCATAATGATTAATTGTAGGTGGTAAGGCCTCGACAGTTAACTGCAGAGAGTACACATAGTATTTACTTTAAGGGGTATAAGAATTGTGTAGTTAATAATCCTTTTGTGCCTAAGTTCTGACTGTTGGGTCACCAGTATTCGTCCATATCAGGTCTGGTGAGGAATGGTGGAAGGTATCTACACCATTATACATGTTACTTTAGAGATATTCTAGGGTTAGACCGCCTAAATTAGCGGTTGGTTAGAGATATGCAAATTTCCTATAGCGTTATGTTACTCAGATAGTAAAACCTGGTAGTTTCATTACCAAATATTATAGATGTTTAAACATGTTTACAACGAGCTACTCTTAAGATTTATGTGTCGGTTATATCCCTGTGCTAGTGCAAACTCAGGTGTTACACTTTATAAGTAATAACAGGTGCCTTGTAGTGTGGTTCAGTTAGATAAGCAGCAATCATTGGAGAGTCTAAACAATAGCAATATTGACATACTGAGGGTGAGATAACAACAGTCTACTGCTTTGGTCTAGCCGATTAGAGTAATAAAACAGATACTATTTAGGATTTCTATACTCGTCATCTTACTTTGGCATCATAAAATCATAATTAACATGTCAGTTAAATAGAAAAAAAAAAGGAAAAAAAAAAAGGGATTATTATACGACCTGTGAGGCCTGGTTTCCTGGAGCCTCTATTAGGAATGATCTAAGTAGGATATCAGTGAGAGTCACATATGAGGAAAGTTCTCTAGGTAAAAAGTTGTGACTAGAGATAAAATATGAAGGTCCAGTTGATAAGTCTCAGTTCCGATGAATAGGTTGCTTTTCAAGTAATGTTTCCCTTCAGTTTAGAGGAGGAGAATTATTCGGTGTTTGTTTCGCGGTTTTCAGTTTGTTCCAATGTCTTGCGGGCGTTGTCTCTGAGGTGTATTTTCAGTCGGGATTCTATTCTGTCTCTGGTTCGGGGAAAGGAACCTTTGATCCGGTCGTCTTTTTCTTGCTGGAGTGGACCACTTATTTCGCTGGGATTGATGGAGTGAGTCTTGATTTGGGGGTGGTGTATTCCAATCAATGACCGTAGTGGTAGGGAGGTCTAGGGCTCTGAGGAATGGAGCGACATCCAGGAATGACGTGATAGAGTGAACTATTCCCTTGGCGGTTACAATCAGCGCAAAGGGGAATCCCCAACGGTATCTAATATTTCTCTGTCGGAGTAATTCTGTGACAGGTTTTAGGGCCCTTCTTGCCTGAAGGGTGTACCATGACAGATCTGGGAAGATTTGAATGGGGTTGCCCTGGAACAGTAGGGGTTGTGATGTGTCCCTGATGGCTTTCACTATATTATCTTTTATGTTGTAGTAGTGAAGTCTACAAATTATGTCTCTTGGTGAGTCTTGTGTTATGCCTCTCGGGCGGAGAGATCTATGGGCTCTATCTAGCAATATAGGATTATCTGCGGGGGAACCGAGGATTAGGTTAAATAGCTCAGCGAGTATTAGCGTTATGTCCTCACCTTGGGCCTCCGGTATCCCCCTGATTCTCAGATTATTTCTTCTTCCTCTATTATCGAGGTCGTCGATGTGTCTCTGGGTTGCAGCCCAATTCATAATTTGTGAGTCCAATGTTGTTGCTATATTGGTAATTTGGGCTTGTAATACGTCTTTTTCTTCTTCCAGATCCGATACCCGTAAGTTGAGCTGTTGGACGTCTGTGCCCATTACTTCCAGTTTGGATTGGAATGAGGTTTCTATTTTTCCCAGCGTTTGCTGTATTTGTTGGATATCAGCCTTCGATGGTAAGTTTTTGATCAGAGTTCTAATATCTAATTCGTCTTGTTTATCTGTTAATTGTGAGTTTTCAGAGTAACAGGGACTATGTGATAATGAATTCGAAGGGGAGTCCATATCCGCCATGTTTTGGGCCGCGGCCGCGGCCTCCGACGCACGGTCAGGATTTTCTCTAAAATAGCGGGTTAACGAACCCGATTTGGATACAGGCGTCTTCCCTGTGTTGCCTTGAGGGTTATTCTGTTTTCTGTGATTGCCCATGTTTTATGGTTCTCTCCGATTGCTGTGGATTAGGCTCGGGTCAGAAGCAGAGGGCTTAATGTGCGTCCATCAAGCTCGGCGGTTGGCCACGCCCCCATAATTTATGTTTTAATACTTCGAGAACTAGGCTTGCTCATAACTAAGGTGTACGGGTCCTACAATGATGATAAGTACGATATTTACCATCCCCAAACCTAAGTAAATGTTCACAACGCTCTAAACAATTTTTTTGCAAGCCCTCTCCAATCACACATGAGGCCCTAACTCTGACCATTTATACCTCCAGTCCCTGCTTCAAGCTCAATTGCTGAGGGCACATATTGCAGAAAATTTTTTTTCCAGTTATCTCTAATATTGTCTATTTTTATTGATTATGTTTTAATATGCAAAAAACTTTGTAATTGTTCATGGGAAATATGTTACGTATATGTTTAGACAATTATACATGATATTTGCTACCCTCAACTCACGATAATTGGCTTCATCGCACCACCCTACACTTAGAGTTAATATCAATCACTCAGTTGATTTGCACTCACTGCAACTATTTGCTAACGTGCAAATACTCCCCAATCTATACCTACATTCCACTTGTTTCGACTCGGAAATCCTTGCACGAAACTCCTGTCATTCAAAGCCCTAGCCACACCACTGTTGGCAATTTTCTACTCTATATAGAATATAAGATAAATGCTTTCCCGCAGTTATTTATTTTATGATCAATATAACCTGGTTGCAGGACCTCTCACACCTCCCTCCCTCCCCCGGCCATCACTTGAGGCACTCCTAGTGTCTAAAAATGGCCACTCTACGTTTTCCACTTCAAGGAAATGTCTGTGTATATAGTTATCCCGTTACTGCCACTACCCCTCCCCTACTTCCCCCTTGCACTCCTCCAAGGTACCAGAATTTACCCCCTAGGGATCACGACGCACCCTTCGTTACCTATCTTCAAGCCCCATTACTGAGGCCCTTTACTGCGTGCAATATCCAACGGAAGCTTAGGACATTCCTATTCATTCTAGAGTATCCATTCTTTCCACTCGTGCACCATACTTACCTAAAATGACGACTAATACATTAAAAATCCTTTCCCTCAATGCAAAAGGCCTAAACAGCCCCTACAAAAGAAGTCAAGTGTTAAGAGATATGCATAACTCTGAGGCTGCCATAGTCTGCCTCCAAGAAACTCACTTCTGCAAAAACAATCCACCCCACATAAGATCATCCAAATACCCTACAGAATACCATGCATACGCACCAAATAAATCTAAAGGAGTGGCAATTATATTTCACAAGGACTGGGTATTCACTCCCATTAGACAATACGCTGACCCCACGGGCAGACTGCTTATTTTGGTTGGTGAACTTAATGGTATTCAAGTTACAATCTCTTCCCTCTATGCGCCCAATGACGCTCAATTCTCCTTTCTCAACAAGGCTATTAAAAATATATCTACCCTAAAACAAGGTCATGTCATAATATGTGGTGACTGTAACTGCACACTTGATCCCTTACTAGACGTCCAACGGGTCAACAACCTAAAACCTAACAAACTCACTGTGCATAACAGTAAACTGTTTTCGAACCTTATTTTCACACACGATCTCTTTGACACCTGGAGAAATCTATTCCCCACAGCCAAAGATTATACCTTTTTCTCTCCAGTTCATTTGACTTATACAAGGATAGACTTATGTTTACTCGATAAATCGACCCTGCCCCACCTCTTAGATCAAACCATAGGACAACGGACGTGGTCCGATCATGCACCTATTATAGTCACCATAGCAGTACCCTATCCCACAAAAGGCCGCGGCACTTGGCGCTTAAACGAATCCATCCTAGACTCGCCTGACAATTTACAAACAGTTGCCTTGGAAATACAGGACTACTTTAATAACAATGTCACTACAGACACATCTACAGAAACCCAATGGCTAGCGCACAAAAGTGTAATAAGAGGAACGTTCATCAAACTAGGATCAATCAAAAAAAGAACAGCTAGTAACCTAAATACTTCACTTCAAAGAAAGCTTGAAACATTGGAAAACTCCAACAAAATCTCACCCTCTCATTCTACCACGAAACAAATCGCAATAATTCGTGAACAAATACTAAATCTGAGAATTGAGGATTTTACCAATAAGGCGACTAAACTCCAGCAGAGATATTACACCTTAGGCAATAAAGCCGGCAAACTTCTAGCTAATCAGCTTAAATCTAGATACCTCCAGACAAAAATCCCTTATATTCTTTCCAAATCGCACACAAAATTATTTAACCCCATAGACATAGTCAATGAATTATCATCATTCTACAACGATCTTTATAACTTAGACAAGAATACCTACATCCCGAGCGCCCAGAACATATCGACGTTTCTACAACGTATTTCACTTCCACAGGTTACACCACAACAAAATGATCAATTGACCACTCCATTTACGGAGCACGAGGTAGCCACAGCCATAAGGTCCCTACCAAAGCATAAAGCCCCTGGTCCAGATGGACTCCCCAACTATTATTATATTAAAATGGAACCTCAACTCACCCCACACATCACGAAACTCTTCAACACAATACAAAAAATAGGTAGCTTCCCGAAGGAAATGTTGGAAGCATATATCATTACCCTGCCCAAACCCAACAAACCGCCCACATCATGTAGTAACTTACGCCCGATTTCTCTGCTAAACGCAGACGTGAAACTATATGCTAAACTGATAGCTAATAGATTAAAACAGATATTACCGAACTTAGTCTCTGAAGAACAAGCGGGTTTCGTGCCAGGCAAACAGGTGGGAGATAACACCAGATTCTGTACAGACTTGATAGATTGGGCCACTCGTCATCGCCAATCCGGGGTCCTTATGGCCCTCGATGCAGAAAAGGCCTTCGACCGCCTGAACTGGTCTTATATGTCGGCCACCCTTAAAGCCTATGGTTTCTCTGACTCCTTTCTCACTAGCATCATGGCCCTTTACTCCATGCCCTCAGCAAGAGTTTTCAATACGGGCTTCTCATCCATCAATTTTAATATCTCTAATGGTACCAGACAGGGATGCCCTTTGTCCCCTCTAATATTCATTCTCTGCTTAGAGCCTCTTCTTCGCACAATTAAAAACGATCCCTTACTCCCAGGCCTTCAAACCCCTGCAGGAGAAAAAAAGCTAGCTGCATTTGCGGATGATATTATTATTTTTTTGCAACACCCGACTTCTTCTATTCCCTACCTCCTACAAACTCTGAATATGTATGGTACGGTTTCATACTACAAAAACAACATCGCTAAAACCCAGATACTTCCATTGAACTTAAATCCTCAAACAATCGATACTCTAAAATCACAATTCCCCTTTGATTGGCGCAAGACTTCCATCACCTACCTGGGCATTAAATTAACCCAATCCAAATCACAAACTATAAAAGAGAACCACGAAGCGGTTCTGCACAAAATCTCAACTCAATTGAAACAATGGGACAAACTAAATACCTCTTGGATAGGCAGGATAAATTCGATCAAAATGATGGCACTTCCTCACATACTCTACCTATTCCGCACACTACCCATCACTGTCCCGAACTCTATCCTTACCAAGTTTCAAACTGTTCTAAATGCACATATTTGGAGGAGAAAACCCCCAAGAATCGCACTCCACTCATTATGGCGCCCCATCCACCGAGGAGGGTTAGGCATCCCCAACGTCAGTAAATATTATAGGGCCTCTTCTTTAGCACAGAGCTTGGACATCATGACCAAGAAAGCTAACCCGGTCTGGCTTAAATTGGAACAAGCATGTGGCAACATCCCATCCCTACCCAATGTACTGTGGTCCAAGTGCAACCATTCTTCCACGTCTTTATTGCCAAGCACAAAATTTCTTCTATGCTCCTGGAACTCATGGAGCACAATGTTATGTCCCAAAGAAGAACTACTTTACTTAGCTCCTCTAAGAGCTCTTACTGCGTTATCACCAGATCTTCCCATACACCACTGGCCAACACACGGTCTGACCAATGTTTACTCCTTATTTGACTCAACAGGCCTTCGATCCTTTCCTGACCTACAGTCCACTCATAACTTACCACATCGAGATATATTCCTTTACTTAAGAATAAAACACATAATACACACGGCTAATATCACACGCCTCGATTTATCATCATTAAGCCTTATAGGCCACACTTGCTACATGTCTGACAAATCTCGTTTCCCTCAGAAATTCCTTAAACTATGCTACCTAGCACAAGCAGAGGCCCGTAACCCTGTTAAACTCCCCTATATGATCAAATGGGAACGAGAGCTGGGCGTAGAATTTCACACACAAGATTGGCTCACAGCTATTTCATCCACTAAAAGATCCACTAAATGCGTAACTCTATGAGAGGCGTACTTCAAAGTGCTAATGAGATGGTACCTAGTTCCTAACAGACTTACCAAGATTTACCCTACCTCCACACCCACGTGCTGGAGATGCAACAAAGGTACAGGCTCATTCCTACACATTTTTTGGGACTGCCCAAAACTTCAAACCTTTTGGTATTTTGTAAAAAAAATTATACACTCTTTGTATGGCATGCAATTAACTTTAAACCCAGCAGGTTGCTTACTCCACTTGCTACCTGAGTTGCTATGTACCCCTATGAAAGTAGTGATTATCAATATCTTAATAGCTGCTAAATCATGTATTGCTACTCATTGGAAAAGCAACATCTCCCCCTCTCTGCAAGAATTACTTAACAAAGTTAATACTATTTACTGTCATGAGAGAGAATGGGCCAAGAGAGTTGACTTGACCAATTTCAACGAACACTGGGAGAACTGGGAATCCATCTATAACCAATTTACCAAATTGATCTGATGCTCTTCACTACACCAACTACACTCCATAATTATGCATCACACTAGTGTGGCTCTCTAGCCTACTCCTCTTTTCACCCAATAACGCCTTGTTATTTTACACAACTGACACCCCCTACCTCCTATCCCTCTCACAAGTGAAGACGTACGCAACCTTGCAGCTGTGTGCAAACTTGCATTTAATTGAAGTTCTTTGTAAACGAGATACACTAAATGGCCCTATGTAATAGGTTATTGCACCCTCTACCTCTACCTGCTATTTATCCCTACTATTTGTCTCGGCAAAGACGTAAATGTACACACCAATATTATATCTTGCTGTGCTTCTACACATTACATCTTGACTGTGTTTATGATTACATATGTTTCTGTTTATATGTATAAGTTTATATGCATTTGCACAACCATAATTTTGGGTACATGGCCCTTGCAACCAACACACTGTGGTACAGTTTGCCATTACCTCCTATATGGCATAGTTGAAATCTTATCTGACGGTAAATGATGCTTAATCCTATATCTGCAAATATAATTAAGCGACGGTTTATATGCTATGCACACTGTTGTAACAGAATCTCTATGTTTTTATACCCACCTGTAACTAACCTGTAAAAGCGTAATATGACTGTGTCCGATCTCATCAATTATATCATAACGTACCTTTACCCCTTCCCCTTTTTCCTTTCTGTACCCCATTGTATGTTATTTCGAAGAAAATGTTAATAAAAATCAAACATTGAAAAAAAAAAGAAGTAGTGATACACTCCCTCCCACATGAAAGAGCCCGGGCCAAGATGTCTTCACGGCCAAATACTACAAGAGCTTTTCCATCCAGCTCATACCCCCACTCCTAGACGCACTCAACTCCCTACTTAAAGACAATTCCATACCCCCACAGGCATCGGAAGCCACTAT